>NW_027102368.1:0-648304 GCF_035609145.1 Eleutherodactylus coqui
TATCACTAGCAGCATTATAGGGGGAGCACAGTCTTAGTTCCATTTCAGTAGTAGTAGCAGTCTAGACAGGCCCCAGTAACATATTACTAGCAGCAGTATAGGGGGAGCACAGTCTTAGTTCCATTTCAGTAGTAGTAGCACTCAAGACAGGCCCCAGTAACAATTCCGAAGCAGCAGTATAGGGGGAGCACAGTATTAGTTCCATTTCAGTAGTAGTAGTAGTAGTAGTAGCAGTCAAGTCAGGCCACAGTAACATTCCCGTTGCAGCTGTTTAGGGAGATAACAGTATCTTTCACGTTTCAGTAGTTGCAGTATAGACAAGGCTCCAGTTACATTTATGTAGAAAAAGTGTAGGCCAACCCCGCACACCTTGCTGTAGCATGAGTGCAGGCGAAGCCCATAAAAATTACTAGGATTTCACTGTAGGCGAGGGCCCCCCAAAATTGGTGTACCAACAGTACTAATGTACCTCAGAAAAATTGCCCATGCCCAACCAAAAGGGCAGGTGAAACCCATTAATCGCTTTGGTTACTGTGGCTTAATTTGTAACTAGGCCTGGAGGCAGCCCAGTTAAAATAAAAATTGGTTCGGGTGAAAGTTTCAACGCTTTAATGAGCATTGAAACGTATAAACATTGTTTACAAAAGTTATATGACTGAGCCTTGTGGGCCTAAGAAAAATTGCCCGTTCGGCGTGATTACGTGAGGTTTCAGGAAGAGGAGCAGGAGGAGGAGGATGAATATAATAGACAGATTGATGAAGCTAAAAGGTCCCCGTTTTTGATGGTGATAGAGAACGATGCTTCCATCCGCGGGTGCAGCCTACGTATTGTTTAGGTACCGCTGCTTTCCGCTGGTGGAGAAGAGAAGTCTGGGGAAATCCAGGCTTTGTTCATCTTGATGAGTGTAAGCCTGTCGGCACTGTCGGTTGACAGGTGGGTACGCTTATCCGTGATGATTCCCCCAGCCTCACTAAACACCCTCTCTGACAAGACGCTAGCCGCAGGACAAGCAAGCACCTCCAGGGCATACAGTGTAAGTTCAGGCCACGTGTGCAGCTTCGACACCCAGTAGTTGTAAGGGGCAGAGGCTTCACGGAGGACGGTCGTGCGAACGGCTACGTACTCCCTCACCATCCTTTTACAGTGCTCCCGCCGACTCAGCCTTGACTGGGGAGCGGTGACACAGTCTTGCTGGGGAGCCATAAAGCTGGCAAAGGCCTTGGAGAGTGTTCCCCTGCCTGCGCTGTACATGCTGCCTGATCTCCGCGCCTCCCCTGCTACCTGGCCCTCAGAACTGCACCTTCTTCCACTAGCGCTGTCGGATGGGAATTTTACCATCCGTTTGTCCGCCAGGGTCCTGTGGTATAGCATCACTCTCGAACCCCTTTCCTTTTCAGGTATGAGAGTGGAAAGGTTCTCCTTATACCGTGGGTCGAGAAGGGTGAACGGCCAGTGATCCTGGTTGGCAATAATGCATCTTATGTGAGGGTCACGGGAAAGGCAGCTTAACATGGAGTCAGCCATGTATGCCAGAGTCCCAGTACGCAACACATCGCTGTCCTCACTAAGAGTATGACTTTCATGATCCTCGCCCTCCTCCATCGCTTCAGCCCATACACGCTGAGCAGATGTGAGGAAAGTAGCATGGGTACCCTATGAAGTGTGGGCGGCAGTCTCATCCCTCTCCTCCTCCTCCTCCTCTACCCCCTCCTCCTCCAATATGCATTGAGAAACAGGCATGAGGGTGGTCTGGCTATCAAGCAACATACTGCAATCCCCCATCTCCTGTCATAACCGCCAAGCGTCGGCCTTTATGCTTAGCAGCAAACTTCTCAGCAGGCAATGCAGCGGGATGGTTATACTGATAATGGCTACATCACCGTTTACCATTTGTGTAGACTCCTCAAAGTTTTCTAGAACCTGACAGATGTCTGCCATCCAAGCCCACTCCTCTGTGAAGAACTGCGAAGGCTGACTACCACTCCGCCGGCCATGTTGCAGCTGGTATTCTACAATGGTTCTATGCTGCTCGTACAGCCTGGCCAACATGTGCAACATAGAATTCCAGCATGTGGGCATGTCGCACAGCAGTCGGTGCTCTGGCAGCTGGAACTGATGTTTCAGCGTCTTGACGGTGGCGGCATCTGTGGTGGACTTCCTTAAATGGGCGCACACGCGACACACCTTGCTGAACAGGTCAGACAAATGGGGGTAGTTTTTCAGAAAGCGCTGGACCACCAGATTTAGCACGTGGGCCAGGCATGGCTCGTGTGTTAGTCTGCCAAGCTACTGAGCCGCCACCAGGTTACGCCCATTATCACACACGACCATGCCTGGTTGGAGGTTTAGCGCAAAAGCCACAGATCTGTCTGCTCTGTCAAACCCTGCAACAGCTCTTGGGCAGTGTGCCTCTTCTATCCCAAGCCAGAGAAACCTTCACGGACGTAGGACCCGGAATTCTCGGTGTGAGTAGCACGTGAGCAGACCCAAGGTCAGACTCGGTCTCTGCCTCCATGAAGTTCACCCAATGTGTAGTGAGGGGGATGTAGTGTCCCTGCCCGCCAGCACTTGTCCATGTGTCGGTGGTTAAGTTGACCTTTCCAGTAACCACGTTTGTGAGGGCACGGTTTATGTTGAGTGAGACGTGCTGGTGTAGGGCGGGCATGCACACAGGGAAAAATAGTGGCGACTGGGGACTGAGTACTGAGGGACCGCCACCGCCATCATGTTGCGGAAAGCCTCAATTTATACTAGCCTGCATGGCAGCATCTCCAAGCTAAGTAGCTGTGTGATAGGCACATTTAAAGATTGTGCATGTGGGTGGGTGGCCACGTATTTCCGCTTTCATTCCAACGATTGGGTTAGCGACAGCTGAACGCTGCGCTGGTGCGCTGGGACACATTGGTGGAGGACCGTGGAGGTGAGGGTGTGGGTCCAGGCCGGGAAACACTTGTGCATGCGTCCTGGGAGGGGGGTTGCATCTCAGTGCCAGGATGTAACACTGGGGAAGAGGCAGTGGTGTGACCCGCAGGCGGTGAACGGCTTGCGTTCCACCTTGTGGGGGTGCTTAGCCATCATATGCCTGTGCATGCTGGTGGTGGTCAGGATGGTAGCGGTGGCTCCCCGGCTGATCTTGGTGCAACACAGGTTCGCACCACTGTTCGTCGGTCGTCTGCGCTCTCAATAAAAACACCTCCAGACCTTCGAACACCTATCCCTCTGCATGGAGGCTTGCCGCGAGGGGGTGCTGTGAGGAACAGTTGGTGGATTATTTGCTGTGGAGCTGGTTCTCCCCCTGGCCACCACCCTGCCTCTTCCTACCTGCTCTGCTGCTTGTTCTTGCCCCCCCCCCTCCCTCTGAAGACCTGTCTTCAGTAGGGTTTGCAATCCTGGTGGGGTCAGTCACCTCATCGTCCATCAGCCATCAGTTCTTCCTCTTACTCCTCAGTCTGCTCCTCCCTCAGACTTATTGCCCTAACAACCACTTTGCTGACAGACAACTGTCTCATCCTCATCATCCACAAATAGCTCTTGAGACAGTTATTCAAAGTCCCCACCCTCATCACGCTGAGTCTGTGAAAGTTCCACATTTTCGGCATCGGTCACGACAAACTCCTCACGTTGCTGTGGAACCAGGTTTTTTTTAGACTCGGGGCAGGGACGCAGGAAGAGTTCTTGAGTGTATGCCTGTTCAACACAAACTCCAATTTTCCTGGAGTGACCAGGCTGGGAGGAAGGAAGAGCAGCCTAAGGATATAGAGGTGCAGTCCCTTGGGTGGCGTGAGTGGACTGTGTGGAAGACTGCGTATTGGATAAAGTACTGGAGGTGTTATTCGCTATCCATGTCAGCACCTGATCGCACTGCTGTGCTTTAAATAATGGTCTACCATGCGGACCTGCAAAATATGACATTAAGCTGGGGAGTGGAGACAAGCGGCGCTCTACCAATCCCTCAGCAGCAGGCACTGTTTCACCCTGCCAAGGACCTCAGCCTGTGCCCACACCCTCATTCTAACGCCCGCGTCCACGTCCTCGACCCTTACCCCTAATCCTCGTCGTGTAGGGTAAAGGACAGAGCAGGGCCAGGAAAAAAAAATTTAATCAATGTATACCGCTGATACCTAGGGCTAATTCACCACCTACAGAGACAGAGACTGGTAAATATGAGAGGCTCAATGCAGTGCTAGAAAAAATTTAAGAAGTGTAAAGCACTGAAAACTATTCCTAATACAAAGCACACAGAGACTTGTAGATTTGAGAGGCTTTGAGCAGGGCCAGAAAAAAAATAAATAACTAGTGTATAGCGCTGAGAAGCAGGGCTTATTCACCACCCACAGAGACTTGTAGACTTGAGAGGCTTTGAGCAAGGCCAGAAGAAATTGAACCAGTGTAAAGCAATGATACCTAGTAGTAATTTACCGTACACAGAGACTTGGAGATTTGAGAGACTCTGTTCAGGGCCAGAAAATCAGTTACAGTTAGTTTCATCACTCCAAAGACTGGATGAACCACAAATAAATTCCACAGGCCAAGCTTGGCACAGTTGCCATCACCCAGGACCTTGGCCTCTCCACCCACCCTCTACAAACGTGGGCATAAAGTGGACTTGAATGCTAGTACTTCTGTGAAAGTCACATTAAATCAGTTACGGTTCCTTTCATCGCTCCAAAGACAACATGAAACATGAAGAAATTTTAATGGGCAAAGCAGGACAATTCAATCTGTGTATGTGTCAGATTGCTGAACACCATGCTGGGAAACCGTTGTGTAACAAGAGTTTAGACGAACCACTGGAAAATTGGTGGACCAAGACTACAGGCGAACACCTGGAAACATTTGTTTAGCAAAGGTATAGGCGAAGCCCGAAAAAAGAAAATAGTTTGCTAAGAGTAAAGGTGTAGGCCTGAAAAAAATAGTGTACCAAGAGTACAGGTGTACCCCTGAAAAATGTGTTTAGCCCTCCGGAAAAAAAAATAAAAATAAAACAATAGTTTTTACAGAGCCGTTTGGCCTGCAGAAAAATTGGCTGCTCAGTGTGATGGCATGCTGGTTTAGGAGAAGGTGGAAGAGGAGGAAGATCAGAGAAGGATAGACCAAGCTACTTCCCTCCATTTTTGGGGGTGATATAGGATGCATGGTTCTTTAGTTCCAGCTTAAATAATCTTTATGCTCGGCTGCTCCCCATCGGTGGATAAGAGAAGTCAGGGGAAATCCAGCCTTTGTTCATCTTAATGAGTGTAAGCCTGTTGGCGCTCTCAGTCGACAGGCAGGTACGCTTATCCGTGATAATCCCTCCAACAGCACTAAACACCCTCTCTGATAATATGCTAGCGGCAGGGTAGGCCAGCACCTCCAGGGCGTACAGCGCCAGTTTGTGCCACGTGTCTATTGAACCAGTGTAACGCACTGCCATCTAGGCCTAATTCACCGCCCACAGAGAGTGGTAGATATGAGAGGCTCAATGCAGTGCTAGAAAAAAAATTAAAGCAGTGTAAAGCACTGAAATCTATTCCTAATACACCGCCCACAGAGACTCGTAAATTTGAGAGGCCTTGAGCTGGGCCAGAAAAAAATAACCCACTGTATAGCGCTGAGAACTAGGGCTAATTCAAAGCACGCATAGACTGGTAGATACAGTATGCTCCAATACAGCAACAGCACTTGGAGCCTCCCAAAAACTAAATATAAAACCCTAGTAGTACACAGCATAAAGCCTCTAACAGTGGGCAGAATACAGCTGGAATGCCTGGGGGAAAAAATGGTGCACTACTGGTCCCAGCCAGCCAAAATGCTAAAGCACACAATAAGAGTAGTCCTAGAAAGGACTGTTGAGTTCATGTAGTCAGGATCCCTGCTTAACTGCTACCTAAGTTTTTCGAGGAAAGGAAGGGAAGGGAAATCTTTGTGTGGTGGAAAGTGGGCCAGGTTCCACAATTAAGCCACAATGGGGACAAGAGCCTGGACCCCCCCCTCCCCCCCCCCCCCCCCCCACACACACACACATCAATTTTTACTTTGGTCAAACCCTCATTAGCAAGGCACACCTTAGCTAAGCACAACACTACCTGCTGCAACCAAGGACAATCACTGCCTGCAGGTGACACTGCTGCCTCTTCTCCTGGGTTACATGCTGCCCAATCCAACGCACACTGCACTCCTGCATCCACAGCACACACAAAAGTTTCCCTGCGCAGCCTTTAGCTGCCCTCATGCCACACGCTCGCTTCATAGCTAAACCACCCTCATGCCTATTTATAAGTGCGTCTGAGATGAGGAGGAACCGGGAGCACACACTGCAGAGGGTTGGAAGGGTCAGGCAGAAACCCTTTTTGAATTCCAATCCCGTGCCACCTCTGTCGCAAAATTGTCAGGAGTCGCAAACGTGGGCATAAAGGGGACTCAGGTGCCAGCCCAGCACTTCTACTCATTTCCACAATGCAGAAATACTCTGCGTGGGAAGTATGTGAGCGGGCCCTGGGTCAGGCTTGGTCCCAGACTCCATTTTATGTGACCCAAGGTACCGCCAATGACATAGCAGTGGGGACTCGATGTGTCCACACACTACTCATTGTGTTTGGGTGTCGGGTACCTCATCGACAACGCAGGGGGAAAGCCATCTGCACTCTGCAGCCTACCCAAGTCAGTCAGTGCCTTTGTGCCAGACAGGTAAATCACAGCTATGGGAAGTCTGTGTGCACCCAAAGCATAGGTGAGTCCAAGGAATCCCAAGACATGAACCATGAAGAAATCAGAGTGCCCAAACATGGCAGACTTTCACTGCACCGAGGACATAGGCCTCTGCACAAACCCTCAGCAATCGTGGGCATAGAGCTGACTCTGATGCTAGTACAGCAGTGAACGTCTCATTTAATTTGTTGCGGTTGTTTTAACCGTTCCAAAGACTGGATTAACCAGGGCCAAGTTCCACGGGCCCAACCTGGTGCAGTTGCATTTCCATCATGAACTAGGCCTCTGCACAAACCCTCAGCAATGGCGGGCATAGAGCGGACTTCAATGCTAGTGCAGCTGTGAACATCTTATTTGTGCAGTATCGCTCCTCTTGTTTGGCCCAAACCAGTCCCGCTTATAACTGTGGTAACGCAAGAGAAAATACATGTTGGCCTCAGCCCACAATTCATGCCCTAGACAGTCAGTGTTTTTGGGCCAGATAGGTAAAACACTGTGATGGGAAGACTTTGTGCACCAATAGTATAGACAGACCCCTGTAACATTCCAGTAGCAAAAGTAAGGGCAGACCCCTGTCACATGTCTGTAGCAGCAGTATAGGCAGACCCCTGTAACATTTCTGTAGCAGCAGTATAGGCAGACCCCTGTAACATTTCTGTAGCAGCAGTATAGGCAGACCCCTGTAACATTTCTGTTGTAAAAGTACAGGCAGACCCCTGTCACATTTCTGTTGTAAAAGTACAGGCAGACCCCTGTCACATTTCTATAGCAGCAGTATAGGCAGACCCCTGTAACGTTTCTGTAGTAGAAGTATAGGCGAACCCCTGAAACATTGGTGTACCATTAGTGTAGGCGAAGTCCGGAAAAAATAGTTAGATAATAGAGATGAGCGAGCACCAAAATGCTCGGGTGCTCGTTACTCGAGTCGAAATTTCCGCGATGCTCGAGGGCTCGTTTCGAGTAACGAACCCCATTGAAGTCAATGTGCGACCCGAGCATTTTTGTATATCGCCGATGCTCGCTAAGGTTTTCATTTGTGAAAATCTGGGAAATTCAAGAAAGTGATGGGAACGACACAGGAACGGATAGGGCAGGCAATGGACTACATGTTGGGCTGCATCTCAAGTTCCTAGATCCCACTATTAAGCCACAATAGCGGCAAGAGTGCCCCCCCCCTCCCAACAATTTTTACTTCAGAAAAACCCTCATTAGCAAGTCATACCTTAGCTGAGCACCACACTACCTCCAACAAAGCACAATCACTGCCTGCATGACACTCCGCTGCCACTTCTCCTGGGTTACCCCCCTTGCACGACCCAGTGTCCACAGCGCACACCAAAGTGTCCATGTGCAGCCTTCAGCTCCCCTCATGCCACACGCTGGCCTCATAGCCACACCACCCTCATGTCTATTTATAAGTGCGTCTGCCATGAGGAGGAACCGCAGGCACATGCTGCAGAGGGTTGGCACGGCCAGGCAGCGACCCTCTTTACAAGGGGCGGGGCGATAGCCCACAATGCTGTACAGAAGCAATGAGAAATCCAATCCTGTGCCACCTCCATCAGGAGCTGCACACGTGGGCATAGCAATGGGGAACCTATGTGCCACACACTATTCATTCTGTCAAGGTGTCTGCATGCCCCAGTCAGACCGGGGTTTTTTTTATAAATAGTCACAGGCAGGTACAACTCCGCAATGGGAATTCCGTGTGCACCCACAGCATGGGTGGCTCCCTGGAACCCACCCGCTGTACATAAATGTATCCCATTGCAGTGCCCTGGACAGCAGAGCTAACGTCAGATTAAATGCAGGTGGGCTTCGGCCCACACTGCATGCCCCAGTCAGACTGGGTTTTTTTATAAGTAGACACAGACAGGTACAACTCCCTATTGTGAAGTCCGTGTGGACCGACAGCATGGGTGGCTCCCTGGAACCCAGCGGCGGTACAGAAATATATCCCATTGCAGTGCCCAGCACAGCAGAGGTAACATCAGGTTTAATGCAGGTGGGCTTCGGCCCACACTGCATGCCCCAGTCTGACCGGGGTTTTTAATACATAGACACTGGCAGGTACAAATCACTAATGTGAAGTCCCTGTGGACCCACAGCATGGGTGGCTCCCTGGAGCCCATCGGCGTTACATAAATGTACCCCATTGCAGTGCCCTGGACAGCTGAGGTAACGTCAGATTAAATGCAGGTGGGCTTCGGCCCACAGTGCATGCCCCAACCTGACCGGGGTTTTTAATTCATAGACACAGGCAGGTACAAATCCCCAATGTGAAGTC
Organism: Eleutherodactylus coqui; assembly: GCF_035609145.1. Lineage (NCBI taxonomy): Eukaryota > Metazoa > Chordata > Amphibia > Anura > Eleutherodactylidae > Eleutherodactylus > Eleutherodactylus coqui. The sequence continues at coordinate 8,976 of NW_027102368.1, forward strand.
CCTGTGGACCCACATCATGGGTGGCTCCCTGGAACCCACCGGCGGTACATAAATAAATCCCATTGCAGTGCCCAGCATAGCTGATGTAACGTCAGGTTTAATGCAGGTGGGCTTTGGCCCACACTGCATGCCCCAGTCAGACTGGGGTTCTTTAGAAGCGGACACATGCAGTTACAACTCTGTGTGGACCGACAGCATAGGTGGGTCCCAGGAAGCCACCGGCGGTACATAAATATATCCCATTGCATTGCCCAGCACAGCTAAGGTAACGTCCCATTAAATGCAGGTGGTCTTCGGCCCACACTGCATGCCCCAGTCTGACCGGGGTTTTTAATACATAGACACTGGCAGGTACAAATCCCTAATGTGAAGTCCCTGTGGACCCACAGCATGAGTGGCTCCCTGGAACCCATCGGCGGTACATAAATGTATCCCATTGCAGTGCCCTGGACAGCAGAGCTAACGTCAGATTAAATGCAGGTGGGCTTCGGCCCACACTGCATGCCCCAGTCAGACTGGTAATATGTACCTTAACAGTAACCGCGTTGGTGGGAATGTGGTGGCGACTGCGGACCTAGTAGCGCAGTTTTATTTAGTTGGTTTTTTGAATGTGGCCAGGATTAAGTGGGCCGTGGCGGGGGGAAGCCTCTGTTTCCACACCCCAGTGGCATAGCATTTCACTATAAGCATCCCTGTAAAGTAAGTAATACTTATTACTATACAAACCATAATCTCTAACACAAACCTCTGCATCTTCTGATTGTCATCTTCCGATACACCGGAGCGCTGGTTTATTTTTTTATCTTCTATTGATTAGCATTAGCAGCGGTATAGGCAGAGCCCAGAATTAGTAACATTTCAGCAGTAGCATTAGGGACAGGCCCCAGTAACATATCACTAGCAGCATTATAGGGGGAGCACAGTATTAGTTCCATTTCAGTAGTAGTAGCAGTCTAGACAGGCCCCAGTACCATATCACTAGCAGCATTATAGGGGGAGCACAGTCTTAGTTCCATTTCAGTAGTAGTAGCAGTCTAGACAGGCCCCAGTAACATTTTACTAGCAGCAGTATAGGGGGAGCACAGTATTAGTTCCATTTCAGTAGTAGTAGTAGTAGTAGTAGTAGCAGTCAAGTCAGGCCACAGTAACATTCCCGTTGCAGCTGTTTAGGGAGATAACAGTATCTTTCACGTTTCAGTAGTTGCAGTATAGACAAGGCTCCAGTTACATTTATGTAGAAAAAGTGTAGGCCAACCCCGCACACCTTGCTGTAGCATGAGTGCAGGCGAAGCCCATAAAAATTACTAGGATTTCACTGTAGGCGAGGGCCCCCCAAAATTGGTGTACCAACAGTACTAATGTACCTCAGAAAAATTGCCCATGCCCAACCAAAAGGGCAGGTGAAACCCATTAATCGCTTTGGTTACTGTGGCTTAATTTGTAACTAGGCCTGGAGGCAGCCCAGTTAAAATAAAAATTGGTTCGGGTGAAAGTTTCAACGCTTTAATGAGCATTGAAACGTATAAACATTGTTTACAAAAGTTATATGACTGAGCCTTGTGGGCCTAAGAAAAATTGCCCGTTCGGCGTGATTACGTGAGGTTTCAGGAAGAGGAGCAGGAGGAGGAGGATGAATATAATAGACAGATTGATGAAGCTAAAAGGTCCCCGTTTTTGATGGTGATAGAGAACGATGCTTCCATCCGCGGGTGCAGCCTACGTATTGTTTAGGTACCGCTGCTTTCCGCTGGTGGAGAAGAGAAGTCTGGGGAAATCCAGGCTTTGTTCATCTTGATGAGTGTAAGCCTGTCGGCACTGTCGGTTGACAGGTGGGTACGCTTATCCGTGATGATTCCCCCAGCCTCACTAAACACCCTCTCTGACAAGACGCTAGCCGCAGGACAAGCAAGCACCTCCAGGGCATACAGTGTAAGTTCAGGCCACGTGTGCAGCTTCGACACCCAGTAGTTGTAAGGGGCAGAGGCTTCACGGAGGACGGTCATGCGAACGGCTACGTACTCCCTCACCATCCTTTTACAGTGCTCCCGCCGACTCAGCCTTGACTGGGGAGCGGTGACACAGTCTTGCTGGGGAGCCATAAAGCTGGCAAAGGCCTTGGAGAGTGTTCCCCTGCCTGCGCTGTACATGCTGCCTGATCTCCGCGCCTCCCCTGCTACCTGGCCCTCAGAACTGCACCTTCTTCCACTAGCGCTGTCGGATGGGAATTTTACCATCCGTTTGTCCGCCAGGGTCCTGTGGTATAGCATCACTCTCGAACCCCTTTCCTTTTCAGGTATGAGAGTGGAAAGGTTCTCCTTATACCGTGGGTCGAGAAGGGTGAACGGCCAGTGATCCTGGTTGGCAATAATGCATCTTATGTGAGGGTCACGGGAAAGGCAGCTTAACATGGAGTCAGCCATGTATGCCAGAGTCCCAGTACGCAACACATCGCTGTCCTCACTAAGAGTATGACTTTCATGATCCTCGCCCTCCTCCATCGCTTCAGCCCATACATGCTGAGCAGATGTGAGGAAAGTAGCATGGGTACCCTATGAAGTGTGGGCGGCAGTCTCATCCCTCTCCTCCTCCTCCTCCTCCTCCTGCTCTACCCCCTCCTCCTCCAATATGCATTGAGAAACAGGCATGAGGGTGGTCTGGCTATCAAGCAACATACTGCAATCCCCCATCTCCTGTCATAACCGCCAAGCGTCGGCCTTTATGCTTAGCAGCAAACTTCTCAGCAGGCAATGCAGCGGGATGGTTATACTGATAATGGCTACATCACCGTTTACCATTTGTGTAGACTCCTCAAAGTTTTCTAGAACCTGACAGATGTCTGCCATCCAAGCCCACTCCTCTGTGAAGAACTGCGAAGGCTGACTACCACTCCGCCGGCCATGTTGCAGCTGGTATTCTACAATGGTTCTATGCTGCTCGTACAGCCTGGCCAACATGTGCAACATAGAATTCCAGCATGTGGGCATGTCGCACAGCAGTCGGTGCTCTGGCAGCTGGAACTGATGTTTCAGCGTCTTGACGGTGGCGGCATCTGTGGTGGACTTCCTTAAATGGGCGCACACGCGACACACCTTGCTGAACAGGTCAGACAAATGGGGGTAGTTTTTCAGAAAGCGCTGGACCACCAGATTTAGCACGTGGGCCAGGCATGGCTCGTGTGTTAGTCTGCCAAGCTACTGAGCCGCCACCAGGTTACGCCCATTATCACACACGACCATGCCTGGTTGGAGGTTTAGCGCAAAAGCCACAGATCTGTCTGCTCTGTCAAACCCTGCAACAGCTCTTGGGCAGTGTGCCTCTTCTATCCCAAGCCAGAGAAACCTTCACGGACGTAGGACCCGGAATTCTCGGTGTGAGTAGCACGTGAGCAGACCCAAGGTCAGACTCGGTCTCTGCCTCCATGAAGTTCACCCAATGTGTAGTGAGGGGGATGTAGTGTCCCTGCCCGCCAGCACTTGTCCATGTGTCGGTGGTTAAGTTGACCTTTCCAGTAACCACGTTTGTGAGGGCACGGTTTATGTTGAGTGAGACGTGCTGGTGTAGGGCGGGCATGCACACAGGGAAAAATAGTGGCGACTGGGGACTGAGTACTGAGGGACCGCCACCGCCATCATGTTGCGGAAAGCCTCAATTTATACTAGCCTGCATGGCAGCATCTCCAAGCTAAGTAGCTGTGTGATAGGCACATTTAAAGATTGTGCATGTGGGTGGGTGGCCACGTATTTCCGCTTTCATTCCAACGATTGGGTTAGCGACAGCTGAACGCTGCGCTGGTGCGCTGGGACACATTGGTGGAGGACCGTGGAGGTGAGGGTGTGGGTCCAGGCCGGGAAACACTTGTGCATGCGTCCTGGGAGGGGGGTTGCATCTCAGTGCCAGGATGTAACACTGGGGAAGAGGCAGTGGTGTGACCCGCAGGCGGTGAACGGCTTGCGTTCCACCTTGTGGGGGTGCTTAGCCATCATATGCCTGTGCATGCTGGTGGTAGTCAGGATGGTAGCGGTGGCTCCCCGGCTGATCTTGGTGCAACACAGGTTCGCACCACTGTTCGTCGGTCGTCTGCGCTCTCAATAAAAACACCTCCAGACCTTCGAACACCTATCCCTCTGCATGGAGGCTTGCCGCGAGGGGGTGCTGTGAGGAACAGTTGGTGGATTATTTGCTGTGGAGCTGGTTCTCCCCCTGGCCACCACCCTGCCTCTTCCTACCTGCTCTGCTGCTTGTTCTTGCCCCCCCCCCTCCCTCTGAAGACCTGTCTTCAGTAGGGTTTGCAAGCCTGGTGGGGTCAGTCACCTCATCGTCCATCAGCCATCAGTTCTTCCTCTTACTCCTCAGTCTGCTCCTCCCTCAGACTTATTGCCCTAACAACCACTTTGCTGACAGACAACTGTCTCATCCTCATCATCCACAAATAGCTCTTGAGACAGTTATTCAAAGTCCCCACCCTCATCACGCTGAGTCTGTGAAAGTTCCACATTTTCGGCATCGGTCACGACAAACTCCTCACGTTGCTGTGGAACCAGGTTTTTTTTAGACTCGGGGCAGGGACGCAGGAAGAGTTCTTGAGTGTATGCCTGTTCAACACAAACTCCCATTTTCCTGGAGTGACCAGGCTGGGAGGAAGGAAGAGCAGCCTAAGGATATAGAGGTGCAGTCCCTTGGGTGGCGTGAGTGGACTGTGTGGAAGACTGCGTATTGGATAAAGTACTGGAGGTGTTATTCGCTATCCATGTCAGCACCTGATCGCACTGCTATGCTTTAAATAATGGTCTACCATGCGGACCTGCAAAATATGACATTAAGCTGGGGAGTGGAGACAAGCGGCGCTCTACCAATCCCTCAGCAGCAGGCACTGTTTCACCCTGCCAAGGACCTCAGCCTGTGCCCACACCCTCATTCTAACGCCCGCGTCCACGTCCTCGACCCTTACCCCTAATCCTCGTCGTGTAGGGTAAAGGACAGAGCAGGGCCAGGAAAAAAAAAATTAATCAATGTATACCGCTGATACCTAGGGCTAATTCACCACCTACAGAGACAGAGACTGGTAAATATGAGAGGCTCAATGCAGTGCTAGAAAAAATTTAAGAAGTGTAAAGCACTGAAAACTATTCCTAATACAAAGCACACAGAGACTTGTAGATTTGAGAGGCTTTGAGCAGGGCCAGAAAAAAAAAAAAAAAAAACTAGTGTATAGCGCTGAGAAGCAGGGCTTATTCACCACCCACAGAAACTTGTAGACTTGAGAGGCTTTGAGCAAGGCCAGAAAAAATTGAACCAGTGTAAAGCAATGATACCTAGTAGTAATTTACCGTACACAGAGACTTGGAGATTTGAGAGACTCTGTTCAGGGCCAGAAAATCAGTTACAGTTAGTTTCATCACTCCAAAGACTGGATGAACCACAAAGAAATTCCACAGGCCAAGCTTGGCACAGTTGCCATCACCCAGGACCTTGGCCTCTCCACCCACCCTCTACAAACGTGGGCATAAAGTGGACTTGAATGCTAGTACTTCTGTGAAAGTCACATTAAATCAGTTACGGTTCCTTTCATCGCTCCAAAGACAACATGAAACATGAAGAAATTTTAATGGGCAAAGCAGGACAATTCAATCTGTGTATGTGTCAGATTGCTGAACACCATGCTGGGAAACCGTTGTGTAACAAGAGTTTAGACGAACCACTGGAAAATTGGTGGACCAAGACTACAGGCGAACACCTGGAAACATTTGTTTAGCAAAGGTATAGGCGAAGCCCGAAAAAAGAAAATAGTTTGCTAAGAGTAAAGGTGTAGGCCTGAAAAAAATAGTGTACCAAGAGTACAGGTGTACCCCTGAAAAATGTGTTTAGCCCTCCGGAAAAAAAAATAAAAATAAAACAATAGTTTTTACAGAGCCGTTTGGCCTGCAGAAAAATTGGCTGCTCAGTGTGATGGCATGCTGGTTTAGGAGAAGGTGGAAGAGGAGGAAGATCAGAGAAGGATAGACCAAGCTACTTCCCTCCATTTTTGGGGGTGATATAGGATGCATGGTTCTTTAGTTCCAGCTTAAATAATCTTTATGCTCGGCTGCTCCCCATCGGTGGATAAGAGAAGTCAGGGGAAATCCAGCCTTTGTTCATCTTAATGAGTGTAAGCCTGTTGGCGCTCTCAGTCGACAGGCAGGTACGCTTATCCGTGATAATCCCTCCAACAGCACTAAACACCCTCTCTGATAATATGCTAGCGGCAGGGTAGGCCAGCACCTCCAGGGCGTACAGCGCCAGTTTGTGCCACGTGTCTATTGAACCAGTGTAACGCACTGCCATCTAGGCCTAATTCACCGCCCACAGAGAGTGGTAGATATGAGAGGCTCAATGCAGTGCTAGAAAAAAAATTAAAGCAGTGTAAAGCACTGAAATCTATTCCTAATACACCGCCCACAGAGACTCGTAAATTTGAGAGGCCTTGAGCTGGGCCAGAAAAAAATAACCCACTGTATAGCGCTGAGAACTAGGGCTAATTCAAAGCACGCATAGACTGGTAGATACAGTATGCTCCAATACAGCAACAGCACTTGGAGCCTCCCAAAAACTAAATATAAAACCCTAGTAGTACACAGCATAAAGCCTCTAACAGTGGGCAGAATACAGCTGGAATGCCTGGGGAAAAAAATGGTGCACTACTGGTCCCAGCGAGCCAAAATGCTAAAGCACACAATAAGAGTAGTCCTAGAAAGGACTGTTGAGTTCATGTAGTCAGGATCCCTGCTTAACTGCTACCTAAGTTTTTCGAGGAAAGGAAGGGAAGGGAAATCTTTGTGTGGTGGAAAGTGGGCCAGGTTCCACAATTAAGCCACAATGGGGACAAGAGCCTGGACCCCCCCCCCCCCCACACACACACACACACACACATCAATTTTTACTTTGGTCAAACCCTCATTAGCAAGGCACACCTTAGCTAAGCACAACACTACCTGCTGCAACCAAGGACAATCACTGCCTGCAGGTGACACTGCTGCCTCTTCTCCTGGGTTACATGCTGCCCAATCCAACGCACACTGCACTCCTGCGTCCACAGCACACACAAAAGTTTCCCTGCGCAGCCTTTAGCTGCCCTCATGCCACACGCTCGCTTCATAGCTACACCACCCTCATGCCTATTTATAAGTGCGTCTGAGATGAGGAGGAACCGGGAGCACACACTGCAGAGGGTTGGAAGGGTCAGGCAGAAACCCTTTTTGAATTCCAATCCCGTGCCACCTCTGTCGCAAAATTGTCAGGAGTCGCAAACGTGGGCATAAAGGGGACTCAGGTGCCAGCCCAGCACTTCTACTCATTTCCACAATGCAGAAATACTCTGCGTGGGAAGTATGTGAGCGGGCCCTGGGTCAGGCTTGGTCCCAGACTCCATTTTATGTGACCCAAGGTACCGCCAATGACATAGCAGTGGGGACTCGATGTGTCCACACACTACTCATTGTGTTTGGGTGTTGGGTACCTCATCGACAACGCAGGGGGAAAGCCATCTGCACTCTGCAGCCTACCCAAGTCAGTCAGTGCCTTTGTGCCAGACAGGTAAATCACCGCTATGGGAAGTCTGTGTGCACCCAAAGCATAGGTGAGTCCAAGGAATCCCAAGACATGAACCATGAAGAAATCAGAGTGCCCAAACATGGCAGACTTTCACTGCACCGAGGACATAGGCCTCTGCACAAACCCTCAGCAATCGTGGGCATAGAGCTGACTCTGATGCTAGTACAGCAGTGAACGTCTCATTTAATTTGTTGCGGTTGTTTTAACCGTTCCAAAGACTGGATTAACCAGGGCCAAGTTCCACGGGCCCAACCTGGTGCAGTTGCATTTCCATCATGAACTAGGCCTCTGCACAAACCCTCAGCAATGGCGGGCATAGAGCGGACTTCAATGCTAGTGCAGCTGTGAACATCTTATTTGTGCAGTATCGCTCCTCTTGTTTGGCCCAAACCAGTCCCGCTTATAACTGTGGTAACGCAAGAGAAAATACATGTTGGCCTCAGCCCACAATTCATGCCCTAGACAGTCAGTGTTTTTGGGCCAGATAGGTAAAACACTGTGATGGGAAGACTTTGTGCACCAATAGTATAGACAGACCCCTGTAACATTCCAGTAGCAAAAGTAAGGGCAGACCCCTGTCACATGTCTGTAGCAGCAGTATAGGCAGACCCCTGTAACATTTCTGTAGCAGCAGTATAGGCAGACCCCTGTAACATTTCTGTAGCAGCAGTATAGGCAGACCCCTGTAACATTTCTGTTGTAAAAGTACAGGCAGACCCCTGTCACATTTCTGTTGTAAAAGTACAGGCAGACCCCTGTCACATTTCTATAGCAGCAGTATAGGCAGACCCCTGTAACGTTTCTGTAGTAGAAGTATAGGCGAACCCCTGAAACATTGGTGTACCATTAGTGTAGGCGAAGTCCGGAAAAAATAGTTAGATAATAGAGATGAGCGAGCACCAAAATGCTCGGGTGCTCGTTACTCGAGTCGAAATTTCCGCGATGCTCAAGGGCTCGTTTCGAGTAACGAACCCCATTGAAGTCAATGGGCGACCCGAGCATTTTTGTATATCGCCGATGCTCGCTAAGGTTTTCATTTGTGAAAATCTGGGAAATTCAAGAAAGTGATGGGAACGACACAGGAACGGATAGGGCAGGCGATGGACTACATGTTGTGAGGAATCTCAAGTTCCTAGATCCCACTATTAAGCCACAATAGCGGCAAGAGTGCCCCCCCCCTCCCAACAATTTTTACTTCAGAAAAACCCTCATTAGCAAGTCATACCTTAGCTGAGCACCACACTACCTCCAACAAAGGACAATCACTGCCTGCATGACACTCCGCTGCCACTTCTCCTGGGTTACCCCCCTTGCACGACCCAGTGTCCACAGCGCACACCAAAGTGTCCATGTGCAGCCTTCAGCTCCCCTCATGCCACACTCTGGCCTCATAGCCACACCACCCTCATGTCTATTTATAAGTGCGTCTGCCATGAGGAGGAACCGCAGGCACACGCTGCAGAGGGTTGGCACGGCCAGGCAGCGACCCTCTTTACAAGGGGCGGGGCGATAGCCCACAATGCTGTACAGAAGCAATGAGAAATCCAATCCTGTGTCACCTCCATCAGGAGCTGCACACGTGGGCATAGCAATGGGGAACCTATGTGCCACACACTATTCATTCTGTCAAGGTGTCTGCATGCCCCAGTCAGACCGGGTTTTTTTTTATAAATAGTCACAGGCAGGTACAACTCCGCAATGGCAATTCCGTGTGCACCCACAGCATGGGTGGCTCCCTGGAACCCACCCGCTGTACATAAATGTATCCCATTGCAGTGCCCTGGACAGCAGAGCTATTGTCAGATTAAATGCAGGTGGGCTTCGGCCCACACTGCATGCCCCAGTCAGACTGTTTTTTTTTATAAGTAGACACAGACAGGTACAACTCCCTATTGTGAAGTCCGTGTGGACCGACAGCATGGGTGGCTCCCTGGAACCCAGCGGCGGTACAGAAATATATCCCATTGCAGTGCCCAGCACAGCAGAGGTAACATCAGGTTTAATGCAGGTGGGCTTCGGCCCACACTGCATGCCCCAGTCTGACCGGGGTTTTTAATACATAGACACTGGCAGGTACAAATCACTAATGTGAAGTCCCTGTGGACCCACAGCATGGGTGGCTCCCTGGAGCCCATCGGCGTTACATAAATGTACCCCATTGCAGTGCCCTGGACAGCTGAGGTAATGTCAGATTAAATGCAGGTGGGCTTCGGCCCACAGTGCATGCCCCAACCTGACCGGGGTTTTTAATTCATAGACACAGGCAGGTACAAATCCCCAATGTGAAGTCCCTGTGGACCCACATCATGGGTGGCTCCCTGGAACCCACCGGCGGTACATACATAAATCCCATTGCAGTGCCCAGCATAGCTGATGTAACGTCAGGTTTAATGCAGGTGGGCTTTGGCCCACACTGCATGCCCCAGTCAGACTGGGGTTCTTTAGAAGCGGACACATGCAGTTACAACTCTGTGTGGACCGACAGCATAGGTGGGTCCCAGGAAGCCACCGGCGGTACATAAATATATCCCATTGCATTGCCCAGCACAGCTAAGGTAACGTCCCATTAAATGCAGGTGGTCTTCGGCCCACACTGCATGCCCCAGTCTGACCGGGGTTTTTAATACATAGACACTGGCAGGTACAAATCCCTAATGTGAAGTCCCTGTGGACCCACAGCATGAGTGGCTCCCTGGAACCCATCGGCGGTACATAAATGTATCCCATTGCAGTGCCCTGGACAGCAGAGCTAACGTCAGATTAAATGCAGGTGGGCTTCGGCCCACACTGCATGCCCCAGTCAGACTGGTAATATGTACCTTAACAGTAACCGCGTTGGTGGGAATGTGGTGGCGACTGCGGACCTAGTAGCGCAGTTTTATTTAGTTGGTTTTTTGAATGTGGCCAGGATTAAGTGGGCCGTGGCGGGGGGAAGCCTCTGTTTCCACACCCCAGTGGCATAGCATTTCACTATAAGCATCCCTGTAAAGTAAGTAATACTTATTACTATACAAACCATAATCTCTAACACAAACCTCTGCATCTTCTGATTGTCATCTTCCGATACACCGGAGCGCTGGTTTATTTTTTTATCTTCTATTGATTAGCATTAGCAGTGGTATAGGCAGAGCCCAGAATTAGTAACATTTCAGCAGTAGCATTAGGGACAGGCCCCAGTAACATATCACTAGCAGCATTATAGGGGGAGCACAGTATTAGTTCCATTTCAGTAGTAGTAGCAGTCTAGACAGGCCCCAGTACCATATCACTAGCAGCATTATAGGGGGAGCACAGTCTTAGTTCCATTTCAGTAGTAGTAGCAGTCTAGACAGGCCCCAGTAACATATTACTAGCAGCAGTATAGGGGGAGCACAGTCTTAGTTCCATTTCAGTAGTAGTAGCAGTCTAGACAGGCCCCAGTAACAATTCCGAAGCAGCAGTATAGGGGGAGCACAGTATTAGTTCCATTTCAGTAGTAGTAGTAGTAGTAGTAGTAGCAGTCAAGTCAGGCCACAGTAACATTCCCGTTGCAGCTGTTTAGGGAGATAACAGTATCTTTCACGTTTCAGTAGTTGCAGTATAGACAAGGCTCCAGTTACATTTATGTAGAAAAAGTGTAGGCCAACCCCGCACACCTTGCTGTAGCATGAGTGCAGGCGAAGCCCATAAAAATTACTAGGATTTCACTGTAGGCGAGGGCCCCCCAAAATTGGTGTACCAACAGTACTAATGTACCTCAGAAAAATTGCCCATGCCCAACCAAAAGGGCAGGTGAAACCCATTAATCGCTTTGGTTACTGTGGCTTAATTTGTAACTAGGCCTGGAGGCAGCCCAATTAAAATAAAAATTGGTTCGGGTGAAAGTTTCAACGCTTTAATGAGCATTGAAACGTATAAACATTGTTTACAAAAGTTATATGACTGAGCCTTGTGGGCCTAAGAAAAATTGCCCGTTCGGCGTGATTACGTGAGGTTTCAGGAAGAGGAGCAGGAGGAGGAGGAGGATGAATATAATAGACAGATTGATGAAGCTAAAAGGTCCCCGTTTTTGATGGTGATAGAGAACGATGCTTCCATCCGCGGGTGCAGCCTACGTATTGTTTAGGTACCGCTGCTTTCCGCTGGTGGAGAAGAGAAGTCTGGGGAAATCCAGGCTTTGTTCATCTTGATGAGTGTAAGCCTGTCGGCACTGTCGGTTGACAGGTGGGTACGCTTATCCGTGATGATTCCCCCAGCCTCACTAAACACCCTCTCTGACAAGACGCTAGCCGCAGGACAAGCAAGCACCTCCAGGGCATACAGTGTAAGTTCAGGCCACGTGTGCAGCTTCGACACCCAGTAGTTGTAAGGGGCAGAGGCTTCACGGAGGACGGTCGTGCGAACGGCTACGTACTCCCTCACCATCCTTTTACAGTGCTCCCGCCGACTCAGCCTTGACTGGGGAGCGGTGACACAGTCTTGCTGGGGAGCCATAAAGCTGGCAAAGGCCTTGGAGAGTGTTCCCCTGCCTGCGCTGTACATGCTGCCTGATCTCCGCGCCTCCCCTGCTACCTGGCCCTCAGAACTGCACCTTCTTCCACTAGCGCTGTCGGATGGGAATTTTACCATCCGTTTGTCCGCCAGGGTCCTGTGGTATAGCATCACTCTCGAACCCCTTTCCTTTTCAGGTATGAGAGTGGAAAGGTTCTCCTTATACCGTGGGTCGAGAAGGGTGAATGGCCAGTGATCCTGGTTGGCAATAATGCATCTTATGTGAGGGTCACGGGAAAGGCAGCTTAACATGGAGTCAGCCATGTATGCCAGAGTCCCAGTACGCAACACATCGCTGTCCTCACTAAGAGTATGACTTTCATGATCCTCGCCCTCCTCCATCGCTTCAGCCCATACATGCTGAGCAGATGTGAGGAAAGTAGCATGGGTACCCTATGAAGTGTGGGCGGCAGTCTCATCCCTCTCCTCCTCCTCCTCCTCCTCCTCTACCCCCTCCTCCTCCAATATGCATTGAGAAACAGGCATGAGGGTGGTCTGGCTATCAAGCAACATACTGCAATCCCCCATCTCCTGTCATAACCGCCAAGCGTCGGCCTTTATGCTTAGCAGCAAACTTCTCAGCAGGCAATGCAGCGGGATGGTTATACTGATAATGGCTACATCACCGTTTACCATTTGTGTAGACTCCTCAAAGTTTTCTAGAACCTGACAGATGTCTGCCATCCAAGCCCACTCCTCTGTGAAGAACTGCGAAGGCTGACTACCACTCCGCCGGCCATGTTGCAGCTGGTATTCTACAATGGTTCTATGCTGCTCGTACAGCCTGGCCAACATGTGCAACATAGAATTCCAGCATGTGGGCATGTCGCACAGCAGTCGGTGCTCTGGCAGCTGGAACTGATGTTTCAGCGTCTTGACGGTGGCGGCATCTGTGGTGGACTTCCTTAAATGGGCGCACACGTGACACACCTTGCTGAACAGGTCAGACAAATGGGGGTAGTTTTTCAGAGAGCGCTGGACCACCAGATTTAGCACGTGGGCCAGGCATGGCTCGTGTGTTAGTCTGCCAAGCTACTGAGCCGCCACCAGGTTACGCCCATTATCACACACGACCATGCCTGGTTGGAGGTTTAGCGCAAAAGCCACAGATCTGTCTGCTCTGTCAAACCCTGCAACAGCTCTTGGGCAGTGTGCCTCTTCTATCCCAAGCCAGAGAAACCTTCACGGACGTAGGACCCGGAATTCTCGGTGTGAGTAGCACGTGAGCAGACCCAAGGTCAGACTCGGTCTCTGCCTCCATGAAGTTCACCCAATGTGTAGTGAGGGGGATGTAGTGTCCCTGCCCGCCAGCACTTGTCCATGTGTCGGTGGTTAAGTTGACCTTTCCAGTAACCACGTTTGTGAGGGCACGGTTTATGTTGAGTGAGACGTGCTGGTGTAGGGCGGGCATGCACACAGGGAAAAATAGTGGCGACTGGGGACTGAGTACTGAGGGACCGCCACCGCCATCATGTTGCGGAAAGCCTCAATTTATACTAGCCTGCATGGCAGCATCTCCAAGCTAAGTAGCTGTGTGATAGGCACATTTAAAGATTGTGCATGTGGGTGGGTGGCCACGTATTTCCGCTTTCATTCCAACGATTGGGTTAGCGACAGCTGAACGCTGCGCTGGTGCGCTGGGACACATTGGTGGAGGACCGTGGAGGTGAGGGTGTGGGTCCAGGCCGGGAAACACTTGTGCATGCGTCCTGGGAGGGGGGTTGCATCTCAGTGCCAGGATGTAACACTGGGGAAGAGGCAGTGGTGTGACCCGCAGGCGGTGAACGGCTTGCGTTCCACCTTGTGGGGGTGCTTAGCCATCATATGCCTGTGCATGCTGGTGGTGGTCAGGATGGTAGCGGTGGCTCCCCGGCTGATCTTGGTGCAACACAGGTTCGCACCACTGTTCGTCGGTCGTCTGCGCTCTCAATAAAAACACCTCCAGACCTTCGAACACCTATCCCTCTGCATGGAGGCTTGCCGCGAGGGGGTGCTGTGAGGAACAGTTGGTGGATTATTTGCTGTGGAGCTGGTTCTCCCCCTGGCCACCACCCTGCCTCTTCCTACCTGCTCTGCTGCTTGTTCTTGCCCCCCCCCTCCCTCTGAAGACCTGTCTTCAGTAGGGTTTGCAAGCCTGGTGGGGTCAGTCACCTCATCGTCCATCAGCCATCAGTTCTTCCTCTTACTCCTCAGTCTGCTCCTCCCTCAGACTTATTGCCCTAACAACCACTTTGCTGACAGACAACTGTCTCATCCTCATCATCCACAAATAGCTCTTGAGACAGTTATTCAAAGTCCCCACCCTCATCACGCTGAGTCTGTGAAAGTTCCACATTTTCGGCATCGGTCACGACAAACTCCTCACGTTGCTGTGGAACCAGGTTTTTTTTAGACTCGGGGCAGGGACGCAGGAAGAGTTCTTGAGTGTATGCCTGTTCAACACAAACTCCCATTTTCCTGGAGTGACCAGGCTGGGAGGAAGGAAGAGCAGCCTAAGGATATAGAGGTGCAGTCCCTTGGGTGGCGTGAGTGGACTGTGTGGAAGACTGCGTATTGGATAAAGTACTGGAGGTGTTATTCGCTATCCATGTCAGCACCTGATCGCACTGCTGTGCTTTAAATAATGGTCTACCATGCGGACCTGCAAAATATGACATTAAGCTGGGGAGTGGAGACAAGCGGCGCTCTACCAATCCCTCAGCAGCAGGCACTGTTTCACCCTGCCAAGGACCTCAGCCTGTGCCCACACCCTCATTCTAACGCCCGCGTCCACGTCCTCGACCCTTACCCCTAATCCTCGTCGTGTAGGGTAAAGGACAGAGCAGGGCCAGGAAAAAAAAAAAATTAATCAATGTATACCGCTGATACCTAGGGCTAATTCACCACCTACAGAGACAGAGACTGGTAAATATGAGAGGCTCAATGCAGTGCTAGAAAAAATTTAAGAAGTGTAAAGCACTGAAAACTATTCCTAATACAAAGCACACAGAGACTTGTAGATTTGAGAGGCTTTGAGCAGGGCCAGAAAAAAAAACAAAAAACTAGTGTATAGCGCTGAGAAGCAGGGCTTATTCACCACCCACAGAGACTTGTAGACTTGAGAGGCTTTGAGCAAGGCCAGAAAAAATTGAACCAGTGTAAAGCAATGATACCTAGTAGTAATTTACCGTACACAGAGACTTGGAGATTTGAGAGACTCTGTTCAGGGCCAGAAAATCAGTTACAGTTAGTTTCATCACTCCAAAGACTGGATGAACCACAAATAAATTCCACAGGCCAAGCTTGGCACAGTTGCCATCACCCAGGACCTTGGCCTCTCCACCCACCCTCTACAAACGTGGGCATAAAGTGGACTTGAATGCTAGTACTTCTGTGAAAGTCACATTAAATCAGTTACGGTTCCTTTCATCGCTCCAAAGACAACATGAAACATGAAGAAATTTTAATGGGCAAAGCAGGACAATTCAATCTGTGTATGTGTCAGATTGCTGAACACCATGCTGGGAAACCGTTGTGTAACAAGAGTTTAGACGAACCACTGGAAAATTGGTGGACCAAGACTACAGGCGAACACCTGGAAACATTTGTTTAGCAAAGGTATAGGCGAAGCCCGAAAAAAGAAAATAGTTTGCTAAGAGTAAAGGTGTAGGCCTGAAAAAAATAGTGTACCAAGAGTACAGGTGTACCCCTGAAAAATGTGTTTAGCCCTCCGGAAAAAAAAATAAAAATAAAACAATAGTACAGAGCCGTTTGGCCTGCAGAAAAATTGGCTGCTCAGTGTGATGGCATGCTGGTTTAGGAGAAGGTGGAAGAGGAGGAAGATCAGAGAAGGATAGACCAAGCTACTTCCCTCCATTTTTGGGGGTGATATAGGATGCATGGTTCTTTAGTTCCAGCTTAAATAATCTTTATGCTCGGCTGCTCCCCATCGGTGGATAAGAGAAGTCAGGGGAAATCCAGCCTTTGTTCATCTTAATGAGTGTAAGCCTGTTGGCGCTCTCAGTCGACAGGCAGGTACGCTTATCCGTGATAATCCCTCCAACAGCACTAAACACCCTCTCTGATAATATGCTAGCGGCAGGGTAGGCCAGCACCTCCAGGGCGTACAGCGCCAGTTTGTGCCACGTGTCTATTGAACCAGTGTAACGCACTGCCATCTAGGCCTAATTCACCGCCCACAGAGAGTGGTAGATATGAGAGGCTCAATGCAGTGCTAGAAAAAAAATTAAAGCAGTGTAAAGCACTGAAATCTATTCCTAATACACCGCCCACAGAGACTCGTAAATTTGAGAGGCCTTGAGCTGGGCCAGAAAAAAATAACCCACTGTATAGCGCTGAGAACTAGGGCTAATTCAAAGCACGCATAGACTGGTAGATACAGTATGCTCCAATACAGCAACAGCACTTGGAGCCTCCCAAAAACTAAATATAAAACCCTAGTAGTACACAGCATAAAGCCTCTAACAGTGGGCAGAATACAGCTGGAATGCCTGGGGAAAAAAATGGTGCACTACTGGTCCCAGCGAGCCAAAATGCTAAAGCACACAATAAGAGTAGTCCTAGAAAGGACTGTTGAGTTCATGTAGTCAGGATCCCTGCTTAACTGCTACCTAAGTTTTTCGAGGAAAGGAAGGGAAGGGAAATCTTTGTGTGGTGGAAAGTGGGCCAGGTTCCACAATTAAGCCACAATGGGGACAAGAGCCTGGACCCCCCCCCCCCCCCCCCACACACACACACATCAATTTTTACTTTGGTCAAACCCTCATTAGCAAGGCACACCTTAGCTAAGCACAACACTACCTGCTGCAACCAAGGACAATCACTGCCTGCAGGTGACACTGCTGCCTCTTCTCCTGGGTTACATGCTGCCCAATCCAACGCACACTGCACTCCTGCGTCCACAGCACACACAAAAGTTTCCCTGCGCAGCCTTTAGCTGCCCTCATGCCACACGCTCGCTTCATAGCTACACCACCCTCATGCCTATTTATAAGTGCGTCTGAGATGAGGAGGAACCGGGAGCACACACTGCAGAGGGTTGGAAGGGTCAGGCAGAAACCCTTTTTGAATTCCAATCCCGTGCCACCTCTGTCGCAAAATTGTCAGGAGTCGCAAACGTGGGCATAAAGGGGACTCAGGTGCCAGCCCAGCACTTCTACTCATTTCCACAATGCAGAAATACTCTGCGTGGGAAGTATGTGAGCGGGCCCTGGGTCAGGCTTGGTCCCAGACTCCATTTTATGTGACCCAAGGTACCGCCAATGACATAGCAGTGGGGACTCGATGTGTCCACACACTACTCATTGTGTTTGGGTGTCGGGTACCTCATCGACAACGCAGGGGGAAAGCCATCTGCACTCTGCAGCCTACCCAAGTCAGTCAGTGCCTTTGTGCCAGACAGGTAAATCACCGCTATGGGAAGTCTGTGTGCACCCAAAGCATAGGTGAGTCCAAGGAATCCCAAGACATGAACCATGAAGAAATCAGAGTGCCCAAACATGGCAGACTTTCACTGCACCGAGGACATAGGCCTCTGCACAAACCCTCAGCAATCGTGGGCATAGAGCTGACTCTGATGCTAGTACAGCAGTGAACGTCTCATTTAATTTGTTGCGGTTGTTTTAACCGTTCCAAAGACTGGATTAACCAGGGCCAAGTTCCACGGGCCCAACCTGGTGCAGTTGCATTTCCATCATGAACTAGGCCTCTGCACAAACCCTCAGCAATGGCGGGCATAGAGCGGACTTCAATGCTAGTGCAGCTGTGAACATCTTATTTGTGCAGTATCGCTCCTCTTGTTTGGCCCAAACCAGTCCCGCTTATAACTGTGGTAACGCAAGAGAAAATACATGTTGGCCTCAGCCCACAATTCATGCCCTAGACAGTCAGTGTTTTTGGGCCAGATAGGTAAAACACTGTGATGGGAAGACTTTGTGCACCAATAGTATAGACAGACCCCTGTAACATTCCAGTAGCAAAAGTAAGGGCAGACCCCTGTCACATGTCTGTAGCAGCAGTATAGGCAGACCCCTGTAACATTTCTGTAGCAGCAGTATAGGCAGACCCCTGTAACATTTCTGTAGCAGCAGTATAGGCAGACCCCTGTAACATTTCTGTTGTAAAAGTACAGGCAGACCCCTGTCACATTTCTGTTGTAAAAGTACAGGCAGACCCCTGTCACATTTCTATAGCAGCAGTATAGGCAGACCCCTGTAACGTTTCTGTAGTAGAAGTATAGGCGAACCCCTGAAACATTGGTGTACCATTAGTGTAGGCGAAGTCCGGAAAAAATAGTTAGATAATAGAGATGAGCGAGCACCAAAATGCTCGGGTGCTCGTTACTCGAGTCGAAATTTCCGCGATGCTCAAGGGCTCGTTTCGAGTAACGAACCCCATTGAAGTCAATGGGCGACCCGAGCATTTTTGTATATCGCCGATGCTCGCTAAGGTTTTCATTTGTGAAAATCTGGGAAATTCAAGAAAGTGATGGGAACGACACAGGAACGGATAGGGCAGGCGATGGACTACATGTTGGGCTGCATCTCAAGTTCCTAGATCCCACTATTAAGCCACAATAGCGGCAAGAGTGCCCCCCCCCCCTCCCAACAATTTTTACTTCAGAAAAACCCTCATTAGCAAGTCATACCTTAGCTGAGCACCACACTACCTCCAACAAAGGACAATCACTGCCTGCATGACACTCCGCTGCCACTTCTCCTGGGTTACCCCCCTTGCACGACCCAGTGTCCACAGCGCACACCAAAGTGTCCATGTGCAGCCTTCAGCTCCCCTCATGCCACACTCTGGCCTCATAGCCACACCACCCTCATGTCTATTTATAAGTGCGTCTGCCATGAGGAGGAACCGCAGGCACACGCTGCAGAGGGTTGGCACGGCCAGGCAGCGACCCTCTTTACAAGGGGCGGGGCGATAGCCCACAATGCTGTACAGAAGCAATGAGAAATCCAATCCTGTGTCACCTCCATCAGGAGCTGCACACGTGGGCATAGCAATGGGGAACCTATGTGCCACACACTATTCATTCTGTCAAGGTGTCTGCATGCCCCAGTCAGACCGGGTTTTTTTTTATAAATAGTCACAGGCAGGTACAACTCCGCAATGGGAATTCCGTGTGCACCCACAGCATGGGTGGCTCCCTGGAACCCACCCGCTGTACATAAATGTATCCCATTGCAGTGCCCTGGACAGCAGAGCTAACGTCAGATTAAATGCAGGTGGGCTTCGGCCCACACTGCATGCCCCAGTCAGACTGGTTTTTTTTATAAGTAGACACAGACAGGTACAACTCCCTATTGTGAAGTCCGTGTGGACCGACAGCATGGGTGGCTCCCTGGAACCCAGCGGCGGTACAGAAATATATCCCATTGCAGTGCCCAGCACAGCAGAGGTAACATCAGGTTTAATGCAGGTGGGCTTCGGCCCACACTGCATGCCCCAGTCTGACCGGGGTTTTTAATACATAGACACTGGCAGGTACAAATCACTAATGTGAAGTCCCTGTGGACCCACAGCATGGGTGGCTCCCTGGAGCCCATCGGCGTTACATAAATGTACCCCATTGCAGTGCCCTGGACAGCTGAGGTAATGTCAGATTAAATGCAGGTGGGCTTCGGCCCACAGTGCATGCCCCAACCTGACCGGGGTTTTTAATTCATAGACACAGGCAGGTACAAATCCCCAATGTGAAGTCCCTGTGGACCCACATCATGGGTGGCTCCCTGGAACCCACCGGCGGTACATACATAAATCCCATTGCAGTGCCCAGCATAGCTGATGTAACGTCAGGTTTAATGCAGGTGGGCTTTGGCCCACACTGCATGCCCCAGTCAGACTGGGGTTCTTTAGAAGCGGACACATGCAGTTACAACTCTGTGTGGACCGACAGCATAGGTGGGTCCCAGGAAGCCACCGGCGGTACATAAATATATCCCATTGCATTGCCCAGCACAGCTAAGGTAACGTCCCATTAAATGCAGGTGGTCTTCGGCCCACACTGCATGCCCCAGTCTGACCGGGGTTTTTAATACATAGACACTGGCAGGTACAAATCCCTAATGTGAAGTCCCTGTGGACCCACAGCATGAGTGGCTCCCTGGAACCCATCGGCGGTACATAAATGTATCCCATTGCAGTGCCCTGGACAGCAGAGCTAACGTCAGATTAAATGCAGGTGGGCTTCGGCCCACACTGCATGCCCCAGTCAGACTGGTAATATGTACCTTAACAGTAACCGCGTTGGTGGGAATGTGGTGGCGACTGCGGACCTAGTAGCGCAGTTTTATTTAGTTGGTTTTTTGAATGTGGCCAGGATTAAGTGGGCCGTGGCGGGGGGAAGCCTCTGTTTCCACACCCCAGTGGCATAGCATTTCACTATAAGCATCCCTGTAAAGTAAGTAATACTTATTACTATACAAACCATAATCTCTAACACAAACCTCTGCATCTTCTGATTGTCATCTTCCGATACACCGGAGCGCTGGTTTATTTTTTTATCTTCTATTGATTAGCATTAGCAGTGGTATAGGCAGAGCCCAGAATTAGTAACATTTCAGCAGTAGCATTAGGGACAGGCCCCAGTAACATATCACTAGCAGCATTATAGGGGGAGCACAGTATTAGTTCCATTTCAGTAGTAGTAGCAGTCTAGACAGGCCCCAGTACCATATCACTAGCAGCATTATAGGGGGAGCACAGTCTTAGTTCCATTTCAGTAGTAGTAGCAGTCTAGACAGGCCCCAGTAACATATTACTAGCAGCAGTATAGGGGGAGCACAGTCTTAGTTCCATTTCAGTAGTAGTAGCACTCAAGACAGGCCCCAGTAACAATTCCGAAGCAGCAGTATAGGGGGAGCACAGTATTAGTTCCATTTCAGTAGTAGTAGTAGTAGTAGTAGTAGCAGTCAAGTCAGGCCACAGTAACATTCCCGTTGCAGCTGTTTAGGGAGATAACAGTATCTTTCACGTTTCAGTAGTTGCAGTATAGACAAGGCTCCAGTTAAATTTATGTAGAAAAAGTGTAGGCCAACCCCGCACACCTTGCTGTAGCATGAGTGCAGGCGAAGCCCATAAAAATTACTAGGATTTCACTGTAGGCGAGGGCCCCCCAAAATTGGTGTACCAACAGTACTAATGTACCTCAGAAAAATTGCCCATGCCCAACCAAAAGGGCAGGTGAAACCCATTAATCGCTTTGGTTACTGTGGCTTAATTTGTAACTAGGCCTGGAGGCAGCCCAGTTAAAATAAAAATTGGTTCGGGTGAAAGTTTCAACGCTTTAATGAGCATTGAAACGTATAAACATTGTTTACAAAAGTTATATGACTGAGCCTTGTGGGCCTAAGAAAAATTGCCCGTTCGGCGTGATTACGTGAGGTTTCAGGAAGAGGAGCAGGAGGAGGAGGATGAATATAATAGACAGATTGATGAAGCTAAAAGGTCCCCGTTTTTGATGGTGATAGAGAACGATGCTTCCATCCGCGGGTGCAGCCTACGTATTGTTTAGGTACCGCTGCTTTCCGCTGGTGGAGAAGAGAAGTCTGGGGAAATCCAGGCTTTGTTCATCTTGATGAGTGTAAGCCTGTCGGCACTGTCGGTTGACAGGTGGGTACGCTTATCCGTGATGATTCCCCCAGCCTCACTAAACACCCTCTCTGACAAGACGCTAGCCGCAGGACAAGCAAGCACCTCCAGGGCATACAGTGTAAGTTCAGGCCACGTGTGCAGCTTCGACACCCAGTAGTTGTAAGGGGCAGAGGCTTCACGGAGGACGGTCGTGCGAACGGCTACGTACTCCCTCACCATCCTTTTACAGTGCTCCCGCCGACTCAGCCTTGACTGGGGAGCGGTGACACAGTCTTGCTGGGGAGCCATAAAGCTGGCAAAAGCCTTGGAGAGTGTTCCCCTGCCTGCGCTGTACATGCTGCCTGATCTCCGCGCCTCCCCTGCTACCTGGCCCTCAGAACTGCACCTTCTTCCACTAGCGCTGTCGGATGGGAATTTTACCATCCGTTTGTCCGCCAGGGTCCTGTGGTATAGCATCACTCTCGAACCCCTTTCCTTTTCAGGTATGAGAGTGGAAAGGTTCTCCTTATACCGTGGGTCGAGAAGGGTGAACGGCCAGTGATCCTGGTTGGCAATAATGCATCTTATGTGAGGGTCACGGGAAAGGCAGCTTAACATGGAGTCAGCCATGTATGCCAGAGTCCCAGTACGCAACACATCGCTGTCCTCACTAAGAGTATGACTTTCATGATCCTCGCCCTCCTCCATCGCTTCAGCCCATACACGCTGAGCAGATGTGAGGAAAGTAGCATGGGTACCCTATGAAGTGTGGGCGGCAGTCTCATCCCTCTCCTCCTCCTCCTCCTCCTCCTCTACCCCCTCCTCCTCCAATATGCATTGAGAAACAGGCATGAGGGTGGTCTGGCTATCAAGCAACATACTGCAATCCCCCATCTCCTGTCATAACCGCCAAGCGTCGGCCTTTATGCTTAGCAGCAAACTTCTCAGCAGGCAATGCAGCGGGATGGTTATACTGATAATGGCTACATCACCGTTTACCATTTGTGTAGACTCCTCAAAGTTTTCTAGAACCTGACAGATGTCTGCCATCCAAGCCCACTCCTCTGTGAAGAACTGCGAAGGCTGACTACCACTCCGCCGGCCATGTTGCAGCTGGTATTCTACAATGGTTCTATGCTGCTCGTACAGCCTGGCCAACATGTGCAACATAGAATTCCAGCATGTGGGCATGTCGCACAGCAGTCGGTGCTCTGGCAGCTGGAACTGATGTTTCAGCGTCTTGACGGTGGCGGCATCTGTGGTGGACTTCCTTAAATGGGCGCACACGCGACACACCTTGCTGAACAGGTCAGACAAATGGGGGTAGTTTTTCAGAAAGCGCTGGACCACCAGATTTAGCACGTGGGCCAGGCATGGCTCGTGTGTTAGTCTGCCAAGCTACTGAGCCGCCACCAGGTTACGCCCATTATCACACACGACCATGCCTGGTTGGAGGTTTAGCGCAAAAGCCACAGATCTGTCTGCTCTGTCAAACCCTGCAACAGCTCTTGGGCAGTGTGCCTCTTCTATCCCAAGCCAGAGAAACCTTCACGGACGTAGGACCCGGAATTCTCGGTGTGAGTAGCACGTGAGCAGACCCAAGGTCAGACTCGGTCTCTGCCTCCATGAAGTTCACCCAATGTGTAGTGAGGGGGATGTAGTGTCCCTGCCCGCCAGCACTTGTCCATGTGTCGGTGGTTAAGTTGACCTTTCCAGTAACCACGTTTGTGAGGGCACGGTTTATGTTGAGTGAGACGTGCTGGTGTAGGGCGGGCATGCACACAGGGAAAAATAGTGGCGACTGGGGACTGAGTACTGAGGGACCGCCACCGCCATCATGTTGCGGAAAGCCTCAATTTATACTAGCCTGCATGGCAGCATCTCCAAGCTAAGTAGCTGTGTGATAGGCACATTTAAAGATTGTGCATGTGGGTGGGTGGCCACGTATTTCCGCTTTCATTCCAACGATTGGGTTAGCGACAGCTGAACGCTGCGCTGGTGCGCTGGGACACATTGGTGGAGGACCGTGGAGGTGAGGGTGTGGGTCCAGGCCGGGAAACACTTGTGCATGCGTCCTGGGAGGGGGGTTGCATCTCAGTGCCAGGATGTAACACTGGGGAAGAGGCAGTGGTGTGACCCGCAGGCGGTGAACGGCTTGCGTTCCACCTTGTGGGGGTGCTTAGCCATCATATGCCTGTGCATGCTGGTGGTGGTCAGGATGGTAGCGGTGGCTCCCCGGCTGATCTTGGTGCAACACAGGTTCGCACCACTGTTCGTCGGTCGTCTGCGCTCTCAATAAAAACACCTCCAGACCTTCGAACACCTATCCCTCTGCATGGAGGCTTGCCGCGAGGGGGTGCTGTGGGGAACAGTTGGTGGATTATTTGCTGTGGAGCTGGTTCTCCCCCTGGCCACCACACTGCCTCTTCCTACCTGCTCTGCTGCTTGTTATTGCCCCCCCCCCTCCCTCTGAAGACCTGTCTTCAGTAGGGTTTGCAAGCCTGGTGGGGTCAGTCACCTCATCGTCCATCAGCCATCAGTTCTTCCTCTTACTCCTCAGTCTGCTCCTCCCTCAGACTTATTGCCCTAACAACCACTTTGCTGACAGACAACTGTCTCATCCTCATCATCCACAAATAGCTCTTGAGACAGTTATTCAAAGTCCCCACCCTCATCACGCTGAGTCTGTGAAAGTTCCACATTTTCGGCATCGGTCACGACAAACTCCTCACGTTGCTGTGGAACCAGTTTTTTTTAGACTCAAGGCAGGGACGCAGGAAGAGTTCTTGAGTGTATGCCTGTTCAACACAAACTCCCCTTTTCCTGGAGTGACCAGGCTGGGAGGAAGGAAGAGCAGCCTGAGGATATAGAGGTGCAGTCCCTTGGGTGGCGTGAGTGGACTGTGTGGAAGACTGCGTATTGGATAAAGTACTGGAGGTGTTATTCGCTATCCATGTCAGCACCTGATCGCACTGCTGTGCTTTAAATAATGGTCTACCATGCGGACCTGCAAAATATGACATTAAGCTGGGGAGTGGAGACAAGCGGCGCTCTACCAATCCCTCAGCAGCAGGCACTGTTTTACCCTGCCAAGGACCTCGGCCTGTGCCCACACCCTCATTCTAACGCCCGCGTCCACGTCCTCGACCCTTACCCCTAATCCTCGTCGTGTAGGGTAAAGGACAGAGCAGGGCCAGAAAAAAAAAATTAATCAATGTGTACCGCTGATACCTAGGGCTAATTCACCACCTACAGAGACAGAGACTGGTAAATATGAGAGGCTCAATGCAGTGCTAGAAAAAATTTAAGAAGTGTAAAGCACTGAAAACTATTCCTAATACAAAGCACACAGAGACTTGTAGATTTGAGAGGCTTTGAGCAGGGCCAGAAAAAAAAATAAAAATAACTAGTGTATAGCGCTGAGAAGCAGGGCTTATTCACCACCCACAGAGACTTGTAGACTTGAGAGGCTTTGAGCAAGGCCAGAAAAAATTGAACCAGTGTAAAGCAATGATACCTAGTAGTAATTTACCGTACACAGAGACTTGGAGATTTGAGAGACTCTGTTCAGGGCCAGAAAATCAGTTACAGTTAGTTTCATCACTCCAAAGACTGGATGAACCACAAAGAAATTCCACAGGCCAAGCTTGGCACAGTTGCCATCACCCAGGACCTTGGGCTCTCCACCCACCCTCTACAAACGTGGGCATAAAGTGGACTTGAATGCTAGTACTTCTGTGAAAGTCACATTAAATCAGTTACGGTTCCTTTCATCGCTCCAAAGACAACATGAAACATGAAGAAATTTTAATGGGCAAAGCAGGACAATTCAATCTGTGTATGTGTCAGATTGCTGAACACCATGCTGGGAAACCGTTGTGTAACAAGAGTTTAGACGAACCACTGGAAAATTGGTGGACCAAGACTACAGGCGAACACCTGGAAACATTTGTTTAGCAAAGGTATAGGCGAAGCCCGAAAAAAGAAAATAGTTTGCCAAGAGTAAAGGTGTAGGCCTGAAAAAAATAGTGTACCAAGAGTACAGGTGTACCCCTGAAAAATGTGTTTAGCCCTCCGGAAAAAAAATAAAAATAAAACAATAGTTTTTACAGAGCCGTTTGGCCTGCAGAAAAATTGGCTGCTCAGTGTGATGGCATGCTGGTTTAGGAGAAGGTGGAAGAGGAGGAAGATCAGAGAAGGATAGACCAAGCTACTTCCCTCCATTTTTGGGGGTGATATAGGATGCATGGTTCTTTAGTTCCAGCTTAAATAATCTTTATGCTCGGCTGCTCCCCATCGGTGGATAAGAGAAGTCAGGGGAAATCCAGCCTTTGTTCATCTTAATGAGTGTAAGCCTGTTGGCGCTCTCAGTCGACAGGCAGGTACGCTTATCCGTGATAATCCCTCCAACAGCACTAAACACCCTCTCTGATAATATGCTAGCGGCAGGGTATGCCAGCACCTCCAGGGCGTACAGCGCCAGTTTGTGCCACGTGTCTATTGAACCAGTGTAACGCACTGCCATCTAGGCCTAATTCACCGCCCACAGGGAGTGGTAGATATGAGAGGCTCAATGCAGTGCTAGAAAAAAAATTAAAGCAGTGTAAAGCACTGAAATCTATTCCTAATACACCGCCCACAGAGACTCGTAAATTTGAGAGGCCTTGAGCTGGGCCAGAAAAAAATAACCCACTGTATAGCGCTGAGAACTAGGGCTAATTCAAAGCACGCATAGACTGGTAGATACAGTATGCTCCAATACAGCAACAGCACTTGGAGCCTCCCAAAAACTAAATATAAAACCCTAGTAGTACACAGCATAAAGCCTCTAACAGTGGGCAGAATACAGCTGGAATGCCTGGGGAAAAAAATGGTGCACTACTGGTCCCAGCCAGCCAAAATGCTAAAGCACACAATAAGAGTAGTCCTAGAAAGGACTGTTGAGTTCATGTAGTCAGGATCCCTGCTTAACTGCTACCTAAGTTTTTCGAGGAAAGGAAGGGAAGGGAAATCTTTGTGTGGTGGAAAGTGGGCCAGGTTCCACAATTAAGCCACAATGGGGACAAGAGCCTGGACCCCCCCCCCCCCCCCCCCACACACACACACATCAATTTTTACTTTGGTCAAACCCTCATTAGCAAGGCACACCTTAGCTAAGCACAACACTACCTGCTGCAACCAAGGACAATCACTGCCTGCAGGTGACACTGCTGCCTCTTCTCCTGGGTTACATGCTGCCCAATCCAACGCACACTGCACTCCTGCGTCCACAGCACACACAAAAGTTTCCCTGCGCAGCCTTTAGCTGCCCTCATGCCACACGCTCGCTTCATAGCTACACCACCCTCATGCCTATTTATAAGTGCGTCTGAGATGAGGAGGAACCGGGAGCACACACTGCAGAGGGTTGGAAGGGTCAGGCAGAAACCCTTTTTGAATTCCAATCCCGTGCCACTTCTGTCGCAAAATTGTCAGGAGTCGCAAACGTGGGCATAAAGGGGACTCAGGTGCCAGCCCAGCACTTCTACTCATTTCCACAATGCAGAAATACTCTGCGTGGGAAGTATGTGAGCGGGCCCTGGGTCAGGCTTGGTCCCAGACTCCATTTTATGTGACCCAAGGTACCGCCAATGACATAGCAGTGGGGACTCGATGTGTCCACACACTACTCATTGTGTTTGGGTGTCGGGTACCTCATCGACAACGCAGGGGGAAAGCCATCTGCACTCTGCAGCCTACCCAAGTCAGTCAGTGCCTTTGTGCCAGACAGGTAAATCACCGCTATGGGAAGTCTGTGTGCACCCAAAGCATAGGTGAGTCCAAGGAATCCCAAGACATGAACCATGAAGAAATCAGAGTGCCCAAACATGGCAGACTTTCACTGCACCGAGGACATAGGCCTCTGCACAAACCCTCAGCAATCGTGGGCATAGAGCTGACTCTGATGCTAGTACAGCAGTGAACGTCTCATTTAATTTGTTGCGGTTGTTTTAACCGTTCCAAAGACTGGATTAACCAGGGCCAAGTTCCACGGGCCCAACCTGGTGCAGTTGCATTTCCATCATGAACTAGGCCTCTGCACAAACCCTCAGCAATGGCGGGCATAGAGCGGACTTCAATGCTAGTGCAGCTGTGAACATCTTATTTGTGCAGTATCGCTCCTCTTGTTTGGCCCAAACCAGTCCCGCTTATAACTGTGGTAACGCAAGAGAAAATACATGTTGGCCTCAGCCCACAATTCATGCCCTAGACAGTCAGTGTTTTTGGGCCAGATAGGTAAAACACTGTGATGGGAAGACTTTGTGCACCAATAGTATAGACAGACCCCTGTAACATTCCAGTAGCAAAAGTAAGGGCAGACCCCTGTCACATGTCTGTAGCAGCAGTATAGGCAGACCCCTGTAACATTTCTGTAGCAGCAGTATAGGCAGACCCCTGTAACATTTCTGTTGTAAAAGTACAGGCAGACCCCTGTCACATTTCTATAGCAGCAGTATAGGCAGACCCCTGTAACGTTTCTGTAGTAGAAGTATAGGCGAACCCCTGAAACATTGGTGTACCATTAGTGTAGGCGAAGTCCGGAAAAAATAGTTAGATAATAGAGATGAGCGAGCACCAAAATGCTCGGGTGCTCGTTACTCGAGTCGAAATTTCCGCGATGCTCGAGGGCTCGTTTCGAGTAACGAACCCCATTGAAGTCAATGGGCGACCCGAGCATTTTTGTATATCGCCGATGCTCGCTAAGGTTTTCATTTGTGAAAATCTGGGAAATTCAAGAAAGTGATGGGAACGACACAGGAACGGATAGGGCAGGCGATGGACTACATGTTGGGCTGCATATCAAGTTCCTAGATACCACTATTAAGCCACAATAGCGGCAAGAGTGCCCCCCCCCTCCCAACAATTTTTACTTCAGAAAAACCCTCATTAGCAAGTCATACCTTAGCTGAGCACCACACTACCTCCAACAAAGCACAATCACTGCCTGCATGACACTCCGCTGCCACTTCTCCTGGGTTACCCCCCTTGCACGACCCAGTGTCCACAGCGCACACCAAAGTGTCCATGTGCAGCCTTCAGCTCCCCTCATGCCACACGCTGGCCTCATAGCCACACCACCCTCATGTCTATTTATAAGTGTGTCTGCCATGAGGAGGAACCGCAGGCACACGCTGCAGAGGGTTGGCACGGCCAGACAGCGACCCTCTTTACAAGGGGCGGGGCGATAGCCCACAATGCTGTACAGAAGCAATGAGAAATCCAATCCTGTGCCACCTCCATCAGGAGCTGCACACGTGGGCATAGCAATGGGGAACCTATGTGCCACACACTATTCATTCTGTCAAGGTGTCTGCATGCCCCAGTCAGACCGGGGTTTTTTTTATAAATAGTCACAGGCAGGTACAACTCCGCAATGGGAATTCCGTGTGCACCCACAGCATGGGTGGCTCCCTGGAACCCACCCGCTGTACATAAATGTATCCCATTGCAGTGCCCTGGACAGCAGAGCTAACGTCAGATTAAATGCAGGTGGGCTTCGGCCCACACTGCATGCCCCAGTCAGACTGGGTTTTTTTATAAGTAGACACAGACAGGTACAACTCCCTATTGTGAAGTCCGTGTGGACCGACAGCATGGGTGGCTCCCTGGAACCCAGCGGCGGTACAGAAATATATCCCATTGCAGTGCCCAGCACAGCAGAGGTAACATCAGGTTTAATGCAGGTGGGCTTCGGCCCACACTGCATGCCCCAGTCTGACCGGGGTTTTTAATACATAGACACTGGCAGGTACAAATCACTAATGTGAAGTCCCTGTGGACCCACAGCATGGGTGGCTCCCTGGAGCCCATCGGCGTTACATAAATGTATCCCATTGCAGTGCCCTGGACAGCTGAGGTAACGTCAGATTAAATGCAGGTGGGCTTCGGCCCACAGTGCATGCCCCAACCTGACCGGGGTTTTTAATTCATAGACACAGGCAGGTACAAATCCCCAATGTGAAGTCCCTGTGGACCCACATCATGGGTGGCTCCCTGGAACCCACCGGCGGTACATAAATAAATCCCATTGCAGTGCCCAGCATAGCTGATGTAACGTCAGGTTTAATGCAGGTGGGCTTTGGCCCACACTGCATGCCCCAGTCAGACTGGGGTTCTTTAGAAGCGGACACATGCAGTTACAACTCTGTGTGGACCGACAGCATAGGTGGGTCCCAGGAAGCCACCGGCGGTACATAAATATATCCCATTGCATTGCCCAGCACAGCTAAGGTAACGTCCCATTAAATGCAGGTGGTCTTCGGCCCACACTGCATGCCCCAGTCTGACCGGGGTTTTTAATACATAGACACTGGCAGGTACAAATCCCTAATGTGAAGTCCCTGTGGACCCACAGCATGAGTGGCTCCCTGGAACCCATCGGCGGTACATAAATGTATCCCATTGCAGTGCCCTGGACAGCAGAGCTAACGTCAGATTAAATGCAGGTGGGCTTCGGCCCACACTGCATGCCCCAGTCAGACTGGTAATATGTACCTTAACAGTAACCGCGTTGGTGGGAATGTGGTGGCGACTGCGGACCTAGTAGCGCAGTTTTATTTAGTTGGTTTTTTGAATGTGGCCAGGATTAAGTGGGCCGTGGCGGGGGGAAGCCTCTGTTTCCACACCCCAGTGGCATAGCATTTCACTATAAGCATCCCTGTAAAGTAAGTAATACTTATTACTATACAAACCATAATCTCTAACACAAACCTCTGCATCTTCTGATTGTCATCTTCCGATACACCGGAGCGCTGGTTTATTTTTTTATCTTCTATTGATTAGCATTAGCAGCGGTATAGGCAGAGCCCAGAATTAGTAACATTTCAGCAGTAGCATTAGGGACAGGCCCCAGTAACATATCACTAGCAGCATTATAGGGGGAGCACAGTATTAGTTCCATTTCAGTAGTAGTAGCAGTCTAGACAGGCCCCAGTACCATATCACTAGCAGCATTATAGGGGGAGCACAGTCTTAGTTCCATTTCAGTAGTAGTAGCAGTCTAGACAGGCCCCAGTAACATATTACTAGCAGCAGTATAGGGGGAGCACAGTCTTAGTTCCATTTCAGTAGTAGTAGCACTCAAGACAGGCCCCAGTAACAATTCCGAAGCAGCAGTATAGGGGGAGCACAGTATTAGTTCCATTTCAGTAGTAGTAGTAGTAGTAGTAGTAGTAGTAGCAGTCAAGTCAGGCCACAGTAACATTCCCGTTGCAGCTGTTTAGGGAGATAACAGTATCTTTCACGTTTCAGTAGTTGCAGTATAGACAAGGCTCCAGTTACATTTATGTAGAAAAAGTGTAGGCCAACCCCGCACACCTTGCTGTAGCATGAGTGCAGGCGAAGCCCATAAAAATTACTAAGATTTCACTGTAGGCGAGGGCCCCCCAAAATTGGTGTACCAACAGTACTAATGTACCTCAGAAAAATTGCCCATGCCCAACCAAAAGGGCAGGTGAAACCCATTAATCGCTTTGGTTACTGTGGCTTAATTTGTAACTAGGCCTGGAGGCAGCCCAGTTAAAATAAAAATTGGTTCGGGTGAAAGTTTCAACGCTTTAATGAGCATTGAAACGTATAAACATTGTTTACAAAAGTTATATGACTGAGCCTTGTGGGCCTAAGAAAAATTGCCCGTTCGGCGTGATTACGTGAGGTTTCAGGAAGAGGAGCAGGAGGAGGAGGATGAATATAATAGACAGATTGATGAAGCTAAAAGGTCCCCGTTTTTGATGGTGATAGAGAACGATGCTTCCATCCGCGGGTGCAGCCTACGTATTGTTTAGGTACCGCTGCTTTCCGCTGGTGGAGAAGAGAAGTCTGGGGAAATCCAGGCTTTGTTCATCTTGATGAGTGTAAGCCTGTCGGCACTGTCGGTTGACAGGTGGGTACGCTTATCCGTGATGATTCCCCCAGCCTCACTAAACACCCTCTCTGACAAGACGCTAGCCGCAGGACAAGCAAGCACCTCCAGGGCATACAGTGTAAGTTCAGGCCACGTGTGCAGCTTCGACACCCAGTAGTTGTAAGGGGCAGAGGCTTCACGGAGGACGGTCGTGCGAACGGCTACGTACTCCCTCACCATCCTTTTACAGTGCTCCCGCCGACTCAGCCTTGACTGGGGAGCGGTGACACAGTCTTGCTGGGGAGCCATAAAGCTGGCAAAGGCCTTGGAGAGTGTTCCCCTGCCTGCGCTGTACATGCTGCCTGATCTCCGCGCCTCCCCTGCTACCTGGCCCTCGGAACTGCGCCTTCTTCCACTAGCGCTGTCGGATGGGAATTTTACCATCAGTTTGTCCGCCAGGGTCCTGTGGTATAGCATCACTCTCGAACCCCTTTCCTTTTCAGGTATGAGAGTGGAAAGGTTCTCCTTATACCGTGGGTCGAGAAGGGTGAACGGCCAGTGATCCTGGTTGGCAATAATGCATCTTATGTGAGGGTCACGGGAAAGGCAGCTTAACATGAAGTCAGCCATGTATGCCAGAGTCCCAGTACGCAACACATCGCTGTCCTCACTAAGAGTATGAATTTCATGATCCTCGCCCTCCTCCATCGCTTCAGCCCATACACGCTGAGCAGATGTGAGGAAAGTAGCATGGGTACCCTATGAAGTGTGGGCGGCAGTCTCATCCCTCTCCTCCTCCTCCTCCTCCTCCTCCTCCAATATGCATTGAGAAACAGGCATGAGGGTGGTCTGGCTATCAAGCAACATACTGCAATCCCCCATCTCCTGTCATAACCGCCAAGCGTCGGCCTTTATGCTTAGCAGCAAACTTCTCAGCAGGCAATGCAGCGGGATGGTTATACTGATAATGGCCACATCACCGTTCACCATTTGTGTAGACTCCTCAAAGTTTTCTAGAACCTGACAGATGTCTGCCATCCAAGCCCACTCCTCTGTGAAGAACTGCGAAGGCTGACTACCACTCCGCCGGCCATGTTGCAGCTGGTATTCTACAATGGTTATATGCTGCTCGTACAGCCTAGCCAACATGTGCAACATAGAATTCCAGCATGTGGGCATGTCGCACAGCAGTCGGTGCTCTGGCAGCTGGAACTGATGTTTCAGCGTCTTGACGGTGGCGGCATCTGTGGTGGACTTCCTTAAATGGGCGCACACGCGACACACCTTGCTGAACAGGTCAGACAAATGGGGGTAGTTTTTCAGAAATCGCTGGACCACCAGATTTAGCACGTGGGCCAGGCATGGCTCGTGTGTTAGTCTGCCAAGCTACTGAGCCGCCACCAGGTTACGCGCATTATCACACACGACCATGCCTGGTTGGAGGTTTAGCGCAAAAGCCACAGATCTGTCTGCTCTGTCAAACCCTGCAACAGCTCTTGGGCAGTGTGCCTCTTCTATCCCAAGCCAGAGAAACCTTCACGGACGTAGGACCCGGAATTCTCGGTGTGAGTAGCACGTGAGCAGACCCAAGGTCAGACTCGGTCTCTGCCTCCATGAAGTTCACCCAATGTGCAGTGAGGGGGATGTAGTGTCCCTGCCCGCCAGCACTTGTCCATGTGTCGGTGGTTAAGTTGACCTTTCCAGTAACCACGTTTGTGAGGGCACGGTTTATGTTGAGTGAGACGTGCTGGTGTAGGGCGGGCATGCACACAGGGAAAAATAGTGGCGACTGGGGACTGAGTACTGAGGGACCGCCACCGCCATCATGTTGCGGAAAGCCTCAATTTATACTAGCCTGCATGGCAGCATCTCCAAGCTAAGTAGCTGTGTGATAGGCACATTTAAAGATTGTGCATGTGGGTGGGTGGCCACGTATTTCCGCTTTCATTCCAACGATTGGGTTAGCGACAGCTGAACGCTGCGCTGGTGCGCTGGGACACATTGGTGGAGGACCGTGGAGGTGAGGGTGTGGGTCCAGGCCGGGAAACACTTGTGCATGCGTCCTGGGAGGGGGGTTGCATCTCAGTGCCAGGATGTAACACTGGGGAAGAGGCAGTGGTGTGACCCGCAGGCGGTGAACGGCTTGCGTTCCACCTTGTGGGGGTGCTTAGCCATCATATGCCTGTGCATGCTGGTGGTGGTCAGGATGGTAGCGGTGGCTCCCCGGCTGATCTTGGTGCAACACAGGTTCGCACCACTGTTCGTCGGTCGTCTGTGCTCTCAATAAAAACACCTCCAGACCTTCGAACACCTATCCCTCTGCATGGAGGCTTGCCGCGAGGGGGTGCTGTGGGGAACAGTTGGTGGATTATTTGCTGTGGAGCTGGTTCTCCCCCTGGCCACCACACTGCCTCTTCCTACCTGCTCTGCTGCTTGTTATTGCCCCCCCCCCTCCCTCTGAAGACCTGTCTTCAGTAGGGTTTGCAAGCCTGGTGGGGTCAGTCACCTCATCGTCCATCAGCCATCAGTTCTTCCTCTTACTCCTCAGTCTGCTCCTCCCTCAGACTTATTGCCCTAACAACCACTTTGCTGACAGACAACTGTCTCATCCTCATCATCCACAAATAGCTCTTGAGACAGTTATTCAAAGTCCCCACCCTCATCACGCTGAGTCTGTGAAAGTTCCACATTTTCGGCATCGGTCACGACAAACTCCTCACGTTGCTGTGGAACCAGTTTTTTTTAGACTCAAGGCAGGGACGCAGGAAGAGTTCTTGAGTGTATGCCTGTTCAACACAAACTCCCCTTTTCCTGGAGTGACCAGGCTGGGAGGAAGGAAGAGCAGCCTGAGGATATAGAGGTGCAGTCCCTTGGGTGGCGTGAGTGGACTGTGTGGAAGACTGCGTATTGGATAAAGTACTGGAGGTGTTATTCGCTATCCATGTCAGCACCTGATCGCACTGCTGTGCTTTAAATAATGGTCTACCATGCGGACCTGCAAAATATGACATTAAGCTGGGGAGTGGAGACAAGCGGCGCTCTACCAATCCCTCAGCAGCAGGCACTGTTTTACCCTGCCAAGGACCTCGGCCTGTGCCCACACCCTCATTCTAACGCCCGCGTCCTCGACCCTTACCCCTAATCCTCGTCGTGTAGGGTAAAGGACAGAGCAGGGCCAGAAAAAAAAATTAATCAATGTATACCGCTGATACCTAGGGCTAATTCACCACCTACAGAGACAGAGACTGGTAAATATGAGAGGCTCAATGCAGTGCTAGAAAAAATTTAAGAAGTGTAAAGCACTGAAAACTATTCCTAATACAAAGCACACAGAGACTTGTAGATTTGAGAGGCTTTGAGCAGGGCCAGAAAAAAAATAAAAATAACTAGTGTATAGCGCTGAGAAGCAGGGCTTATTCACCACCCACAGAGACTTGTAGACTTGAGAGGCTTTGAGCAAGGCCAGAAAAAATTGAACCAGTGTAAAGCAATGATACCTAGTAGTAATTTACCGTACACAGAGACTTGGAGATTTGAGAGACTCTGTTCAGGGCCAGAAAATCAGTTACAGTTAGTTTCATCACTCCAAAGACTGGATGAACCACAAAGAAATTCCACAGGCCAAGCTTGGCACAGTTGCCATCACCCAGGACCTTGGCCTCTCCACCCACCCTCTACAAACGTGGGCATAAAGTGGACTTGAATGCTAGTACTTCTGTGAAAGTCACATTAAATCAGTTACGGTTCCTTTCATCGCTCCAAAGACAACATGAAACATGAAGAAATTTTAATGGGCAAAGCAGGACAATTCAATCTGTGTATGTGTCAGATTGCTGAACACCATGCTGGGAAACCGTTGTGTAACAAGAGTTTAGACGAACCACTGGAAAATTGGTGGACCAAGACTACAGGCGAACACCTGGAAACATTTGTTTAGCAAAGGTATAGGCGAAGCCCGAAAAAAGAAAATAGTTTGCTAAGAGTAAAGGTGTAGGCCTGAAAAAAATAGTGTACCAAGAGTACAGGTGTACCCCTGAAAAATGTGTTTAGCCCTCCGGAAAAAAAATAAAAATAAAACAATAGTTTTTACAGAGCCGTTTGGCCTGCAGAAAAATTGGCTGCTCAGTGTGATGGCATGCTGGTTTAGGAGAAGGTGGAAGAGGAGGAAGATCAGAGAAGGATAGACCAAGCTACTTCCCTCCATTTTTGGGGGTGATATAGGATGCATGGTTCTTTAGTTCCAGCTTAAATAATCTTTATGCTCGGCTGCTCCCCATCGGTGGATAAGAGAAGTCAGGGGAAATCCAGCCTTTGTTCATCTTAATGAGTGTAAGCCTGTTGGCGCTCTCAGTCGACAGGCAGGTACGCTTATCCGTGATAATCCCTCCAACAGCACTAAACACCCTCTCTGATAATATGCTAGCGGCAGGGTAGGCCAGCACCTCCAGGGCGTACAGCGCCAGTTTGTGCCACGTGTCTATTGAACCAGTGTAACGCACTGCCATCTAGGCCTAATTCACCGCCCACAGAGAGTGGTAGATATGAGAGGCTCAATGCAGTGCTAGAAAAAAAATTAAAGCAGTGTAAAGCACTGAAATCTATTCCTAATACACCGCCCACAGAGACTCGTAAATTTGAGAGGCCTTGAGCTGGGCCAGAAAAAAATAACCCACTGTATAGCGCTGAGAACTAGGGCTAATTCAAAGCACGCATAGACTGGTAGATACAGTATGCTCCAATACAGCAACAGCACTTGGAGCCTCCCAAAAACTAAATATAAAACCCTAGTAGTACACAGCATAAAGCCTCTAACAGTGGGCAGAATACAGCTGGAATGCCTGGGGAAAAAAATGGTGCACTACTGGTCCCAGCCAGCCAAAATGCTAAAGCACACAATAAGAGTAGTCCTAGAAAGGACTGTTGAGTTCATGTAGTCAGGATCCCTGCTTAACTGCTACCTAAGTTTTTCGAGGAAAGGAAGGGAAGGGAAATCTTTGTGTGGTGGAAAGTGGGCCAGGTTCCACAATTAAGCCACAATGGGGACAAGAGCCTGGACCCCCCCCCCCCCCCCCCCCACACACACACACACACACATCAATTTTTACTTTGGTCAAACCCTCATTAGCAAGGCACACCTTAGCTAAGCACAACACTACCTGCTGCAACCAAGGACAATCACTGCCTGCAGGTGACACTGCTGCCTCTTCTCCTGGGTTACATGCTGCCCAATCCAACGCACACTGCACTCCTGCGTCCACAGCACACACAAAAGTTTCCCTGCGCAGCCTTTAGCTGCCCTCATGCCACACGCTCGCTTCATAGCTACACCACCCTCATGCCTATTTATAAGTGCGTCTGAGATGAGGAGGAACCGGGAGCACACACTGCAGAGGGTTGGAAGGGTCAGGCAGAAACCCTTTTTGAATTCCAATCCCGTGCCACTTCTGTCGCAAAATTGTCAGGAGTCACAAACGTGGGCATAAAGGGGACTCAGGTGCCAGCCCAGCACTTCTACTCATTTCCACAATGCAGAAATACTCTGCGTGGGAAGTATGTGAGCGGGCCCTGGGTCAGGCTTGGTCCCAGACTCCATTTTATGTGACCCAAGGTACCGCCAATGACATAGCAGTGGGGACTCGATGTGTCCACACACTACTCATTGTGTTTGGGTGTCGGGTACCTCATCGACAACGCAGGGGGAAAGCCATCTGCACTCTGCAGCCTACCCAAGTCAGTCAGTGCCTTTGTGCCAGACAGGTAAATCACCGCTATGGGAAGTCTGTGTGCACCCAAAGCATAGGTGAGTCCAAGGAATCCCAAGACATGAACCATGAAGAAATCAGAGTGCCCAAACATGGCAGACTTTCACTGCACCGAGGACATAGGCCTCTGCACAAACCCTCAGCAATCGTGGGCATAGAGCTGACTCTGATGCTAGTACAGCAGTGAACGTCTCATTTAATTTGTTGCGGTTGTTTTAACCGTTCCAAAGACTGGATTAACCAGGGCCAAGTTCCACGGGCCCAACCTGGTGCAGTTGCATTTCCATCATGAACTAGGCCTCTGCACAAACCCTCAGCAATGGCGGGCATAGAGCGGACTTCAATGCTAGTGCAGCTGTGAACATCTTATTTGTGCAGTATCGCTCCTCTTGTTTGGCCCAAACCAGTCCCGCTTATAACTGTGGTAACGCAAGAGAAAATACATGTTGGCCTCAGCCCACAATTCATGCCCTAGACAGTCAGTGTTTTTGGGCCAGATAGGTAAAACACTGTGATGGGAAGACTTTGTGCACCAATAGTATAGACAGACCCCTGTAACATTCCAGTAGCAAAAGTAAGGGCAGACCCCTGTCACATGTCTGTAGCAGCAGTATAGGCAGACCCCTGTAACATTTCTGTAGCAGCAGTATAGGCAGACCCCTGTAACATTTCTGTAGCAGCAGTATAGGCAGACCCCTGTAACATTTCTGTTGTAAAAGTACAGGCAGACCCCTGTCACATTTCTATAGCAGCAGTATAGGCAGACCCCTGTAACGTTTCTGTAGTAGAAGTATAGGCGAACCCCTGAAACATTGGTGTACCATTAGTGTAGGCGAAGTCCGGAAAAAATAGTTAGATAATAGAGATGAGCGAGCACCAAAATGCTCGGGTGCTCGTTACTCGAGTCGAAATTTCCGCGATGCTCGAGGGCTCGTTTCGAGTAACGAACCCCATTGAAGTCAATGGGCGACCCGAGCATTTTTGTATATCGCCGATGCTCGCTAAGGTTTTCATTTGTGAAAATCTGGGAAATTCAAGAAAGTGATGGGAACGACACAGGAACGGATAGGGCAGGCGATGGACTACATGTTGGGCTGCATATCAAGTTCCTAGATACCACTATTAAGCCACAATAGCGGCAAGAGTGCCCCCCCCCCCTCCCAACAATTTTTACTTCAGAAAAACCCTCATTAGCAAGTCATACCTTAGCTGAGCACCACACTACCTCCAACAAAGCACAATCACTGCCTGCATGACACTCCGCTGCCACTTCTCCTGGGTTACCCCCCTTGCACGACCCAGTGTCCACAGCGCACACCAAAGTGTCCATGTGCAGCCTTCAGCTCCCCTCATGCCACACGCTGGCCTCATAGCCACACCACCCTCATGTCTATTTATAAGTGTGTCTGCCATGAGGAGGAACCGCAGGCACACGCTGCAGAGGGTTGGCACGGCCAGACAGCGACCCTCTTTACAAGGGGCGGGGCGATAGCCCACAATGCTGTACAGAAGCAATGAGAAATCCAATCCTGTGCCACCTCCATCAGGAGCTGCACACGTGGGCATAGCAATGGGGAACCTATGTGCCACACACTATTCATTCTGTCAAGGTGTCTGCATGCCCCAGTCAGACCGGGGTTTTTTTTATAAATAGTCACAGGCAGGTACAACTCCGCAATGGGAAT
Organism: Eleutherodactylus coqui; assembly: GCF_035609145.1. Classification (NCBI taxonomy): domain Eukaryota; kingdom Metazoa; phylum Chordata; class Amphibia; order Anura; family Eleutherodactylidae; genus Eleutherodactylus; species Eleutherodactylus coqui. The sequence goes on from NW_027102368.1 coordinate 48,005, forward strand.
TCCGTGTGCACCCACAGCATGGGTGGCTCCCTGGAACCCACCCGCTGTACATAAATGTATCCCATTGCAGTGCCCTGGACAGCAGAGCTAACGTCAGATTAAATGCAGGTGGGCTTCGGCCCACACTGCATGCCCCAGTCAGACTGGGTTTTTTTTATAAGTAGACACAGACAGGTACAACTCCCTATTGTGAAGTCCGTGTGGACCGACAGCATGGGTGGCTCCCTGGAACCCAGCGGCGGTACAGAAATATATCCCATTGCAGTGCCCAGCACAGCAGAGGTAACATCAGGTTTAATGCAGGTGGGCTTCGGCCCACACTGCATGCCCCAGTCTGACCGGGGTTTTTAATACATAGACACTGGCAGGTACAAATCACTAATGTGAAGTCCCTGTGGACCCACAGCATGGGTGGCTCCCTGGAGCCCATCGGCGTTACATAAATGTATCCCATTGCAGTGCCCTGGACAGCTGAGGTAACGTCAGATTAAATGCAGGTGGGCTTCGGCCCACAGTGCATGCCCCAACCTGACCGGGGTTTTTAATTCATAGACACAGGCAGGTACAAATCCCCAATGTGAAGTCCCTGTGGACCCACATCATGGGTGGCTCCCTGGAACCCACCGGCGGTACATAAATAAATCCCATTGCAGTGCCCAGCATAGCTGATGTAACGTCAGGTTTAATGCAGGTGGGCTTTGGCCCACACTGCATGCCCCAGTCAGACTGGGGTTCTTTAGAAGCGGACACATGCAGTTACAACTCTGTGTTGACCGACAGCATAGGTGGGTCCCAGGAAGCCACCGGCGGTACATAAATATATCCCATTGCATTGCCCAGCACAGCTAAGGTAACGTCCCATTAAATGCAGGTGGTCTTCGGCCCACACTGCATGCCCCAGTCTGACCGGGGTTTTTAATACATAGACACTGGCAGGTACAAATCCCTAATGTGAAGTCCCTGTGGACCCACAGCATGAGTGGCTCCCTGGAACCCATCGGCGGTACATAAATGTATCCCATTGCAGTGCCCTGGACAGCAGAGCTAACGTCAGATTAAATGCAGGTGGGCTTCGGCCCACACTGCATGCCCCAGTCAGACTGGTAATATGTACCTTAACAGTAACCGCGTTGGTGGGAATGTGGTGGCGACTGCGGACCTAGTAGCGCAGTTTTATTTAGTTGGTTTTTTGAATGTGGCCAGGATTAAGTGGGCCGTGGCGGGGGGAAGCCTCTGTTTCCACACCCCAGTGGCATAGCATTTCACTATAAGCATCCCTGTAAAGTAAGTAATACTTATTACTATACAAACCATAATCTCTAACACAAACCTCTGCATCTTCTGATTGTCATCTTCCGATACACCGGAGCGCTGGTTTATTTTTTTATCTTCTATTGATTAGCATTAGCAGCGGTATAGGCAGAACCCAGAATTAGTAACATTTCAGCAGTAGCATTAGGGACAGGCCCCAGTAACATATCACTAGCAGCATTATAGGGGGAGCACAGTATTAGTTCCATTTCAGTAGTAGTAGCAGTCTAGACAGGCCCCAGTACCATATCACTAGCAGCATTATAGGGGGAGCACAGTCTTAGTTCCATTTCAGTAGTAGTAGCACTCAAGACAGGCCCCAGTAACAATTCCGAAGCAGCAGTATAGGGGGAGCACAGTATTAGTTCCATTTCAGTAGTAGTAGTAGTAGTAGTAGTAGTAGCAGTCAAGTCAGGCCACAGTAACATTCCCGTTGCAGCTGTTTAGGGAGATAACAGTATCTTTCACGTTTCAGTAGTTGCAGTATAGACAAGGCTCCAGTTACATTTATGTAGAAAAAGTGTAGGCCAACCCCGCACACCTTGCTGTAGCATGAGTGCAGGCGAAGCCCATAAAAATTACTAAGATTTCACTGTAGGCGAGGGCCCCCCAAAATTGGTGTACCAACAGTACTAATGTACCTCAGAAAAATTGCCCATGCCCAACCAAAAGGGCAGGTGAAACCCATTAATCACTTTGGTTACTGTGGCTTAATTTGTAACTAGGCCTGGAGGCAGCCCAGTTAAAATAAAAATTGGTTCGGGTGAAAGTTTCAACGCTTTAATGAGCATTGAAACGTATAAACATTGTTTACAAAAGTTATATGACTGAGCCTTGTGGGCCTAAGAAAAATTGCCCGTTCGGCGTGATTACGTGAGGTTTCAGGAAGAGGAGCAGGAGGAGGAGGATGAATATAATAGACAGATTGATGAAGCTAAAAGGTCCCCGTTTTTGATGGTGATAGAGAACGATGCTTCCATCCGCGGGTGCAGCCTACGTATTGTTTAGGTACCGCTGCTTTCCGCTGGTGGAGAAGAGAAGTCTGGGGAAATCCAGGCTTTGTTCATCTTGATGAGTGTAAGCCTGTCGGCACTGTCGGTTGACAGGTGGGTACGCTTATCCGTGATGATTCCCCCAGCCTCACTAAACACCCTCTCTGACAAGACGCTAGCCGCAGGACAAGCAAGCACCTCCAGGGCATACAGTGTAAGTTCAGGCCACATGTGCAGCTTCGACACCCAGTAGTTGTAAGGGGCAGAGGCTTCACGGAGGACGGTCGTGCGAACGGCTACGTACTCCCTCACCATCCTTTTACAGTGCTCCCGCCGACTCAGCCTTGACTGGGGAGCGGTGACACAGTCTTGCTGGGGAGCCATAAAGCTGGCAAAGGCCTTGGAGAGTGTTCCCCTGCCTGCGCTGTACATGCTGCCTGATCTCCGCGCCTCCCCTGCTACCTGGCCCTCGGAACTGCGCCTTCTTCCACTAGCGCTGTCGGATGGGAATTTTACCATCAGTTTGTCCGCCAGGGTCCTGTGGTATAGCATCACTCTCGAACCCCTTTCCTTTTCAGGTATGAGAGTGGAAAGGTTCTCCTTATACCGTGGGTCGAGAAGGGTGAACGGCCAGTGATCCTGGTTGGCAATAATGCATCTTATGTGAGGGTCACGGGAAAGGCAGCTTAACATGGAGTCAGCCATGTATGCCAGAGTCCCAGTACGCAACACATCGCTGTCCTCACTAAGAGTATGACTTTCATGATCCTCGCCCTCCTCCATCGCTTCAGCCCATACACGCTGAGCAGATGTGAGGAAAGTAGCATGGGTACCCTATGAAGTGTGGGCGGCAGTCTCATCCCTCTCCTCCTCCTCCTCCTCCTCCTCCTCCTCCTCCTCCAATATGCATTGAGAAACAGGCATGAGGGTGGTCTGGCTATCAAGCAACATACTGCAATCCCCCATCTCCTGTCATAACCGCCAAGCGTCGGCCTTTATGCTTAGCAGCAAACTTCTCAGCAGGCAATGCAGCGGGATGGTTATACTGATAATGGCCACATCACCGTTCACCATTTGTGTAGACTCCTCAAAGTTTTCTAGAACCTGACAGATGTCTGCCATCCAAGCCCACTCCTCTGTGAAGAACTGCGAAGGCTGACTACCACTCCGCCGGCCATGTTGCAGCTGGTATTCTACAATGGTTCTATGCTGCTCGTACAGCCTGGCCAACATGTGCAACATAGAATTCCAGCATGTGGGCATGTCGCACAGCAGTCGGTGCTCTGGCAGCTGGAACTGATGTTTCAGCGTCTTGACGGTGGCGGCATCTGTGGTGGACTTCCTTAAATGGGCGCACACGCGACACACCTTGCTGAACAGGTCAGACAAATGGGGGTAGTTTTTCAGAAATCGCTGGACCACCAGATTTAGCACGTGGGCCAGGCATGGCTCGTGTGTTAGTCTGCCAAGCTACTGAGCCGCCACCAGGTTACGCGCATTATCACACACGACCATGCCTGGTTGGAGGTTTAGCGCAAAAGCCACAGATCTGTCTGCTCTGTCAAACCCTGCAACAGCTCTTGGGCAGTGTGCCTCTTCTATCCCAAGCCAGAGAAACCTTCACGGACGTAGGACCCGGAATTCTCGGTGTGAGTAGCACGTGAGCAGACCCAAGGTCAGACTCGGTCTCTGCCTCCATGAAGTTCACCCAATGTGCAGTGAGGGGGATGTAGTGTCCCTGCCCGCCAGCACTTGTCCATGTGTCGGTGGTTAAGTTGACCTTTCCAGTAACCACGTTTGTGAGGGCACGGTTTATGTTGAGTGAGACGTGCTGGTGTAGGGCGGGCATGCACACAGGGAAAAATAGTGGCGACTGGGGACTGAGTACTGAGGGACCGCCACCGCCATCATGTTGCGGAAAGCCTCAATTTATACTAGCCTGCATGGCAGCATCTCCAAGCTAAGTAGCTGTGTGATAGGCACATTTAAAGATTGTGCATGTGGGTGGGTGGCCACGTATTTCCGCTTTCATTCCAACGATTGGGTTAGCGACAGCTGAACGCTGCGCTGGTGCGCTGGGACACATTGGTGGAGGACCGTGGAGGTGAGGGTGTGGGTCCAGGCCGGGAAACACTTGTGCATGCGTCCTGGGAGGGGGGTTGCATCTCAGTGCCAGGATGTAACACTGGGGAAGAGGCAGTGGTGTGACCCGCAGGCGGTGAACGGCTTGCGTTCCACCTTGTGGGGGTGCTTAGCCATCATATGCCTGTGCATGCTGGTGGTGGTCAGGATGGTAGCGGTGGCTCCCCGGCTGATCTTGGTGCAACACAGGTTCGCACCACTGTTCGTCGGTCGTCTGTGCTCTCAATAAAAACACCTCCAGACCTTCGAACACCTATCCCTCTGCATGGAGGCTTGCCGCGAGGGGGTGCTGTGGGGAACAGTTGGTGGATTATTTGCTGTGGAGCTGGTTCTCCCCCTGGCCACCACACTGCCTCTTCCTACCTGCTCTGCTGCTTGTTATTGCCCCCCCCCCCCTCCCTCTGAAGACCTGTCTTCAGTAGGGTTTGCAAGCCTGGTGGGGTCAGTCACCTCATCGTCCATCAGCCATCAGTTCTTCCTCTTACTCCTCAGTCTGCTCCTCCCTCAGACTTATTGCCCTAACAACCACTTTGCTGACAGACAACTGTCTCATCCTCATCATCCACAAATAGCTCTTGAGACAGTTATTCAAAGTCCCCACCCTCATCACGCTGAGTCTGTGAAAGTTCCACATTTTCGGCATCGGTCACGACAAACTCCTCACGTTGCTGTGGAACCAGTTTTTTTTAGACTCAAGGCAGGGACGCAGGAAGAGTTCTTGAGTGTATGCCTGTTCAACACAAACTCCCCTTTTCCTGGAGTGACCAGGCTGGGAGGAAGGAAGAGCAGCCTGAGGATATAGAGGTGCAGTCCCTTGGGTGGCGTGAGTGGACTGTGTGGAAGACTGCGTATTGGATAAAGTACTGGAGGTGTTATTCGCTATCCATGTCAGCACCTGATCGCACTGCTGTGCTTTAAATAATGGTCTACCATGCGGACCTGCAAAATATGACATTAAGCTGGGGAGTGGAGACAAGCGGCGCTCTACCAATCCCTCAGCAGCAGGCACTGTTTTACCCTGCCAAGGACCTCGGCCTGTGCCCACACCCTCATTCTAACGCCCGCGTCCACGTCCTCGACCCTTACCCCTAATCCTCGTCGTGTAGGGTAAAGGACAGAGCAGGGCCAGAAAAAAAAAATTAATCAATGTGTACCGCTGATACCTAGGGCTAATTCACCACCTACAGAGACAGAGACTGGTAAATATGAGAGGCTCAATGCAGTGCTAGAAAAAATTTAAGAAGTGTAAAGCACTGAAAACTATTCCTAATACAAAGCACACAGAGACTTGTAGATTTGAGAGGCTTTGAGCAGGGCCAGAAAAAAAATAAAAATAACTAGTGTATAGCGCTGAGAAGCAGGGCTTATTCACCACCCACAGAGACTTGTAGACTTGAGAGGCTTTGAGCAAGGCCAGAAAAAATGGAACCAGTGTAAAGCAATGATACCTAGTAGTAATTTACCGTACACAGAGACTTGGAGATTTGAGAGACTCTGTTCAGGGCCAGAAAATCAGTTACAGTTAGTTTCATCACTCCAAAGACTGGATGAACCACAAAGAAATTCCACAGGCCAAGCTTGGCACAGTTGCCATCACCCAGGACCTTGGCCTCTCCACCCACCCTCTACAAACGTGGGCATAAAGTGGACTTGAATGCTAGTACTTCTGTGAAAGTCACATTAAATCAGTTACGGTTCCTTTCATCGCTCCAAAGACAACATGAAACATGAAGAAATTTTAATGGGCAAAGCAGGACAATTCAATCTGTGTATGTGTCAGATTGCTGAACACCATGCTGGGAAACCGTTGTGTAACAAGAGTTTAGACGAACCACTGGAAAATTGGTGGACCAAGACTACAGGCGAACACCTGGAAACATTTGTTTAGCAAAGGTATAGGCGAAGCCCGAAAAAAGAAAATAGTTTGCTAAGAGTAAAGGTGTAGGCCTGAAAAAAATAGTGTACCAAGAGTACAGGTGTACCCCTGAAAAATGTGTTTAGCCCTCCGGAAAAAAAATAAAAATAAAACAATAGTTTTTACAGAGCCGTTTGGCCTGCAGAAAAATTGGCTGCTCAGTGTGATGGCATGCTGGTTTAGGAGAAGGTGGAAGAGGAGGAAGATCAGAGAAGGATAGACCAAGCTACTTCCCTCCATTTTTGGGGGTGATATAGGATGCATGGTTCTTTAGTTCCAGCTTAAATAATCTTTATGCTCGGCTGCTCCCCATCGGTGGATAAGAGAAGTCAGGGGAAATCCAGCCTTTGTTCATCTTAATGAGTGTAAGCCTGTTGGCGCTCTCAGTCGACAGGCAGGTACGCTTATCCGTGATAATCCCTCCAACAGCACTAAACACCCTCTCTGATAATATGCTAGCGGCAGGGTAGGCCAGCACCTCCAGGGCGTACAGCGCCAGTTTGTGCCACGTGTCTATTGAACCAGTGTAACGCACTGCCATCTAGGCCTAATTCACCGCCCACAGAGAGTGGTAGATATGAGAGGCTCAATGCAGTGCTAGAAAAAAAATTAAAGCAGTGTAAAGCACTGAAATCTATTCCTAATACACCGCCCACAGAGACTCGTAAATTTGAGAGGCCTTGAGCTGGGCCAGAAAAAAATAACCCACTGTATAGCGCTGAGAACTAGGGCTAATTCAAAGCACGCATAGACTGGTAGATACAGTATGCTCCAATACAGCAACAGCACTTGGAGCCTCCCAAAAACTAAATATAAAACCCTAGTAGTACACAGCATAAAGCCTCTAACAGTGGGCAGAATACAGCTGGAATGCCTGGGGAAAAAAATGGTGCACTACTGGTCCCAGCCAGCCAAAATGCTAAAGCACACAATAAGAGTAGTCCTAGAAAGGACTGTTGAGTTCATGTAGTCAGGATCCCTGCTTAACTGCTACCTAAGTTTTTCGAGGAAAGGAAGGGAAGGGAAATCTTTGTGTGGTGGAAAGTGGGCCAGGTTCCACAATTAAGCCACAATGGGGACAAGAGCCTGGACCCCCCCCCCCCCCCACACACACACACACACACACACACACACATCAATTTTTACTTTGGTCAAACCCTCATTAGCAAGGCACACCTTAGCTAAGCACAACACTACCTGCTGCAACCAAGGACAATCACTGCCTGCAGGTGACACTGCTGCCTCTTCTCCTGGGTTACATGCTGCCCAATCCAACGCACACTGCACTCCTGCGTCCACAGCACACACAAAAGTTTCCCTGCGCAGCCTTTAGCTGCCCTCATGCCACACGCTCGCTTCATAGCTACACCACCCTCATGCCTATTTATAAGTGCGTCTGAGATGAGGAGGAACCGGGAGCACACACTGCAGAGGGTTGGAAGGGTCAGGCAGAAACCCTTTTTGAATTCCAATCCCGTGCCACTTCTGTCGCAAAATTGTCAGGAGTCGCAAACGTGGGCATAAAGGGGACTCAGGTGCCAGCCCAGCACTTCTACTCATTTCCACAATGCAGAAATACTCTGCGTGGGAAGTATGTGAGCGGGCCCTGGGTCAGGCTTGGTCCCAGACTCCATTTTATGTGACCCAAGGTACCGCCAATGACATAGCAGTGGGGACTCGATGTGTCCACACACTACTCATTGTGTTTGGGTGTCGGGTACCTCATCGACAACGCAGGGGGAAAGCCATCTGCACTCTGCAGCCTACCCAAGTCAGTCAGTGCCTTTGTGCCAGACAGGTAAATCACCGCTATGGGAAGTCTGTGTGCACCCAAAGCATAGGTGAGTCCAAGGAATCCCAAGACATGAACCATGAAGAAATCAGAGTGCCCAAACATGGCAGACTTTCACTGCACCGAGGACATAGGCCTCTGCACAAACCCTCAGCAATCGTGGGCATAGAGCTGACTCTGATGCTAGTACAGCAGTGAACGTCTCATTTAATTTGTTGCGGTTGTTTTAACCGTTCCAAAGACTGGATTAACCAGGGCCAAGTTCCACGGGCCCAACCTGGTGCAGTTGCATTTCCATCATGAACTAGGCCTCTGCACAAACCCTCAGCAATGGCGGGCATAGAGCGGACTTCAATGCTAGTGCAGCTGTGAACATCTTATTTGTGCAGTATCGCTCCTCTTGTTTGGCCCAAACCAGTCCCGCTTATAACTGTGGTAACGCAAGAGAAAATACATGTTGGCCTCAGCCCACAATTCATGCCCTAGACAGTCAGTGTTTTTGGGCCAGATAGGTAAAACACTGTGATGGGAAGACTTTGTGCACCAATAGTATAGACAGACCCCTGTAACATTCCAGTAGCAAAAGTAAGGGCAGACCCCTGTCACATGTCTGTAGCAGCAGTATAGGCAGACCCCTGTAACATTTCTGTAGCAGCAGTATAGGCAGACCCCTGTAACATTTCTGTAGCAGCAGTATAGGCAGACCCCTGTAACATTTCTGTTGTAAAAGTACAGGCAGACCCCTGTCACATTTCTATAGCAGCAGTATAGGCAGACCCCTGTAACGTTTCTGTAGTAGAAGTATAGGCGAACCCCTGAAACATTGGTGTACCATTAGTGTAGGCGAAGTCCGGAAAAAATAGTTAGATAATAGAGATGAGCGAGCACCAAAATGCTCGGGTGCTCGTTACTCGAGTCGAAATTTCCGCGATGCTCGAGGGCTCGTTTCGAGTAACGAACCCCATTGAAGTCAATGGGCGACCCGAGCATTTTTGTATATCGCCGATGCTCGCTAAGGTTTTCATTTGTGAAAATCTGGGAAATTCAAGAAAGTGATGGGAACGACACAGGAACGGATAGGGCAGGCGATGGACTACATGTTGGGCTGCATATCAAGTTCCTAGATACCACTATTAAGCCACAATAGCGGCAAGAGTGCCCCCCCCCCCCCCTCCCAACAATTTTTACTTCAGAAAAACCCTCATTAGCAAGTCATACCTTAGCTGAGCACCACACTACCTCCAACAAAGCACAATCACTGCCTGCATGACACTCCGCTGCCACTTCTCCTGGGTTACCCCCCTTGCACGACCCAGTGTCCACAGCGCACACCAAAGTGTCCATGTGCAGCCTTCAGCTCCCCTCATGCCACACGCTGGCCTCATAGCCACACCACCCTCATGTCTATTTATAAGTGTGTCTGCCATGAGGAGGAACCGCAGGCACACGCTGCAGAGGGTTGGCACGGCCAGACAGCGACCCTCTTTACAAGGGGCGGGGCGATAGCCCACAATGCTGTACAGAAGCAATGAGAAATCCAATCCTGTGCCACCTCCATCAGGAGCTGCACACGTGGGCATAGCAATGGGGAACCTATGTGCCACACACTATTCATTCTGTCAAGGTGTCTGCATGCCCCAGTCAGACCGGGGTTTTTTTTATAAATAGTCACAGGCAGGTACAACTCCGCAATGGGAATTCCGTGTGCACCCACAGCATGGGTGGCTCCCTGGAACCCACCCGCTGTACATAAATGTATCCCATTGCAGTGCCCTGGACAGCAGAGCTAACGTCAGATTAAATGCAGGTGGGCTTCGGCCCACACTGCATGCCCCAGTCAGACTGGGTTTTTTTTATAAGTAGACACAGACAGGTACAACTCCCTATTGTGAAGTCCGTGTGGACCGACAGCATGGGTGGCTCCCTGGAACCCAGCGGCGGTACAGAAATATATCCCATTGCAGTGCCCAGCACAGCAGAGGTAACATCAGGTTTAATGCAGGTGGGCTTCGGCCCACACTGCATGCCCCAGTCTGACCGGGGTTTTTAATACATAGACACTGGCAGGTACAAATCACTAATGTGAAGTCCCTGTGGACCCACAGCATGGGTGGCTCCCTGGAGCCCATCGGCGTTACATAAATGTATCCCATTGCAGTGCCCTGGACAGCTGAGGTAACGTCAGATTAAATGCAGGTGGGCTTCGGCCCACAGTGCATGCCCCAACCTGACCGGGGTTTTTAATTCATAGACACAGGCAGGTACAAATCCCCAATGTGAAGTCCCTGTGGACCCACATCATGGGTGGCTCCCTGGAACCCACCGGCGGTACATAAATAAATCCCATTGCAGTGCCCAGCATAGCTGATGTAACGTCAGGTTTAATGCAGGTGGGCTTTGGCCCACACTGCATGCCCCAGTCAGACTGGGGTTCTTTAGAAGCGGACACATGCAGTTACAACTCTGTGTGGACCGACAGCATAGGTGGGTCCCAGGAAGCCACCGGCGGTACATAAATATATCCCATTGCATTGCCCAGCACAGCTAAGGTAACGTCCCATTAAATGCAGGTGGTCTTCGGCCCACACTGCATGCCCCAGTCTGACCGGGGTTTTTAATACATAGACACTGGCAGGTACAAATCCCTAATGTGAAGTCCCTGTGGACCCACAGCATGAGTGGCTCCCTGGAACCCATCGGCGGTACATAAATGTATCCCATTGCAGTGCCCTGGACAGCAGAGCTAACGTCAGATTAAATGCAGGTGGGCTTCGGCCCACACTGCATGCCCCAGTCAGACTGGTAATATGTACCTTAACAGTAACCGCGTTGGTGGGAATGTGGTGGCGACTGCGGACCTAGTAGCGCAGTTTTATTTAGTTGGTTTTTTGAATGTGGCCAGGATTAAGTGGGCCGTGGCGGGGGGAAGCCTCTGTTTCCACACCCCAGTGGCATAGCATTTCACTATAAGCATCCCTGTAAAGTAAGTAATACTTATTACTATACAAACCATAATCTCTAACACAAACCTCTGCATCTTCTGATTGTCATCTTCCGATACACCGGAGCGCTGGTTTATTTTTTTATCTTCTATTGATTAGCATTAGCAGCGGTATAGGCAGAACCCAGAATTAGTAACATTTCAGCAGTAGCATTAGGGACAGGCCCCAGTAACATATCACTAGCAGCATTATAGGGGGAGCACAGTATTAGTTCCATTTCAGTAGTAGTAGCAGTCTAGACAGGCCCCAGTACCATATCACTAGCAGCATTATAGGGGGAGCACAGTCTTAGTTCCATTTCAGTAGTAGTAGCACTCAAGACAGGCCCCAGTAACAATTCCGAAGCAGCAGTATAGGGGGAGCACAGTATTAGTTCCATTTCAGTAGTAGTAGTAGTAGTAGTAGTAGTAGCAGTCAAGTCAGGCCACAGTAACATTCCCGTTGCAGCTGTTTAGGGAGATAACAGTATCTTTCACGTTTCAGTAGTTGCAGTATAGACAAGGCTCCAGTTACATTTATGTAGAAAAAGTGTAGGCCAACCCCGCACACCTTGCTGTAGCATGAGTGCAGGCGAAGCCCATAAAAATTACTAAGATTTCACTGTAGGCGAGGGCCCCCCAAAATTGGTGTACCAACAGTACTAATGTACCTCAGAAAAATTGCCCATGCCCAACCAAAAGGGCAGGTGAAACCCATTAATCACTTTGGTTACTGTGGCTTAATTTGTAACTAGGCCTGGAGGCAGCCCAGTTAAAATAAAAATTGGTTCGGGTGAAAGTTTCAACGCTTTAATGAGCATTGAAACGTATAAACATTGTTTACAAAAGTTATATGACTGAGCCTTGTGGGCCTAAGAAAAATTGCCCGTTCGGCGTGATTACGTGAGGTTTCAGGAAGAGGAGCAGGAGGAGGAGGATGAATATAATAGACAGATTGATGAAGCTAAAAGGTCCCCGTTTTTGATGGTGATAGAGAACGATGCTTCCATCCGCGGGTGCAGCCTACGTATTGTTTAGGTACCGCTGCTTTCCGCTGGTGGAGAAGAGAAGTCTGGGGAAATCCAGGCTTTGTTCATCTTGATGAGTGTAAGCCTGTCGGCACTGTCGGTTGACAGGTGGGTACGCTTATCCGTGATGATTCCCCCAGCCTCACTAAACACCCTCTCTGACAAGACGCTAGCCGCAGGACAAGCAAGCACCTCCAGGGCATACAGTGTAAGTTCAGGCCACATGTGCAGCTTCGACACCCAGTAGTTGTAAGGGGCAGAGGCTTCACGGAGGACGGTCGTGCGAACGGCTACGTACTCCCTCACCATCCTTTTACAGTGCTCCCGCCGACTCAGCCTTGACTGGGGAGCGGTGACACAGTCTTGCTGGGGAGCCATAAAGCTGGCAAAGGCCTTGGAGAGTGTTCCCCTGCCTGCGCTGTACATGCTGCCTGATCTCCGCGCCTCCCCTGCTACCTGGCCCTCGGAACTGCGCCTTCTTCCACTAGCGCTGTCGGATGGGAATTTTACCATCAGTTTGTCCGCCAGGGTCCTGTGGTATAGCATCACTCTCGAACCCCTTTCCTTTTCAGGTATGAGAGTGGAAAGGTTCTCCTTATACCGTGGGTCGAGAAGGGTGAACGGCCAGTGATCCTGGTTGGCAATAATGCATCTTATGTGAGGGTCACGGGAAAGGCAGCTTAACATGGAGTCAGCCATGTATGCCAGAGTCCCAGTACGCAACACATCGCTGTCCTCACTAAGAGTATGACTTTCATGATCCTCGCCCTCCTCCATCGCTTCAGCCCATACACGCTGAGCAGATGTGAGGAAAGTAGCATGGGTACCCTATGAAGTGTGGGCGGCAGTCTCATCCCTCTCCTCCTCCTCCTCCTCCTCCTCCTCCTCCTCCTCCTCCTCCTCCTCCTCCTCCTCCTCCTCCTCCAATATGCATTGAGAAACAGGCATGAGGGTGGTCTGGCTATCAAGCAACATACTGCAATCCCCCATCTCCTGTCATAACCGCCAAGCGTCGGCCTTTATGCTTAGCAGCAAACTTCTCAGCAGGCAATGCAGCGGGATGGTTATACTGATAATGGCCACATCACCGTTCACCATTTGTGTAGACTCCTCAAAGTTTTCTAGAACCTGACAGATGTCTGCCATCCAAGCCCACTCCTCTGTGAAGAACTGCGAAGGCTGACTACCACTCCGCCGGCCATGTTGCAGCTGGTATTCTACAATGGTTCTATGCTGCTCGTACAGCCTGGCCAACATGTGCAACATAGAATTCCAGCATGTGGGCATGTCGCACAGCAGTCGGTGCTCTGGCAGCTGGAACTGATGTTTCAGCGTCTTGACGGTGGCGGCATCTGTGGTGGACTTCCTTAAATGGGCGCACACGCGACACACCTTGCTGAACAGGTCAGACAAATGGGGGTAGTTTTTCAGAAATCGCTGGACCACCAGATTTAGCACGTGGGCCAGGCATGGCTCGTGTGTTAGTCTGCCAAGCTACTGAGCCGCCACCAGGTTACGCGCATTATCACACACGACCATGCCTGGTTGGAGGTTTAGCGCAAAAGCCACAGATCTGTCTGCTCTGTCAAACCCTGCAACAGCTCTTGGGCAGTGTGCCTCTTCTATCCCAAGCCAGAGAAACCTTCACGGACGTAGGACCCGGAATTCTCGGTGTGAGTAGCACGTGAGCAGACCCAAGGTCAGACTCGGTCTCTGCCTCCATGAAGTTCACCCAATGTGCAGTGAGGGGGATGTAGTGTCCCTGCCCGCCAGCACTTGTCCATGTGTCGGTGGTTAAGTTGACCTTTCCAGTAACCACGTTTGTGAGGGCACGGTTTATGTTGAGTGAGACGTGCTGGTGTAGGGCGGGCATGCACACAGGGAAAAATAGTGGCGACTGGGGACTGAGTACTGAGGGACCGCCACCGCCATCATGTTGCGGAAAGCCTCAATTTATACTAGCCTGCATGGCAGCATCTCCAAGCTAAGTAGCTGTGTGATAGGCACATTTAAAGATTGTGCATGTGGGTGGGTGGCCACGTATTTCCGCTTTCATTCCAACGATTGGGTTAGCGACAGCTGAACGCTGCGCTGGTGCGCTGGGACACATTGGTGGAGGACCGTGGAGGTGAGGGTGTGGGTCCAGGCCGGGAAACACTTGTGCATGCGTCCTGGGAGGGGGGTTGCATCTCAGTGCCAGGATGTAACACTGGGGAAGAGGCAGTGGTGTGACCCGCAGGCGGTGAACGGCTTGCGTTCCACCTTGTGGGGGTGCTTAGCCATCATATGCCTGTGCATGCTGGTGGTGGTCAGGATGGTAGCGGTGGCTCCCCGGCTGATCTTGGTGCAACACAGGTTCGCACCACTGTTCGTCGGTCGTCTGTGCTCTCAATAAAAACACCTCCAGACCTTCGAACACCTATCCCTCTGCATGGAGGCTTGCCGCGAGGGGGTGCTGTGGGGAACAGTTGGTGGATTATTTGCTGTGGAGCTGGTTCTCCCCCTGGCCACCACACTGCCTCTTCCTACCTGCTCTGCTGCTTGTTATTGCCCCCCCCCCTCCCTCTGAAGACCTGTCTTCAGTAGGGTTTGCAAGCCTGGTGGGGTCAGTCACCTCATCGTCCATCAGCCATCAGTTCTTCCTCTTACTCCTCAGTCTGCTCCTCCCTCAGACTTATTGCCCTAACAACCACTTTGCTGACAGACAACTGTCTCATCCTCATCATCCACAAATAGCTCTTGAGACAGTTATTCAAAGTCCCCACCCTCATCACGCTGAGTCTGTGAAAGTTCCACATTTTCGGCATCGGTCACGACAAACTCCTCACGTTGCTGTGGAACCAGTTTTTTTTAGACTCAAGGCAGGGACGCAGGAAGAGTTCTTGAGTGTATGCCTGTTCAACACAAACTCCCCTTTTCCTGGAGTGACCAGGCTGGGAGGAAGGAAGAGCAGCCTGAGGATATAGAGGTGCAGTCCCTTGGGTGGCGTGAGTGGACTGTGTGGAAGACTGCGTATTGGATAAAGTACTGGAGGTGTTATTCGCTATCCATGTCAGCACCTGATCGCACTGCTGTGCTTTAAATAATGGTCTACCATGCGGACCTGCAAAATATGACATTAAGCTGGGGAGTGGAGACAAGCGGCGCTCTACCAATCCCTCAGCAGCAGGCACTGTTTTACCCTGCCAAGGACCTCGGCCTGTGCCCACACCCTCATTCTAACGCCCGCGTCCACGTCCTCGACCCTTACCCCTAATCCTCGTCGTGTAGGGTAAAGGACAGAGCAGGGCCAGAAAAAAAAAATTAATCAATGTGTACCGCTGATACCTAGGGCTAATTCACCACCTACAGAGACAGAGACTGGTAAATATGAGAGGCTCAATGCAGTGCTAGAAAAAATTTAAGAAGTGTAAAGCACTGAAAACTATTCCTAATACAAAGCACACAGAGACTTGTAGATTTGAGAGGCTTTGAGCAGGGCCAGAAAAAAAATAAAAATAACTAGTGTATAGCGCTGAGAAGCAGGGCTTATTCACCACCCACAGAGACTTGTAGACTTGAGAGGCTTTGAGCAAGGCCAGAAAAAATTGAACCAGTGTAAAGCAATGATACCTAGTAGTAATTTACCGTACACAGAGACTTGGAGATTTGAGAGACTCTGTTCAGGGCCAGAAAATCAGTTACAGTTAGTTTCATCACTCCAAAGACTGGATGAACCACAAAGAAATTCCACAGGCCAAGCTTGGCACAGTTGCCATCACCCAGGACCTTGGCCTCTCCACCCACCCTCTACAAACGTGGGCATAAAGTGGACTTGAATGCTAGTACTTCTGTGAAAGTCACATTAAATCAGTTACGGTTCCTTTCATCGCTCCAAAGACAACATGAAACATGAAGAAATTTTAATGGGCAAAGCAGGACAATTCAATCTGTGTATGTGTCAGATTGCTGAACACCATGCTGGGAAACCGTTGTGTAACAAGAGTTTAGACGAACCACTGGAAAATTGGTGGACCAAGACTACAGGCGAACACCTGGAAACATTTGTTTAGCAAAGGTATAGGCGAAGCCCGAAAAAAGAAAATAGTTTGCCAAGAGTAAAGGTGTAGGCCTGAAAAAAATAGTGTACCAAGAGTACAGGTGTACCCCTGAAAAATGTGTTTAGCCCTCCGGAAAAAAAATAAAAATAAAACAATAGTTTTTACAGAGCCGTTTGGCCTGCAGAAAAATTGGCTGCTCAGTGTGATGGCATGCTGGTTTAGGAGAAGGTGGAAGAGGAGGAAGATCAGAGAAGGATAGACCAAGCTACTTCCCTCCATTTTTGGGGGTGATATAGGATGCATGGTTCTTTAGTTCCAGCTTAAATAATCTTTATGCTCGGCTGCTCCCCATCGGTGGATAAGAGAAGTCAGGGGAAATCCAGCCTTTGTTCATCTTAATGAGTGTAAGCCTGTTGGCGCTCTCAGTCGACAGGCAGGTACGCTTATCCGTGATAATCCCTCCAACAGCACTAAACACCCTCTCTGATAATATGCTAGCGGCAGGGTATGCCAGCACCTCCAGGGCGTACAGCGCCAGTTTGTGCCACGTGTCTATTGAACCAGTGTAACGCACTGCCATCTAGGCCTAATTCACCGCCCACAGGGAGTGGTAGATATGAGAGGCTCAATGCAGTGCTAGAAAAAAAATTAAAGCAGTGTAAAGCACTGAAATCTATTCCTAATACACCGCCCACAGAGACTCGTAAATTTGAGAGGCCTTGAGCTGGGCCAGAAAAAAATAACCCACTGTATAGCGCTGAGAACTAGGGCTAATTCAAAGCACGCATAGACTGGTAGATACAGTATGCTCCAATACAGCAACAGCACTTGGAGCCTCCCAAAAACTAAATATAAAACCCTAGTAGTACACAGCATAAAGCCTCTAACAGTGGGCAGAATACAGCTGGAATGCCTGGGGAAAAAAATGGTGCACTACTAGTCCCAGCCAGCCAAAATGCTAAAGCACACAATAAGAGTAGTCCTAGAAAGGACTGTTGAGTTCATGTAGTCAGGATCCCTGCTTAACTGCTACCTAAGTTTTTCGAGGAAAGGAAGGGAAGGGAAATATTTGTGTGGTGGAAAGTGGGCCAGGTTCCACAATTAAGCCACAATGGGGACAAGAGCCTGGACCCCCCCCCCCCCCCACACACACACACATCAATTTTTACTTTGGTCAAACCCTCATTAGCAAGGCACACCTTAGCTAAGCACAACACTACCTGCTGCAACCAAGGACAATCACTGCCTGCAGGTGACACTGCTGCCTCTTCTCCTGGGTTACATGCTGCCCAATCCAACGCACACTGCACTCCTGCGTCCACAGCACACACAAAAGTTTCCCTGCGCAGCCTTTAGCTGCCCTCATGCCACACGCTCGCTTCATAGCTACACCACCCTCATGCCTATTTATAAGTGCGTCTGAGATGAGGAGGAACCGGGAGCACACACTGCAGAGGGTTGGAAGGGTCAGGCAGAAACCCTTTTTGAATTCCAATCCCGTGCCACTTCTGTCGCAAAATTGTCAGGAGTCGCAAACGTGGGCATAAAGGGGACTCAGGTGCCAGCCCAGCACTTCTACTCATTTCCACAATGCAGAAATACTCTGCGTGGGAAGTATGTGAGCGGGCCCTGGGTCAGGCTTGGTCCCAGACTCCATTTTATGTGACCCAAGGTACCGCCAATTGTGAGGGTATATATATATATTGCCATATGTGTTTTTTATGCTTTTATACCTATATGCAAGTTTTATTCAATTCCAAATGAGAAAAAACTTTAATACTTCGCCTTACATCAGATATGCCAAGGTTTTGCAAGAGATGTATCTTAAACACAGCAAGAGAAGATACCGAACCAGACGCAAGGACGCATGTACTTGGCTGTTTTCCCAGAAGCCCATATCAAGATGTTCAAATGTACATAATTTTCACTGTCTTAGGCCGGACTTCTTAGAATTGTGTGGGTAATTCTTTGTACTGGAGTTAATTGAATACGTGATTTTCTGTATAAGCCAGAGGCGCCTCACTGTCTAAGGCGGAAATCCGGACTGCCCATATATGATTATGAGCCCATCACCCCCTAGTGGTGAGAGGGCAGAGGGTATAAGATCTCATGTAATCTGTAATAAAGTGCGCAGTTTTTTTCTCCCGTGTGAGGAATGATACCAGATCCCTGTGTGGTGTCTCTTCTTACCGCCGGCAGCGGGGCAAGTGGGGTGGGCCCGATTGGTGTTGCACTTAGAATTTTAACCCTCATAAATGGCGCCCGAACGTGCGGCGGTAAAATCGGAGCTTACAGCGCAATTCACCCGGATCCACGCTACTGAGAAACCGTCCTACTGCAAACCGAGCCTGATCAACTCACAAGAACTCCAGGTAAGACAAACATATATCTATGTTGTGTTTTACGCTGAGAGTCTTGCAGCAGGACTGACTATCTGTGGTTTGTGACCGGACGGGTTGGGTTAAGAGTTCTACACGGTAACTCGTGTGGGCTCCGGGTTTGCCGTCATGGACCACTGACCGTGATATGCGCACCAATGGCTCACCCAGAAACTAGTCTGTAGTTTATTTGTACTTTGAAGTCCGTAGCGTTTTAGCGATAGTGGAGATTGTTTGTTGTATCTGCAGAATTTTTTTTCTCTTTATTTTCATTTGATCTCACAAGAGAAGGGACCCTCAGGTTAGTTTAGTTAGTTGTTAATGGTTTAGCAGAGAGGGATGCATTTTGTGAGATAAGGCCTCATAAGAGAAGGGACTTTCGGTTGTTTTGCCTTATATATGGGGCTAGCGATTTGATTTCAGAGAGATGCATTTTTATGGGGCTGGTTCCATAAGGAGAAGGGACCCTTGGTTGTTCTGCCGGTATATAAGGGGCTGACAATTTGGAATTAAGAAGGATACATTCTATGGAGCGTGTTATTATTTTTTGTTGTTGTTGTTGTAATATGCGTAAGATCTTATTAAAGAAGATAGAGCCCCTCAAGGGCTGCCGCCGTGTGGATGAATCTGTAGAATGTGAGAAAACTTGTATGAAAATGTGTGACACCGACCGCATGGCAGATTACAAAATGGTGTCTTGGAGGGAGGTCTTTAGGACCCAGAGGTGCCTTGGAAGACCAAGGTTTGCTAGAGAGAGAGAGACAGTCAGAGAAAGTTACGTATGTACACATTATTTGTTTAAGAAAGTATCCGTAAGTGAAATGTTGAAAAGTACAGTAAGTGATCAAGAGGGCGTCAGGAGAGTGTCTATTGAAAGTTATATTGGCAGTTAGGTAGGGGAGAAAAGTGATGAGTAACAAGCAAGTCGATAAGAAAGTTACAATGCACGTGATTTGTTGGTAAAGAGAGATGAAGATGTGTATAATACAAGATAGATAATAGATAATATGTATAATCCATACTAGGTGGATATATATGTGTATATATAT
Organism: Eleutherodactylus coqui; assembly: GCF_035609145.1. Taxonomy (NCBI): domain Eukaryota; kingdom Metazoa; phylum Chordata; class Amphibia; order Anura; family Eleutherodactylidae; genus Eleutherodactylus; species Eleutherodactylus coqui. The sequence continues at coordinate 67,632 of NW_027102368.1, forward strand.
ATATACTGTATGTGCAAATAGTTAACAGCTTGCTCTTAGGGGAGAAGGGTTTGTTTACATGTAGCTGCAAAGTCTGTTCAGTCTCCAAGGTCAGGAAGATAACAGCGAGAGAGAAAATGTAATAACAACCTTGGTTAATATCTTTGCTTGCTTGCAATGAATTGAAATGAATTTAATTAGTTATACTGTCTTAGTAGGCAGGGAAATATAGCAATTTCTAATGTATATTCTTACTTATACAGGGGTTGAAAATGAATGTTGCAAGGTCCCAGGATATGTGTTAATTAGGAGTTCAAATGTTTTTTCAATAGATACGTTCTAAAACAATTCAGTTTGTGTTTCATAGTCGCGGAGAGATAACGGTTTGTTTTGAAAAAGTGGGGGCTTTCAGAATTCACTCCAAAGTCAGGGTCACAGAAACTAAATACTTTAGCGTTTAATACAGCATATAATAGCTTCAGTAGATAAGAAATATAGAATGTATCAGCAAACTTTTTTTTCACATAATTTGTCAAAGATAGCGCTCATTCACAATCTCATCTCAATAGAATTATGTACTTTATAAAAATTATAGCACTCACCTCGGTGTTTTTCAGCTGATGTATGTATGTTTGTCAAACTTTTTTTGTCCGTGCATCTGTATGTACTGGGACGCCTTAGGTGGGGGGTGACGGAGCAAACTTGAGCGCATGGATGGATGAGAGTTGGTGACCCGTGTTCAAGCTGCGGTGGAATGTGTGATGTGGAAATTGACTGGGGGTAAAAGTCCTACCCCATGCATGGGACTTTGCTTGGTTGAGATGTGGACGTGTAGACGGTTAAGCTGAAATGGTTCTGAGAAGACGGACGCAATGTGCCAATATCGAAGGGGTGGAGCTAGATGATGTAATAGTACGTAATAATGTTTCATCCCTCCTGCACAAGGGAGGGGGGAGAATTTTGAGCAGCTAGTTTTTTTTTTGTTTTGTTTTTTTTCTCCTGTCTGAAATTTGATAAGACATTGCAGGCAGGAACAGACTAATAATGAATTCACTTAAAGGGATATCACATTTCCAATATTAATAGATGTTTTGTAGATTATTCTTCCCCGGTGTAACTCATGTTTCTGTTATAGGTGCTAACATCTTACAGGCCTTATCTGCTTCCATCAAATCTTTTTACAATGTTATACTACCTTGAAACGGGGTGCTCTTGTTCCAATTGCGTACCCTGTTTCAAAGGGGGGGAGGAATAGGCATAAGTGATTTAGGTATTGCAAGTCAGCCATTTTAGGTATTGCAAGTCAGCCATTTTAGGTATTGCAAATCAGCCATTTTTAAATTTTTTGCAAGCCATTTTTTAAATTTTTAATTTTTTTGCAACAAGATTCTGATCTTTTTGAAATAGAATATCAGCCTGATTGTCTAGCAGTGATGCAACAAGAAAATTTAAGTTTTAAAAAGTTACTGAAGCCCTTGTTAATAATGCATATTTTGAGTTGTTTTTTATAGATGATACCAGGGTGATTGACGACTCCACACTGGATATACAGTGGTTACACAACAAGATGTCCTAAAAGCAGAATGTCTCCGCATGTCGCAGTACAAGAAGCGGAATTAAAAGCACTCACGGAGGCGTGTAGAGTGGAGGAAGGTAAGACGGCAAACATTTACACTGACTCCCGGTATGCATTTGGCATAGCTCATGATTAAGGCCCAACATGGAAGGCCAGACAGTTTTTTACCTCAGCAGGACAGCCAATTAAGAATGATGCAATGGTGCAGAGTCTCATGGAGACCCTACTTCTACCTGACAAAGGTGGAAAGCTCACACCAATTCCTACACCGGAGAAGCAAGAGGCAACGCCATCACAGACCACACAGCAAAAGCAGCGGCCCTCAAGCCGTGGAAGAAAGAAGAAAAGAAGAATTTGACTACACTTGGACTTTTATAAAACTTGGACTTTGATAAAAAACTTGGACTTTGATAATAATTTTGGACTTTGATTTGAACTTGAACTTTGATAAAAACATTGGACTTTGATATGCTAATGACTTTTACAGTTACAAGCCAGCAAGGAAGAAAAAGACAAATGGACTAAAAAGGGACGGCGTATGGTGAACAGTCAACAGAACTTGCTTACCATAGTCCCTGTGCCTCATAATGGCCCAGCTGACGCACGAAAAGACGCACCTCTCAAAGCAGTAATGATGACGACGCTTGAACGAGGACGGGTGGCTCCTTGGTTTTCTGTAGCTGCTGCATCATTTGTCCAATTTTGCATGATCTTTGCCGTAAGCAACAGGGCAGAAGTAAAATTTGCCACATCACACTTGCCTGGGCCACTCTACCCATTTCAGGGATTGCAAATTGGCTACACTCAGCTCCCACTTGTTGGGAAGCATGAAAATGTGCTTGTTGTTGATTTCTTTTCAGGTTGGAGAGACCTACCCTGTTACCAAAGTAAATAAGCAGGTAATCGCACAGAAGCTCATGAATGAGGTAATCCGCAGATATGAGGTACCGGAAGTGATTGAGTCAAACAAAGGTACAAATGTCACAGGTGAAATAATGCAACACATCATGTCTGTTTTGGGTATATTCTAGGCTTTTCACACACCCTACCATCCGCGGAGTAGGGGGAAAGTAGATACAAAAGGCGATGGAGGAAATGGACAAATTTTGAATTGAGTGTCTTTCATTAGTTTTTCTTTTTCTTAGGAGGATACATGTCACAGTAGCTGAGTTTGGGGAATGATTTTCTTGTTAATTTTGTCATAGGCCTCTCTAAGGAATTGTCAATAATGTATTCTGTAGTCTCTGCTTTTATCCCAGGTCCTACAGATGAGTGTCACACTCTAAAACCAGGTGACAGGGTCTATGTAAAAAAGTTTGAGAGAAACCCGGTTTGAATATCCTTACCAGATGTTGTTCACCACCCAACTGCAGTCAAGCTCGAAGGAAAGCCCACTTGGATCCACACTTCGCACTGAAAAAACTAATGATCCTGTATATCCTTTACATGCTATAATGTGGTACAATTCCTCTAACACACACCTTTGACTACTGTACACTAGCCCCCTGTTTCAGAACAAATTAATACAATCAAATGTGCAATATGAAGACTACACTGAGGGTGAGAATCCAACACTGCATTGTGCTAAGAGAGAAGTTGACGCTCTAGGTGGTAACTTTGACCCACATGTATACATAGATGCAATAGGAGTGCCAAGGGGGGTGCCAGATTAATTTAATTCTAGAGATCAGGTTAAAGCACGTTATGAGTCCTTATTTTCTATTGTCACTGTTAATAATAATGTAGATTGGATGAATTATATCTATTATAATCAGCAGAGGTTTGTAAACTACACCAGAGATGCTTTGCAAGGGTTAATTGACCAGTTAGGGCCCACTGCATCCATGGCGTTCCAAAATAGAGTGGCCCTGGATATGATTTTAGCAGAAAGAGGTTGGGTATGTAATTTTCTTGTATGTGTATTTTCCCTTTGATCAAAAAGAATATGAGTAAGGGACTGGACAATGTGACCAAAATTTCCCTTGTTTAAAAAAGATGAAGAGCCAGTTCCGATAATGCCAACCACGTACGTTACCAGAAGAATGGAGAGATGGACTAGTACTGCGCCTGTCCCGGTCTCATAAGATGGACTGTTAGTGGACTTCCCATTTGCCTAGGGAAAGTGCAGAAGACCTTAGGTTCCGGCGAGGGCACACCCTGCGGGGTGTTAACTTGTACAGATAGAGGGTATGGAGGCCCGGAAATAAGCCCAGGGAATCCATGGCCTCCTTCTGAGGTGAGGTAGGGATCCCTTCCCTTTTAGGAGTAGGGACTTACGGGCAGTGGAGAAACCCTGACGCAAGGGAGAGACGACCGAGGAAGAGTGCAAGGTCTGATGCTTGATCTCCATATTAAGTTTTTTAGGGGGGTTTGTGAGGGTATATATATATATTGCCATATGTGTTTTTTATGCTTTTATACCTATATGCAAGTTTTATTCAATTCCAAATGAGAAAAAACTTTAATACTTCGCCTTACATCAGATATGCCAAGGTTTTGCAAGAGATGTATCTTAAACACAGCAAGAGAAGATACCGAACCAGACGCAAGGACGCATGTACTTGGCTGTTTTCCCAGAAGCCCATATCAAGATGTTCAAATGTACATAATTTTCACTGTCTTAGGCCGGACTTCTTAGAATTGTGTGGGTAATTCTTTGTACTGGAGTTAATTGAATACGTGATTTTCTGTATAAGCCAGAGGCGCCTCACTGTCTAAGGCGGAAATCCGGACTGCCCATATATGATTATGAGCCCATCACCCCCTAGTGGTGAGAGGGCAGAGGGTATAAGATCTCATGTAATCTGTAATAAAGTGCGCAGTTTTTTTCTCCCGTGTGAGGAATGATACCAGATCCCTGTGTGGTGTCTCTTCTTACCGCCGGCAGCGGGGCAAGTGGGGTGGGCCCGATTGGTGTTGCACTTAGAATTTTAACCCTCATACAATGACATAGCAGTGGGGACTCGATGTGTCCACACACTACTCATTGTGTTTGGGTGTCGGGTACCTCATCGACAACGCAGGGGGAAAGCCATCTGCACTCTGCAGCCTACCCAAGTCAGTCAGTGCCTTTGTGCCAGACAGGTAAATCACCGCTATGGGAAGTCTGTGTGCACCCAAAGCATAGGTGAGTCCAAGGAATCCCAAGACATGAACCATGAAGAAATCAGAGTGCCCAAACATGGCAGACTTTCACTGCACCGAGGACATAGGCCTCTGCACAAACCCTCAGCAATCGTGGGCATAGAGCTGACTCTGATGCTAGTACAGCAGTGAACGTCTCATTTAATTTGTTGCAGTTGTTTTAACCGTTCCAAAGACTGGATTAACCAGGGCCAAGTTCCACGGGCCCAACCTGGTGCAGTTGCATTTCCATCATGAACTAGGCCTCTGCACAAACCCTCAGCAATGGCGGGCATAGAGCGGACTTCAATGCTAGTGCAGCTGTGAACATCTTATTTGTGCAGTATCGCTCCTCTTGTTTGGCCCAAACCAGTCCCGCTTATAACTGTGGTAACGCAAGAGAAAATACATGTTGGCCTCAGCCCACAATTCATGCCCTAGACAGTCAGTGTTTTTGGGCCAGATAGGTAAAACACTGTGATGGGAAGACTTTGTGCACCAATAGTATAGACAGACCCCTGTAACATTCCAGTAGCAAAAGTAAGGGCAGACCCCTGTCACATGTCTGTAGCAGCAGTATAGGCAGACCCCTGTAACATTTCTGTAGCAGCAGTATAGGCAGACCCCTGTAACATTTCTGTTGTAAAAGTACAGGCAGACCCCTGTCACATTTCTATAGCAGCAGTATAGGCAGACCCCTGTAACGTTTCTGTAGTAGAAGTATAGGCGAACCCCTGAAACATTGGTGTACCATTAGTGTAGGCGAAGTCCGGAAAAAATAGTTAGATAATAGAGATGAGCGAGCACCAAAATGCTCGGGTGCTCGTTACTCGAGTCGAAATTTCCGCGATGCTCGAGGGCTCGTTTCGAGTAACGAACCCCATTGAAGTCAATGGGCGACCCGAGCATTTTTGTATATCGCCGATGCTCGCTAAGGTTTTCATTTGTGAAAATCTGGGAAATTCAAGAAAGTGATGGGAACGACACAGGAACGGATAGGGCAGGCGATGGACTACATGTTGGGCTGCATATCAAGTTCCTAGATACCACTATTAAGCCACAATAGCGGCAAGAGTGCCCCCCCCCCTCCCAACAATTTTTACTTCAGAAAAACCCTCATTAGCAAGTCATACCTTAGCTGAGCACCACACTACCTCCAACAAAGCACAATCACTGCCTGCATGACACTCCGCTGCCACTTCTCCTGGGTTACCCCCCTTGCACGACCCAGTGTCCACAGCGCACACCAAAGTGTCCATGTGCAGCCTTCAGCTCCCCTCATGCCACACGCTGGCCTCATAGCCACACCACCCTCATGTCTATTTATAAGTGTGTCTGCCATGAGGAGGAACCGCAGGCACACGCTGCAGAGGGTTGGCACGGCCAGACAGCGACCCTCTTTACAAGGGGCGGGGCGATAGCCCACAATGCTGTACAGAAGCAATGAGAAATCCAATCCTGTGCCACCTCCATCAGGAGCTGCACACGTGGGCATAGCAATGGGGAACCTATGTGCCACACACTATTCATTCTGTCAAGGTGTCTGCATGCCCCAGTCAGACCGGGGTTTTTTTTATAAATAGTCACAGGCAGGTACAACTCCGCAATGGGAATTCCGTGTGCACCCACAGCATGGGTGGCTCCCTGGAACCCACCCGCTGTACATAAATGTATCCCATTGCAGTGCCCTGGACAGCAGAGCTAACGTCAGATTAAATGCAGGTGGGCTTCGGCCCACACTGCATGCCCCAGTCAGACTGGGTTTTTTTATAAGTAGACACAGACAGGTACAACTCCCTATTGTGAAGTCCGTGTGGACCGACAGCATGGGTGGCTCCCTGGAACCCAGCGGCGGTACAGAAATATATCCCATTGCAGTGCCCAGCACAGCAGAGGTAACATCAGGTTTAATGCAGGTGGGCTTCGGCCCACACTGCATGCCCCAGTCTGACCGGGGTTTTTAATACATAGACACTGGCAGGTACAAATCACTAATGTGAAGTCCCTGTGGACCCACAGCATGGGTGGCTCCCTGGAGCCCATCGGCGTTACATAAATGTATCCCATTGCAGTGCCCTGGACAGCTGAGGTAACGTCAGATTAAATGCAGGTGGGCTTCGGCCCACAGTGCATGCCCCAACCTGACCGGGGTTTTTAATTCATAGACACAGGCAGGTACAAATCCCCAATGTGAAGTCCCTGTGGACCCACATCATGGGTGGCTCCCTGGAACCCACCGGCGGTACATAAATAAATCCCATTGCAGTGCCCAGCATAGCTGATGTAACGTCAGGTTTAATGCAGGTGGGCTTTGGCCCACACTGCATGCCCCAGTCAGACTGGGGTTCTTTAGAAGCGGACACATGCAGTTACAACTCTGTGTGGACCGACAGCATAGGTGGGTCCCAGGAAGCCACCGGCGGTACATAAATATATCCCATTGCATTGCCCAGCACAGCTAAGGTAACGTCCCATTAAATGCAGGTGGTCTTCGGCCCACACTGCATGCCCCAGTCTGACCGGGGTTTTTAATACATAGACACTGGCAGGTACAAATCCCTAATGTGAAGTCCCTGTGGACCCACAGCATGAGTGGCTCCCTGGAACCCATCGGCGGTACATAAATGTATCCCATTGCAGTGCCCTGGACAGCAGAGCTAACGTCAGATTAAATGCAGGTGGGCTTCGGCCCACACTGCATGCCCCAGTCAGACTGGTAATATGTACCTTAACAGTAACCGCGTTGGTGGGAATGTGGTGGCGACTGCGGACCTAGTAGCGCAGTTTTATTTAGTTGGTTTTTTGAATGTGGCCAGGATTAAGTGGGCCGTGGCGGGGGGAAGCCTCTGTTTCCACACCCCAGTGGCATAGCATTTCACTATAAGCATCCCTGTAAAGTAAGTAATACTTATTACTATACAAACCATAATCTCTAACACAAACCTCTGCATCTTCTGATTGTCATCTTCCGATACACCGGAGCGCTGGTTTATTTTTTTATCTTCTATTGATTAGCATTAGCAGCGGTATAGGCAGAGCCCAGAATTAGTAACATTTCAGCAGTAGCATTAGGGACAGGCCCCAGTAACATATCACTAGCAGCATTATAGGGGGAGCACAGTATTAGTTCCATTTCAGTAGTAGTAGCAGTCTAGACAGGCCCCAGTACCATATCACTAGCAGCATTATAGGGGGAGCACAGTCTTAGTTCCATTTCAGTAGTAGTAGCAGTCTAGACAGGCCCCAGTAACATATTACTAGCAGCAGTATAGGGGGAGCACAGTCTTAGTTCCATTTCAGTAGTAGTAGCACTCAAGACAGGCCCCAGTAACAATTCCGAAGCAGCAGTATAGGGGGAGCACAGTATTAGTTCCATTTCAGTAGTAGTAGTAGTAGTAGTAGTAGTAGTAGCAGTCAAGTCAGGCCACAGTAACATTCCCGTTGCAGCTGTTTAGGGAGATAACAGTATCTTTCACGTTTCAGTAGTTGCAGTATAGACAAGGCTCCAGTTACATTTATGTAGAAAAAGTGTAGGCCAACCCCGCACACCTTGCTGTAGCATGAGTGCAGGCGAAGCCCATAAAAATTACTAAGATTTCACTGTAGGCGAGGGCCCCCCAAAATTGGTGTACCAACAGTACTAATGTACCTCAGAAAAATTGCCCATGCCCAACCAAAAGGGCAGGTGAAACCCATTAATCACTTTGGTTACTGTGGCTTAATTTGTAACTAGGCCTGGAGGCAGCCCAGTTAAAATAAAAATTGGTTCGGGTGAAAGTTTCAACGCTTTAATGAGCATTGAAACGTATAAACATTGTTTACAAAAGTTATATGACTGAGCCTTGTGGGCCTAAGAAAAATTGCCTGTTCGGCGTGATTACGTGAGGTTTCAGGAAGAGGAGCAGGAGGAGGAGGATGAATATAATAGACAGATTGATGAAGCTAAAAGGTCCCCGTTTTTGATGGTGATAGAGAACGATGCTTCCATCCGCGGGTGCAGCCTACGTATTGTTTAGGTACCGCTGCTTTCCGCTGGTGGAGAAGAGAAGTCTGGGGAAATCCAGGCTTTGTTCATCTTGATGAGTGTAAGCCTGTCGGCACTGTCGGTTGACAGGTGGGTACGCTTATCCGTGATGATTCCCCCAGCCTCACTAAACACCCTCTCTGACAAGACGCTAGCCGCAGGACAAGCAAGCACCTCCAGGGCATACAGTGTAAGTTCAGGCCACGTGTGCAGCTTCGACACCCAGTAGTTGTAAGGGGCAGAGGCTTCACGGAGGACGGTCGTGCGAACGGCTACGTACTCCCTCACCATCCTTTTACAGTGCTCCCGCCGACTCAGCCTTGACTGGGGAGCGGTGACACAGTCTTGCTGGGGAGCCATAAAGCTGGCAAAGGCCTTGGAGAGTGTTCCCCTGCCTGCGCTGTACATGCTGCCTGATCTCCGCGCCTCCCCTGCTACCTGGCCCTCGGAACTGCGCCTTCTTCCACTAGCGCTGTCGGATGGGAATTTTACCATCAGTTTGTCCGCCAGGGTCCTGTGGTATAGCATCACTCTCGAACCCCTTTCCTTTTCAGGTATGAGAGTGGAAAGGTTCTCCTTATACCGTGGGTCGAGAAGGGTGAACGGCCAGTGATCCTGGTTGGCAATAATGCATCTTATGTGAGGGTCACGGGAAAGGCAGCTTAACATGGAGTCAGCCATGTATGCCAGAGTCCCAGTACGCAACACATTGCTGTCCTCACTAAGAGTATGAATTTCATGATCCTCGCCCTCCTCCATCGCTTCAGCCCATACACGCTGAGCAGATGTGAGGAAAGTAGCATGGGTACCCTATGAAGTGTGGGCGGCAGTCTCATCCCTCTCCTCCTCCTCCTCCTCCTCCTCCTCCTCCTCCAATATGCATTGAGAAACAGGCATGAGGGTGGTCTGGCTATCAAGCAACATACTGCAATCCCCCATCTCCTGTCATAACCGCCAAGCGTCGGCCTTTATGCTTAGCAGCAAACTTCTCAGCAGGCAATGCAGCGGGATGGTTATACTGATAATGGCCACATCACCGTTCACCATTTGTGTAGACTCCTCAAAGTTTTCTAGAACCTGACAGATGTCTGCCATCCAAGCCCACTCCTCTGTGAAGAACTGCGAAGGCTGACTACCACTCCGCCGGCCATGTTGCAGCTGGTATTCTACAATGGTTATATGCTGCTCGTACAGCCTAGCCAACATGTGCAACATAGAATTCCAGCATGTGGGCATGTCGCACAGCAGTCGGTGCTCTGGCAGCTGGAACTGATGTTTCAGCGTCTTGACGGTGGCGGCATCTGTGGTGGACTTCCTTAAATGGGCGCACACGCGACACACCTTGCTGAACAGGTCAGACAAATGGGGGTAGTTTTTCAGAAATCGCTGGACCACCAGATTTAGCACGTGGGCCAGGCATGGCTCGTGTGTTAGTCTGCCAAGCTACTGAGCCGCCACCAGGTTACGCGCATTATCACACACGACCATGCCTGGTTGGAGGTTTAGCGCAAAAGCCACAGATCTGTCTGCTCTGTCAAACCCTGCAACAGCTCTTGGGCAGTGTGCCTCTTCTATCCCAAGCCAGAGAAACCTTCACGGACGTAGGACCCGGAATTCTCGGTGTGAATAGCACGTGAGCAGACCCAAGGTCAGACTCGGTCTCTGCCTCCATGAAGTTCACCCAATGTGCAGTGAGGGGGATGTAGTGTCCCTGCCCGCCAGCACTTGTCCATGTGTCGGTGGTTAAGTTGACCTTTCCAGTAACCACGTTTGTGAGGGCACGGTTTATGTTGAGTGAGACGTGCTGGTGTAGGGCGGGCATGCACACAGGGAAAAATAGTGGCGACTGGGGACTGAGTACTGAGGGACCGCCACCGCCATCATGTTGCGGAAAGCCTCAATTTATACTAGCCTGCATGGCAGCATCTCCAAGCTAAGTAGCTGTGTGATAGGCACATTTAAAGATTGTGCATGTGGGTGGGTGGCCACGTATTTCCGCTTTCATTCCAACGATTGGGTTAGCGACAGCTGAACGCTGCGCTGGTGCGCTGGGACACATTGGTGGAGGACCGTGGAGGTGAGGGTGTGGGTCCAGGCCGGGAAACACTTGTGCATGCGTCCTGGGAGGGGGGTTGCATCTCAGTGCCAGGATGTAACACTGGGGAAGAGGCAGTGGTGTGACCCGCAGGCGGTGAACGGCTTGCGTTCCACCTTGTGGGGCTGCTTAGCCATCATATGCCTGTGCATGCTGGTGGTGGTCAGGATGGTAGCGGTGGCTCCCCGGCTGATCTTGGTGCAACACAGGTTCGCACCACTGTTCGTCGGTCGTCTGTGCTCTCAATAAAAACACCTCCAGACCTTCGAACACCTATCCCTCTGCATGGAGGCTTGCCGCGAGGGGGTGCTGTGGGGAACAGTTGGTGGATTATTTGCTGTGGAGCTGGTTCTCCCCCTGGCCACCACACTGCCTCTTCCTACCTGCTCTGCTGCTTGTTATTGCCCCCCCCCCTCCCTCTGAAGACCTGTCTTCAGTAGGGTTTGCAAGCCTGGTGGGGTCAGTCACCTCATCGTCCATCAGCCATCAGTTCTTCCTCTTACTCCTCAGTCTGCTCCTCCCTCAGACTTATTGCCCTAACAACCACTTTGCTGACAGACAACTGTCTCATCCTCATCATCCACAAATAGCTCTTGAGACAGTTATTCAAAGTCCCCACCCTCATCACGCTGAGTCTGTGAAAGTTCCACATTTTCGGCATCGGTCACGACAAACTCCTCACGTTGCTGTGGAACCAGTTTTTTTTAGACTCAAGGCAGGGACGCAGGAAGAGTTCTTGAGTGTATGCCTGTTCAACACAAACTCCCCTTTTCCTGGAGTGACCAGGCTGGGAGGAAGGAAGAGCAGCCTGAGGATATAGAGGTGCAGTCCCTTGGGTGGCGTGAGTGGACTGTGTGGAAGACTGCGTATTGGATAAAGTACTGGAGGTGTTATTCGCTATCCATGTCAGCACCTGATCGCACTGCTGTGCTTTAAATAATGGTCTACCATGCGGACCTGCAAAATATGACATTAAGCTGGGGAGTGGAGACAAGCGGCGCTCTACCAATCCCTCAGCAGCAGGCACTGTTTTACCCTGCCAAGGACCTCGGCCTGTGCCCACACCCTCATTCTAACGCCCGCGTCCACGTCCTCGACCCTTACCCCTAATCCTCGTCGTGTAGGGTAAAGGACAGAGCAGGGCCAGAAAAAAAAAATTAATCAATGTATACCGCTGATACCTAGGGCTAATTCACCACCTACAGAGACAGAGACTGGTAAATATGAGAGGCTCAATGCAGTGCTAGAAAAAATTTAAGAAGTGTAAAGCACTGAAAACTATTCCTAATACAAAGCACACAGAGACTTGTAGATTTGAGAGGCTTTGAGCAGGGCCAGAAAAAAAATAAAAATAACTAGTGTATAGCGCTGAGAAGCAGGGCTTATTCACCACCCACAGAGACTTGTAGACTTGAGAGGCTTTGAGCAAGGCCAGAAAAAATTGAACCAGTGTAAAGCAATGATACCTAGTAGTAATTTACCGTACACAGAGACTTGGAGATTTGAGAGACTCTGTTCAGGGCCAGAAAATCAGTTACAGTTAGTTTCATCACTCCAAAGACTGGATGAACCACAAAGAAATTCCACAGGCCAAGCTTGGCACAGTTGCCATCACCCAGGACCTTGGCCTCTCCACCCACCCTCTACAAACGTGGGCATAAAGTGGACTTGAATGCTAGTACTTCTGTGAAAGTCACATTAAATCAGTTACGGTTCCTTTCATCGCTCCAAAGACAACATGAAACATGAAGAAATTTTAATGGGCAAAGCAGGACAATTCAATCTGTGTATGTGTCAGATTGCTGAACACCATGCTGGGAAACCGTTGTGTAACAAGAGTTTAGACGAACCACTGGAAAATTGGTGGACCAAGACTACAGGCGAACACCTGGAAACATTTGTTTAGCAAAGGTATAGGCGAAGCCCGAAAAAAGAAAATAGTTTGCTAAGAGTAAAGGTGTAGGCCTGAAAAAAATAGTGTACCAAGAGTACAGGTGTACCCCTGAAAAATGTGTTTAGCCCTCCGGAAAAAAAATAAAAATAAAACAATAGTTTTTACAGAGCCGTTTGGCCTGCAGAAAAATTGGCTGCTCAGTGTGATGGCATGCTGGTTTAGGAGAAGGTGGAAGAGGAGGAAGATCAGAGAAGGATAGACCAAGCTACTTCCCTCCATTTTTGGGGGTGATATAGGATGCATGGTTCTTTAGTTCCAGCTTAAATAATCTTTATGCTCGGCTGCTCCCCATCGGTGGATAAAAGAAAACAGGGGAAATCCAGCCTTTGTTCATCTTAATGAGTGTAAGCCTGTTGGCGCTCTCAGTCGACAGGCAGGTACGCTTATCCGTGATAATCCCTCCAACAGCACTAAACACCCTCTCTGATAATATGCTAGCGGCAGGGTAGGCCAGCACCTCCAGGGCGTACAGCGCCAGTTTGTGCCACGTGTCTATTGAACCAGTGTAACGCACTGCCATCTAGGCCTAATTCACCGCCCACAGAGAGTGGTAGATATGAGAGGCTCAATGCAGTGCTAGAAAAAAAATTAAAGCAGTGTAAAGCACTGAAATCTATTCCTAATACACCGCCCACAGAGACTCGTAAATTTGAGAGGCCTTGAGCTGGGCCAGAAAAAAATAACCCACTGTATAGCGCTGATAACTAGGGCTAATTCAAAGCACGCATAGACTGGTAGATACAGTATGCTCCAATACAGCAACAGCACTTGGAGCCTCCCAAAAACTAAATATAAAACCCTAGTAGTACACAGCATAAAGCCTCTAACAGTGGGCAGAATACAGCTGGAATGCCTGGGGAAAAAATGGTGCACTACTGGTCCCAGCCAGCCAAAATGCTAAAGCACACAATAAGAGTAGTCCTAGAAAGGACTGTTGAGTTCATGTAGTCAGGATCCCTGCTTAACTGCTACCTAAGTTTTTCGAGGAAAGGAAGGGAAGGGAAATCTTTGTGTGGTGGAAAGTGGGCCAGGTTCCACAATTAAGCCACAATGGGGACAAGAGCCTGGACCCCCCCCACACACACACACACACATCAATTTTTACTTTGGTCAAACCCTCATTAGCAAGGCACACCTTAGCTAAGCACAACACTACCTGCTGCAACCAAGGACAATCACTGCCTGCAGGTGACACTGCTGCCTCTTCTCCTGGGTTACATGCTGCCCAATCCAACGCACACTGCACTCCTGCGTCCACAGCACACACAAAAGTTTCCCTGCGCAGCCTTTAGCTGCCCTCATGCCACACGCTCGCTTCATAGCTAAACCACCCTCATGCCTATTTATAAGTGCGTCTGAGATGAGGAGGAACCGGGAGCACACACTGCAGAGGGTTGGAAGGGTCAGGCAGAAACCCTTTTTGAATTCCAATCCCGTGCCACTTCTGTCGCAAAATTGTCAGGAGTCGCAAACGTGGGCATAAAGGGGACTCAGGTGCCAGCCCAGCACTTCTACTCATTTCCACAATGCAGAAATACTCTGCGTGGGAAGTATGTGAGCGGGCCCTGGGTCAGGCTTGGTCCCAGACTCCATTTTATGTGACCCAAGGTACCGCCAATGACATAGCAGTGGGGACTCGATGTGTCCACACACTACTCATTGTGTTTGGGTGTCGGGTACCTCATCGACAACGCAGGGGGAAAGCCATCTGCACTCTGCAGCCTACCCAAGTCAGTCAGTGCCTTTGTGCCAGACAGGTAAATCACCGCTATGGGAAGTCTGTGTGCACCCAAAGCATAGGTGAGTCCAAGGAATCCCAAGACATGAACCATGAAGAAATCAGAGTGCCCAAACATGGCAGACTTTCACTGCACCGAGGACATAGGCCTCTGCACAAACCCTCAGCAATCGTGGGCATAGAGCTGACTCTGATGCTAGTACAGCAGTGAACGTCTCATTTAATTTGTTGCGGTTGTTTTAACCGTTCCAAAGACTGGATTAACCAGGGCCAAGTTCCACGGGCCCAACCTGGTGCAGTTGCATTTCCATCATGAACTAGGCCTCTGCACAAACCCTCAGCAATGGCGGGCATAGAGCGGACTTCAATGCTAGTGCAGCTGTGAACATCTTATTTGTGCAGTATCGCTCCTCTTGTTTGGCCCAAACCAGTCCCGCTTATAACTGTGGTAACGCAAGAGAAAATACATGTTGGCCTCAGCCCACAATTCATGCCCTAGACAGTCAGTGTTTTTGGGCCAGATAGGTAAAACACTGTGATGGGAAGACTTTGTGCACCAATAGTATAGACAGACCCCTGTAACATTCCAGTAGCAAAAGTAAGGGCAGACCCCTGTCACATGTCTGTAGCAGCAGTATAGGCAGACCCCTGTAACATTTCTGTAGCAGCAGTATAGGCAGACCCCTGTAACATTTCTGTAGCAGCAGTATAGGCAGACCCCTGTAACATTTCTGTTGTAAAAGTACAGGCAGACCCCTGTCACATTTCTATAGCAGCAGTATAGGCAGACCCCTGTAACGTTTCTGTAGTAGAAGTATAGGCGAACCCCTGAAACATTGGTGTACCATTAGTGTAGGCGAAGTCCGGAAAAAATAGTTAGATAATAGAGATGAGCGAGCACCAAAATGCTCGGGTGCTCGTTACTCGAGTCGAAATTTCCGCGATGCTCGAGGGCTCGTTTCGAGTAACGAACCCCATTGAAGTCAATGGGCGACCCGAGCATTTTTGTATATCGCCGATGCTCGCTAAGGTTTTCATTTGTGAAAATCTGGGAAATTCAAGAAAGTGATGGGAACGACACAGGAACGGATAGGGCAGGCGATGGACTACATGTTGGGCTGCATATCAAGTTCCTAGATACCACTATTAAGCCACAATAGCGGCAAGAGTGCCCCCCCCCCCCTCCCAACAATTTTTACTTCAGAAAAACCCTCATTAGCAAGTCATACCTTAGCTGAGCACCACACTACCTCCAACAAAGCACAATCACTGCCTGCATGACACTCCGCTGCCACTTCTCCTGGGTTACCCCCCTTGCACGACCCAGTGTCCACAGCGCACACCAAAGTGTCCATGTGCAGCCTTCAGCTCCCCTCATGCCACACGCTGTCCTCATAGCCACACCACCCTCATGTCTATTTATAAGTGTGTCTGCCATGAGGAGGAACCGCAGGCACACGCTGCAGAGGGTTGGCACGGCCAGACAGCGACCCTCTTTACAAGGGGCGGGGCGATAGCCCACAATGCTGTACAGAAGCAATGAGAAATCCAATCCTGTGCCACCTCCATCAGGAGCTGCACACGTGGGCATAGCAATGGGGAACCTATGTGCCACACACTATTCATTCTGTCAAGGTGTCTGCATGCCCCAGTCAGACCGGGGTTTTTTTTATAAATAGTCACAGGCAGGTACAACTCCGCAATGGGAATTCCGTGTGCACCCACAGCATGGGTGGCTCCCTGGAACCCACCCGCTGTACATAAATGTATCCCATTGCAGTGCCCTGGACAGCAGAGCTAACGTCAGATTAAATGCAGGTGGGCTTCGGCCCACACTGCATGCCCCAGTCAGACTGGGTTTTTTTTATAAGTAGACACAGACAGGTACAACTCCCTATTGTGAAGTCCGTGTGGACCGACAGCATGGGTGGCTCCCTGGAACCCAGCGGCGGTACAGAAATATATCCCATTGCAGTGCCCAGCACAGCAGAGGTAACATCAGGTTTAATGCAGGTGGGCTTCGGCCCACACTGCATGCCCCAGTCTGACCGGGGTTTTTAATACATAGACACTGGCAGGTACAAATCACTAATGTGAAGTCCCTGTGGACCCACAGCATGGGTGGCTCCCTGGAGCCCATCGGCGTTACATAAATGTATCCCATTGCAGTGCCCTGGACAGCTGAGGTAACGTCAGATTAAATGCAGGTGGGCTTCGGCCCACAGTGCATGCCCCAACCTGACCGGGGTTTTTAATTCATAGACACAGGCAGGTACAAATCCCCAATGTGAAGTCCCTGTGGACCCACATCATGGGTGGCTCCCTGGAACCCACCGGCGGTACATAAATAAATCCCATTGCAGTGCCCAGCATAGCTGATGTAACGTCAGGTTTAATGCAGGTGGGCTTTGGCCCACACTGCATGCCCCAGTCAGACTGGGGTTCTTTAGAAGCGGACACATGCAGTTACAACTCTGTGTGGACCGACAGCATAGGTGGGTCCCAGGAAGCCACCGGCGGTACATAAATATATCCCATTGCATTGCCCAGCACAGCTAAGGTAACGTCCCATTAAATGCAGGTGGTCTTCGGCCCACACTGCATGCCCCAGTCTGACCGGGGTTTTTAATACATAGACACTGGCAGGTACAAATCCCTAATGTGAAGTCCCTGTGGACCCACAGCATGAGTGGCTCCCTGGAACCCATCGGCGGTACATAAATGTATCCCATTGCAGTGCCCTGGACAGCAGAGCTAACGTCAGATTAAATGCAGGTGGGCTTCGGCCCACACTGCATGCCCCAGTCAGACTGGTAATATGTACCTTAACAGTAACCGCGTTGGTGGGAATGTGGTGGCGACTGCGGACCTAGTAGCGCAGTTTTATTTAGTTGGTTTTTTGAATGTGGCCAGGATTAAGTGGGCCGTGGCGGGGGGAAGCCTCTGTTTCCACACCCCAGTGGCATAGCATTTCACTATAAGCATCCCTGTAAAGTAAGTAATACTTATTACTATACAAACCATAATCTCTAACACAAACCTCTGCATCTTCTGATTGTCATCTTCCGATACACCGGAGCGCTGGTTTATTTTTTTATCTTCTATTGATTAGCATTAGCAGCGGTATAGGCAGAACCCAGAATTAGTAACATTTCAGCAGTAGCATTAGGGACAGGCCCCAGTAACATATCACTAGCAGCATTATAGGGGGAGCACAGTATTAGTTCCATTTCAGTAGTAGTAGCAGTCTAGACAGGCCCCAGTACCATATCACTAGCAGCATTATAGGGGGAGCACAGTCTTAGTTCCATTTCAGTAGTAGTAGCACTCAAGACAGGCCCCAGTAACAATTCCGAAGCAGCAGTATAGGGGGAGCACAGTATTAGTTCCATTTCAGTAGTAGTAGTAGTAGTAGTAGTAGTAGCAGTCAAGTCAGGCCACAGTAACATTCCCGTTGCAGCTGTTTAGGGAGATAACAGTATCTTTCACGTTTCAGTAGTTGCAGTATAGACAAGGCTCCAGTTACATTTATGTAGAAAAAGTGTAGGCCAACCCCGCACACCTTGCTGTAGCATGAGTGCAGGCGAAGCCCATAAAAATTACTAAGATTTCACTGTAGGCGAGGGCCCCCCAAAATTGGTGTACCAACAGTACTAATGTACCTCAGAAAAATTGCCCATGCCCAACCAAAAGGGCAGGTGAAACCCATTAATCACTTTGGTTACTGTGGCTTAATTTGTAACTAGGCCTGGAGGCAGCCCAGTTAAAATAAAAATTGGTTCGGGTGAAAGTTTCAACGCTTTAATGAGCATTGAAACGTATAAACATTGTTTACAAAAGTTATATGACTGAGCCTTGTGGGCCTAAGAAAAATTGCCCGTTCGGCGTGATTACGTGAGGTTTCAGGAAGAGGAGCAGGAGGAGGAGGATGAATATAATAGACAGATTGATGAAGCTAAAAGGTCCCCGTTTTTGATGGTGATAGAGAACGATGCTTCCATCCGCGGGTGCAGCCTACGTATTGTTTAGGTACCGCTGCTTTCCGCTGGTGGAGAAGAGAAGTCTGGGGAAATCCAGGCTTTGTTCATCTTGATGAGTGTAAGCCTGTCGGCACTGTCGGTTGACAGGTGGGTACGCTTATCCGTGATGATTCCCCCAGCCTCACTAAACACCCTCTCTGACAAGACGCTAGCCGCAGGACAAGCAAGCACCTCCAGGGCATACAGTGTAAGTTCAGGCCACGTGTGCAGCTTCGACACCCAGTAGTTGTAAGGGGCAGAGGCTTCACGGAGGACGGTCGTGCGAACGGCTACGTACTCCCTCACCATCCTTTTACAGTGCTCCCGCCGACTCAGCCTTGACTGGGGAGCGGTGACACAGTCTTGCTGGGGAGCCATAAAGCTGGCAAAGGCCTTGGAGAGTGTTCCCCTGCCTGCGCTGTACATGCTGCCTGATCTCCGCGCCTCCCCTGCTACCTGGCCCTCGGAACTGCGCCTTCTTCCACTAGCGCTGTCGGATGGGAATTTTACCATCAGTTTGTCCGCCAGGGTCCTGTGGTATAGCATCACTCTCGAACCCCTTTCCTTTTCAGGTATGAGAGTGGAAAGGTTCTCCTTATACCGTGGGTCGAGAAGGGTGAACGGCCAGTGATCCTGGTTGGCAATAATGCATCTTATGTGAGGGTCACGGGAAAGGCAGCTTAACATGGAGTCAGCCATGTATGCCAGAGTCCCAGTACGCAACACATCGCTGTCCTCACTAAGAGTATGACTTTCATGATCCTCGCCCTCCTCCATCGCTTCAGCCCATACACGCTGAGCAGATGTGAGGAAAGTAGCATGGGTACCCTATGAAGTGTGGGCGGCAGTCTCATCCCTCTCCTCCTCCTCCTCCTCCTCCTCCTCCTCCTCCTCCTCCTCCTCCAATATGCATTGAGAAACAGGCATGAGGGTGGTCTGGCTATCAAGCAACATACTGCAATCCCCCATCTCCTGTCATAACCGCCAAGCGTCGGCCTTTATGCTTAGCAGCAAACTTCTCAGCAGGCAATGCAGCGGGATGGTTATACTGATAATGGCCACATCACCGTTCACCATTTGTGTAGACTCCTCAAAGTTTTCTAGAACCTGACAGATGTCTGCCATCCAAGCCCACTCCTCTGTGAAGAACTGCGAAGGCTGACTACCACTCCGCCGGCCATGTTGCAGCTGGTATTCTACAATGGTTCTATGCTGCTCGTACAGCCTGGCCAACATGTGCAACATAGAATTCCAGCATGTGGGCATGTCGCACAGCAGTCGGTGCTCTGGCAGCTGGAACTGATGTTTCAGCGTCTTGACGGTGGCGGCATCTGTGGTGGACTTCCTTAAATGGGCGCACACGCGACACACCTTGCTGAACAGGTCAGACAAATGGGGGTAGTTTTTCAGAAATCGCTGGACCACCAGATTTAGCACGTGGGCCAGGCATGGCTCGTGTGTTAGTCTGCCAAGCTACTGAGCCGCCACCAGGTTACGCGCATTATCACACACGACCATGCCTGGTTGGAGGTTTAGCGCAAAAGCCACAGATCTGTCTGCTCTGTCAAACCCTGCAACAGCTCTTGGGCAGTGTGCCTCTTCTATCCCAAGCCAGAGAAACCTTCACGGACGTAGGACCCGGAATTCTCGGTGTGAGTAGCACGTGAGCAGACCCAAGGTCAGACTCGGTCTCTGCCTCCATGAAGTTCACCCAATGTGCAGTGAGGGAGATGTAGTGTCCCTGCCCGCCAGCACTTGTCCATGTGTCGGTGGTTAAGTTGACCTTTCCAGTAACCACGTTTGTGAGGGCACGGTTTATGTTGAGTGAGACGTGCTGGTGTAGGGCGGGCATGCACACAGGGAAAAATAGTGGCGACTGGGGACTGAGTACTGAGGGACCGCCACCGCCATCATGTTGCGGAAAGCCTCAATTTATACTAGCCTGCATGGCAGCATCTCCAAGCTAAGTAGCTGTGTGATAGGCACATTTAAAGATTGTGCATGTGGGTGGGTGGCCACGTATTTCCGCTTTCATTCCAACGATTGGGTTAGCGACAGCTGAACGCTGCGCTGGTGCGCTGGGACACATTGGTGGAGGACCGTGGAGGTGAGGGTGTGGGTCCAGGCCGGGAAACACTTGTGCATGCGTCCTGGGAGGGGGGTTGCATCTCAGTGCCAGGATGTAACACTGGGGAAGAGGCAGTGGTGTGACCCGCAGGCGGTGAACGGCTTGCGTTCCACCTTGTGGGGGTGCTTAGCCATCATATGCCTGTGCATGCTGGTGGTGGTCAGGATGGTAGCGGTGGCTCCCCGGCTGATCTTGGTGCAACACAGGTTCGCACCACTGTTCGTCGGTCGTCTGTGCTCTCAATAAAAACACCTCCAGACCTTCGAACACCTATCCCTCTGCATGGAGGCTTGCCGCGAGGGGGTGCTGTGGGGAACAGTTGGTGGATTATTTGCTGTGGAGCTGGTTCTCCCCCTGGCCACCACACTGCCTCTTCCTACCTGCTCTGCTGCTTGTTATTGCCCCCCCCCCCTCCCTCTGAAGACCTGTCTTCAGTAGGGTTTGCAAGCCTGGTGGGGTCAGTCACCTCATCGTCCATCAGCCATCAGTTCTTCCTCTTACTCCTCAGTCTGCTCCTCCCTCAGACTTATTGCCCTAACAACCACTTTGCTGACAGACAACTGTCTCATCCTCATCATCCACAAATAGCTCTTGAGACAGTTATTCAAAGTCCCCACCCTCATCACGCTGAGTCTGTGAAAGTTCCACATTTTCGGCATCGGTCACGACAAACTCCTCACGTTGCTGTGGAACCAGTTTTTTTTAGACTCAAGGCAGGGACGCAGGAAGAGTTCTTGAGTGTATGCCTGTTCAACACAAACTCCCCTTTTCCTGGAGTGACCAGGCTGGGAGGAAGGAAGAGCAGCCTGAGGATATAGAGGTGCAGTCCCTTGGGTGGCGTGAGTGGACTGTGTGGAAGACTGCGTATTGGATAAAGTACTGGAGGTGTTATTCGCTATCCATGTCAGCACCTGATCGCACTGCTGTGCTTTAAATAATGGTCTACCATGCGGACCTGCAAAATATGACATTAAGCTGGGGAGTGGAGACAAGCGGCGCTCTACCAATCCCTCAGCAGCAGGCACTGTTTTACCCTGCCAAGGACCTCGGCCTGTGCCCACACCCTCATTCTAACGCCCGCGTCCACGTCCTCGACCCTTACCCCTAATCCTCGTCGTGTAGGGTAAAGGACAGAGCAGGGCCAGAAAAAAAAATTAATCAATGTATACCGCTGATACCTAGGGCTAATTCACCACCTACAGAGACAGAGACTGGTAAATATGAGAGGCTCAATGCAGTGCTAGAAAAAATTTAAGAAGTGTAAAGCACTGAAAACTATTCCTAATACAAAGCACATAGAGACTTGTAGATTTGAGAGGCTTTGAGCAGGGCCAGAAAAAAAATAAAAATAACTAGTGTATAGCGCTGAGAAGCAGGGCTTATTCACCACCCACAGAGACTTGTAGACTTGAGAGGCTTTGAGCAAGGCCAGAAAAAATTGAACCAGTGTAAAGCAATGATACCTAGTAGTAATTTACCGTACACAGAGACTTGGAGATTTGAGAGACTCTGTTCAGGGCCAGAAAATCAGTTACAGTTAGTTTCATCACTCCAAAGACTGGATGAACCACAAAGAAATTCCACAGGCCAAGCTTGGCACAGTTGCCATCACCCAGGACCTTGGCCTCTCCACCCACCCTCTACAAACGTGGGCATAAAGTGGACTTGAATGCTAGTACTTCTGTGAAAGTCACATTAAATCAGTTACGGTTCCTTTCATCGCTCCAAAGACAACATGAAACATGAAGAAATTTTAATGGGCAAAGCAGGACAATTCAATCTGTGTATGTGTCAGATTGCTGAACACCATGCTGGGAAACCGTTGTGTAACAAGAGTTTAGACGAACCACTGGAAAATTGGTGGACCAAGACTACAGGCGAACACCTGGAAACATTTGTTTAGCAAAGGTATAGGCGAAGCCCGAAAAAAGAAAATAGTTTGCCAAGAGTAAAGGTGTAGGCCTGAAAAAAATAGTGTACCAAGAGTACAGGTGTACCCCTGAAAAATGTGTTTAGCCCTCCGGAAAAAAAATAAAAATAAAACAATAGTTTTTACAGAGCCGTTTGGCCTGCAGAAAAATTGGCTGCTCAGTGTGATGGCATGCTGGTTTAGGAGAAGGTGGAAGAGGAGGAAGATCAGAGAAGGATAGACCAAGCTACTTCCCTCCATTTTTGGGGGTGATATAGGATGCATGGTTTTTTAGTTCCAGCTTAAATAATCTTTATGCTCGGCTGCTCCCCATCGGTGGATAAGAGAAGTCAGGGGAAATCCAGCCTTTGTTCATCTTAATGAGTGTAAGCCTGTTGGCGCTCTCAGTCGACAGGCAGGTACGCTTATCCGTGATAATCCCTCCAACAGCACTAAACACCCTCTCTGATAATATGCTAGCGGCAGGGTATGCCAGCACCTCCAGGGCGTACAGCGCCAGTTTGTGCCACGTGTCTATTGAACCAGTGTAACGCACTGCCATCTAGGCCTAATTCACCGCCCACAGAGAGTGGTAGATATGAGAGGCTCAATGCAGTGCTAGAAAAAAAATTAAAGCAGTGTAAAGCACTGAAATCTATTCCTAATACACCGCCCACAGAGACTCGTAAATTTGAGAGGCCTTGAGCTGGGCCAGAAAAAAATAACCCACTGTATAGCGCTGAGAACTAGGGCTAATTCAAAGCACGCATAGACTGGTAGATACAGTATGCTCCAATACAGCAACAGCACTTGGAGCCTCCCAAAAACTAAATATAAAACCCTAGTAGTACACAGCATAAAGCCTCTAACAGTGGGCAGAATACAGCTGGAATGCCTGGGGAAAAAATGGTGCACTACTGGTCCCAGCCAGCCAAAATGCTAAAGCACACAATAAGAGTAGTCCTAGAAAGGACTGTTGAGTTCATGTAGTCAGGATCCCTGCTTAACTGCTACCTAAGTTTTTTGAGGAAAGGAAGGGAAGGGAAATCTTTGTGTGGTGGAAAGTGGGCCAGGTTCCACAATAAAGCCACAATGGGGACAAGAGCCTGGACCCCCCCCCCCCCCCCCCACACACACACACACATCAATTTTTACTTTGGTCAAACCCTCATTAGCAAGGCACACCTTAGCTAAGCACAACACTACCTGCTGCAACCAAGGACAATCACTGCCTGCAGGTGACACTGCTGCCTCTTCTCCTGGGTTACATGCTGCCCAATCCAACGCACACTGCACTCCTGCGTCCACAGCACACACAAAAGTTTCCCTGCGCAGCCTTTAGCTGCCCTCATGCCACACGCTCGCTTCATAGCTACACCACCCTCATGCCTATTTATAAGTGCGTCTGAGATGAGGAGGAACCGGGAGCACACACTGCAGAGGGTTGGAAGGGTCAGGCAGAAACCCTTTTTGAATTCCAATCCCGTGCCACTTCTGTCGCAAAATTGTCAGGAGTCGCAAACGTGGGCATAAAGGGGACTCAGGTGCCAGCCCAGCACTTCTACTCATTTCCACAATGCAGAAATACTCTGCGTGGGAAGTATGTGAGCGGGCCCTGGGTCAGGCTTGGTCCCAGACTCCATTTTATGTGACCCAAGGTACCGCCAATGACATAGCAGTGGGGACTCGATGTGTCCACACACTACTCATTGTGTTTGGGTGTCGGGTACCTCATCGACAACGCAGGGGGAAAGCCATCTGCACTCTGCAGCCTACCCAAGTCAGTCAGTGCCTTTGTGCCAGACAGGTAAATCACCGCTATGGGAAGTCTGTGTGCACCCAAAGCATAGGTGAGTCCAAGGAATCCCAAGACATGAACCATGAAGAAATCAGAGTGCCCAAACATGGCAGACTTTCACTGCACCGAGGACATAGGCCTCTGCACAAACCCTCAGCAATCGTGGGCATAGAGCTGACTCTGATGCTAGTACAGCAGTGAACGTCTCATTTAATTTGTTGCGGTTGTTTTAACCGTTCCAAAGACTGGATTAACCAGGGCCAAGTTCCACGGGCCCAACCTGGTGCAGTTGCATTTCCATCATGAACTAGGCCTCTGCACAAACCCTCAGCAATGGCGGGCATAGAGCGGACTTCAATGCTAGTGCAGCTGTGAACATCTTATTTGTGCAGTATCGCTCCTCTTGTTTGGCCCAAACCAGTCCCGCTTATAACTGTGGTAACGCAAGAGAAAATACATGTTGGCCTCAGCCCACAATTCATGCCCTAGACAGTCAGTGTTTTTGGGCCAGATAGGTAAAACACTGTGATGGGAAGACTTTGTGCACCAATAGTATAGACAGACCCCTGTAACATTCCAGTAGCAAAAGTAAGGGCAGACCCCTGTCACATGTCTGTAGCAGCAGTATAGGCAGACCCCTGTAACATTTCTGTAGCAGCAGTATAGGCAGACCCCTGTAACATTTCTGTAGCAGCAGTATAGGCAGACCCCTGTAACATTTCTGTTGTAAAAGTACAGGCAGACCCCTGTCACATTTCTATAGCAGCAGTATAGGCAGACCCCTGTAACGTTTCTGTAGTAGAAGTATAGGCGAACCCCTGAAACATTGGTGTACCATTAGTGTAGGCGAAGTCCGGAAAAAATAGTTAGATAATAGAGATGAGCGAGCACCAAAATGCTCGGGTGCTCGTTACTCGAGTCGAAATTTCCGCGATGCTCGAGGGCTCGTTTCGAGTAACGAACCCCATTGAAGTCAATGGGCGACCCGAGCATTTTTGTATATCGCCGATGCTCGCTAAGGTTTTCATTTGTGAAAATCTGGGAAATTCAAGAAAGTGATGGGAACGACACAGGAACGGATAGGGCAGGCGATGGACTACATGTTGGGCTGCATATCAAGTTCCTAGATACCACTATTAAGCCACAATAGCGGCAAGAGTGCCCCCCCCCCTCCCAACAATTTTTACTTCAGAAAAACCCTCATTAGCAAGTCATACCTTAGCTGAGCACCACACTACCTCCAACAAAGCACAATCACTGCCTGCATGACACTCCGCTGCCACTTCTCCTGGGTTACCCCCCTTGCACGACCCAGTGTCCACAGCGCACACCAAAGTGTCCATGTGCAGCCTTCAGCTCCCCTCATGCCACACGCTGGCCTCATAGCCACACCACCCTCATGTCTATTTATAAGTGTGTCTGCCATGAGGAGGAACCGCAGGCACACGCTGCAGAGGGTTGGCACGGCCAGACAGCGACCCTCTTTACAAGGGGCGGGGCGATAGCCCACAATGCTGTACAGAAGCAATGAGAAATCCAATCCTGTGCCACCTCCATCAGGAGCTGCACACGTGGGCATAGCAATGGGGAACCTATGTGCCACACACTATTCATTCTGTCAAGGTGTCTGCATGCCCCAGTCAGACCGGGTTTTTTTTTATAAATAGTCACAGGCAGGTACAACTCCGCAATGGGAATTCCGTGTGCACCCACAGCATGGGTGGCTCCCTGGAACCCACCCGCTGTACATAAATGTATCCCATTGCAGTGCCCTGGACAGCAGAGCTAACGTCAGATTAAATGCAGGTGGGCTTCGGCCCACACTGCATGCCCCAGTCAGACTGGGTTTTTTTATAAGTAGACACAGACAGGTACAACTCCCTATTGTGAAGTCCGTGTGGACCGACAGCATGGGTGGCTCCCTGGAACCCAGCGGCGGTACAGAAATATATCCCATTGCAGTGCCCAGCACAGCAGAGGTAACATCAGGTTTAATGCAGGTGGGCTTCGGCCCACACTGCATGCCCCAGTCTGACCGGGGTTTTTAATACATAGACACTGGCAGGTACAAATCACTAATGTGAAGTCCCTGTGGACCCACAGCATGGTTGGCTCCCTGGAGCCCATCGGCGTTACATAAATGTATCCCATTGCAGTGCCCTGGACAGCTGAGGTAACGTCAGATTAAATGCAGGTGGGCTTCGGCCCACAGTGCATGCCCCAACCTGACCGGGGTTTTTAATTCATAGACACAGGCAGGTACAAATCCCCAATGTGAAGTCCCTGTGGACCCACATCATGGGTGGCTCCCTGGAACCCACCGGCGGTACATAAATAAATCCCATTGCAGTGCCCAGCATAGCTGATGTAACGTCAGGTTTAATGCAGGTGGGCTTTGGCCCACACTGCATGCCCCAGTCAGACTGGGGTTCTTTAGAAGCGGACACATGCAGTTACAACTCTGTGTGGACCGACAGCATAGGTGGGTCCCAGGAAGCCACCGGCGGTACATAAATATATCCCATTGCATTGCCCAGCACAGCTAAGGTAACGTCCCATTAAATGCAGGTGGTCTTCGGCCCACACTGCATGCCCCAGTCTGACCGGGGTTTTTAATACATAGACACTGGCAGGTACAAATCCCTAATGTGAAGTCCCTGTGGACCCACAGCATGAGTGGCTCCCTGGAACCCATCGGCGGTACATAAATGTATCCCATTGCAGTGCCCTGGACAGCAGAGCTAACGTCAGATTAAATGCAGGTGGGCTTCGGCCCACACTGCATGCCCCAGTCAGACTGGTAATATGTACCTTAACAGTAACCGCGTTGGTGGGAATGTGGTGGCGACTGCGGACCTAGTAGCGCAGTTTTATTTAGTTGGTTTTTTGAATGTGGCCAGGATTAAGTGGGCCGTGGCGGGGGGAAGCCTCTGTTTCCACACCCCAGTGGCATAGCATTTCACTATAAGCATCCCTGTAAAGTAAGTAATACTTATTACTATACAAACCATAATCTCTAACACAAACCTCTGCATCTTCTGATTGTCATCTTCCGATACACCGGAGCGCTGGTTTATTTTTTTATCTTCTATTGATTAGCATTAGCAGCGGTATAGGCAGAGCCCAGAATTAGTAACATTTCAGCAGTAGCATTAGGGACAGGCCCCAGTAACATATCACTAGCAGCATTATAGGGGGAGCACAGTATTAGTTCCATTTCAGTAGTAGTAGCAGTCTAGACAGGCCCCAGTACCATATCACTAGCAGCATTATAGGGGGAGCACAGTCTTAGTTCCATTTCAGTAGTAGTAGCAGTCTAGACAGGCCCCAGTAACATATTACTAGCAGCAGTATAGGGGGAGCACAGTCTTAGTTCCATTTCAGTAGTAGTAGCACTCAAGACAGGCCCCAGTAACAATTCCGAAGCAGCAGTATAGGGGGAGCACAGTATTAGTTCCATTTCAGTAGTAGTAGTAGTAGTAGTAGTAGTAGCAGTCAAGTCAGGCCACAGTAACATTCCCGTTGCAGCTGTTTAGGGAGATAACAGTATCTTTCACGTTTCAGTAGTTGCAGTATAGACAAGGCTCCAGTTACATTTATGTAGAAAAAGTGTAGGCCAACCCCGCACACCTTGCTGTAGCATGAGTGCAGGCGAAGCCCATAAAAATTACTAAGATTTCACTGTAGGCGAGGGCCCCCCAAAATTGGTGTACCAACAGTACTAATGTACCTCAGAAAAATTGCCCATGCCCAACCAAAAGGGCAGGTGAAACCCATTATTCACTTTGGTTACTGTGGCTTAATTTGTAACTAGGCCTGGAGGCAGCCCAGTTAAAATAAAAATTGGTTCGGGTGAAAGTTTCAACGCTTTAATGAGCATTGAAACGTATAAACATTGTTTACAAAAGTTATATGACTGAGCCTTGTGGGCCTAAGAAAAATTGCCCGTTCGGCGTGATTACGTGAGGTTTCAGGAAGAGGAGCAGGAGGAGGAGGATGAATATAATAGACAGATTGAAGCTAAAAGGTCCCCGTTTTTGATGGTGATAGAGAACGATGCTTCCATCCGCGCGTGCAGCCTACGTATTGTTTAGGTACCGCTGCTTTCCGCTGGTGGAGAAGAGAAGTCTGGGGAAATCCAGGCTTTGTTCATCTTGATGAGTGTAAGCCTGTCGGCACTGTCGGTTGACAGGTGGGTACGCTTATCCGTGATGATTCCCCCAGCCTCACTAAACACCCTCTCTGACAAGACGCTAGCCGCAGGACAAGCAAGCACCTCCAGGGCATACAGTGTAAGTTCAGGCCACGTGTGCAGCTTCGACACCCAGTAGTTGTAAGGGGCAGAGGCTTCACGGAGGACGGTCGTGCGAACGGCTACGTACTCCCTCACCATCCTTTTACAGTGCTCCCGCCGACTCAGCCTTGACTGGGGAGCGGTGACACAGTCTTGCTGGGGAGCCATAAAGCTGGCAAAGGCCTTGGAGAGTGTTCCCCTGCCTGCGCTGTACATGCTGCCTGATCTCCGCGCCTCCCCTGCTACCTGGCCCTCGGAACTGCGCCTTCTTCCACTAGCGCTGTCGGATGGGAATTTTACCATCAGTTTGTCCGCCAGGGTCCTGTGGTATAGCATCACTCTCGAACCCCTTTCCTTTTCAGGTATGAGAGTGGAAAGGTTCTCCTTATACCGTGGGTCTAGCAGTGTGTACAGCCAGTAATCCGTAGTGGCCAGAATGCGTGTAACGCGAGGGTCACGAGAAAGGCATCCTAGCATGAAGTCAGCCATGTGTGCCAGGGTACCTGTACGCAACACTCGGCTGTCCTCACTAGGAAGATCACTTTCAGGATCCTCCTCCTCCTCAGGCCATACACGCTGAAAGGATGACAGGCAAGCAGCATGGGTACCCTCAGCAGTGGGCCAAGCTGTCTCTTCCCCCTCCTCCTCCTCCTCAACGCGCTGAGATATAGACATGAGGGTACTCTGACTATCCAGCGACATACTGTCTTCCCCCGGCCCCGTTTCCGAGCGCAAAGCGTCTGCCTTTATGCCTTGCAGGGAACTTCTCAAGAGGCATAGCAGAGGAATGGTGACACTAATGATTACAACATCGCCGCTCACCATCTGAGTAGACTCCTCAAAGTTTCCAAGGACCTGGCAGATGTCTGCCAACCAGGCCCACTCTTCTCTAAAGAATTGAGGAGGCTGACTCCCACCATGTTGGAGTTGGTATTCCACTATAGCTCTACGCTGCCCATAGAGCCTGGCCAACATGTGGAGCGTAGAGTTCCACCGTGTGGGCACGTCACACAGCAGTCGGTGCACTGGCAGATTAAACCGATGTTGCAGGGTGCGCAGGGTGGCAGCGTCCGTCTTGGACTTGCAGAAATGTGCGCTGACCCGGCACACCTTGCCGAGCAGGTCAGGCAAGTGAGGGTAGTTTTTAAGAAACCGCTGAACCACCAGATTGAAGACGTGGGCCAGGCATGGCACGTGTGTGAGGCTGCCGAGCTGCAGAGCCTCCACCAGGTTACGGCCGTTGTCATACACGACCATGCCCGGTTGGAGGCTCAGCGGCAAAAGCCAGAGGTCGGTCTGCTCTGTCAGACCCTGCAGCAGTTCGTGAGCCGTGTGCCTCTTGTCACCTAGGCTGAGTAGTTTCAGCACGACCTGCTGACGCTTGCCCACCACTGTACTGCCGCGCTGCGCCACACCGACTGCTGGTGACGTGCTGCTCACACTTCTTAAATGAGAGGTAGAGGTTGCGTAGGAGGAGGAGAAGGAGGGTTTAGAGTAGGTGGCATAGTGCGATGCAGATACCAGCACCGAGGTAGGACCCGCTGTAGCACACCACTGTTCACCGGTCGTCCACGCTCTCACTGAAAAACATCCACACCTTTGAACACCTAGCCCTCTGCTTGGAGGCTTGGCACGAGGGGTGCTTTGGTAAACGGTTGGGGGATTCTTGGCTCTGGCCCTGCCTCTACCCCTGGCCACTCCACTGCCTCTTCCAAGCTGTCCTGCTGGTACACTGCCTCCCCCTCTGAATCCCTGTCCTCAGTAGGCTTAGCAAACCAGGTAGTGTCAGTCACCTCATCGTCCAGCTGCTCTTCCTCTGAATCCTCTGTGCGCTTCTCCCTCGGACTTACTGCCCTTACTACTACCTCACTGATAGACAACTCTGTCTCATCATCATCATCCTCCTCACTCACTGAAAACTCTTGAGACAGTTGCCGGAAGTCCCCAGCCTCATCATCCAGACCCCGGGGACTTTCCAAAGGTTGGGCATCGGTCACGACAAACTCCTCAGGTGAGGGAGGAACCATTTTTTTCCCACTCATGGCAGAGGCCCGAGAACAGTTCCTGGGAGTCCGTCTGCTCAGAATATGTCATTTTCATGGAGTGAGGAGGCTGGGAGGAAGGAGGAGTTGCAGCCAGAGGATTCAGAGTTTCAGCAGTGGATGGCGTAGAAGACTGGGTGCCTGATACATTGCTGGATGCATTTTCTGCCATCCACGACAGGACCTGCTCACACTGCTCTGCTTGCAATAAAGGTCTACCACGTGGACCCACAAATTGTGATATGAAGCTGGGGACCCCAGAAACTTGCCTCTCTCCTAATCCCGCAGCAGCCGGCTGTGATTCACCTGGACCAGGAACTCGGCCTGTGCCCACACCCTCACTTGGACGTCCGCGTCCACCTCCTCGACCCTTACACCTACTCCTCATCATGGCGGATTACAAATAAAGCAGGGTCTAAATAAATTACCCCACTGTACAGCACTGACGACTTGGCCTTAATTCACCGCACACAGAGACTTGTAGGTAGCGGAGACTCTATGCTGTGGCTTGAAAAAAGTAACCTGCTGTCTTGGCAGAGACTTGTAGATAAGAGAGGCTGTGTGGAGTGGGAGAAGACTGTAAAGCCAGCGGATAGGTGCCGGTAACTGCGGCGATCTCAACCCCACCAAGGGAAGGGTATTGTGAGACGCTCTGCACAGCGGCTGAGCTGAAGTACTTCGCAATAGCCCGGTGATATTACAGTACTGTTTATCGTGAGCGTGGTATTTTACTGCACACTCCAGCCAGAAAAAAATAACACGGCAGGCTGCAAACAGGCCTAGCTGCGTAATACTAAAATGGAAGCACTACAACTCCCATCAGCCACCCAGTAAAATGCACACGGTCAGATGTAGCCCAACAAGGAGCTTTTGGGTTTTTTTTGCGCAGAGGATACAGGCCGTATAGCGTATATCACTTTCCCTTTAGAAGTGGCTGTGGCCCTACGCTGTGCGTCTAATTTACTGCAGACACAGACCGCTATAAATAAGCAAGGAATTATTTGCGTACACTTTCACGCTGAGAGCGGTATTTTTACGCACACTCCAGCCAGAAAAAAAAAAAAAAAAAACATTACGGAGGGCTGCAAACAGGCCTAGCTGCATAATACTAAAATGGAAGCACTACAACTCCCAGTAGCCACCCGGTAAAATCCACATGGTCAGATGTAGCCCTAAGAAGGACCGTTGGGGTTATTGAAGACAGGATCCTACACTAACACTCTCCCTATAGTAGCAGCAGCACTTTCCCTATACACTCCCAGTGTGTGTCTGAGGCGAGCAGCGAGCGGGCCCGCTTTAAATATTCTAACTAATAGAGATGAGTGAGCGTACTCGTCCGAGCATTAGGGTACTTGGGATGCTCGTTACTCGAGACGAGCACCACGCGGTACTCGAGGCAATTCAATTTCCTTCCCTGAAATGTTAGCGCCATTTTCTGGCCAATAGACACGCAGGGAAGGCGTTACCACTTCCTCCTGTGACGTTCCAGCCCTATCCCACCCCCCTGCAGTGAGTGGCTGGCAAGATCAAGTGACCCCCGAGTATTTAAAGTGGGTCCGCTTGCGGCTCGCCTCAGACACACACTGGGAGAGATCAGGGGCAGTGCTGCTGCTGCTATAGGGAAAGTGTTAGTGTAGGAACCTGTGTACAAGAACCCCAACGGTCCTTCTTAGGGCCACATCTGACCGTCTGCATTACTGTTGTGGCTGCTGGTAGCAGTTTTGCATTATTTTTTTTTTTTTGTATATCGGGCGTGCAGCCCCATTACAGCTATAGGGTTCTCAGGCTGCAGTCTGTACTGCATAGTATAGGGACAGCGTTGCAGAGATAGGGAGAGTGGTAGTGTAGCATCCTGTGTACAAGAACCCCAACGGTCCTTAGGGCTACCTGTGACCGTGTGCATTTTACAGGTTGTCGGATGGGAGTTGTAGTCCATCACTATTGCACAGCTAGGCCTGTTTGCAGCCTTGTGTATGTGTATGTGTGTGTGTGTGTGTGTGTGTATATGTGTATATAATATATATATATATTTTTTTTCCTGGCTGCAGTTGGCGTTAGAATACCGCTGTCAGCCTCCAACTGTACGCCAATAATTCCAATTTTTTACACCACTGTGTGTCTGCGGTCAACTTCACGCACAACGTACGGCGACAGCCCCCCTGATAGAGGGGAAGTCATATACACGCTATATAACTGGTATTTTTTTTTTTTCAAAATAAATAAATAAAAGCTCCTTCTTACGGCTACCTGTGACCGTGTGCATTTTACAGGTTGTCTGATGTGAGTTGTAGTCCATCACTATTGCACTTAGGCCTGTTTGCGGCCTTCCTGACTATTTTTTTCTGCCTGGAGTTTGCCTTACTATACCGCTCTCAGTGACAAAGTCTACGCACATAATTCCAAGATCATTTACACCGGGCTGTGTCTGCAGTGAATTAGAGACGCACAACATGCGGCCACAGCGACTGATAGAGGGAAAGTGATATACACACTATATAGCCTGTATTCTTTGACCAAAAAAAAACAAAACAACAAGCTCCTACTTAGGGCTACCGCTGCGCGTCTGCATTTTACTGGGTGCCTGGCGGGAGTTCTGGTGCATCACTATTGCATTGCTTCCATTTTTTTCTGCCTGGAGTTAGCGTTACGATTCCGCTCCCTGCCTGAAAGTGTACGCATATGATTCCATAATTATTTACAGCGGTCGGTGTCTGCTCTATTTGTAATCCACCATGCTGAGGGGTAGGGGTAGATGATGTGGACGTGGGCGAGGAT
Organism: Eleutherodactylus coqui; assembly: GCF_035609145.1. Lineage (NCBI taxonomy): Eukaryota > Metazoa > Chordata > Amphibia > Anura > Eleutherodactylidae > Eleutherodactylus > Eleutherodactylus coqui. The sequence continues at coordinate 101,086 of NW_027102368.1, forward strand.
GCGGAGTTCCAAGTGAGGGTGTGGGCACAGGCCAAGTTCCTGGTCCAGGTGTATCCCAGCCGGCTGCTGCGGGATTAGGAGAGAGGCAAATTTCTGGGGTCCCCAGCTTCATATCACAATTTGTGGGTCCACGTGGTAGACCTTTATTGCAAGCAGAGCAGTGTGAGCAGGTCCTGTCGTGGATGGCAGAAAATGCATCCAGCAATGTATCGACCACCCAGTCTTCTAGGCCGTCCACTGCTGAAACTCTGAATCCTCTGGCTGCTGCTCCTCCTTCCTCACAGCCTATACTGCTGCTACAAAAATGGTACTGGGGTCTGCGTATATTGCTGCTAGAGAAATGTTATAGGGGTCTGCCTATACTTCCACTACAGAAATGGTACTGGGGTCTGCGTATATTGCTGCTAGAGAAATGTTACTGGGGTCTGCGTATATTGCTGCTAGAGAAATGTTACTGGGGTCTGCCTATACTTCCACTACATAAATGGTACTGGGGTCTGCCTATACTGCTGCTACAAAAATGGTACTGGGGTCGGTCTATACTTCTGCTACACAAATGTTACAGGGGTTTGCCTATACTGCTGCTACAGAAATGTTCCTAGGGTGTGTATATACCTTTGCTACAGGAATGTTACAGCGGTCTGTCTATACTATGGGTGCACTAAGTCTTCCCATTGCAGTGTTTTACCTGTGTGGCACAAATAGTACAGTGGCTGACTAGGCCTGAATTGCTGCCCGAGGCCTAGTTGCTTGGCGGGGCAAAACTCTCCCATGGTTGGGCACTCCGATTTCTTCCTGTGTAATACCATCTTCGTGCACTTACAGCATAGGCTAGGCCAAGGAACGCAAAGACTGCCTCTTCCAGTGTTGAGCTATCTATGTTGCGACACATGGATTTCTTGTTGCTATGTAACTCAGGGCACCTTGGGTCACAAAGGTGGAGGCTTGGAACCGAGCCTGACCCTGGGCCCGCTAACGTGCTTCCCACACAGACTATAGCGGGTCCTGGTCCTGGTGTCTTGGCCTTGTAACGCCACCTCCTCCCGCTTGGGGTCAGGGGATCAGCAATGCGCATCATGTGCTTTCTCTAGTGTTACCACAGTTATCAGAGAAACTTGTTTGGGCCAAAGGAGAGTAGCGTAACTGCATTAACGTTACAGGGGCCTGCCTATACTTCAGCTGCAGAAATGTTACAGGGATCTGCCAATACTGCTGCTACATAAATGTTTCTGGGGTCTGTGTATACTTCTGCAACTCAAATGTTACTGTGGTCTGTCTATACTGTTACTACTGAAATGTACCTAATACTCGGCTCTACCTATACTGCTGCTACGGAAATGTTACAGGGGTCTGTCTATACTGTTACTACTGAAATGTTACTAATATTAGGCTCTGCCTATACTGCTGCTACGGAAATGTCACTGGGGTCTGTCTATACTGTTACTACTGAAATGTTACTAATATTGGGCTCTGCCTATACTGCCGCTACGGAAATGTTACTAGGGTCTGTCTATAATGCTGCTACTGAAATGTTACTAATACTGGGCTCTGCCTATACTGCTGTTACGGAAATGTTACTGGGCTCCATGTGACCCAGGAGAAGAGGCAACGGTGTGTCCCGCAGACAGTGCTTGTGCTTGGTTGGAGGTAGTGTGGTGCTTAGCTAAAGTGTGCCTTGCTAATGAGGGTTTGTCCGCAGTTTGTCCGGAGCTACACAATGCTGCAACATCAGCAGCGAGGGGCATTTTCTGCTCAGCCATCGTGGTAACTTCCCGGAAAACCTTGGTGCCCTCAGCCATGAGCAAGGTGGACGATCCCACCAAGATGTGAAGGTCATGGAGGCAGGGTATCAGGGTAGACGGGGTGCATATATCAGGGCCGACTATTATTGGGGCATCAGTCCGGATTGCCAAAGATTGAACAACACTCCGTGACAAGATACCTGCCTAAAGGTTGCCCTTTGCCGCTACTACTTGCACACAATGTGACACAAGAACACTAGACCCTTTGTACGGACACGGTGACCTTTACATAAACATTACATTCAGAACTGATTTATTGTATTGTTCTCCATTGTATGTCCATGTTGTTCATTGTGAGCAGATTATTGACCCGCCGGCCGCACTGTGTACTGCGGCTACTGCCTTTACATGTATGACTGCAGGTAGATACAGTGACCGGAGACTAGTGGGTTAAGGGTTAAATGTACATAGCTAGGCCGGTGTCCCGTGGGAAGTCACGCATGGGGCAGCCCGGACAGGGAGCTGTCTTCCGTGAAGCTTCTTGATGGCACCCGATGGTATTTATTATCCTCTCCTCCCCACGGAGGCATCACACAGACATAGAACAAGAGCAGCGTCCGAGGCAGCTAGGAGAGCCCGTCCTAGAGAGCGCTGCCCCCTCCCCTCACACCTGCCCGGAGGAGGGTTCATGGGAGGGCATGACGTGCAGCAAAGCCGGAGTGACCCTACTGTACTGAGAAGGAAGCTGGAGGCCGGCCGTGAGACGGAGCTCAGCTACAGTTGTACTGATGCCGTACCATCTGCGTTGCTCCTATTCACTTACAGCTGAGCGGCCCTGGTGCATTATGTCTCCAGCGGATGTAAGGGTGGAAACATGGGTTGGGAGCCCTGAGTTAGATGGTACGTCTAGGCGAGGGGCACAGCGGTGGACCGGCTGCCGCACACACACACCTCCCCACATGTACCGCCCATTCCCCTGGCAAGCTCACATATCTCCCAGGCGGATTCCCATCTCTGGTCCTGTCTCACACATCTCCCCGCCGGATTGACATCTACGCTCGTTTCCCCTCCGGGCGCTCGCTGGACAGCTTTGTCTGCTCCCAGCTCCTGTCCCCGTCGGCCGCAGCAGCCGGCGCCGCTGTCACCCTACGCGCTGGCCTCCGCTCCCGTACACCGATGGCACTAGCGCCGCTGCCACGGCGAACCCCGCTCTCGCTGTCCATGGCGCCGCTGGTGGCCAGCTCTGCCGATGACTGTGAGCTGCTGTTCGGTCGGAGCAGCGGCTTGCCTACAAGAGCTCCACTAGCTGCCCTTGCACTGCTCTCTTTCTGGGTCGCCTCCTTGGGCGCTAAATAGAAGAGCTGATTAGCGATCTGGAGGGGTATATGGGACCGGGTTGTGGGGGAAGCGGGGGTCTCACAGCACCGATGGTCCTTCAGGGTCTGTGAAAGCTTTCTGGACCAACACGCTCTCCCGTAGGAATCCCAGCGGACACTGTACAACATCTGCTTCCCCGGGGATCTACAGTAGAACACTCCCTGCGGGTTATGTACGATGTCACCGGCTGCGGCACTGGATCTGGCGCTGAGAGTCCCGCTGTATCACTGCTCCGCTCGGACATCAGTGACTGACAGGCCATCGCCGGCTGCAGGAGAACCGCGGGTAGAAGGCTTTGTTCAGGAGCCATTTCTTGGCGATCTACATCCCGATTAGAGCGTTGTTAGATGCCACCGCTCTTCAGCCAAATCCCAAGTTCCATCTTCACCGTCAACGATTGATGGGAACTACAGAGCCGATGCAATGGCCGTCACGTCCAGCACATGGTATCCCTGGGATGATATAGAACGGGCAGCAGCCCGCGGGAGGAGATGAACCTGCAGAGAAGAAGAATCGCTTCTTCTTGTGGACAACCACACCCATCATGTCCGGGGTATTAAAGGGACGATAACGTGTGGCATTCCCGATCGTCTGAGTGTACAGGGGGGTACTGGGTTTCCTCATCTTACATTGCGCCGCAGTATAGAGAAGTCTGCAGTATATACAGTATACATTCAGCACCCGGGAGCTGGCAGTGAGCGGAGGCGCCGCCTGTGCTACACCTCTGGGCTCTCGGCAGCTCCAGCTCGTCCTCACATTGTGCAATCAGCTTCTGCACGATGGAGATTGTGGAGTAGATCCCGGGGATGGTGACAAGGGCCGGGAATAGAGGGAAGGCGCTCCCGCAGCGGTTTTATATCCGCAGATACGCGGTGATGTGCAGATCGGGAGAACTATGGCGAAGATCTCGTGGCCTCCTCTCCGCTCCTCCCCGGAACCTCCGCCAGCGGCGGCTATAAACGGTTGCATGAGATGTCAGAGAGTGAGGAGTCACGTTGAAAGCGAGCTCTCCTGTCCGGTTCTGACCGGTAACGGACTCTTATCCCGGGCAGGGAAGCACAAGAGGAGAACGGAGCGGAGAGGAGGCCCGGATGGGATATGGCACTAGCTGTGCTCAGTGTCAGCCAATAGCAGCTCAGGACGGGCCTGCTCACGAGCCAATCAGAGCGCGGCCGCTGTACATATAAGAGGCGCCACCAGCGCCGCTCTCAGAGTTTCTCTTCCAGGAGAGTTTTACTATTTGTTTTCCGCAGCACACAATGGCAGAAACCGCGCCAGCCGCCGCTCCTCCTGCCGCCGAGCCGGCTGCCAAATCCAAGAAGCAGCCGAAGAAATCCGCCGCAGGGGGCGCCAAGAAAAGCAAGAAGTCCTCCGGTCCCGGCGTGTCGGAGCTGATCGTCAGAGCCGTGTCCGCCTCTAAAGAGCGCAGCGGGGTGTCTCTAGCCGCCCTGAAGAAGGCTCTGGCTGCCGGAGGGTACGATGTAGAGAAGAATAACAGCCGCCTGAAGCTGGCCGTCAAGTCTCTGGTCACCAAGGGCAGCCTGCTCCAGGTGAAAGGCAGCGGCGCCTCCGGCTCCTTCAAGCTGAACAAGAAGCAGGAGACTAAGGACAAGCCGGCCAAAAAGAAGCCAGCGTCTGCGGCCAAGCCCAAGAAGCCCGCTGGAGCCAAGAAAGCGGCGAAATCTCCTAAGAAGCCCAAGAAGGCTCCGGCCAAAAGCCCGAAAAAAGCAAAGAAACCTGCAGCGGCCGCCGCCAAGAAAGTGGCCAAGAGCCCGAAGAAAGCCTCAAAGCCGAAGGCCGCCCCAAAGCCCAAGAAGGTGACGAAGAGTCCGGCTAAGAAGGCGGCCAAACCCAAAGCTGCCAAGAGTCCAGCTAAGAAGGCTGTTAAAGCCAAGAAGAGTGCGGCTAAGAAATAAGCTGAAGCCGCCCATGCATTTACCCCACAAAGGCTCTTTTCAGAGCCGCCACCTTCTCACCGCAGAGCTGTATTATCACTGCCTCGGATTCTGTTCTAGATAGCAGCGGCCCCATAGCGGCTACAGGGGACTTCATATCAGTTGGGAGTCTAGGGAGCGAGGGGGAGTAATACGAGACATTGTCGCCGCATCATCCCCGTTCCTGTTGGGGAGTGTGACCTATACAACGCGTGTATGGATGCCGGGCTGAGTGTGAAGAGGGAGGGGACTCGCCGACCTAATGCATTTCCCATAAAAGCAGCGCAGCTTCTAATGGGGGAGACTGCCGTGCAGCGTGGAGTGTGTGTTTCTGCGGACATATCAATGCAGGGAAGCAGCTGAGAACATGATTTCACAGACACCCGTACGTATCATGCAGTGGCCTGATAGGCTGCGGTGGGGCCAGCCTCTGCCGAACGCTGATTGGTCGCGAGCATCAAGCGTTTTGGCGGGCTAGTGGTTTGTTCGAAAAAGCCAATGAGATGTAGGGGGCGTTGTTTCTAAGAGCCAATAGGGAAGAGCAAGTAGGGTATAAAGGCTCTGCTCTTTCTACGGCTCCCATCATATCACATTTGTGTGCATCGCTACAGTAGAGCTATGGCCAGAACCAAGCAGACCGCTCGTAAATCCACCGGAGGGAAAGCTCCCCGCAAGCAGCTGGCTACGAAGGCCGCCAGGAAGAGCGCTCCTGCCACCGGCGGAGTGAAGAAGCCTCACCGCTACCGTCCAGGTACAGTGGCTCTCCGTGAAATCCGTCGCTACCAGAAGTCCACCGAGCTGCTGATCCGTAAGCTTCCCTTTCAGCGCCTGGTGAGAGAGATCGCCCAGGACTTCAAGACTGACCTGCGCTTCCAGAGTTCAGCGGTCATGGCCCTGCAGGAGGCCAGCGAGGCTTACCTGGTAGGACTGTTCGAGGACACCAATCTGTGCGCCATCCACGCCAAACGGGTCACCATCATGCCCAAAGACATCCAGCTGGCCCGCAGGATTCGCGGAGAGAGGGCTTAGATCTGCTCTGGGCACCGCATGGAACACAAAGGCTCTTTTCAGAGCCACCAAATCCTCCTCAAACGAGCTGCATCCTGTCCTCCGCTGTTATTCTTCCGATTCCCTCCCCACTCGGGTTCACAGCCAGCCTGTCCCCAATAATGTGTCAGCAGGAGGTGGTCTGTTAACCCCTTCAGTGACCTAGTCAGTACCTCGGGTAATTTATGCCATTTTCTCATATTTCCATATTGTAGAAAGAGACAAAGCGATGAAGTTGTCAGTGAGAGGCATCTATTGGTTCCTGTAGTCCGCCGGGAGGGAAGGGATTAGTGTTGAGGATGTATTTTATATGTGGATGTTATCTCATTGTACCAAGGAGAAAGAAAGCAATACAGAAACAACAATAATACTACACAATGACATGAGGCACCTAGCCAGGAGGCTTTTGAGAGTTGTAGAGGAAGCGGGTAAATTCCAAATTTCAAACGGTTCTGTGCTCAACCAATCAGCAAGGAGGGGGAGTGGCCAACATGTAATTGCCCCATTAGGAACGCCCTAAACTTGCGTCATTTATTATTGTTTTCAATCTGGTCCGCTCGTCGCGTAGATAAAGGGAGGACGCTCGAACTGGTTGGCAATTGTTTTCTGCTTACAACGTAGAAGATGTCTGGTCGCGGTAAAGGAGGGAAAGGTCTTGGGAAGGGCGGTGCCAAGCGGCACAGGAAGGTGCTCCGTGATAACATCCAGGGCATCACCAAGCCTGCCATCCGCCGTCTAGCTCGCAGGGGAGGCGTCAAGCGTATCTCCGGTCTCATCTATGAAGAGACTCGCGGTGTCCTGAAAGTCTTCCTGGAGAACGTGATCCGCGACGCCGTCACCTACACCGAGCACGCCAAGCGCAAGACCGTCACCGCTATGGACGTGGTGTACGCGCTCAAGCGCCAGGGCCGCACTCTCTACGGCTTCGGAGGTTAATAATTCTGCTCTTTCTCCATACCACAAAGGCTCTTCTCAGAGCCGCCCACCTCTTCCAAGGAAAGGCTGTAATACAACTCCTTGTTACCGTTAGAGAGGAGGAAGCAGGCTGCGGCGCACTGATTGTGTGTCCTCCTTGCACTAAAGCATACGGCCTGCCCGCTAATCCGTGTAATGCTACCATATTGGAGGCGTCCTGCACGGCCGTCCTCTCATATAGAAGTGCTGCAATTGCACCAAGATCTCCCAAGGACCCGCGGAGCCATTATTTTATATAGAGTTGCGGTCATAGCACCCAGCTCTCCCAGAGTGCTGCACTGACATCGTGTTGCAGGACTCTGGGAGAGCTGAATGATATAGCCGCAGCACTAAATTAACCTAGGCAAGAGGGTGGCCCTGCAGATCTCTGAGAGATACAGTCTGCGCCTCTATGTGAGGGGATGACCGCTGTCACTCTGGTCCCCGCCAGGCTATCTTTGCTCCCATTCCCACTGCTGCTGCTACTCTGGTCCCTGCACCGCTCTCGTTCCCTTTGCGGCCGCTGGAGTAAAAGGAGTCAAGAGGCGCCTGGACACCTCTACATGCGGAGCTGGGGAGTGTGAGGCTCTTCTCGGCATGCTCCTCCTCCCCTTTCCTGGCGCTTCAAGCCTCTCATTGTCAGGCATCCCGGGTTGCCTCCGCTACCCCCTTGTACCCACTACAATGCACTACAGCCCCCAGCATGTCATCCTTGGACAACTATGTCGTCTGCCTCCGACCCTTTGTGCACCCCACTGCTTCGGTCACACACACTCCATGTAACCCGTGTAATCACTGACGGGGCATCTGATAGAGCGGCGATCAGGGCTGCCGGTATCTAATCAGCAGGGGATACACTGTGCTCAGAGTACCGCGAGCAGCAACAGTCGCCGATTATCTGATGGCTTTATTGTCCGGTGCGGCGCCACTAAATCTAGGTAGAGCGCCGCACAGTGCCCACCAGTATGGAGGCGTCCGCGGGTGCTCTAGAGTGACGGCTCTTCTGTCCGCGGGTCACCCGGATGGTTTAAAGAGATCTGCCTATTCCCAGGACACAAGCTCCAGGTCCGCTCACTATCAGCCCCCCGGCCCGGCTGGCACGTATTCACCATTTCTGAGAACAGTTGGGGTTATCAGCGAGCTGCCGGGACGGGTACATATCGGGAGAAGCATGCGGCCGGCGCTGTACACTCCACCGATCACACTCGGTTAATATCCCGAACTCCCGCGCTGGGTTTCTAAATATTCCCTAAAGTGTGCTGGAACTGCACCTTGTCAGGGTTTCTCCCCGTCGGTGATCCTCCTAGTTGCTCTTTACCATCCGCAGCTTTCTTCTAATTCATCCCAGCTGCATTACTGCTGATATAAACCACGGGTTCTGAGCAGTCCGTCAGGGCATCGTCCATAACAATGCTGCGGCCGCTTTGTCCTCACACCGGGAGCAATGCATCAACACCCGGCAGCCGCGCCGACATAACGGCGGTCTATCCCCACCTACTGCCAGCAGAAGACATGATTGCTATTGCTGGAAGGCAATAGGACAGAGCCCCCCCGAGCGCTTGTGGACACGGGGAAGAAAACGGAGCCCCAAACCGCAGCAGGCGGTGGAGTCTGAGATGACCATCTGTGTTCCGCTGCTGCCTCCCCCAATAATGCCATTTATACTGCACGATGCAGAAGAGACACCAGAGAGAACTAGCACACAATCTGGTTATCATTCACTCTACAGCAACGTATTACAATAACCTACACACCGACTAGGAGGTGGCAGCTCTGCTGTAGATGGGGTGGGGGGCTCTTAGAAGAGCCTTTGGGGTGATCGTGCACGGCGGGCCACGGAACAGATTACTTGGCGCTGGTGTACTTGGTGACGGCCTTGGTGCCCTCGGACACGGCGTGCTTGGCCAGCTCTCCAGGCAGAAGCAGGCGAACGGCGGTCTGAATCTCCCGGGAGGTGATGGTGGAGCGCTTGTTGTAGTGAGCCAGGCGGGAGGCTTCCCCTGCGATGCGCTCGAAGATGTCGTTGACGAAGGAGTTCATGATGCCCATGGCCTTGGAGGAGATGCCGGTGTCAGGGTGGACCTGCTTCAGCACCTTGTACACGTAGATGGCATAGCTCTCCTTCCTGGTCTTCTTACGCTTTTTACCGTCCTTCTTCTGAGTCTTGGTCACGGCTTTCTTGGAGCCCTTCTTGGGCGCTGGAGCAGACTTGGCGGGATCAGGCATGGTAACGTAGAGATACTTTCCCAACTAGAGAGAACGATATTCCTGCACCTCCCAGCGCTGCGGTATTTATAGCGGGGCCATGCAAATGAGTACCGCCGTCTGCTTGCTGTTCGACTGGAGCAGCAAAACATGTGACCCCTGTGAGCGTCATTAGCCACGCCCAGTGCCGCTTATTGGTTCTTCCTCAAGTCTGGCCTCTATTGGGGGGATTCAAATCTACCCAATTGGAGGAGAGGAGGGCGGAGCAGCAGGTTATAAAAATCAACAGAACTGCGCCTCCTCGTTATTGCAACGTTCAAAGTGTTGGTTTTTTTTTCCTAGTTCTGCTTTCCTGTGCTAGAAGATGTCTGGACGCGGCAAACAAGGAGGCAAAGTCCGTGCTAAGGCCAAGACTCGCTCATCCCGGGCAGGACTGCAGTTCCCTGTCGGCCGTGTACACAGGCTTCTCCGCAAGGGCAACTACGCTGAGAGGGTGGGCGCCGGCGCTCCGGTCTATATGGCAGCAGTGCTAGAGTATCTGACCGCTGAGATCCTGGAATTGGCTGGCAATGCCGCCCGGGACAACAAGAAGACCCGCATCATCCCCCGTCACCTCCAGCTGGCTGTGCGCAACGACGAGGAGCTGAACAAGCTGCTCGGTGGGGTGACCATCGCCCAGGGAGGCGTCCTGCCCAACATCCAGGCCGTGTTGCTGCCCAAGAAGACCGAGAGCAGCAAGACGAGCAAGAGCAAGTGATCGCGCCGATCCCTCCATAGAACCAAAGGCTCTTCTAAGAGCCACCCACATGCTCCTTACAACAGAGCTGCGCCGCTTCTATGCTGTGATACTCGGCGGCCGGCTGCACCGGGAAACTATAACTGTACAGGACTTTCCACAAGGCGGCAGAGATTGGGGCGGATGCCAATTTGGCCATCCCTGTCACCGGCAGAAGCGGACAATCGTCCTGCTCTAGGTGACCATGTCCAGAGGACGGGCGGCTGTAGGACTCGCTCACCAGTCCTTGCGATAACGGGTTAACAGAGTCCTCTGTTTGGGCACGTATATACAAGAATCGGAACGCTTCAGTTGTGTTTCGGATAGAACACCCAGCTTTCTCAGGGTCCTGCGTGGGCCGTATGCTTACAAAGCGTTGCAGCCGCATCATCCAGCCCTCTCAGAGCTCTGCACGGTCGCCCCCTTAGAAGTGCGCTCATCATGTCACTCCACAGCCATGCCCTTTTTATGGAGGTGGAGCTATATCACCCAGCTTTACCAGAGCCCTGCACGGCACAGGCTGGTTTTGGATTATAGTAAACCTACAGGGATTAGACGTCCTCTTGCGTTACGGGTGGAGCAGGTAGAGGATTCCACCGCCCGTCGTAGGGCTGGGATTAGGGGGTGTATCTGAGGGTTCTTTACCTCCAGCCCCGAGCGCCTCTATATCAGGCGGCCTGGTCACTGATTACACGTGTTACACGGATGGATGGAGGACAGGAAGAGCGGGAGACGCGATCAACTGAGCGGGAAGTTCAAAATCTCCGGGGATCAGCCAATGAGCGGGAAGAATCTGACTATAGCCCCGCCCATAGGCGGCACTAAAACCACCCGACCTCCAACGGCAGGTCTGTTAACCCTTCACCGCACTCAGTAATTCAGGCCCAGCTCCTCGCGTATTATAAACATAACCTGCCTGCCCTAAACAGGTTAAGGGGTTTAAAAGCGTGCCGTGACCGCAGCCTGAAGCGCACCCTGACGGGGAGGCTGCTACACCCCCGCTGTATCATATCAGAGCGCATAGACTATCACCGCTGCTGACGACCCCACAGGGAGTTGGATTACAGCCTTTCCTTGGAAGAGGTGGGCGGCTCTGAGAAGAGCCTTTGTGTTATGGAGAAAGAGCAGAATTATTAACCTCCGAAGCCGTAGAGAGTGCGGCCCTGGCGCTTGAGCGCGTACACCACGTCCATAGCGGTGACGGTCTTCCTCTTGGCGTGCTCGGTGTAGGTGACGGCGTCGCGGATCACGTTCTCCAGGAAGACTTTCAGGACGCCGCGAGTCTCTTCATAGATGAGGCCGGAGATACGCTTGACGCCTCCCCTGCGAGCTAGACGGCGGATGGCAGGCTTGGTGATGCCCTGGATGTTATCACGGAGCACCTTCCTGTGCCGCTTGGCACCGCCCTTCCCAAGACCTTTCCCTCCTTTACCGCGACCAGACATCTTCAACGTTGTAAGCAGAAAGCGATAGCTGCTCAGCGCAGAGCCCTACTCTATATAGACAGTGAGCGGACTAGAGAGGGAACTACTGATCAGGGCCGTCATTGAGGGGCGTTTCTTTTAGTTGTCTAGCGTGAAGGCCCATCCCCTCTCCCTGCTGATTGGCTGAATACAAGAGCCCTTGCCATCTTGTGCAGCCGATTGGCCTGTCAGCTCCTGAAGCAGTGGGAGAGAAGACGGAGGAGGGGTGAAGGAGACAAGGGCCATGCAGCAGAGAGCCGCTGGAGCGTGAATCCCTCCTGTAAAGCGAGCAGTGCAGCTGCTGCCACAAACACGTGGGGGCGAGGGGAGAGCGCGCAGGGAGGCTTCGGTGAAGGGGAGTACTAGAGCTCTGCTGCATCAGCGCTCCCCTGCCGGAGCAGAGAGACACTCAGGAGCCACAACAGACAGCTGTGGGCGGCAGGAACATCAGGGCACCGTGTATAACAAGGAGGCCCCATAACCTGTGACAGTCCCCGGCACAGGGCATACAGTGGCCTTAGCACGGCACATCCACATAAAATACATGGCATGCATGACTACACGGGCACTATTCTCCCTCTCCTCGCCTCCCCTACCCTCAATAAGAAAGTGTCTTATTAAAATGATTGTCCTTCCCTAGTAGCTATACTGGCTACAACAAGCAGACATGTTTCAATAATGGCCCATTTAGCTAGCTGAAAGACAACGATGAGCCTTATCCATGCTGCATGCTGCATTCTTAGCGGGATACCGCTGATACTATTGTTTTAGCTGGTATCCTGCTTGGGGAACACAGCCGGAATATGAAGAAGACAAGCACTCCAGCTGTGTTCTGCATACCCCGCTAGGAGTGCTTAGCCGGATATCAGCTGAGCGATCTGAGAAGACAACAGCTGTATGGAGAAGATAGCGGTCCCGCTTGTATTCTGCATACAGCGTGAGCCTTCATTTACACGCTTATGCAAAGCGAACGCTCAAAACTGCCCCATGAACTGCCGTGTGCGTGGATTTTGGGTGATAATCGTTGTGTCTAAATGGGCCTTTAGAATGATCTTCAGTAAACACTGGGAGATACTTAAAAGTGATATTTTCCTAATAGATACCATAACCCCCAGGCCCAATATAGTATTCTGTAAGGACACATCAAAAACATAGGGGCAATTTATCTACCCTACTGGGAGGATCCTATAAGTGCCAGCATGGAAGATGCACACGCTGCAACAATATAGCACACCACATGCAGCAAGCGGAGATATGACCGGGCACATTTACGACAATACAATACTGTTTAATCTGTAACCCGTCCGAAGTGGAGACTGACTTCAGATGGCCACCAAGCTCCAGTATTCATCATTCTATACTGCACGTGTCACACCAGATTGATGACATCACAATGCACAGTCAACTGCCAGACAGGCAGGCTCATTAGCATGCAATATGTTTGTATGTCTGTCTGTCTATCTATCTTTAGATATACTATGTGTGAGGGATTAGCGTCTAGGATCAGTAGCAACCTGGGCATAAGCAGTCAGAGACAGTGACACTTGTGATGAAGTCTTTAGTCCAGGCTTTGCCTGGGTTTATTTCCAAGCAAAATACAGGCCTTAACATCAGGCAAACATAAAGTAAATCCTGCTCGTCTGAGCACTTACTATACGTGGAGCGTCCCTGTCTACACACTGGTAACCAAAATGGCTCCTGCACACAGCCAGCCAGGACTCTCAGACCTGCAGAGGTCTCAGCTCTCCTCTAGGCCCTGTAGGCTCAGGCTTTATAAGGCCTGGTACCAGCCTCACCTGGTACGTGGGAGTGACCATCCCACCCTTCACTTTGGTCACTCCAGGAAAAGCCGGCCCGGATTATGCGGCTTGGAGCCACCTACTCGCTACAATGTGTCAGTTACTTAATGTTACTAACACCATACTGCCAGCTTCCTCCACCGAGCCCAGGCTGCTAGGTGGCACGTATCTGCCCAAGCGCTCCCCAAGGCAGCATAGGAGAGCATCCTAGGCGACACATACCTGCCCTCCAGCACCTTGCCGGTCACCATCTCACATACCCTCCGCCTCTGTTCGAGCCTGTGGGGTCGGACACCTTTCGCCGTCATGCAATGCGTCCTTGATAAGGCATCGGCATTGCCCTGTAGCTTTCCGGCCCTGTGCTCTACTGAAAAACTAAAATTTTGAAGGGTCAGGAACCATCTAGTGACTCTGGCGTTTCTTTCTTTTGCCTGTGACATCCAGGTTAAGGGGGAGTGGTCTGTGATCAGCCTGAAGTGCCGACCTAGCAGGTAGTATTTTAGGGATTCCAGGGCCCACTTGATGGCTAGGCACTCCCGCTCAACAATACTGTAATTTTTTTTCCGGTGGCGTGAGCTTCCTGCTCAGATAAATTACGGGATGTTCCTCTCCCTCTACTTCTTGGGACAGAACTGCTCCCAGTCCCACATCGGACGCGTCTGTTTGGACAATAAATTCCCTTTTAAAATTGGGTGTGACTAACACTGGACGTCTACAGAGGGCCCGTTTTAACTCTTGGAACGCCTTCTCTGCGTCAGGGTTCCATTTGACCATGACTGACTTACTGTTCTTGGTCAAGTCTGTTAGGGGCGCTGCTATGCTAGCAAAGTTTTGCACGAACCGCCTATAGTACCCTACGATGCCTGAAAAGGCTCTCACCTGCTTTTTAGTTGTGGGTTGTGGCCAGTTCTAAACGGCTTCAACTTTATTGACCTGGGGTTTTATAATACCCCTGCCTATTACATACCCCAGGTATCGTGCTTCTTCAAGACCCAGGGCGCACTTCTTTGGGTTTGCTGTGAGCCCTGCTTTTCTAAGGGAGTTCAGTACTGCCTGTACCTTGGGTAGATGGCTGTCCCAGTCTTCGCTAAAGATGATGATATCATCTAAATATGCTGACGCATATTGACGATGGGGTTTGAGTATGATATCTATCAATCTTTGGAAGGTTGCTGGGACTCCATGCAAACCGAAGGGTAGGCAGATGTACTGAAACAACCCTTCTGGTGTGGCAAACGCAGTCTTTTCTTTCGCGCTCTCTGTAAGGGGAACCTGCCAGTAGCCTTTAGTAAGGTCGAGAGTGGAAAAGTACCTGGCATGACCCAGTCTCTCAATCAACTCGTCCACTCTCGGCATTGGGTATGCGTTAAATTTTGACACGTCATTTAGCTTCCGGAAGTCGTTACAGAAGCGCAGAGAGCCATCAGGTTTTGGTATCAGCTCGATAGGGCTGGACCATTCGCTTTTCGACTCCTCAATTACTCCGAGGTCTAGCATTTTCTTGATCTCCTCTGAGATGGCTCGTCTGCGGACTTCTGGAACCCTGTACGGTTTCAACTGAACCTTTACCCCTGGTTCAGTTACAATGTCGTGTTTTATGACACCAGTACGCCCTGGTATATCCGAGAACACATCTGAATTACGCTGTATAAATTCCCTTGACTCTTGTTGTTGGGATTTGGACAGGGACCCTGATACACACACCTCTGGGACCGTACCATGGGGGGTGCTCACTGCAGTCAGGGCTTCTCTGTCCCTCCATGGCTTAATTAGGTTTACATGGTACAATTGTTCTGGTTTCCGCCTACCTGGCTGGTATACCTTATAATTTACCTCTCCGACTTTCTCAATTATGTCATAGGGCCCTTGCCATTTTGCTAGGAATTTACTTTCTAGGGTGGGCACCAACACTAGTACCCGATCCCCAGGGTTGAAGGTTCTCACCTTGGCGGACCGGTTATATACCCGGCTTTGGGCTTCTTGAGCCTGCTGTAAATGTTCTTTAACAATGGGCATGACCGCCGTGATTCGATCTTGCATGAGGGAGATGTGTTCAATAACACTCCTGTAGGGGGTGGACTCGTGCTCCCAGGTCTCCTTAGCTACATCAAGGAGCCCTCGGGGATGTCTACCATACACTAATTCAAAGGGAGAGAACCCAGTGGATTATTGTGGGACTTCACGGATTGAGAACATCAAATATGGCAGCAGACAGTCCCAGTCCTTCCCATCCTTATTGACTACCTTTTTTAGCATGCTTTTCAGGGTCTTATTAAATCTCTCAACCAGACCATCCGTCTGTGGGTGGTACACCGACGTCCGTAAGTGCTTAATATTCAGCAGCTTACACAATTCCTTCATGACCTTTGACATAAAGGGGGTTCCTTGGTCCGTCAGGATCTCTTTTGGTATGCCCGTGCGGGAGAACATGTGAAGTAGTTCCTTTGCAATACCCTTGGATGACGTATTGCGTAAAGGACTGGCTTCGGGGTAACGGGTGGCATAGTCTACAACCACTAATATATGTTGGTGACCCCGGGCAGACTTTACCAAGGGCCCAACTAGGTCCATAGCGACCCGCTCAAACGGCATCTCTATGATGGGCAAGGGCACTAAGGGGCTCCGGTAATGGGGCATAGGAGCTGTTATCTGACACTCCGGGCACGACTCACAGTAACGTTTTACATCACCATGTACCCCCGGCCAGGAAAAACGCTGAAGGATGTGTTCCTTAGTGTTTTTGCTCCCGAGATGACCTCCCAGCACATGCTTGTGCGCCAGGTCTAAGACCATCCTACGATAGGCCTGAGTTACCACCAGCTGTTCCACAACCTCCCCACGGACCTTGTTAACCTGATACAACAATTTTTGATTGACTGCCAGGTGTGGAAACACAGTATCAGCCCCCGGGAATTGAGGCTCCCCATTTAGTACTTTAACATTTTCCCTAGCTTTTACTAAGGTGGGGTCTCGGAGCTGCTCAGTTCCGAAATTGGCACGTGAGACCTCTAAGTCAGGCATAGCAACTACTTCATCCTGTACCTCCATCTCACCCGCCAATACTGTTAAGGGAAAGTTATCCCCATTCTCTTGGGTCACCCCTACTGCTGGAACCGTACCCTCAGGGTCAAACGGTTCGGGACACACATCATGCACATTTGCATCATCATGAACCTTATTTGCAGACGACCCTCGGTGTCGCCACAAGTCCCAAAATAGGGGAAAGTCTCTCCCGAGGATCACAGTGTGCATTAGGGATTTTACGACGCCCACCTCATGGGTGGCAAGTCCACACGGAGTATCAAGTCGTACGAGGGCAATAGGATACTCCTTGGTGTCCCCATGCACACAAACAACCCCCATGCGTCGGCTGGTGAAGGTTGTGGGATCGACCAGGCTGGAGTGCACCAGCGTAACCAAGCTCCCTGAGTCCAGTAGAGCTGTCACCGCAAAGTCATTCACCTTTAGGTGACATAATGGTCGATCAGTCTGTGACGCAGTCTCTGCAGAACATACTGGCTGGGCGAACATTGACCTCCGCCGGGCAGAGTCACAGTCCATTGGTTCCACGGTAAGTGGACAGTTGGCGGCAATATGCCCGGGCTCACGACAGCGCCAACATAGTACCCCTTGGGGTTCTACCCGGGACCGGACTGTCCCGTTGGGACTCCTCTTCTGTCCCACATGATCCCCCTCTGAGCCGCCTCCCTTTGGGACATTTTTGACACCCCTTACATACGGAACAGTCTTACCCGGTGCTCCGGCCGACTTGCTGTACCCGGGGTTGGAACGTCGAGGAGGCACGGCTTGCAGTAAGTCCTCTGTGGCTTTATACTTCTCAACGAGGCTCACGAGTTGGTCCACGTCCTGGGGACCTCCTTGTCCCACCCAGCGCTGGATTGCGGTGGGCAGCGAGCGTATAAACTTATCCAGAACCACTTTCTGTACGATCTCTGCCGGGGACGACTCCTCCGGCTGCAGCCACTTTCTCACCAGGTGGAACAGGTCGTACATCTGGGAGCGAGCTGGCAGGTGGTCAGCAAAAGTCCAGGCATGTACGCGTCGGGCCCGCACATGGGTGTCCACGCCCAAGCGTGCCAGGATCTCACCTTTGAGCCTATTATAGTCCTTGGCATCCTGGTCACCGAGGTCAAAGTAGGCCTTTTGGGGTTCTCCCGTCAGGAAAGGCGCTACTACCTCAGCCCACTGAGGCACCGGTAACTTCTCCCACTCGGCCACTCTCTCAAAGACCGCGAGATAGGCCTCGATGTCATCGGTGGCCGTCATCTTTTGTAAGGCCGCCTGTACCGCGGTACGGGTGGTGGGGAGCGAACCAGACGACCTCTGCGCACCTTGCGCCAGGAGAGCATTAGGCTCGGCCTGAGCTCTCATGGCCTCCTCATGGATCTTTTGCTGCTGGGCCAACGCTTGCTGTTGCTGCACGTTCATTTGTACCAGCTGCTTTATCAGTTCCTCCATCTTGGCAGTATCTGATGGCTGTGACATTGCAGCTTTCACCCAGGACATGGGGGTTACAGCACTCTCCAGTCAATCTCTCTTGGGCGGTTGCCCTTAGCAACGGTTCACCAGCTGCCGCAGTAAAATGTCCATTAATTGGTGTATGTCGCTTTAAGACCGATGCCCGCATCCAAACACCATATGTGAGGGATTAGCGTTTAGGATCGGTTGCACCCTGGGCATAAGCAGTCAGAGACAGTGACACATAGGATAAAGTCTTTAGTCCAGGCTTTGCCTGGGTTTATTTCCAAGCAAACAAAAGCAAAATACAGGCCTTAACATCAGGCAAACACAAAGTAAATCCTGCTCGTCTGAGCACTTACTATACATGTAGCGTCCCTGTCTACACACTGGTAACAAAGTGGCTCCTGCACACAGCCAGCCAGGACTCTCAGACCTGCAGGGGTCTCAGCCCTCCTCCTGGCCCTGTAGGCCCAGGCTTTATATGGCCTGGTACCAGCCCCACCTGGTACGTGGGAGTGACCATCCCACCCTTCACTTTGGTCACTCCAGGAAAAGCCGGCCCGGATTATGTGGCTTGGAGCCATTTACATACTACAGCGTGTTAGTAGCTTAATGCCACTAACACTATACTGCCGGCTTCCTCCACCGAGCCCAGGCTGCTCGGTGGCACGCATCTGACCAAGCGCTCCCCAAGGCAGCATAGGAGAGCATCCTCGGTGACACATACCTGCCCTCCAGCACCTTGCCAGTCACCGTCTCACAATATATTTACAGGATTATTATAAATCAGTTTCCCAACGTGAAAATCTCATAATTCACGTTTAATTTTCAAAAAAGTGCTAATAAAATCATCATGCCATCATTTCTATGCATCTCTGTTGAGTAACTCCAAGGAATCCACAATGCTATTTCCCACCCAAAATATATAAGCGCTGTGGAATTTGCAGGTTGCAGGGAAATTGGATTTGAATAGGGTTAAACATGAGCCAACGACTGGACGCGAACGAGAATTGTGTGGTTTTTGTTCGTCATTGAGTTTCAGCTGACATGAAAATCAACGCCAGGCGGTGTGTCGGTCGGGCAGTTTAAACACTGAACGATGAGTGCCCGAGCGACGCTAGTGCGAGTGAGCTGGTGATCTCGTCAACAGCTCGTACCATGGGACAAACGAGAATTGTGAGATTCTCGGCCCACGTAAAGGGCATTACAGTGTTTTCACTACAGCTGAGGATGACAAGCCGGCGCTGATATATCCAGCTATGCTGATAATTCCATTATGGTTCTACATCAAAGCTGTGCTATATTGGACTGTGGAGCTGTCATAGCCATCTTGCTAAAGCTGGACAGCAGTGATCAGATAAGCAAAAAGTAAATTGTCAGTGTCCCTGCTAGGGAGTCTATGGGTGAAGCAGCAGTGGCCTTCTTGCTAAAAGTCGCACTGTTAAAAAGTTACCTTTTTTGCCTCATTGCCAACTTGGAAAGTGGTGCACTATAATGGGAGAAGCACATTAGGCTTCCTAATCAGACAGGCATTCATTGTTCTGCATTCTATGTGCTGTGTTTGGTCTTTTTATGGGCACATTGTGCCAACACTGGGGCAGAACGCTGTGCTGTAGAGCCTGCATCCCAATTAATGGGGGGGAGCTATTTAAACCATAGGATGTGTGCAAGGTAAGCATCCTTCTCTCTCTGCCTATTGCTGATCAGTGATTCTTTTGTAGAATTATATCTAGTGAGGACTTCAAAAAGACATCATGCATCTTGTAAGAATTGTGTAATACCACTTCCAGATGGCTGTCAAGATTGGCTTTGCAGTAAAGGTTTTTTCTTTTTTGCCTAACCTTCCTTAGTATTGAAGGTAAGAGATTTTAATCTATAATCCTATCCTTCTCCTTAGGGGACTTTCTAAATTGGGAGTCAGCACTAGCTTCCTCTACCACCTATCAGGGGATGATATCCTGGGTAAAGGACCTTGTTCGCACATCCATGAGGGAGCTACGCGAGAACTTGCAAGACCAGGGATCTTCTCAAGAGTGCCGATGGGGTAAAAGTCTAACTTCCTGCCCCTCTGAAAGAGATTTTCAAGTCAGTAAATGAAGTTGGCTGCTCCTCTTCAGAGGTGAGGAGCTAACAGAGTTGCAATTTCCTTTTGATCACATTGAGAAGATTTAAAAGCCTGAACTCACAGGTACAGGCATTGTTGATACCGGGTCAAGTCTCATTTCGCTAGGTGATGACAGGTCCAGGGATGATGTCTGCAACTAACAGGCTGTTTCATGGACTATATGGCACTTCAGGGTCCTACAGAAATGGTTCACATTCAGGAAAAGCTGAACATATGGGTTGATTATCTAAGCTGGTTTCAACTGATTCCAGGTAAGTCGGCACTATACCCAAAAGTGTTTGTTGTCAGGTCGATTTTGGGCAGATCCCATCTGCCCACCAGCTGTTGAATGAGGGCCAACACTAAGCTTGAGAAATTTAACTCTATCACCGGGAGAAACCATACTTGCTAGATGCCTTTTCCATCGTGCGGAACTTTCAGCTGGCTTCTGTGTTGCCTCTTGTGCCGATGGTCTCAAGAGTCCTGGCAAAGGTCAGGCAAGACCAAGCCCCAGTGTTTGCCGTCATACCATTTTGGCCGTGAAGAGCGTGGTTTCCCCTGCTCCTGAGGATGAGACAAGAAACCTAATGGAGTCTTCCGCTTAGACCGCACATGGTGTATCAGAACAGGTTGTTGTCCAAGGACATTAATATATTCAGCCTGACGACCTGGAGATTGACGGGTCCCTATTAGGGAAACCTAGGCCAGTCAGACTCAGTAGTCTCAACCTTGATGGCTGCCAGAGGTGTTGCAAAAAATAAGGCCTACTCCATTATGGTGTCCACCTTTAAATATGGTGTGACCAAAGAAGGCTTTCAGCAGAACAACCCTCAATAGCAAGCCTGTTACAATTCTTAATAGGATGTATTTGAAAAAGGGCTTAGACTTAATACTATTAGGGTTCAGGGCTCGACTTTATCAGCTTTCTTTGGAAAATCTCTTGCCAAGCAACCATGGTAAAAAAAGGGTTTCTGGTGGCCATCCAAAAGCTTTGTCAATCCACAACCAATCTTTTTTTCAAAACAGGACCTGCTGTTGGTAGTAAGAAGATTGCATGAACCACTCTGAGCCATTGCAGAAGCAGAGTTATCATCTCTTACAGAAAGGTTGTATTCTTAGTACCAATTACATCGGCCAAGAGGATGAGTGAATTGCAAGCACTAGCTGCAAAAGAACCCTTTCTATTGTTTCACCAAGACAAGGTGCTACTAAGAACTCTCCTCTCATTCAAACCCAAGTGTCCTTCCCATACCAACATTGAACCATTCTTGGAGAAGGAAAGGCACTACAGACACTGAATGTATGAAAAAAAGGGGGTTTGGTACTGTGTTAGCCAACAGAGCAAAGTGTGATTGTTCTCATTAAGAGAAACCAGTTAATCTTGTAGCTATGATACCTTTTAACGGCCAACAAAAATACATGATGCTAAATACATGATATACTACATAGTAACATAGTATGTAAGGCCGAATGAAGACAATGTCCATCTAGTCCAGCCTGTCTATCCTACTGTGTTGATCCAGAGGAAGGCAAAAAACCCCAAGGCCAGAAGCCAATTAGCCCTTTTGGGGGAAAAATTCCTTCCCGACTCCCTAATGGCAATCAGACTGTTCCCTGGACCAACCCCTAATAGTTCCTACCTGCCTATATACCAGGATTAATAATTAACCTAAGATTTACATTCTATAATATCCTTCCTCTCCAGAAAGACATCAAGTCCCCTCTTAAACTCCTCTATGGATTTTGCCATCACCACTTCCTCCGGCAGAGAGTTCCACAGTCTAACTGCTCTTACAGTAAAGAATCCCCTTCTATGTTGGTGATGAAACCTACTTTCCTCTAATCGTAGCGGATGTCCTCTTGTTACCGTCATGGTCCTGGGTGTAAACAGATCGCGGGAGAGATCCATGTTTTGTCCCCTCATGTACTTATACATGGTTATTTGGTCGCCTCTTAACCTTCTTTTTTCTAGAGTAAATAGTCCCAATTTTGGATAGCCTCTCTGGGTATTCCAGCCCCGTCATTCCATGTATTAGTTTAGTTGCCCTTCTTTGAACCCCCTCAAGCACTGTGACATCTTTCCTGAGCACCGGTGTCCAGAATTGTACGCAGTATTCCATGTGAGGCCTGACAAGTGCCTTATATAATGGAAGGATAATGTTCTCGCCCCTCGCCCCTATACCTCTTTTAATGCACCCCAAGACTTTATTTGCCTTTGCAGCAGCTGACTGGCATTGGTTACTCCAGTTTAGTCTATTATCCACTAATACCCCCAGGTCTTTTTCCATATCACTTTTCCCTAGTGGTAGCCCATTAAGTGTATATTGGTGACATCCGTTCCTCCTGCCCATGTGCATAGTCTTACATTTTTCAACATTGAACTTCATTTGCCATTTTTCTGCCCAAGCCCCCAGCTTATCTCGGTCCGTTTGTAGCCGCACGTTGTCCTCCGTTGCATTATTTATATTGTATAATTTTGTGTCATCTGCAAATATTGATATTTTGCTGTGCAGCCCCTCTATCAGGTCATTGATAGATATGTTGAACAGAGTGGGGCCTAATACTGAACCCTGTGGCACCCCGCTAGCGACTGTGGTCCAATCAGAGTACGAACCATTTATTACCACCCTCTGCTTTCTATCATTGAGCCAATTTTTTACCCACTTACACACGTTTTCGCCCAGTCCGAGCTGCCTCATTTTCTATATTAGCCTATTATGTGGCACGGTGTCAAAGGCTTTAGAGAAGTCCAGATATACAAGATCAATAGTTTCTCCCAGGTCCAGCTTAGAGCTTACTTCATCATAGAAACTGATCAGATTTGTTTGACATGAGCGACCCTTCATGAATCCATGCTGGTGAGGAGTTATTCCCTTAATCTCCTTGAGGTACTCATCGATGGCGTCTCTCAGAATCCCCTCAAAATTTTTTTCCGTTACTGAAGTGAGACTTACTGGCCTGCAGTTACCAGGCTCACTTTTGCTCCCTTTTTTGTAAATTGGAACCACGTTGGCAATGCGCCAGTCCAATGGTACTACTCCGGTCTTGATAGTGTCTAGAAATATTAGGTATAGCGGCCTAGCTATTTCGTCACTTAGTTCCTTTAGTATCCTTGGGTGTAATCCATCTGGGCCCGGCGATTTATCAATTTTAGTTTTCTTTAGACGCTTCCGCACCTCCTCCTGCGTCAGGTATGAGATATTTTGTGAGGGGTTAGTTTTATTCCCCTGCATCTCGTGTGGCATTTCCTTTTCTTTGGTGAATACACTTGAGAAGAAACTGTTTAGTAGATTTGCTTTCCCTTCGTCTTCATCAATGATTTCCCCTGCATTGTTTTTTAAAGGGCCAGCGCTCTCCC
The DNA here is from genome assembly GCF_035609145.1 of Eleutherodactylus coqui. Classification (NCBI taxonomy): domain Eukaryota; kingdom Metazoa; phylum Chordata; class Amphibia; order Anura; family Eleutherodactylidae; genus Eleutherodactylus; species Eleutherodactylus coqui. Next base: position 124,326 of record NW_027102368.1, read on the forward strand.
TGCAAATCCTTTTGCTTTTAATGTAGTTGAAAAATAGCTTCGGGTTGTTTTTGCTCTCTTTTGCGATCCGTCTTTCTGCCTCCTCCTTGGCAGTTTTGATCGTATCTTTGCAAATTTAGTTTTTTTCCCTGTATGATTTTAGCGCTTCTTCGCTGCCTTGTTGCTTTAGTAGTTTGAACGCTTTCTTCTTTTCGTTTATTGCCCCTCGTACCGTCTTGTCGAGCCACATTGGTTTCCTTTTAGCTGAGTTTCTTTTATTTTTAAAGGGAATGGACTGTTCACATGAGGCGATTAGGATCCTTTTGAACTTTTCCCATTTTTCCTCCGTACTGATATTTTTGAGGATGTTGTCCCAATTAATGTTACCGATAGTAGTTCTAAGCTCATCAAATGTTGCTTTACTAAAGTTTAGTTTCTTTGTCGCTCCCTGATAAGGCTTCCTATAGATTGACAGCTGGAAGTTGATTATATTGTGGTCGCTGTTCCCCAAGTGCCCCTCAACCTGCACCCCCTTTATACGTTCCGGTTTGTTGGTTAGTACTAGGTCCAGAATGGCCCTCCCTCTTGTTGGTTCCTGCACAAGTTGGTTCAGGTAATTGTCTTTAATTACTCTCAAGAACTTATCACCCCTGTGAGATTTGCAGGTTTCGTTTTCCCATATTATATCTGGACTAGCATACCCGTCGCGCGTTGCTGCGAAGACATACATACATACATACTTCGTTTTTATATATCTAGATGACGGCAGCAGCGACCACTGAGGTTTTGTAGGCCGCTGCTTCCCCCTTCCAGGCTGAATAAAATAGCCGTTGTGTGAGAATCGCTGGGGGGGGGGAGACATTCTTACTGCTGGGAGAATTGCTGGGGGGGGGGAGACATTCTTACTGCTGGGAGAATTGCTGGGGGGGGGGAGACATTCTTACTGCTGGGAGAATTGCTGGGGGGGATGGGAGACATTCTGACTGCTGGGATAATCGCTGGGGGGGATGGGAGACATTCTGACTGCTGGGAGAATCGCTGGGGGGGGGATGGGAGACATTCTGACTGCTGGGAGAATCGCTGGGGGGGGGATCGGAGACATTCTGACTGCTGGGAGAATCGCTGGGGGGGGGATCGGAGACATTCTGACTGCTGGGAGAATCGCTGGGGGGGGGATGGGAGACATTCTGACTGCTGGGAGAATCGCTGGCGGGGGAGCGGAGGCATGACTGCTGGGAGAATCGTTGGGGGGAGGGGGGCATGGTGACTGCCAAGAAAATCTCTGTGGGGGAAGGGGGGCATGATGACTGCCAGGAGAACCGCTGGGGGGGAGCCATTATGACTGCTGGGGGAACCACTTGGGGGGAGGGGGGCATTATTATTGCTGGCAGACAGCTGGGGGTGGCATTGTGACTGCTGGTGGACCACTGGGGGGGGGGGGTATTATGACTGCTGGGGGAACCGCTGGGGGGGGGGAGCGGGCATTATTACTGCTGGGGGACCGCTGGGGTATGTCACTCTTATTACTAATGGGGGGGAGTGTCACTATTATTACTGCTGTGGGATGTCACTATTATCGCTGGGGTGAAGGTGTCACTATTACCGCTGGGGTATGTGTACATGTGGCAGAAATGGGCAGGGCTCTTTCAGAATAGACCGGGTGCAGATTTTGACTGCTTTTTAGATGCGGAAATGCTGCAGAATTTTCCACAGAAATCTCCGCTGAGGACATTCTGCAGTATTTCCGCGTCCAAAAAGCAGTCAGAATCTGCACCCGGTCTATTCTGAAACAGCCTTGTCCTTTTTAGAATGACGGGGGTAAAATCATACGTTGTGATAAGCCCCGCCCCCTGACGTGTTGGCACTTTGCGATACATAAGTGGGTTTTGGGTTGTAGTTTGGGCACTCGGTCCCTAAAAGGTTCGCCATCACTGGCCGAGTACATGTTTGCCCACTTCCAACTCCAATGGAGACTGACTGTAAATGGCTGGCGTGCTCTAGTATGGGAGAATTGCTGGGGGGGGGGGGGGAGACATTCTTACTGCTGGGAGAATTGCTGGGGGGGGATGGGAGACATTCTGACTGCTGGGATAATCGCTGGGGGGGATGGGAGACATTCTGACTGCTGGGAGAATCGCTGGGGGGGGGATGGGAGACATTCTGACTGCTGGGAGAATCGCTGGGGGGGGATGGGAGACATTCTGACTGCTCGGAGAATCGCTGGGGGGGGGATCGGAGACATTCTGACTGCTGGGAGAATCGCTGGGGGGGATGGGAGACATTCTGACTGCTGGGAGAATCGCTGGCGGGGGAGCGGAGGCATGACTGCTGGGAGAATCGTTGGGGGGAGGGGGGCATGGTGACTGCCAAGAAAATCTCTGTGGGGGAAGGGGGGCATGATGACTGCCAGGAGAACCGCTGGGGGGGAGCCATTATGACTGCTGGGGGAACCACTTGGGGGGAGGGGGGCATTATTATTGCTGGCGGACAGCTGGGGGTGGCATTGTGACTGCTGGTGGACCACTGGGGGGGAGGGGGTATTATGACTGCTGGGGGAACCGCTGGGGTGGGGGGGAGCGGGCATTATTACTGCTGGGGGACCGCTGGGGTATGTCACTCTTATTACTAATGGGGGGAGTGTCACTATTATTACTGCTGTGGAATGTCACTATTATCGCTGGGGTGAAGGTGTCACTATTACCGCTGGGGTATGTGTACATGTGGCAGAAATGGGCAGGGCTCTTTCAGAATAGACCGGGTGCAGATTTTGACTGCTTTTTAGATGCGGAAATGCTGCAGAATTTTCCACAGAAATCTCCGCTGAGGACATTCTGCAGTATTTCCGCGTCCAAAAAGCAGTCAGAATCTGCACCCGGTCTATTCTGAAACAGCCTTGTCCTTTTTAGAACGACGGGGGTAAAATCATACGTTGTGATAAGCCCCGCCCCCTGACGTGTTGGCACTTTGCGATACATAAGTGGGTTTTGGGTTGTAGTTTGGGCACTCGGTCCCTAAAAGGTTCGCCATCACTGGCCGAGTACATGTTTGCCCACTTCCAACTCCAATGGAGACTGACTGTAAATGGCTGGCGTGCTCTAGTATTTATGGTTTCAAGCTGTACGTGTCATTGCATACAGTCTATCTATCTATCTATCTATCTATCTATCTATCTATCTATCTATCTAGGTTATTGCATACAGTCTATCTATCTATCTATCAGGGTTATTGCATACAGTCTATCTATCTATCTATCTATCTATCTATCTATCTATCTATCTATCTATCTATCTATCTATCTATCTATCTATCTATCAGGGTTATTGCATACAGTCTATCTATCTATCTATCTATCTATCTATCTATCTATCTATCAGGGATATTGCATACAGTCTATCTATCTATCTATCTATCTATCTATCTATCTATCTATCAGGGTTATTGCATACAGTCTATCTATCTATCTATCTATGACATCAGGAAATGAGAAAATTAGATTTTGTAGGCCGCTGCTTCCCCCTTGCGGGCTGAATAAAATAGCCGTTGGGTGGAACATACAATTTATCCGGCTGCTGTGGCTTCTTAGGAAGATATCCTAGTACTTGTTTACCCACTTCCAACTCCAATGGTAATTGGCTGGCGTGCTCTAGTGGTTCCAAGCTGTACGTGTCATAATAGAGCCTTAATGACATCACAATGCAGCTTATGAGAACATGTTGGGGCATGTTCAAGGGCGTCCGATGTTGATAACATCAGTGATGACATCACAATAGCAGGTGGCTTACTTATTCGATCTACGTGGGGGGGGGGGGGGGGGCGTAACTTTCGACGACGCTCGCGCGCCATTTATCGTAGGATATTTGTACTATGCCTATAATCTTCCCAGGAGTGTACTTAACAACTTCCCAAAGTTTCATGGCGATCGGATGAATGGTGTAGTAGCGCATAAAGGACAAACAGACACGCAGACACGCACGCAGACAGACATACATTCAATTTTATATATATAGATAATTAAAGTCCCCCACGATAATTACTTCGTTTCGCTTTGACACCTCTTCTATCTGCCTTAGTAGTAAGTTTTCAGTTTCTTCTGTTGCTTTTGGTGGTCTATAGAAGACCCCTATCAGGATTTTGTTATTTTTTCCTCCCTGTATTTCTACCCACAGATATTCCACCTGTTCTTCTCCTACCCCTATATCCTCCCGTAGCCTCGGCTTCAAGTTTGATTTGACGTACAGACATACCCCTCCCCCTTTCTGGTTCCTTCGGTCTCTTCTGAAGAGATTGTACCCCTGCAAATTCACCGCCCAATCGCACTTATCATCAAGCCATGTTTCAGTAATTCCGACTATATCATAGTTTTCATCAGTCATTCTCGCTTCAAGCTCACCCACTTTACCGATCAGACTTCGTGCATTCGTGGTCATACAATTTATATCATTTTTTTTGTTTTTTAAATTAGTTTTGTTGCTATTCATACTTATGGCTGATCTATCAGTTCTAACTGTACTAACCCCACCCCCTGCTCGACCCCCATTCCCTTTGCTTGGACCCGGATCGCTAGTTACACTGGCTACCCCACTATTTCTCATTTTGCCCTCCCCCCCCAGTCCCTAGTTTAAACATTCCTCCAGCCTTCTAGCCATCTTTTCCCCCAGCACAGCTGCACCCTCCCCATTAAGATGCAGCCCGTCCCTACGGTAGAGCCTGTAGCCGACAGCAAAGTCAGCCCAGTTCTCCAGGAACCCAAATCCCTCCTTCTTACACCAACTCTGGAGCCACTTGTTTACCTCCCTAAGTTCCTGCTGCCTTTCTAGTGTGGCTTTAGGTACAGGTAGTATTTCCGAGAAAACTACCCTGGAGGTCCTTGCCCTGAGCTTGGACCCTAAGTCCCTGAAATCATTTTTGAGGGCCCTCCATTGACCTCTAACTTGTTCATTGGTGCCAATGTGCACCATGACTGCTGGATCCTCACCAGCCCCTCCCAGTAATCTGTCAATCCGATCCGCGATGTGTCGAACTCGATCGCCAGGAAGACAACACACCGTTCGACGATCCCGGTCTTTATGGCAGATTGCCCTCTCTGTCCCCCTAATAATTGAGTCCCCCACCACTAGAACCTGTCTAGCCTGCCCTGCGCTCCCCGTCCCAGTCTCACTGGAGCAGTCATCCCCCTGGCGTTCAGAGGGCACCTTCAAGTCACAGCGTCACAGAATAATTTGGGGGTATAAATTTATGGCAATGTCTGATACCCTCAAGAATGGAATGAACCTCAGCCCGGGATTCTTGCATAAGTGGAGAATATGAAAGGTCTGAAGAAAGTCAAGACTTTGTCCTCTTCACAACCATTGTCTGTGTTTTGTTTTTCTAATAAAAATTCTGAAATTTATTGTAGGAATGTTGCCATCCAATAGGTGGTGCTACAGAGCTAGTATTACCATCTTTCCATGTGCAGTTCAAGTAAAAATAAGAGGCATCATAAAACTGTCACATTCTGCAGCTCAGTGGACTAATTAAGCATCTGTGTCTTTGTTTAGATTGAGCGATAAACTAAAACCAAAAAACGTTGAGCGATCACCTTGCGCTTCAAGCAGGGGATGCAGAAGACAAGCCGGATCGCTTGTCTTCTGCATCCAGCTGTTCTCTGCTTGGAGCGCCGAGCTGTTATACAGCTGAGCGCTCCGAGCGGGGTATGAAGAAGGCAGCTGGACAGCTGTGTTCTTCATACCTCGCCTGTCTTCAGGTAGCGGGATACAGCTGAAACAATAGTATCAGCTGTATCCCACTGTGAATCACTGATAAGTTGTTGCTGAAGGATCAGCAATCAGTTAACGAAAACTGCACAATCTCAGTGCAGTTAGACCGAACGATTATCGCTCAAAAGACGGCTTTGAGCGATTTGAGGGAAAATCGGTGTCCAAGTCAGCCTTAAGTCTCAAATTTCTGTTTGTGAACATTTATTTAGATCAAAAGGTGTATCTCCCACCCCTCCCCCTCACCTCCGCATCTGTGTGTTATAATTGTGTGCCATCCAAACCAGTTTCATGTTAGCCTGATGAAGTGTGGATAACAGAACCATCCGAAAGCCTGCTGTAACATCATGTATTTTTGTTAGCCATTAAAAGGTATCATATCTACAAGATTGCCTGGTTTCTCTTACTGAGAACAATCACACTAGACATTGGATGTAAGCAGAAGTCTAAGGATCTATCTGGCCCGGACAGAAGACTTCTGGAGGACAGATCATCTTTTGTGCTCAATAGTGGCCCAAAAAATTAACCATAGCTTGATGGTGGCTACCAGATCTTGTTATAGCAGAAAGGAATATTTCCCGCTGATGGAATTCAGGTTCATTCTACTAGACCAACAGCAACTTTATGAGCAGGAGGTGCTCAAGTTCCAACTGAAAGCATCTGCCGGGTGACATGGTGGAGAACTCTTAATACCTCCATTTGCCATTATAGACTAGACTTCTCAGCAAGGGAAGAATCTTCCGTTGGACCTTCAATATAAAATTTTTGGTATTTCCCACCCTTAAGAAATTGTGCTATAATATACATACACACTAATATATATATATATATATATATATATATATATATATATGAGCTGCTGTTTCAGATGGTAGAATTTATTATGCTGGCCTTTGTTGCTGTAGTCCAAACAGCAGCACTTAACTTCCCTCCCAATCAAGTTTTTTTTAGTTAATGCTTCTGGTACCTTCTTTTAAAATACACAAAGGGGGAGGGGCTTAGGACCCTTTTATAGGGCTGCTCTATACCTTTTAACTCTTCGTGTCATCTGTTCAAAACATGAGGTAGGGGAATAAATATGTATATGCGCTGATTTTGAACTACAGGAAAGAAGAACATATTAAACTCACCCTATATAACCACCTTATAATGTGGCAGGCTTAGGTACAGCGGATCTGTTCTAGTTTACCTATAAATAATGCAGTCACCATATAATGTACTCAATTAACAGCTCTCTACAGTGATAGTCATTACAGTGCAGTTACCTCCAGTGATCACAGGTGACATTTCAGCTTGGAATCGTCCATATACGGTTTTCTTCTCTCTATAGAGAATAGGGACTTTCACCTTACCCCCCATGAATGACCCAACTCCGTAATAGGGACTCCCTCTCCCCATATGCATGCCCCTACTGGGTAATTATGACACTCCCATATGCATGGCCCCACTCTGTAATAGGAACCCCCCCCCCCCCCCCCACGCATGGCCCACTCAGTAATAGGGACTCCCTCCTTACCCCCCCATAAATGACCCCACTCGGTAATAGGGATTCCCCCCCCCCCCAATATTCATGGCCCCACTTGGTAATAGGAACTCCCCCCCCCCCTTCCCTCAAATGACCAAACTCAGTAATAGGGTCTTTCTCCCCCCCCCCCCTTCCCCATCCCTATATGCATCGCCCCACTAGGTAATAGGGACCCCTCCCATATGCATTTCCCCACTCAGTAATAGGGATTCACCCATCCTCCACATGCATGGCCTCACTAGATAACAGGGACTCCCGCCAATGTAAATAAACCACATATTGGCTTAACAAAGCAGTTAGCAACCGAAACGTTGTCTTTTCTTACATGGGCTCAATAAAGACTCAGTCCCTTTTATGGATGTGACAATTACCTCATATACACGGACACCCTAGGATACTGCTTTAGAGGTAACAAATGTGTGGGACCCCCCTCATATGCATGGCCCCACTTGGTAATACGGATACCCCATATGCATGGCTCCATTCAGTAATAGGGACTCCCCCCCCTTACCACCCATTAATGACCCAACTCTGTAATAGGGACTCTTCACCCCCACCCCCACCCCCCATATGCATGGCCCCACTCGGTAATAGGGACTCTCCCATATGCATTGCTCCACTCGGTAATAGGGACACCCCCCTTACCCCTCATAAATGACCCAACTCATTATTAGGGACTCCCCCACCCCCATATGCATAACCCAACTTGGTAAAAGGAACTCCCTCCCCCCTCTCCCCCATATGCATGGCCCCACTAGATAATAGGGACTTCCCCCTTACCCCCTGAATGACCCAACTCGGTAATAGGGACTTACATCCCCCCCCCCCATATGCATAGCCCCACTCGGTAATAGGGACTCCCCTCCCTCCCCTATATGTAGGCCCCACTAGGTGATAGGGACACCCCCCCATGCATGCCCCCACTCGGTAATAGGGACTTCCCTGCCCCCATGCATAGCCCAACTCGTAATAGGGACTCCCTCCACGCATGGCCCTACTCAGTGATATGGTCTCCCCTCCCATATGCATTGCCCCACTCAGTAATAGGGTTTCCCCTCCCATATGCATGGCCCCACTCGGTAATAGGGTTTCCCCTCCCATATGCATGGCCCCACTTGGTAATAGGGTCTCCCCCCCCCCAATGTATTGCCCCACTCGATAACAGGGACCCCCCTTCACCATATGCATGGCCCTACTGGGTAATAGGGACTACCCCCCTATGCATGGCCCCACTAGGTAATAGGGACTCACCACTTACCCCCATCCATTGTACGTCTCTCTACCCAAGACAAGATATATCTCAAACTACACACTCAACGTGTTGATTCTGGTGTGTGCATACACCAATAAATACCTCTCCCCAGACACGACTATCTGCCTTGGCTCTCGGTCCAGAACAATGATGGTTCAGAAGTCATGTCTGAAAGAATCACACACTGTATACTCCTGACTGAAGGAATTAAAATGAAATTGAATCTAAATATTCATACATTCAGTATTTTCCTGACACTCGGGAATAGGGATCCCCTATGTGGCCCCACTTGGTAATAGAGATCCCACTATGTAGACCCACCTTTATAATGAGACACCCTCTGTGGTCCCGCCTACTAATTGGACCCTCTGTGTAGGCCCATCTAGTAAAAGGGATCCCTCTACATAGATCCACCCTTAGTGGCCCCACCTAATAATTGGCCCCTCTGTGTAGGCCCATCTAGTAAAAGGGATCCCTCTACATAGATTCACCCTTAGTGGCCCCACCTAATAATTGGACCCTCTGTGTGGCCCCATCTAGTAACAGAACTCCCTTTATCACCCCAGAACTGGTATCTGATCCATGGTAGAGATTGCCTTCATCATTAATACACACAATAGCAGTCTGGCAATGTTACACGAATAGCTTCGTTACTCCTCCTCTCCCCGGTACTCGCTGTACTCCGAGCACTGGAGCCAGGAGAAGGAGTAAAAAAGCTATACGGTGCACATCGCACGCAGCATCAGACAGCTAGTGCGTGTATTAATGATGAAGGTAATCTCCACTACAGACCTAATCAGGTGTGGGGGTCATTAAGGTGCCGAAAGCCCGACAGCGCTGTTACCTCCTCGCCCCCAGCCTAGACTTTAAGCAATGACCCGTACACAAATTGGCTGCCATTTACCTGCCAGAAGACGTATTCCTTCACTGCTATAAATCATGAAATGTCTTTATTTTTGGAACGGGGTAAATACAGAAGAAAAGGTGATAAGAAGTCATGGGGCAGTAATAGTATTCTTTAGGATGTCTGTCCATGTGCAATGCGGGCAGAGACTGGGAATGGAAGGGTCAGCAGGTCATTGACTCAGACCTAGAAGCGGAAGGTCAGGTCGGTGTCAGACATCTCCCTCTTATAACAGGCATCAAGTAATTCATTGTGAGCCACAGTGAGATGGTTCTTCCAGTCGCCGTAAATTCCTAGAAAGGCAGAAGTGCAGGATTTAGTGACCATAAGAAACACGCTATCAGTAGTTAATAGTAACGCGGAAATAGACGGTACCTTTCCTCATGAAAGGAGAGACCTCGTGGTCCATAACATGGGTCGGGATGGAGCTGTAGTTGGCCATGTGGTTTTCCTTCATGGTCTAGAAGGTTGTACGCTGGTGGATCTTCTCCAGAACATCCTCAGGTAGATACTTCCCCATGTACTTCATCACCTTCCTGATCTCACGTTTTGAGTCCTGTACCAAGCAGATGGAGAAGTTTAGAAAACCGCCTCAACCCCTCATCCAAGGGTACGTCAAGGGTAAGAAAGTTGCACAGAATTTGTAGAGTATCATTAAAGGAGCTGTACAAGAATTTCAAGTTATTCCCTATCCACAGGGCAAAGTGTAACTTGCTGATCGATGGGTCTCATGTCCCCCATCCTCCTCAGTGCGATGTTACTGCACCCCCCAGTAAGGAAGAGACTGAATGAAGCGCTGGTCATATAAGTATACCAGTGATACATTCACTTCTCGCTTGGGTATTTCCATCAGCCCCATTGAAGTGAATGGAGTACTGACCGCACATGAGCAGCCAATGCTGCATTCAGAGTGACGTCACTGCGGGGAGAGAAGCGATCCCCATAAGGACAGGAGAGCAGGACATGGGAGTCCTGTTCTCAAGATTGGCGGGGGTCTCAGAGGTGAGACTCCCATTAATCAGTTATTCCCTATCATGTCGTTAGTGGATAACTTGAAATTCTCTTCTGCGCAGTAACGACCCCAGTTGGGACTAGTTGAACAGCGAGCGTCTTCTTGTTGAACTGAGCCAAATGATCTGGCTCAGCAAAAAGCGAAAAAAACTGTCATCATTGCAGGTTATGTGGGCTTAGAGCGGCATCTATGGGTGTGTGGCACCGCTCCATGAAGTCCTACTCCCCCCCCCCATCGTTTACTTACAGGAGCCGGCTCGTTAGCGGCCGGCCCATCACTACTAACAGGGACTGTGCAATTCTATGAAACCAAAGGTTACTCGGTGACTAAATGTACCTTCATACTGTGCAGCAGGGGTGCTATAACATTGCTGCTTCCTGGGTCACTGTACTGACTGCAGGAGACGGGAGAGAGGAGACATGTTAAACTCTACATAGAGCGCTCAGCATCAAGCAACAGACAGCGCAACGCATGTGGGATTGTTAGGCTGAAGCCTGTATTGGGTGGCGGCTGGGCACTTTAGTAAGCAGAATCAAAGAAGGGGCACTATAAGCAGATGGGGCCACAGAGGGGACACTAGTAGTAACTGGGGCCACAGTGGGGACAACTAGGAATTAGGGCCATAGATGGGGCAATATTACAAATTTGGGCATTAATAGGAAGCTGGGCCTTAGAAGGGACACTACTAGGAAGCAGGGCCACTGAGGGGACATTATGGGGAATTGGTAAAGTCATCTTGGTATTCTGGGTCGGATGGAGAAGAAAAGGGAAAGTGAACAACTCCAGTCAGAGAGGACATAACCTGTTATCATTAGAGGTAACGGTACTGTAATTACTGATATGGTCTGCAGAGAGCCTGTCTAGAGCAGATATCTACCACTATATAGCGGGAATATTGGTCTTTATATAGTATTTTTCTCAGTAACAGTATGGCGGTATTATTTGGCTCTTATATAGTTTCACTATTAGCAGTACTGATCTTTGCAGTGGTCTTACTTTAGTAACACTATGGTGGTATTAGTTACTATATGGTGATACTATGTGATCATGGTGGGTCCTCTTTTTCTTGTTAAGATGTTGGTATGTAGATATCTTGGTTCTGTTATCGTATCTATGGAATGAGCTTGGTTTTGGTATTGTCTCTGTAGTAAATATCAGATTATTATAGAACTTTAGACTCCTTGGGGTCCACAGTTTCCAGACAGGCCAAGACCCTTGGTAACCGTAATCGGCCCCTGGTGTGCACAATATAGCTACTGATTTGGCTAACCCCCGTCTGTCTAATATAAAGTGAACATTATCTTGGTCATTTCCAGGGTGCTCTGCACTCGGATCTAATCCACAATGGATACCTAGGATGAGTAAATATCTATTGCTACCTCTAACAGGTCCTCGTAGAACAGGTAGAGGACGTCCTTCTGCTGTCTGATCTTCCACCAGCACTTCACATGGTCACTCCATGGCCCAAAGGCAACTATGGGAGAAAGGACAAGTATGAGCATGGACAGGACATCTAGAAGGTGCCTGCTGAGTGTCGTAATTCTATAACAGCGGGGGTCTCACAGGCTGCAGACCACCGGTTTAGTAACTGGTATGTGTTTGGTAGAGGAAGCATTTCCTTGCACCAGAGAAGGCTGCAGTCCAGTTCCCCTACTGCAGACCCCTATAGGAGTTAACCCTTATGCTACCAGCATAATGAGAGGATACATTACTTGTACCTGTTCCTTTTAGGATCTTCTAGATATTCTTCAAGCGTCCCCGGATCTGGGTGCACATAGGACATGAGATAAAAGTGATAATATGACACAAATACATCCTTAGGGTTCCGAGCCACGTAAATTATCTGCAGGGAGAAAAGGCGACAAGAAGTTACTGATTCTGCCATGAAAGGAGGGCGAACTAGAGATAGAGATGTGATCGGCCTGATGAGGGAACACATTGAGTTATGAACCAGGCTCTACGCAAGAGAGATGGCCCTGGGTATAGGAGCAGGGGGTGATCAGGGTCTACAGGAGGGGAGAAAGCTATTGAACGTGTATGACCACCTTAACTCCTTGACACTAAATGGCATACATATACGCCCAGCAGCGGCGGGGTTTGTATGGATGGTGAGCCGATCCTGCTCCATACACAGCGAGGGCCAACTGCCTCTGACACCATCCACAACAACTGCAAGCAGCAGTCACACCACTTTTGACAGCAGAATTCAAATGACCCAATCGGCATTAGGGGTCCCGAATGGCCCCGCAGTGATGGGATTATGCAACACTCCAGAGGGGTGGCCCTGGGCACCTGGCTAACGTGAAGACCTGGGAAGGTTAAGTGCTGACGTGTCACTCGCCATGCTCTGGTCCCAGAGGGATGACATGCTGCCAAGGCCAGTGTAGATTGCATGCCAGGCTTCCATACTCCTTTGGCTGGGAGTGCCAATAAAGGGGATGATAGTGGTGTGTGTGGGTGTTGTAGTAGATATCACTTGTGATGCAACCTTTCCCACATACCATTATTCTATGCAGCGGAGTAATAAACACAGAGATAGATATATAACCTCGGGTCCTTAGGAACAGTTAAGGCCCAGTATAACTTTTACCTGAAAAAAGACTTGAACAGGTATTACAGGTACAAGTCACTTGACGTACTGACAGGCTATAGCTCAGAGGTAGGGAGGATACACAGGATCAGTACAGTCCAGAGGAGGAGGGGGGGTAAGGAGTCCCCCCACAGACTCTTTGGCAGGCAGTTACTCCAGAAAAGGCTTAGCCTAGATACACCCCACATACGCATGGGTGTCACAATCAAGCACCTCTGTGCGGTGATCCTAGAGTCGGATGGCCGCATAGAAAAACACCTGTATTGTGAATGGGTACCTGCTTTTTTTTTTTAATAAGTTGGGGTCGGTTCTCTCTCCTCACATCAACACTACATGGTGAACATAATAAACATTTAAATACTAATAAATAAAAAAAGGCAAAATTGCACTTCTATTGGTCATCCCATCTCCAAGTAGAAACTTAATGAAGTGATCAAAAAGTCGTATGAACTCCAAAATGGTATCAATAGAATCTGCAGTTCATCCCACAAAAAAAAATAAAAAAAATAAAATGATATATGTATGAATTTGGTATCGTCGTAATCCTACTGACCCACGGAATAAAGTTATCATGTCATTTTTGCCGCTGTGTGTACACTGTAAAAAGAATTCCCTCCCAACAAAGATATTAAAAATTGTGTCTTCTTCCATTTTACACCATATATAAATGTTTACATTAATGTGAATGATACATTAAAAATAGTAGAATTGAAAAATAGAACTTGCCCCACAAAAATAAGCCCTCAGACAGCCACATTGTTGGAAAAATAAGAGTTAAGATTTGTCCTAAGTTGGAGAAGAAGCAAAAAAAAAAAAACAGTGCCTTTAAGGCACAGGTATCAAACACAAGGACCGCTGCCTCATTTTATGTGGCTCGCGGCGTGCCGACAGACGCTCACCACTGTAGTGATTACCAGTGTGCAGCCGGGATCCTCCTCCCCTGAGTCCTCTGCTCCTCAGTTCCGCAGGAGAGGACTCAGGGAGGAAGTGTGCCAGGCTACACACTGACGTTAGTGTGCATCCAGGCTCAGCGCGAGCAGAGGGGGAGCGGTGCTGACAGCAAGGAGGAAGTATATGGGTTGGGGTTAATATTGTTATGGGGTTAATATTACTGACGGGGATTTATTACTATGGGGGGTTACTATTACTGTGGGGGTACCCTGTTACTACTGGGGCTACTATGAGAGTCACTATGACTACTGCGACCACTATAGGGGGGAGAGGGGGGTGAGGGTGTCACCATTAGGGCTCGTTCACGAGGGCGTAATAGTGTTTCGGTCGTACAAATACACTGCATATTTCCGCAATAGAGAAAAAAAAAAACTGCAGATGGGCCCACTGAAAGAGCGCGCAAATAAGCAGTGAATACACAGGTTTCCTGCGCATTCACCATGTATTTCCGCGGCCTATTCACTTTAATGGCCTATTGCGGTGCGTAGTATGTAACATAATAGGTCATGCTTTGTGAAAATCTATATTCATGTGAATGACTCATTGAAATCAATGGCTTCTATTCAATGCATATTTTGTACGCAAATACGCTGGTGTGAACAGGACCTCACTATACTGTCTTACAATCGGCCCTTTGAAGGTCACTATAAGCCTGACGTGGCCCTCGGTGAAAATGAGTTTGACACCCCTGATCTAGACAGACCTGATAGAGCTGTGAGACTGGAGAACTAGTTCAGGATATACCTAGCTCTCTGGGTCCATTCACCACACTAAAAGCCCTGTGAGAACAGATAAACTGTGACATTAGCTCAGTACTTGTGCACTCTTCGGGGTCTCTGTCTAATTTCTACTTCTGGTTCCCTACAATCGGAAACGTATTCTGTCCCCCTTTTAGGACATACACTATCTTGACATACACATGATCAAGCTTTATCTGCGCACACTCTTTTCGATTAAGCTCTAGTTACACATACTCCTTAAAAATCTTTTCTAAGTCTCAAGTACTGAAATTCTCCTGAGGATCCACTCAATGTAGTGGGGAAACGCGTCGAGTTTAGTACTATTGACTAAGTTTAGTGCCATTGACTGAGTACCAAGTTTAGGACTATTGACTGAGCACCAATAAATATTATAGACCAATCAGCTGTCCACTAGCTGTTAGTGACCTAACTATTCCAATATAGATCTGCCGGTCAGAGCAAAGACATCGCGAAATTGCAGAATAAGCTCTTTCTTAAACAAAACACTGCAGCAGATCTATTTGGAGGAGTATATCCACCCAAGAGTTATCACATAAAGTGCTCTGCGCTCTTGGAATTGAACTCCGTGGTTTCAATGACCCATCACTTTTGGTCTAATATTGATCATACAAGACCCACCGATAAAACAGAACCTAAGTGGTTTTGGGTAGACAGATAATAACTAAATCTCTGTCCCCTAAGGGATCTTTATTTCCAATATATCACTCTTTCTTTTTGGGATCAGTATCAGAAAGATCGGCATACGGTGCAACTCTGAGATCCCCAACCAACCTAACCGCATGATACTCTTTCAATATAGTGATTATTCCACGTATATCTTCAAGCGGTTGGAAACCATACGTGACCGACTAATGTGTGTCCTAAAATAATTGGATGTGCCGCCTTTCTGTCATTTCTGTCATTTGTTATTTGTTGGGCCCTAGTGTGTAATATTTTTACATAAATTATTCAATAGAGTTTATTATTTTATTCTAAGTCCCCTCTGTGATAGGGCTTTAATAAATTACGGAGACTTCTTAGCTGCCCCCTCTGTGGAATCTGATATTATAAATTATAGATCATCAGGTTGACTTCACACGGACATAATACGCGCACATTTGGGTGTTTTTAAGTGCATGTGTGCGTATTTCACTGTATTCATTGCGCGCACATGCAAAAAAACCCCACAAGCGTGGCCCCCGTTGAATTCAATGGGCGATTCAGTTTGCTCTGTGATATTCTCGTGTGCAATACACAACAAAATAGAACGTGCTGCATATTTTTTTGCACAAACTGAAAGCATGAGCAAAATACGCCCAAGTGAACGAACCCATTGAAATGAATGGGTTCTATTTACTGTCTATGGCGTGCAAATTTTGCACACTTAATACACAGCACAAATGTGCTTGTGTAAATAAGCCCTAAAAGCTGAAATAGTTCATAAAAATCGTAAGTTGTAGCTGGAGGACAACGGTCCGAAGGCCAGAGTGCTCCCATAGGGCTGGGTTCACACAGGGAGGATTTGCTGCGGAAATTCCGTCCGGAATTTCTCCGCTGCATATCCGCTTGCGGCCGCTAATCCTGGAGTTAGCCAGCCATGTGGATGAGATTTCTCAGAAATCTCGTCCATATGGGACGACCAATCTGTCGCGGCAAAGCCAACAGAAGTCGGCGCTGCGGCCCGGATTCACAAGCAGCAGCATGTTCATTTTTTTTTATTACGCTGCGGACGCGCTCTCCGAGAGCCCCAGCCACAGCGGAAGAGCGAGTGACCAGACCGCTTCAAAACCCTGTGTTGCTGGTTTTGAAGCGGCATGGACATTCGCTCTTCCGCTGCAGCTGGGGCAATCACAATGGCTGTGATTGGTTCTTCGAGCGCTGGCCCTAATGGGCTGAGCAGCGGAACTCAAGAACCAATCACAGCCAGAGTCTCCTGGTGGCAGAGAATTTGAACTTCTAACCAGGAAGATTTGCCTGAAGACAAGTGCCAGGTACCAAACGAAAACTACTTTTTTGATCGGTGCAATGAAACAGAAAGAAATGCTTTATAGGCAAACCTGGGCTACAAAACATCGTAAATCATCAAAACAATTTTTGCATCATGCATTTCTTTTCTCACAATGTAGCAGCCTACAAAACATCGCTAACGTGAAAGAACCCATTGGAAAGCATGGGATTCACATACATGCGATTTGCAGCGCTGTCGCGTCACAAGTAAATTGCGCAATTGTCACCTGTGTGAAAGCGGGTCTAAAAAAAAAGAATTAATGTCTTCATGAAAACGTTTTAGTCTTAAAACATACCTGTAACCCCACCCAATCTTATCTGTAACCTCACCAAATCGCGCCTCTAGGCCCACCCAATCTCACCTGTAACCCCACCCAATTGCACCTCTAACTTCATCCAATTGCACCTCTAACTTCATCCAATCGCACCTCTAAACCTACCCAATTGCACCTGTAACCCCACCCATTCTCACATGCAACCCCATCCAATCGCACCTCTATCCCCACCCAATCGCACCTCCAATCCCAGTTAATCTCACATGTAACCACACCCAATTGCACCTCTAATCCCACTCAATCTCACCTGTAACCCCACCCAATCACACCTCCAATCCCAGCTAATCTCACATGTAACCCCACCCAAGCGCATGTCTAACCCCACCCAATCGCAACTGTAACCCCACCCAATCACACCTCTAACCCCACGCAATCGCACCTCTAACCCCACGCAATATAACCTCTAATCATTTGCAATATTACTTCTAACCACTCCCAATTGCAACTGTAACCCCATTCAATCGCACCTCTAACCCCACGCAATATAACTTCTAATCATTCGCACTATTGCTTCTAACCACTCCAAATCGCACCTGTAACCCCACCCAATTGCAACTCTAACCCCAACCAATCTCACTTGTAATCCCAGCCAACCACACCTCTAATATCACCCTTTCTCCCCTCTAATACCTCCAACCACACCCAATCACCCCTGTAACCCCACCCAATCCCACCTATTATCCCACCCAGTCTCCCCTGTAACCCCACCCAATTGCATCTCTTACTTCACACAATCTGACCTGTAATCCCACACAATCGCACCTCCAATCCCACCAAATCTCACCTGTAACCCAACCTAATCGCACCTCTAATCCCACCCAATTTCACATGTAACCCCACCCAATCCCACCTGTAATCCCACCCAGTCTCCCCTGTAACCCCACCCAATTCCAACTGTTACCCCACCCAATAACACCTTTTAAACCCACCCAATCTCACCTGTAAATACACAAAAATCGCACATGTAACCGCACCCAATCTCACATATAGCCCTACCTAATCATACCTCTAAACCCACCCAACCAATTTCGCATGTAACCCCACTCAATCGCACGTGTAACCCCGCCCAATCTCACCTGTAGCTCCACCCAATCTTACCTCTAACCACACCCAATCTCACCTGTAACCCTACCAAATCACAACTCTAACACCACCCAATCGCAACTCTAACCCCAGCCAATTCCAACTGTAACCCCACCCAATTGCACCTCTAACCTCACACAATATCACCTGTAACCCCATCCAATCACACCTCCAATCCCACCCAATCTCACATGTAACCCTACCCAATCGTACCTCTAACCCCACCCAATCTCACCTGTAGCCCCATCCAATCTTACCTCTAACCACACCCAATCACACCTGTAAACCCACCAATCCCACCTATAATCTTACCCAGTCTTCCCTGAAACCCCACCCAATTGCACCGCTAACCCTACCCAATCTCACATGTAACCCTACCCAATCTCACCTGTAGCCCCACCATATCTTACCTCTAACCCCACCCAATCGCACCTGTAAGGCCGCCCAATCTCACATGTAACACTTTCCAATCTTACCTCTAACCAGACCCAATCTCACCTGCAAACCCAAACAATCACACCTGTAATCCCACTCAGTCTTCCCTGTAACCCTACCCAATCGCACCTCTAACCTCACCCAATTCCAACTGTAACCCCATTTTATCACACCTCTAATCTCACCCAATTCCACCTGTAATCCCACCTAATCGCACCTCCAATCCCACTCAATCTCACATGTAACCCTACCCAATTGCACCTCTAACCCCACCCAATCTTACCTGTATCCCCACCGTATCTTACCTCTAAACACACCCAATCTCATCTGTAAACCCACGCAATCACACCTCTATCCCCCCCAATCTCACATGTAATCCCACCCAACCGCAACTCCAACCCCAGGCAATTCCAACTGTAACCCAATCACACCTCTAGCCTCACCCAAAATCACCTGTAACCCCACCCAATCAAACCTCCAACCCCACTCAATCTCACATGTAACCCTACCCAATCGAACCCAATCTCACATGTAACCCTTTCAAATCTCACCTCTAACCCTACCCAATCTGACCTGTAGCCCCACCCAATTTTACCTGTAAACTCACGCAAAACCCCTATAATTCCACTCAGTCACCCCTGTAACCCTACCCAATCTTGTGTGTAATCCCATCCAATCACACCTCTATCCCAACCCTATCACACTTGTAACCCCACTCAATCGCACCTTTAACCCCACCCAATCTCACCTGTAACCCTACCCAATCGCTCCTGTAACCCCACCCAATTGCAGCTGTTATCCACCCAATCTCCCATCTAATCCCACCCAAATACATCTGTACCACACTCAATAACACCTCTAATCCCACAGAACCGCACCTCTAACCCCATCCAATCACACTACTAACCCCACCCAATCACATCTGTAACCGCATCCAATCTCAACTGTAACCCCACCTATGTGTACCTCTAACTTCACCCAATCTCACCTGTAACCCCACCCAATCGCACCTCTAATGCCACCTAATTGCACTTCTAATCCCACCCAATCTCACCTGTAACCCTACCCAATCGCTCCTGTAACCCCACCCAATTTCACCTCTAACTTAACCCAATCTCACCTGTAATCTCACCCAGTCGCACCTCTAATCCCACCCAGTCTCATCTTTACCCCACTCAATCGCACCACTAATCTTACCCAATCTCACATGTAACCGTACCCAATCTCACCTGTAATACCACACAATCACACCTCAAACCCCACCCAATCTCACATGTAACCCTACCCAATCCCAACCAATCTCACATGTAACCCTTTCCAATCGCACCTCTAACCCTACCCAATCTCACCTGTAGCCCCACCCAATTTTACCTGTAAACCCACGCAATAACACCTATAATGCCACTCAGTCGCCCCTGTAATCCTACACAATCTCACATGTAACCCCACCCAATCGTACCTCTAAGCCCATCCAATTGCACCTGTAACCCCATCCAATCGCACCTCTATCCAAACGCTATCGCACTTGTAACCCCACTCGATCGCACCTATAACCCCACCCAATCTCACCTGTAACCCTACCCAATCGCTCCTGTAACCCCACCCAATTGCACCTGTTATCCACCCAATCTCCCATCTAATCCCACCCAATCACATCTGTACCACATCCAATCCCACCTCTAATCCCACAGAACCGCAGCACTAACCCCACCCAATCTCACCTGTAACCGCATCCAATATTAACTGTAACCCCACCTAATTGTACCTCTAACCCCTACCAATCTCACCTGTATCCCCACCTAATTGCACTTCTAATCCCACCCTATCTCACCTGTAACCCTACCCAGTCGCACCTCTAATCCCACACAGTCTCATCTTTACGCCACTCAATCGCACCTCTAATCTTACCCAATCTCACATATAACCCCACCCAATCGCACCTCTAACCCCATCCAATGTCACCTGGAACCCCAGACAATCGCACCTCCAACCCCACCAAATCGCACCTCTAACCTTACTCAATCTCACCTGTAACCACACCCAATCACACCTCTAACGCCACCCAATCGCACATCTAATCCTACCCAATTGCATCTTTAACCTAACGCTATCTCACCTGTAACCCCACCCAATCGCACCTCTAATCCCACTCACTCACCCCTGTAACCCCATCCAATCACACCTCTAATCATACCAAATCGCACCAGTAACCCCACCCAATTCCAACTGTAACCCCACCCTATCTCACCTGTAAACCCACCCAATCGCACCTGTAACCGCAACCAATCTCACTTGTAACCCTACCTAATCCCACTTCTAAACCCACCAAATCTCACATATAACCCCACCCAATCGCACATCGAACCCCACCCAAACGCAGCTGTGGCCCCACCCAATCTCACCTCTCACCACACCCTATCTCACCTGTAACTCCACCCAATCGCAGCTGTAAGGCCACCCAATCTCACATGTAACCCTACCCAATCTCACCTGTAGCCCCACCATATCTTACCTCTAACCACACCAAATCTCACCTGTAATCCCACACAATCACACCTATAATCCCACCCAGCCGCCCCTGTAACCCTACCCAATCGCACCTCTAAGCCCACCCAATTCCAACTGTAATCCCTTCTTATCAAACCTCTAACCTCACCCGATTCCACCTGTAACCCCACCCAATCGCACCTCCAATCCCACCCAATCTCACATGTAACCCTACCTAATCGCACCTCTAAACCCACCCAGTCTCACCTGTAACCCCACCCAAACGCTCCTGTAACCCCACCCAATTTCACCTCTAACCTCAACCAATCTCACCTGTAATGCCACCCAATTGCACCTCTAATCCCACCCAGTCTCATTTTTACCCCACTCAATCGCAGCTCTAATCCCACCCAATCTCACATGTAACCCCACCCAATCGCACCTGTAACCCCATCCAATCTCACCTGGAACCCCGTCAATTGCAACTCTAACCGCACCTCTAACCTCACCCAATCTCACCTGTAACCCCATCCAAGTGCACCTCTAACCCCACCCAATCGCACCTCTAATCCCACTCAATCTCCCCTGTAACCCCACCCAATCACACCTCTAATCCTACCAAATCGCATCTGTAACCCCACCCAATTCCAACTGTAACTCCACCCAATCTCACCTCTAAACCCATGCAATCTCCCCTGTAAACCCACCCAATCGCACCTGTAACCGCACCCAATCTCACATGTAACCCTACCTAATCACACATCTAAACCCACCCAATCTCACATGTAACCCCACCCAGTCGCACCTGTATCCCCACCCAATCTCACCTCTAACCCCACCCAATTGCAACTCCAACCCCAGCCAATTCCAACTCTAACCTCACCCAATCGCACCTCTAACCTCACGCAATATCACCTGTAACAACACCCAATCACAACTCCAATCCCATCCAATCTCACATGTAACCCTACCTAATCGCACCTCTAACCCAACTCAATCTCACCTGTAGCCCCACCCAATCTTACCTCTAACCACACCCAATCACACCTGTAAACCCACCCAATCCCACCCAGTCTCCCCTGTAACTCCTTCCAATTGCACCTCTAAACCCACCCAATTCCTACTGTAACACCACCTAATCGGTCCTCTAACTTCATCCAATCTCCCCTGTAACCCCACCCAATCGCATCTTCTATCCTTGCCAATCTCACATGTAACCCTGCTTAATCGCACCTCTAACCCCACCCAATCTCACCTGTAGCCTGACCCAATCTTACCTCTAAACACACCCAATCTGACCTGTAAACCAACCCAATCACACCTCTAACTCCACCCAATCGCACCTGTAACCCCACCCAATCTCAAATGTAAGCCCACACAATTGCACCTCTAACCCCACCAAATAACATCTGTACCACACCTGATCACACCTCTAATCCCAAAGAACCGCACATATAACCCCACCCAATCGCACCTCTAACCCCACCCAATCTCACCAGTAACCCCACCCAATCGCATCTGTAACAGCATCCAATCTCACCTGTAACCCCACCTAATCGCACCTCTAATCCCACCCAGTCTCATCTTTACCCCAACCAATCTCACCTGTAACCCTACCCAATCGCTTCTGTAACCCCACCCAATTTCACCTCTAACCTCACCCAATCTCACCCGTAATCCCACCCAATTGCACCTCTAATCCCACCCAGTCTCATCTTTACCCCACTCAATCGCACCTCTAATCCCAGCCAATCTCACATGTAACCCACCCAATTGCACCTGTAACCCCATCCAATCGCACCTGTAACCCCACCCAATCGCACCTCTAATCCCACTCAATCTCCCCTGTAACCCCACCCAATCACACCTCTAATCCTACCAAATCTCACCTGTAACTCCACCCAATTCCAACTGTAATCCCAACCAATCTCACCTCTAAACCCACCCAATCTCATCTGTAAATTCACCCAATCGCACCTGTAAACGCACCCAATCTCACATGTAACCATACCTAATCACACATCTAAACCCACCCAATCTCACATGTAACCCCACCCAATTGAAACTCCAACCCCAGCCAATTCCAACTGTAACCCCACCCAATCGCGCCTCTAACCTCACGCAATATCACCTGTAACCCCACCCAATCACAACTCCAATCCCGCCCAATCTCACATTTAACTCTACCTAATCGCACCTCTAACCCAACCCAATCTCACCTGCAGCCCCACCCAATCTTACCTTTAACCACACCCAATCACACCTGTAAACCCACCCAAAACCCACCTATAATCCCACCTATAATCCCACCCAGTCCCCCCTGTAACCCCTCCCAATTGCACCTCTAACCCCACCCAATTTCAACTGTAACACCACCTAATCGCTCCTCTAACCTCACCCAATCTCACCTGTAACCCCACCCAATTGCACTTGTAACCCCACCCAATTGCACCTGAAACCCCACCCAATCTCACCTGTAACCTAGCGCCCAATCACACCTCTAACCCCACCCAATTCCAACTGTAACCCCACCCAATCGCACCTCTAACCTCACGCAATATCACCTGTAACCCCACCCAATCACAACTCCAACCCCACCCAATCGCATTTGAAACCCCACCCAATAGCACCTCTAACCCCACCCAATCTCACTTGTAATCCTACCCAATCGCGCCTGTAACACCACCCAATTGCACCTCCAACCCCACCCAATTCCAGCTGTAACCCCACCCAATCGCACCTCTAACCTCACGCAATATCACCTGTAACCCCACCCAATCACAACTCCAACCCCACCCAATCGAATTGGAAACCCCACCCAATAGCACCTCTAACCCCACCCAATCTCACTTGTAACCCTACCCAATCGCACCTGTAACCCCACCCAATTGCAACTGTTATCCACCCAATCTCCCATCTAATCCCACCCAATTACATCTGTACCACACCTAATCACACCTCTAATCCCACCTAATCTCACCTGTAACCACACCCAATCGCACCTGTAACCCCACCTAATCGCACCTTTAATCCCACCCAGCCTCATTTTTACCCTACCCAGTCTCACCTGTAACCCTACCCAATCGCTCCTGTAACCCTACCCAATTTCATCTCTAACCTCACCCAATCTCACTTGTAATCCCACCCAAGCGCATCTCTAATCCCACCCAGTCTCATCTTTACCCCACTTAATCGCACCTCTAATCCCACCCAATCTCACATGTAACCCCAGCCAATCGCACCTGTAACCCCATCCAATCTCACCTGGAACCTAGCCAATCGCACCTCTAACCCCACCCAATCGCACCTCTAACCCCACCCAATCGCACCTCTAATCCCACTCAATCTCCCCTGTAACCCCACCCTATCACACCTCTAATCCTACCAAATCACACCTGTAACCCCACCGAATAACAACTGAAACCCCACCCAATCTTACCTCTAAACCCACCCAATCTCACCTGTAAACCCACCCGATCGCACCTGTAACGGCACCCAATCGCACATGTAACCCTACCTAATCACACCTCTAAACCCACCCAATCTCAAATATAACCCCCCCAATCGCACATCTAACCCCACCCAATCTCACCTGTAGCCCAATCTCACCTCTAACCACACCCAATCTCACCTGTAACCCCACAAAATCGCACCTATAATCCCACCCAATTGCACCTCTAACCCAATGCTATCTCACCTGTAACCCCACCCATTAGCACCTCTAATCCCACTCAATCTCCCCTGTTATCCCACTTACTCACACCTTTAATCCAACCAAATCGCACCAGTAACCCCACCCAATCTCACCTCTAAACCCACCCAATCTCAGCTGTAACCCCATCCAATCGCACATGTAACCCTACCCAATCTCACCTGTAGCCCCACCCAATCTCACCTCTAACCACACTCAATCTCACCTGTAACCCCACCAAATCGCACCAGTAAGGCCACCCAATCTCACATGAAACCCTACCCAATCGCACTTCTAACCCTACCCAATCTCACCTGTAGCCCCACCCAATCTTACCTCTAACCACACCCAATCTTATCTGTAAACCCACCCATTCACACCTATAATTCCACCCAGTCTCCCCTGTAACCCTACCCAATCCCACCTCAAACCCCACCCAATTCCAACTGTAACCCCATCTTATCACACCTCTAACCTAACCCAATTTCACCTGTAACCCCACCCAATTGCACCTCCAATCCCACCCAATGTCACATGTATTCTACCTAATCGCAACTCTAACCCCACCCAATCTTACCTGTGGCCCCACCTAATCCTACCTCTAACCACAACCAATTTCATCTGTAAACCCACCCAATCCCATTCAATCGCACCTCTACCCCCATTTAATCTCACATGTAAACCCACGCAGTCGCACCTCTAACCCTACCCAATCTCACCTGTAACCCCACCCAATTGCACCTCTAACCCAACCCAATTGCAACTTCAACCCCAGACAATTCCAACTGTAACCCCACCCAATCACACCTCTAACATCACGCAATATGACCTGTAACGCTACCCAATCATTCCCATCTATTCCCACCCAATCACATCTGTACCACACCCAATCACACCTCTAATCCCACAGGACGGCACCACTAACCCCACCCAATCTCACCTGTAATCCCACCTAATCGCACCTGTAACCTCACCCAATCTGACCTGTAACCCCACTCAATTGCACCTGTAACCCCACCTAATTGCACCTCTAATCCCACCCAATGTCACCTGTAACCCTACCCAATCGCTCGTTTAACCCCAATCAATCGCACCTTTAACCTCACCCATTCTCACCTGACCCAATTGCACCTCTAAACCGACGCTATCTCACCTGTAACCCCACCCAATCGCTCCTCTAATTCCACTCAATCTCCACTGTAATCCCACCCAATCACACCTCCAATCCTACCAATTAGCACCTGTAACCCCACCGAATTCCAACTGTAACCCCACCTAATTGCACCTTTAATCCCACCCAGCCTCATCTTTACTCTACCCAGTCTCACCTGTAACCCTACCCAATCGCTCCTGTAACCCCACCCAATTTCATCTCTAACCTCACCCAATCTCACTTGTAATCCCACCCAAGCGCATCTCTAATCCCACCCAGTCTCATCTTTACCCCACTTAATCGCACCTCTAATCCCACCCAGATTCACATGTAACCCCAGCCAATCGCACCTGTAACCCCATCCAATCTCACCTGGAACCTAGCCAATCGCACCTCTAACCCCACCCAATCGCACCTCTAACCCCACCCAATCGCACCTCTAATCCCACTCAATCTCCCCTGTAACCCCACCCTATTACACCTCTAATCCTACCAAATCACACCTGTAACCCCACCGAATAACAACTGAAACCCCACCCAATCTCACCTGTAAACCCACCCGATCGCACCTGTAACCGCACCCAATCTCACATGTAACCCTACCTAATCACACCTCTAAACCCACCCAATCTCAAATATAACCCCCGCAATCGCACATCTAACCCCACCCAATCTCACCTGTAGCCCCACCCAATCTCACCTCTAACCACACCCAATCTCACCTGTAACCCCACAAAATCGCACCTATAATCCTACCCAATTGCACCTCTAACCCAATGCTATCTCACCCGTAACCCCACCCATTAGCACCTCTAATCTTACTCAATCTCCCCTGTTATCCCACTTAATCACACCTTTAATCCAACCAAATCGCACCAGTAACCCCACCCAATCTCACCTCTAAACCCACCCAATCTCAGCTGTAACCCCATCCAATCGCACATGTAACCCTACCCAATCTCACCTGTAGCCCCACCCAATCTCACCTCTAACCACACTCAATCTCACCTGTAACCCCACCAAATCGCACCAGTAAGGCCACCCAATCTCACATGAAACCCTACCCAATCGCACTTCTAACCCTACCCAATCTCACCTGTAGCCCCACCCAATCTTACCTCTAACCACACCCAATCTTATCTGTAAACCCACCCATTCACACCTATAATTCCACCCAGTCTCCCCTGTAACCCTACCCAATCCCACCTCAAACCCCACCCAATTCCAACTGTAACCCCATCTTATCACACCTCTAACCTAACCCAATTCTACCTGTAACCCCACCCAATTGCACCACCAATCCCACCCAATGTCACATGTATTCTACCTAATCGCAACTCTAACCCCACCCAATCTTACCTGTGGCCCCACCTAATCCTACCTCTAACCACAACCAATTTCATCTGTAAACCCACCCAATCCCACTCAATCGCACCTCTACCCCCATTTAATCTCACATGTAAACCCACGCAGTCGCACCTCTAACCCTACCCAATCTCACCTGTAACCCCACCCAATTGCATCTCTAACCCAACCCAATTGCAACTTCAACCCCAGACAATTCCAACTGTAACCCCACCCAATCACACCTCTAACATCACGCAATATGACCTGTAACGCTACCCAATCATTCCCATCTATTCCCACCCAATCACATCTGTACCACACCCAATCACACCTTTAATCCCACAGGACGGCACCACTAACGCCACCCAATCTCACCTGTAATCCCACCTAATCGCACCTGTAACCTCACCCAATCTGACCTGTAACCCCACTCAATTGCACCTGTAACCCCACCTAATTGCACCTCTAATCCCACCCAATGTCACCTGTAACCCTACCCAATCGCTCGTTTAACCCCAATCAATCGCACCTTTAACCTCACCCATTCTCACCCGTAATCCCACCCAATCGCACCTCTAATCCCACCCAATCGCACCTCTAATCTGACCCAGTCTCATCTTTACCCCACTCAATCGCACCTCTAATTTTACCTAATCTCACATGTCACCCCACCCAATTGCACCTGTAACCCCATCCAATCTCACCTGGAACCCCAACCAATCGCACCTATAACCTGACCCAATTGCACCTCTAAACCGACGCTATCTCACCTGTAACCCCACCCAATCGCTCCTCTAATTCCACTCAATCTCCACTGTAACCCCACCCAATCACACCTCCAATCCTACCAATTAGCACCTGTAACCCCACCCAATTCCAACTGTAACCCCACCCAATCTCACCTGTAAAGCCACACAATCGCATATGTAACCCCAACCAATCGCACATCTAACCCCATCCAATCTCACCTGTAGCCCCACCCAATCTCAACACACCCAATCTCACCTGTAACCCGACCCAATCGCACCTGTAAGGCCACCGAATCTCACATGTAACCCTACCCAATCTCACCTGTAGCCCCAGCCTATCTTACCTCTAACCACACCCAATCTCACCTGTAAAGCCACCCAATCACACCTATAATCCCAACTAGTCGCACCTGTAACCCTACCCAATCGCACCTTTAACGCCTCCCAATTGCAACTGTAATCCCATTTTATCACAGCTCTAACCTCACCCAATTCCACCTGTAACCCCACCCAATCGCACCTCCAATCCCACCCAATCTCACATATAACCCCACCCAATCGCACATCTAAACCCACCCAATCTCACCTGTAGCCCCACCCAATCTCACCTCTAACCACACCCAATCTCACCTGTAAACCCATGCAGTCGCACCTCTAACCCCACCCAATCTCAACTGTAACTCCACCCAATTGCATCTCTAACCCCACCCAATCGCAACTCCCACCCCAGCCAATTCCAACTGTAACCCCACCCAATCACACCTCTAACCTCACGCAATATCACCGGTAACCCCACCCAATCACACCTCCAATCCCACCCAATCTCACATCTATCCCTGCCCAATCGCACCTCTAACCCCACCCAATCTCACCTGTAGCCCCACCCAATCTTACCTCTTACCACACCCAATCACACCTGTAAACCCATGCTATCCCACCTATAATCTCACCCAGTCTCCCCTGTAACTCCACCCAATTCCACCTCTAACCCCACCCAATTCCAACTGTAACACCACGTAATCCCACCTCTAACTTCACCCAATCTCACTTGTAACCCCACCCAATCATATCTTTAATCACACCCAATCTCACATGTAACCCTACTCAATCTCACCTCTAACCCTACCCAATCTGACCTGTAGCCCCACTCAATCACATCTCTAAACACACCCAATCTCATCTGTAAACCCACCCAATCACACCTCTAACCCCACCCAATCGCACCTGTAACCCCAACCAATCTCACATGTAACCCTACCCAATGGCACCTCTATCCCCACCCAATCGCACTTGTAGCCCCACCAAATCGCACCTCCAACCCCACCCAATCTGACCTGTAACCCTACCCAATTGCTCCTGTAACCCCACCCAATTGCACCTGTAATCCACCAATTCTCACATCTAATACGACTCATCCACATCTGTGTGCACCCAATCGCACCTCTAATCCCACAGAACCGCACCGACCCAATCGCTTCTGTAACCCCATCTTATCTCACCTGTAACCCCACCTAATTTCACCTCTAACCTCACGGAATCTCACCTGTAACCCCACTCAATTGCACTTGTAACCCCACCTAATCGCACCTCTAATCCCACCCAATCTCACCTGTAACCCAACCCACTCGCTCCTGTAACCCCACCCAATTTCACCTCTAACCTCACCCAATCGCACCTTTAATCCCACCCAGTCTCATCTTTACCCCACTAAATCGCACCTCTAATCCCACCCAATCTCACATGTAGCCCCAGCCAATCACACCTGTAACCCCATTCAATTTCACCTGGAACCCGAGCCAA
Source organism: Eleutherodactylus coqui (assembly GCF_035609145.1). NCBI lineage: Eukaryota > Metazoa > Chordata > Amphibia > Anura > Eleutherodactylidae > Eleutherodactylus > Eleutherodactylus coqui. Next base: position 154,119 of record NW_027102368.1, read on the forward strand.
TCGCACCTCTTTTTCACCAAATCGCACCTCTAACCTCACCCAATCTGACCTGTAACTCCACCGAATCGCACCTCCAATCCCATTCAATTTCCCCTGTAACCCCACCCAATCACACCTCTAATCCTACCAAATCGGACCTGTAACCCCACCCAATCTCACTTGTAACCCCACCCAATCACACCTCTAACCCCACCCAATCGCACCTGTAACCCCACACAATTCCAACTGTAACCCCTTCTTATCAAACCTCTAACCTCACCCAATTCCAACTGTAACCCCACCCAATCGCACCTCCAATCCCACCCAATCTCACATGTAACCCCACCCAAATGCTCCTGTAACCCTACCCAATGGCACCTCTATCCCCACCCAATCGCACTTGTAGCCCCACCAAATCGCACCTCCAATCCCACCCAATCTCACCTGTAACCCTACCCAATTGCTCCTGTAACCCCACCCAATTGCACCTGTAATCCACCAATTCTCACATCTAATACCACTCATCCACATCTGTGCGCACCCAATCGCACCTCTAATCCCACAGAACCGCACCTCTAACCCCACCCAATTGCTTCTGTAACCCCAGGCAATTACAACTGCAACCCCACCCAATCAAACCTCTAACCTCATGCAATATCACCTGTAACCCCACCCAATCACACCTCTAACCCCACCCAATCTGACCTGTAGCCCCACTCAATTGCATCTCTAAACACACCCAATCTCATCTGTAAATGCACCCAATTACACCTCTAACCCCACACAATCGCACCTGTAACCCCAACCAATCTTACATGTAACCCTACCCAATGGCACCTCTATCCCCACCCAATCGCACTTGTAGCCCCACCAAATCGCACCTCCAACCCCACCCAATTTGACCTGTAACCCTACTCAATCGCTCTTGTAACCTGACCCAATTGCACCTGTAATCCACCAATTCTCACATCTAATACCACTCATCCACATCTGTGCGCACCCAATCGCACCTCTAATCCCACAGAACCGCACCTCTAACCCCACCCAATCGCTTCTGTAACCCCATCTGATCTCACCTGTAACCCCACCTAATTTCACCTCTAACCTCACCGAATCTCACCTGTAACCCCACCCAATCGCACTTGTAACCCCACCTAATCGCACCTCTAATCCCACCCAATCTCACCTGTAACCCAACCCACTCGCTCCTGTAACCCCACCCAATTTCACCTCCAACCTCACCAATCGCACCCCTTTTTCACCAAATCGCACCTCTAACCTCACCCAATCTGACCTGTAACTCCACCCAATCACACCTGGAACCCCATTCAATTTCACCTGGAACCCCAGCCAATTGCACCCCTTTTTCACCAAATCGCACCTCTAACCTCACCCAATCTGACCTGTAACTCCACCGAATCGCACCTCCAATCCCACTCAATTTCCCCTGTACCCCACCCAATCACATCTCTAATCCTACCAAATCGTACCTGTAACCCCACCCAATCTCACTTGTAACCCCACACAATCACACCTCTAACCCCACACAATCGCACCTGTAACCCCAGCCAATCGCACCTGTAACCCCACCTAATCTCACTTGTAATCCCACCAAATCCCCCCTTTAACCCCACCCAATCTCACCTGTAACCCCACCCAATCTCACCTGTAACCCCACCCAATCTCACCTCTAGCGCCACCTAATCTCCCCTGTAACCCCACCCAATCGCACCCCTAATTCCACCCAGTCAACCAAATCCCTCTGCTGGTGATCAGCACCAAACTAAAACAGATCCCAGAGGCAAAACAGAATGAGGTTCAATCCCGCACTGCGCTTTTGGCTGAGGACCTCAACGCAGAAGAGATAAATCCAGATTAAAGATGCCCCTACTGGATGCCCGGCTTCATCATTGTGTCATATGTGATGGATCTTGAGTCCCAAACAGCCTCACCCGAACCAAAGATTGTGAAACAAACACACAAGACACGGTCATTTGTGTTAAATTGACAGCATTTTATTTGAAATTACATTTTTTTCATAGTTACAAATGTAAGATCAAACACTGAAAATGGCGCACCTCCGACTCACGAAGAGTCATCGTCCAGCACTCAGGAGAGGAAAAACCCCCTGTGGAGGAAACCTCTGGGGAGCCATGGCTGGAGGACGGCCCTCCCTCCGGGCTTAGGGGGTTAATGCCAAGATTTAACTGCAGATTTTATACATTTTATCACATTTACAGCAATACATCCTAGAAAAGAAGATATGATAGTTATTAGTAAAGAAGGCGAGGGCAAAGCAGAGGCCCCATGTGATGCCTAATGGAGATATCCAAATGTGACCTCTCCGGGCAGCGGATACTGGATATGACGGAGATCTGGCTGCAGCATCTGTCACCCCTTGGATCGCTAGGGATAATAGACATGATCTGGCTGCGCAGTTATGGCTGATCGGGCTGGCTAGGCAGGCGTCCCCCCCTCCCTCACAGATGGTGAAGCTCCAGGTCTCCAGACACACCAAGCATGGCGCTGCATCTGGTCGTAAGCTCTTCCGTCATGGAGTTTTCATGGATGGGTTCCTTATGACATAGCCCTAGCTATGGATGACATCACAGTTGCCATGGTTACTGCAGGTGTTTATCACCAAGGCCTCATTCACTTGAAGTCACCCATAATTAACCATTTAATGACTGGTACTGTGCTTTCTACAGAAGCCTAATAACGTGATGTGTGAGCATACTCGCTAAGGGCAATTGCTCGAGCGAGCATTGCCCTTAGCGAGTACCTGCCCGCTCGAGAGAAAAGGTTCAGCTGCCAGCGGTGGGGGAGAGCGAGGAGGAACGGAGGGGAGATCTCTCCCCCCCCCCCCCTCCCCCCCCGCTCTCTCCAGCTCACTGCTGCAACTCACCTGTCACCCGCACCGGCAGACGAACCTTTTCTCTCGAGCGGGCAGGTACTCACTATGGGAAATGCTCGCTCATCTCTACTAATAACTCATCACTGAGGCGGCCTTTATTATTATGGCATTTAAAAAAAATGTCTGGATGGAAGTTAATGAGGGGATCTACAGGTCTGAGGTGTAATATCCACATTAACACCTCACATACCAGCTGCTCATAGAGGGCGATGATATTATCATTTTTCTTTATACCATCTACAATCTTCTATATATATAAAATTGAATGTATGTCTGTCTGTCTGTCTGTGTGTCTGTTTGTCCTTTATGCGCTACTACACCATTCATACGATCGCCATGAAACTTTGGGAAGTTGTTGAGTACACTCCTGGGAAGATTATAGGCATAGTACAACTATCCTACGATAAATAGCGCACGCGAGAGCGTCGTTGAAAGTTACGACCCCCCCCAGGTAGATGCCCCAAGTCATAACTGCCTTTGTGATGTCATAACTGCCATTGTGATGTCATCAACATCGGACGCCCTTGAACATGCCCCAACATGTTCTATAAAGCTGCATTGTGATGTCATTAAGGCTCTATTATGACTTGTACAGCTTGGAACCATAAATACTAGAGCACGCCAGCCAATTACCATTGGAGTTGGAAGTGGGTAAACAAGTACTAGAATATCTTTCTAAGAAGCCACAGCAGCCGGATAAATTGTATGTTCCACCCAACGGCTATTTTATTCAGCCCGCAAGGGGCAAGCAGCGGCCTACAAAATCTCATTCAGGTAGGTAGGTTCAGTTCTTGGAGGTTGGGGAATGCTTATGGGCAAGGCCTTATGTCTCATCCCAACTCGATTATTCAATTCTAAGCGCAAAAGAATTAGCGTCCAAATTTTATGTACGGAATTTAATTCTCTCACTTCCCAATGTCATAGAAACTTGAAATTTGGCATGAGCATTGATTATGTCATAAATGGGAAAAGCTAATGGGTCCCAACTTGATTATTCAATTCAAAGCGCCAAAGAATTAGCGTTCAAATTTTACGTACGGAATCTAATTCTCTCATTTCCTGATGTCATAGATAGATAGATAGATAGATAGATAGATAGATAGATAGACTGTATGCAATAACCCTGATAGACAGATAGACAGATAGATAGATAGACTGTATGCAATGACACGTACAGCTTGGAACCATAAATACTAGAGCACGCCAGCCATTTACAGTCAGTCTCCATTGGAGTTGGAAGTGGGCAAACATGTACTAGGCTATCTTCCCAAGAAGCCACAGCAGCCGGATAAATTGTATGTTCCACCCAACGGCTATTTTATTCAGCCCGCAAGGGGGAAGCAGCGGCCTACAAAATCTCATTCAGGTAGGTAGGTTCAGTTCTTGGAGGTTGGGGAATGCTTATGGGCAAGGCCTTATGTCTCATCCCAACTCGATTATTCAATTCTAAGCGCAAAAGAATTAGCGTCCAAATTTTATGTACGTAATTTAATTCTCTCACTTCCCAATGTCATAGAAACTTGAAATTTGGCACGAGCATTGATTATGTCATAAATGGGAAAAGCTAATGGGTCCCAACTTGATTATTCAATTCAAAGCGCCAAAGAATTAGCGTTCAAATTTTACGTACGGAATCTAATTCTCTCATTTCCTGATGTCATAGATAGATAGATAGATAGATAGATAGATAGATAGATAGACTGTATGCAATAACCCTGATAGACAGATAGATAGATAGATAGACTGTATGCAATGACACGTACAGCTTGGAACCATAAATACTAGAGCACGCCAGCCATTTACAGTCAGTCTCCATTGGAGTTGGAAGTGGGCAAACATGTACTAGGCTATCTTCCCAAGAAGCCACAGCAGCTGGATAAATTGTATGTTCCACCCAACGGCTATTTTATTCAGCCCGCAAGGGGGAAGCAGCGGCCTACAAAATCTCATTCAGGTAGGTAGGTTCAGTTCTTGGAGGTTGGGGAATGCTTATGGGCAAGGCCTTATGTCTCATCCCAACTCGATTATTCAATTCTAAGCGCAAAAGAATTAGCGTCCAAATTTTATGTACGGAATTTAATTCTCTCACTTCCCAATGTCATAGAAACTTGAAATTTGGCATGAGCATTGATTATGTCATAAATGGGAAAAGCTAATGGGTCCCAACTCGATTATTCAATTCAAAGCGCCAAAGAATTAGCGTTCAAATTTTACGTACGGAATTTAATTCTCTCATTTCCTGATGTCATAGATAGATAGATAGATAGATAGATAGATAGATAGATAGATAGATAGATAGATAGATAGATAGACTGTATGCAATAACCCTGATAGATGGATAGATGGATAGATGGATAGATAGATAGATAGATAGATAGATAGATAGATAGATAGATAGATAGATAGATAGATAGATAGATAGATAGATAGACTGTATGCAATAACCCTGATAGATAGATGGATAGATGGATAGATAGATAGATAGATAGATAGATAGATAGATAGATAGATAGATAGATAGATAGATAGATAGATAGATAGATAGATAGATAGATAGACTGTATGCAATGACACGTACAGCTTGGAACCATAAATACTAGAGCACGCCAGCCATTTACAGTCAGTCTCCATTGGAGTTGGAAGTGGGCAAACATGTACTAGGCTATCTTCCCAAGAAGCCACAGCAGCCGGATAAATTGTATGTTCCACCCAACGGCTATTTTATTCAGCCCGCAAGGGGGAAGCAGCGGCCTACAAAATCTCATTCAGGTAGGTAGGTTCAGTTCTTGGAGGTTGGGGAATGCTTATGGGCAAGGCCTTATGTCTCATCCCAACTCGATTATTCAATTCTAAGCGCAAAAGAATTAGCGTCCAAATTTTATGTACGTAATTTAATTCTCTCACTTCCCAATGTCATAGAAACTTGAAATTTGGCACGAGCATTGATTATGTCATAAATGGGAAAAGCTAATGGGTCCCAACTTGATTATTCAATTCAAAGCGCCAAAGAATTAGCGTTCAAATTTTACGTACGGAATCTAATTCTCTCATTTCCTGATGTCATAGATAGATAGATAGATAGATAGATAGATAGACTGTATGCAATAACCCTGATAGACAGATAGATAGATAGATAGATAGATAGATAGATAGATAGATAGATAGATAGATAGATAGATAGATAGATAGATAGATAGATAGATAGATAGACTGTATGCAATGACACGTACAGCTTGGAACCATAAATACTAGAGCACGCCAGCCATTTACAGTCAGTCTCCATTGGAGTTGGAAGTGGGCAAACATGTACTAGGCTATCTTCCCAAGAAGCCACAGCAGCTGGATAAATTGTATGTTCCACCCAACGGCTATTTTATTCAGCCCGCAAGGGGGAAGCAGCGGCCTACAAAATCTCATTCAGGTAGGTAGGTTCAGTTCTTGGAGGTTGGGGAATGCTTATGGGCAAGGCCTTATGTCTCATCCCAACTCGATTATTCAATTCTAAGCGCAAAAGAATTAGCGTCCAAATTTTATGTACGGAATTTAATTCTCTCACTTCCCAATGTCATAGAAACTTGAAATTTGGCATGAGCATTGATTATGTCATAAATGGGAAAAGCTAATGGGTCCCAACTCGATTATTCAATTCAAAGCGCCAAAGAATTAGCGTTCAAATTTTACGTACGGAATTTAATTCTCTCATTTCCTGATGTCATAGATAGATAGATAGATAGATAGATAGATAGACTGTATGCAATAACCCTGATAGATAGATGGATAGATGGATAGATGGATAGATAGATAGATAGATAGATAGATAGATAGATAGATAGATAGATAGATAGATAGATAGATAGATAGATAGATAGATAGATAGATAGATAGATAGATAGATAGATAGATGGATAGATAGACTGTATGCAATAACCCTGATAGATAGATGGATAGATGGATAGATGGATAGATAGATAGATAGATAGATAGATAGATAGATAGATAGATAGATAGATAGATAGATAGATAGATAGATAGATAGATAGATAGATAGACTGTATGCAATTACACGTACAGCTTGGAACCATAAATACTAGAGCACGCCAGCCATTTACAGTCAGTCTCCATTGGAGTTGGAAGTGGGCAAACATGTACTAGGCTATCTTCCCAAGAAGCCACAGCAGCCGGATAAATTGGATGTTCCACACAATGGCTATTTTATTCAGCCCGCAAGGGGGAAGCAGCGGCCTGCAAAATCTTATTGGTCGCTGCTGCCGTCATTTTTAAAAAAGGTACGCTCAGTTCTTTCATGGAGAACAATGTTTAGTGGAGAACTCGCCTATTGGATACAATGTTGCGAGCTGGGGAAAACCCCTAGAATAATCCACGGCACGCAGAGAGACAAGCAAAGTGTAAATAACTGGATTGGATAGCTATGTCTGTCTGTCTTCGCAGCAACGCGCGACACGTAAGCTAGTGTACTATATACAATGATACGCATTTGTCTTTTACTGTAACTACTTACGTTTTCTGTATTAGGGCTCAGTCACATGGGCGCATCCGGGCACCAATGCGCCCGTCCTCCTGCAGGATAAGACGGCCGCACTGCAGGGCGGAGAAAGAACACATGACTGGCTCCATTGCCGGTCATGTGTTCTTTCTACTGGCGCTGCGGAGAGTCGTCTGCACCTGCAGTGCGTCCGTTTTCTTTATGCAGTAACACGGTCGCATCGGCGCCTGGATGCGCCCGTGTGACTGAGCCCTTACATGTGCTTTCTCCCCAAAGGTCACTCATAGGATATAATGCAAATGGAGTATAATTTCTTGAGCATTTTCAGAATGGGGTAATTAAATCGATGTAGTATTTAAAAAAAAACAACAAAACACTCGGATCCCATGGCGCTATTTTAACGCTGCATTTACTGCGGTTTCAGCAGCGCTGTCATGCATTTTTACAAAGTTTCGGCTGTGTTTTCAGCACAGAGCTGTGAGCCATATAAATGTTGCCTTCAATTCTGACAGCAGCATTTAAATGCCCTCATCAATGTCTGGGGGTCCTAAAGAGCCCCCCGTGATGAGTTCACAGGGTGGCATGTGGTTGCCAAGGCAGCCCAGGTGCCTTCTGAAATCCCTAAAGGCTGCCATTGCAGAGTGCCTACCAAGCCATGCCTGTGATGTGGCTTGATAGATTGCCCATCCGATCATGGTATAACATAATATTATATTACATCATACAGCAGATGGGAACAAACTACTGCAAGTTCTTGTCCCCTATGGGAGGTTAAAAAAGTTTTAATAATTAGAAAAAATAAAAAGGTAATAATAGTTAAAAAAACACACCTTTTTGACATTTTTGTATTGAAAAAGTATAATAAAAAAGGCATTATTTATTCCCCACGGCGAGTGTCATCAGAAAAAAAAACCACGCCAGAATTACCCTTTTTGTTACCCAGTCTCCTAGAAAAAAATTGAATAGAAAGCGATTAAAAAAGACACCTGTACTCCAAAAATGGTACCAAGAGAAACTAGAGGACGTCCTGCAAAAAACCCTCGCACAACTATGCAGACGGGGGAAAAAAGTTAGAAAGAAAGATGGCTGATTTTTTTTTTCTATTTCACTCCATTTAGAATTTTTGAAGTTTTTTAGCAGACTGCTGTCTTAAAGGGGTTGTCCCGCACCAAAACAGGTTTTTTTTTTTTTCAATAGCCCCCCCGTTCGGCGCGAGACAAACCCGATGCAGGGGTTAAAAAAACTAAACGGATAGTGCTTACCTGAATCCCCGCGCTCCGGTGACTTCTTACTTACCTTGCGAAGATGGCCGCTGGGATCTTCACCCTCGGTGGACTGCAGGTCTTCTGTGCGGTCCATTGCCGATTCCAGCCTCCTGATTGGCTGGAATCGGCACACGTGACGGGGCGGAGCTACGAGGAGCCGCTCTCCGGCACGAGCAGCCCCATTCAGAAGAAAGAAGACCGGACTGCGCAAGTGCGTCTAATCGGGCGATTAGACGCTGAAAATTAGACGGCACCATGGAGACGGGGACGCCAGCAACGGAGCAGGTAAGTGAATAACTTCTGTATGGCTCATAATTAATGCACAATGTACATTACAAAGTGCATTAATATGGCCATACAGAAGTGTATACCCCCACTTGCTTTCGTGGGACAACCCCTTTAAGGTCTCGCTCACGACCTGAAGGTTGCGGGTTCGTTCCCCGCGTGGTTCAGGTATCCAGCTCAAGGCTGACTCAGCCTTCCATGGTCAGTAAAAGGAGTCTCCAGCTTGCTGGGGGGTAAGGATGATTGGGGAAGGCAATGGCAAACCACCCCGCAAAAACAGTCTGCTAAGAAAACATCATGATGTGACGTCACCCTTAGGCCACCCTCACACAGGGAGTTTTGTACAGCGTTTAGTACTGCATTTTCAGCCCAGCGCTAAAGGCTGTACAAGGCTCCCATTCATTTCAATGGAGCTGCTCACACAGGGCTGAAAACGCAGCGTCTTCCAAAGCTGCGCTTTGACAGCGATGCATGTTCTATTTTGGGTCGTTTTCAGCCCTGTGTCGCCCATTGAAATGAATGGGCAGCGGTTTCAGCACTGCTGAAAACGCAGCAACACTTGGTGCCGCGTTTCTGGCGTTAACCGCTCACCGATTTTCGGAGGGAGGGCTTACAATAGAAGCCCTACCCTGAAAACCAGTCCCAGCTACGCGAGATAGGGAAAAAAAGAAAGTAATACTCACCTAGCCGCTGTGGTCTGGGTCACGGCCGCTGGTCTCTGCCACTGATCCGGGCTTCCCCTGCACTCATAAGTCTATTGCCGAAGGCCAGGTTTGAGAACCCCGCCTCCAGCAATAGAGTGCTGTGATTGGTTGTCGACGCTGGCTCGATGCCCAATCACAGCCCTTCATTGACTGTCTCAACCAATCGAGCCAGCGCCAACAACCAATTACAGTACTCTATTGCTGGAGGCGGGGTTCTCAAACCTGGCCTACGGCAATAGACTTGTGAGTGCAGGGGAAGCCCGGATTAGTGGCAGAGACAAGTGGCCACGACACGGACTGCAGCGGCTACGTGAGTATTGCTTTTTTTTTTAGCATCCTTGGCTGTGTAAAGTATGCCAGCGCTGCTGAAACCGGGCGAAATCTGCAGTAAACTTCATACGGACATAATACACGCACATTTGGGTGTTTTTAAGTGCATGTGTGCGTATTTCACTATATACTTTGCACGCACATGCAAAAAAACCCCCACAAGCGTGGCCCCCGTTGATTTCAATGGGCGATTAAGTTTGCTATGTGATATTCTCGTGTGCAATACACAACAAAATAGAACGTGCTGCATATTTTTTTGCACAAACTGAAAGCATGAGCAAAATACGCCCAAGTGAACGAACCCATTGAAATGAATGGGTTCTATTTACACAAAATGGCGCGCAAATTTTGCACACTTAATACACAGCACAAATGTGCTTGTGTAAATAAGCCCTAAAAGCTGAAATAGTTCATAAAAATCGTAAGTTGTAGCTGGAGGACAACGGTCCGAAGGCCAGAGTGCTCCCATAAGGCTGGGTTCACACTGGGCGGATTTGCTGCGGAAATTCCGTCCGGAATTTCTCCGCTGCATATCCGCTTGCGGCCGCTAATCCTGGAGTTAGCCAGCCATGTGGACGAGATTTCTCAGAAATCTTGTCCATATGGGACGACCAATCTGTCGCGGCAAAGCCAACAGAAGTCGGCGCTGCGGCCCGGATTCACAAGCAGCAGCATGTTCATTTTTTTTTTATTACGCTGCGGACGCGCTCTCCGAGAGCCCCAGCCGCAGCGGAAGAGCGAGTGACCAGGCCGCTTCAAAACCCCGTGTTGCGGGTTTTGAAGCGGCATGGACATTCGCTCTTCCGCTGCAGCTGGGGCAATCACAATGGCTGTGATTGGTTCTTCGAGCGCTGGCCCTAATGGGCTGAGCAGCGGAACTCAAGAACCAATCACAGCCAGAGTCTCCTGGTGGCAGAGAATTTGAACTCCTAACCAGGAAGATTTGCCTGAAGACAAGTGCCAGGTACCTGCAGAGAAGACATGGCAAAGCGAACAGCGCCTGTTAGGTTATTTTTTTTTTTTTTTTTTATGAAGCCAGGGCTTATTTTAGGGCTTTTACAGTAGGATTACCTATTGTAAAAGTTGCATCGCACCACATGAAAACTAATTTTTTGATCGGTGCAATGAAACAGAAAGAAATGCTTTATAGGCAAACCTGGGCTACAAAACATCGTAAATCATCAAAAAAATTTTTGCATCATGCGTTTCTTTTCTCACAATGTAGCAGCCTACAAAACATCGCTAACGTGAAAGAACCCATTGGAAAGCATGGGATTCACATACATGCGATTTGCAGCGCTGTCGCGTCACAAGTAAATTGCGCAATTGTCACCTGCGTACAAGCGGGTCTAAAAAAGAAGAATTAACATCTTCATGAAAATGTTTTAGTCTTAAAACATACCTGTAACCCCACCCAATCTTATCTGTAACCCCACCAAATCGCGCCTCTAGGCCCACCCAATCTCACCTGTAACCCCACCCAATTGCACCTCTAACTTCATCCAATCACACCTCTAAACCCACCCAATTGCACCTGTAACCCCACCCATTCTCACATGTAACCTCATCCAATCGCACCTCTATCCCCACCCAATCGCACCTCCAATCCCAGTTAATCTCACATGTAACCACACCCAATTGCATCTCTAATCCCACCCAATCTCACATGTAATCCCACCCAATCACACCTCTAATCCCACTCAATCTCACCTGTAACCCCACCCAATCACACCTCCAATCCCAGCTAGTCTCACACGTAACCCCACCCAATCGCATGTCTAACCCCACCCAATTGCAACTGTAACCCCACCCAATCACACCTCTAACCCCACGCAATCGCACCTCTAACCCCACGCAATATATCCTCTAATCATTTGCAATATTACTTCTAACCACTCCCAATTGCAACTGTAACCCCATCCAATCACACCTCTAACCCCACGCAATATAACTTCTAATCATTCGCACTATTACTTCTAACCACTCCCAATCGCACCTGTAACCCCACCCAATTGCAACCCTAACCCCAAGCAATCTCACTTGTAATCCCAGCCAACCACACCTCTAATATCACCCTTTCTCCCCTCTAATACCTCCAACCACACCCAATCACCCCTGTAACCCCACCCAATCCCACCTATTATCCCACCCAGTCTCCACTGTAACCCCACCCAATTGCATCTCTAACTTCACCCAATCTCACCTGTAATCCCACACAATCGCACCTCCAATCCCACCAAATCTCACCTGTAACCCAACCTAATCACACCTCTAATCCCACCCAATTTCACATGTAACCCCACCCAATCCCACCTGTAATCCCACCCAGTCTCCCCTGTAACCCCACCCAATTGCACCTCTCACCCCACCCAATTCCAACTGTTACCCCACCCAATCTCACCTTTAAACCCACCCAATCTCACCTGTAAATACACAAAATCGCACATGTAACCGCACCCATTCTCACATGTAGCCCGACCTAATCATACCTCTAAACCCACCCAACCAATCTCGCATGTAACCCCACCCAATCGCACGTGTAACCCCGCCCAATCTCACCTGTAGCTCCACCCAATCTTACCTATAACCACACCCAATCTCACCTGTAAACCCACCCAATTGCACCTCTAACCCTAACTAATCTCACCTGTAACCCTACCAAATCACAACTCTAACCCCACCCAATCGCAACTCTAACCCTAGCCAATTCCAACTGTAACCCCACCCAATTGCACCTCTAACCTCACACAATATCACCTGTAACCCCATCCAATCACACCTCCAATCCCACCCAATCTCACATGTAACCCTACCCAATCGCACCTCTAACCCCACCCAATCTCACCTGTAGCCCCATCCAATCTTACCTCTAACCACACCCAATCAAACGTGTAAACCCACCAATCCCACCTATAATCTTACCCAGTCTTCCCTGTAACCCCACCCAATTGCACCTCTAATCCCACCCATTTCAAACTGTAACTCCTCCTAATCGCACCTCTAAATTCACCCAATCTCACCTGTAACCCCACCCAATCGCACCTGTAAGGCCGCCCAATCTCACATGTAACACTTTCCAATCTTACCTCTAACCACACCCAATCTCACCTGCAACCCCAAACAATCACACCTATAATCCCACTCAGTCTCCCCTGTAACCCTACCCAATTGCACCTCTAACCCCACCCAATTCCAACTGTAACCCCATCTTATCACACCTCTAACCTCACCCAATTCCAACTGTAACCCCACCTAATCGCACCTTCAGTCCCACTCAATCTCACATGTAACCCTACCCAATAGCACCTCTAACCCCACCCAATCTTACCTGTATCCCCACCGAATCTTACCTCTAACCACACCCAATCTCATCTGTAAACCCACGCAATCACACCTCTATCCCCCCCAATCTCACATGTAACCCCACCCAATCGCACCTCCAACCCCACCCAATTTAACCTAAATCCCCACCCAATCTCACCTCTAACCCCACCCAACCACAACTTCAACCTCAGCCAATTCCAACTGTAACCCAATCACACCTCTAGCCTCACCCAAAATCACCTGTTAACCCCACCCAATCAAACCTCCAACCCCACTCAATCTCACATGTAACCCTACCCAATCCAACCCAATCTCACATGTAACCCTTTCAAATCTCACCTCTAACCCTACCAAATCTGACCTGCAGCCCCACCCAATTTTACCTGTAAACCCACACAATAACACCTATAATCCCACTCAGTCACCCCTGTAACCCTACCCAATCTCGTGTGTAATCCCACCCAATCGCACCTCTAAACCCACCCAATTGCAACTGTAACCCCACCCAATCTCACATGTAACCCCATCCAATCACACCTATATCCCAACCCTATCGCACTTGTAACCCCACTCAATCGCACCTCTAACCCCACCCAATCTCACCTGTAACCCTACCCAATCGCTCCTGTAACCCCACCCAATTGCAGCTGTTATCCACCCAATCTCCCATCTAATCTCACCCAAATACATCTGTACCACACCCAATCACACCTCTAATCCCACAGAACCGCACCTCTAACCCCATCCAATCGCACCACAAACCCCACCCAATCACATCTGTAACCACATCCAATCTCAACTGTAACCCCACCTAATTGTACCTCTAACCTCACCCAATCTCACCTGTAACCCCACGCAATCGCACCTATAACCCCACCTAATTGCACTTCTAATCCCACCCAATCTCACCTGTAACCCTACCCAATCGCTCCTGTAACCCCACCCAATTTCACCTCTAACCTAACCCAATCTCACCTGTAATCCCACCCAGTCGCACCTCTAATCCCACCCAGTCTCATCTTTACCCCACTCAATCGCACCACTAATCTTACCCAATCTCACATGTAACCATACCCAATCTCACCTGTAGCCCCACCCTATTTTACCTCTTACCACACTCAATCTCACCTGTAATCCCACACAATCACACCTCCAACCCCACCCAATCTCACATGTAACCCTTTCCAATCGCACCTCTAACCCTACCCAATCTCACCTATAGCCCCACCCAATCTTTCCTGTAAACCCACGCAATAACACCTATAATGCCACTCAGTCGCCCCTGTAACCCTACACAATCTCACATGTAACCCCACCCAATCGCACCTCTAAGCCCACCCAATTGCACCTGTAACCCCACCCAATCTCACATGTAACCTCATCCAATCGCACCTCTATCCAAACGCTATCGCACTTGTAACCCCACTGGATCGCACCTATAACCCCACCCAATCTCACCTGTAACCCTACCCAATCGCTCCTGTAACCCCACCCAATTGCACCTGTTATCCACCCAATCTTCCATCTAATCCCACCCAATCACATCTGTACCACATCCAATCACACCTCTAATCCCACAGAACCGCACCACTAACCCCACCCAATCTCACCTGTAACCGCATCCAATATTAACTGTAACCCCACCTAATTTTACCTCTAACCTCACCCAATCTCACCTGTAACCCCACCTAATTGCACTTCTAATCCCACCCAATCTCACCTGTAACCCTACCCAGTCGCACCTCTAATCCCACCCAGTCTCATCTTTACGCCACTCAATCGCACCTCTAATCTTACCCAATCTCACATGTAACCCCACCCAATCGCACCTGTAAGCCCATCCAACGTCACCTGGAACCCCAGACAATCGCACCTCCACCCCCACCAAATAGCCCCTCTAACCTTACTCAATCTCGCCTGTAACCACACCCAATCGCACCTCTAACGCCACCCAATCGCACATCTAATCCTACCCAATTGCACCTTTAACCCAACGCTATCTCACCTGTAACCCCACCCAATCGTACCTCTAATCCCACTCACTCACCCCTGTAACCCCATCCAATCACACCTCTAATCATACCAAATCGCACCAGTAACCCCACCCAATTCCAACTGTAACCCCACCCAATCTCACCTGTAAACCCACGCAATCGCACCTGTAACCGCAACCAATCTCACTTGTAACCCTACCTAATTCCATTTCTAAACCCACCAAATCTCACATATAACCCCACCCAATCGCACAACGAACCCTACCCAATCGCAGCTGTTGCCCCACGCAATCTCACCTCTAACCACACCCTATCTCACCTGTAACCCCACCCAATCGCACCTGTAAGGCCACCCAATCTCACATGTAACCGTACCCAATCTCACCTGTAGCCCCACCCTATTTTACCTCTAACTACACCCAATCTCACCTGTAATCCCACACAATCACAAGTGTAATCCCACCCAGCCGCCCCTGTAACCCTACCCAATCGCACCTCTAACCCCACCCAATTCCAACTGTAACCCCATCTTATCAAACCTCTAACCTCACCCAATTCCACCGGTAACCCCACCCAATCGCACCACCAATCCCACCCAATCTCACATGTAACCCCACCCAAACACTCCTGTAACCCCACCCAATTTCACCTCTAACCTCACCCAAACTCACCTGTAATCCCACCCAATCGCACCTCTAATCCCACCCAGTCACAGCTTTACCCTATTCAATTGCACATATAATCCCACCCCATCTCACATGTAACCCCACCCAATCGCTCCTGTAACCCCATTCAATCTCACCTGGAACCCCAGCCAATCGCACTTCTAACCCCACCTAATCACACCTGTTACCTGACTCAATCTCACCTTTGACCCCACCCAATCGCACCTGTAACCCCACCCAATCACACCTCTAATACCAATCAATCTCCCCTGTAACCCCACCCGAACACACCTCTAATCTCACCAAATCGCATCTGTAACCCCACCCAATTCCAACTGTAACTCCACCAAATCTCACCTGTAAACCCATGCAATCTCCCCTGTAAACCCACCCAATCGGATCTGTAACCGCATCCAATCTTACCTGTAACCCCACCTAATTGCACCTCTAACCTCACCAAATCTCACCTGTAACCACAACCAATCGCACCTGTAACCCCACCTAATCGCACCTCTAATCCCACCCAGTCTCATCTTTACCCCAACCAATCTCACCTGTAACCCTACCTAATCACTTCTGTAACCCCACCCAATTTCACCTCTAACCTCACCCAATCTCACCCGTAATCCCACCCAATTGCACCTCTAATCCCACCCAGTCTCATCTTTACCCCATTCAATCGCAGCTCTAATCCCACCCAATCTCACCTGTAATCCCACCCAAGTGCACGTCTAACCCCACCCAATCGCACCTGTAACCCCACCCAATCGCTACTGTAATCCCACTCAATCTCCCCTGTAACCCCACCCAATCACACCTCTAATCCTACCAAATCTCACCTGTAACCCCACCCAATTCCAACTATAACCCCACCCAATCTCACCTCTAAACCCACCCAATCTCATCTGTAAATTCACCCAATCGCGCCTGTAAACGCACCCAATCTCACATGTAACCCTACCTAATCACACATCTAAACCCACCCAATCTCACATGTAACCCCACCCAATTGAAACTCCAACCCCAGCCAATTCCAACTGTAACCCCCACCCAATCGCGCCTCAAACCTCACGCAATATCACCTGTAACTCCACCCAATCACAACTCCAATCCTGCCCAATCTCACATTTAACTCTACCTAATCGCACCTCTAACCCAACCCAATCTCACCTGCAGCCCCACCCAATCTGACCTTTAACCTCACCCAATCTCACCTCTAAACCCACCCAATCTCACCTGTAAACCCACCCAATCGCACCTGTAACCACACTCAATCTAACTTGTAACCCTAAATAATCACACTTCTAAACCCACCCAATCTAACATGTAACCCCACCCAATCGCACAACGAACCCTACCCAATCGCAGCTGTTGCCCCACGCAATCTCACCTCTAACCACACCCTATCTCACCTGTAACCCCACCCAATCGCACCTGTAAGGCCACCCAATCTCACATGTAACCGTACCCAATCTCACCTGTAGCCCCACCCTATTTTACCTCTAACTACACCCAATCTCACCTGTAATCCCACACAATCACAAGTGTAATCCCACCCAGCCGCCCCTGTAACCCTACCCAATCGCACCTCTAACCCCACCCAATTCCAACTGTAACCCCATTTTATGAAACCTCTAACCTCACCCAATTCCACCGGTAACCCCACCCAATCGCACCACCAATCCCACCCAATCTCACATGTAACCCCACCCAAACACTCCTGTAACCCCACCCAATTTCACCTCTAACCTCACCCAAACTCACCTGTAATCCCACCGAATCGCACCTCTAATCCCACCCAGTCACAGCTTTACCCTATTCAATTGCACATATAATCCCACCCCATCTCACATGTAACCCCACCCAATCGCTCCTGTAACCCCATTCAATCTCACCTGGAACCCCAGCCAATCGCACTTCTAACCCCACCTAATCACACCTGTTACCTGACTCAATCTCACCTTTGACCCCACCCAATCGCACCTGTAACCCCACCCAATCACACCTCTAATACCAATCAATCTCCCCTGTAACCCCACCCGAACACACCTCTAATCTCACCAAATCGCATCTGTAACCCCACCCAATTCCAACTGTAACTCCACCCAATCTCACCTGTAAACCCATGCAATCTCCCCTGTAAACCCACCCAATCGCAACTGTAACCGCACCCAATCTCACATGTAACCCCACCCAGTCGCACCTGTATCCCCACCCAATCTCACCTCTAATCCCACCCAATTGCAACTCCAACCCCAGCCAATCGCACCTCAAACCCCACCAAATCGCACCTCTAACCTTACTTAATCTTACCTGTAACCACACCCAATAGCACCTCTATCCCCACCCAATCCACCTGTAACCCCACCCAATTGCACCTCTAACCCAATGCTATCTCACCTGTAACCCCAGCCAATCACACCTCTAATCCTACCAAATCGTACCTGTAACCCCACCCAATCTCACCTCTAAACCCACCCAATCTCACCTGTAAACCCACCCAATCGCACCTGTAACCACACTCAATCTCACTTGTAACCCTACCTAATCACACTTCTAAACCCACCCAATCTAACATGTAACCCCACCCAATCGCACATCGAACCCTACCCAATCGCAGCTGTGGCCCCACCCAATCTCACCTCTCACCACACCCTCTCACCTGTAACCCCACCCAATCGCACCTGTAAGGCCACCCAATCTCACATGTAACCGTACCCAATCTCACCTGTAGCCCCACTCTATTTTACCTCTAACCACACCCAATCTCACCTGTAATCCCACACAATCACAAGTATAATCCCACCCAGCCGCCCCTGTAACCCTACCCAATCGCACCTCTAACCCCACCCAATTCCAACTGTAACCCCTTCTTATCAAACCTCTAACCTCACCCAATTCCACCTGTAACCCCACCCAATCGCACCACCAATCCCACCCAATCTCACATGTAACCCCATCCAAACACTCCTGTAACCCCACCCAATTTCACCTCTAACCTCACCCAAACTCACCTGTAATCCCACTCAATCGCACCTCTAATCCCACCCAGTCACAGCTTTACCCTATTCAATTGCACATATAATCCCACCCCATCTCACATGTAACCCCACCCAATCGCTCCTTTAACCCCATCCAATCTCACCTGGAACCCCAGCCAATCGCACTTCTAACCCCACCTAATCACACCTGTTACCTCACTCAATCTCACCTTTGACCCCACCCAATCGCACCTGTAACCCCACCCAATCACACCTCTAATACCAATCAATCTCCCCTGTAACCCCACCCAATCACACCTCTAATCCTACCAAATCGCATCTGTAACCCCAACCAATTCCAACTGTAACTCCACCCAATCTCACCTGTAAACCCATGCAATCTCCCCTGTAAACCCACCCAATCGCACCTGTAACCGCACCCAATCTCACATGTAACCCCACCCAGTCGCACCTGTATCCCCACCCAATCTCGCCTCTAATCCCACCCAATTGCAACTCCAACCCCAGCCAATTCCAACTCTAACCACACCCAATCGCACCTCTAACCTCACGCAATATCACCTGTAACAACACCCAATCACAACTCCAATCCCACCCAATCTCACATGTAACCCTACCTAATCGCACCTCTAACCCAACCCAATCTCACCTGTAGCCCCACCCAATCTTACCTCTAATCCCACTCAATCTCCCCTGTAACCCCACCCAATCACACCTCTAATCCTACCAAATCTCACTGTAACCCCACCCAATTCCAACTGTAACCCCAACCAATCTCACCTCTAAACCCACCCAATCTCATCTGTAAATTCACCCAATCGCACCTGTAAACGCACCCAATCTCACATGTAACCCTACCTAATCACACATCTAAACCCACCCAATCTCACATGTAACCCCACACAATTGAAACTCCAACCCCAGCCAATTCCAACTGTAACCCCACCCAATCGCGCCTCTAACTTCACGCAATATCACCTGTAACCCCACCCAAACACAACTCCAATCCCGCCCAATCTCACATTTAACTTTACCTAATCGCACCTCTAACCCAACCCTATCTCACCTGTTGCCCCACCCAATCTTACCTTTAACCACAACCAATCACACCTGTAAACCCACCCAATCCCACCTTTAATCCCACCCAGTCTCCCCTGTAACCCCTCCCAATTGCACCTCTAACCCCACCCAATTTCAACTGTACACCACCTAATCGCTCCTCTAACCTCACCCAATCTCACCTGTAACCCCACCCAATTGCAATTGTAACCCCACCCAATTGCACCTTCAACCTCACCCAATCTCACCTGTAAACCTACCAAATCGCTCCTGTAACCCCACCCAATTGCAACTGTTATCCACCCAATCTCCCATCTAATCGCACCCAATCACGTTTGTACCACCTCTCATCCCAAAGGACCGCGCATCTAACCCCACCCAATCGCACCTCTAACCCCACGCAATCTCACCAGGAACCGCACCCAATCACAACTCCAACCCCACCCAATCGCATTTGAAACCCCACCCAATAGCACCTCTAACCCCACCCAATCTCACTTGTAACCCTACCCAATCGCTCCTGTAACCCCACCCAATTGCAACTGTTATCCACCCAATCTCCCATCTAATCCCACCCAATCACATCTGTACCACACCTAATCACACGTCTAATCCCACCTAATCTCACCTGTAACCACACCCAATATCACCTCTAACCCCACCCAATTGCAACTCCAACCCCAGCCAATTCCAACTCTAACCTCACCCAATCACACCTCTAACCTCACGCAATATCACCTGTAACAACACCCAATCACAACTCCAATCCCACCCAATCTCACATGTAATCCTAAATAATCGCACCTCTAACCCAACCCAATCTCACCTGTAGCCCCACCCAATCTTACCTCTAACCACACCCAATCACACCTGTAAACCCACCCAATCCCACCCAATCTCCCCTGTAACTCCTCCCAATTGCACCTCTAAACCCACCCAATTTCAACTGTAACACCACCTAATCGGTCCTCTAACTTCACCCAATCTCACCTGTAACCCCACCCAATCGCACCACCAATCCCACCCAATCTCACATGTAACCCCATCCAAACACTCCTGTAACCCCACCCAATTTCACCTCTAACCTCACCCAAACTCACCTGTAATCCCACTCAATCGCACCTCTAATCCCACCCAGTCACAGCTTTACCCTATTCAATTGCACATATAATCCCACCCCATCTCACATGTAACCCCACCCAATCGCTCCTTTAACCCCATCCAATCTCACCTGGAACCCCAGCCAATCGCACTTCTAACCCCACCTAATCACACCTGTTACCTCACTCAATCTCACCTTTGACCCCACCCAATCGCACCTGTAACCCCACCCAATCACACCTCTAATACCAATCAATCTCCCCTGTAACCCCACCCAATCACACCTCTAATCCTACCAAATCGCATCTGTAACCCCAACCAATTCCAACTGTAACTCCACCCAATCTCACCTGTAAACCCATGCAATCTCCCCTGTAAACCCACCCAATCGCACCTGTAACCGCACCCAATCTCACATGTAACCCCACCCAGTCGCACCTGTATCCCCACCCAATCTCGCCTCTAATCCCACCCAATTGCAACTCCAACCCCAGCCAATTCCAACTCTAACCACACCCAATCGCACCTCTAACCTCACGCAATATCACCTGTAACAACACCCAATCACAACTCCAATCCCACCCAATCTCACATGTAACCCTACCTAATCGCACCTCTAACCCAACCCAATCTCACCTGTAGCCCCACCCAATCTTACCTCTAATCCCACTCAATCTCCCCTGTAACCCCACCCAATCACACCTCTAATCCTACCAAATCTCACTGTAACCCCACCCAATTCCAACTGTAACCCCAACCAATCTCACCTCTAAACCCACCCAATCTCATCTGTAAATTCACCCAATCGCACCTGTAAACGCACCCAATCTCACATGTAACCCTACCTAATCACACATCTAAACCCACCCAATCTCACATGTAACCCCACACAATTGAAACTCCAACCCCAGCCAATTCCAACTGTAACCCCACCCAATCGCGCCTCTAACTTCACGCAATATCACCTGTAACCCCACCCAAACACAACTCCAATCCCGCCCAATCTCACATTTAACTTTACCTAATCGCACCTCTAACCCAACCCTATCTCACCTGTTGCCCCACCCAATCTTACCTTTAACCACAACCAATCACACCTGTAAACCCACCCAATCCCACCTTTAATCCCACCCAGTCTCCCCTGTAACCCCTCCCAATTGCACCTCTAACCCCACCCAATTTCAACTGTACACCACCTAATCGCTCCTCTAACCTCACCCAATCTCACCTGTAACCCCACCCAATTGCAATTGTAACCCCACCCAATTGCACCTTCAACCTCACCCAATCTCACCTGTAAACCTACCAAATCGCTCCTGTAACCCCACCCAATTGCAACTGTTATCCACCCAATCTCCCATCTAATCGCACCCAATCACGTTTGTACCACCTCTCATCCCAAAGGACCACGCATCTAACCCCACCCAATCGCACCTCTAACCCCACGCAATCTCACCAGGAACCGCACCCAATCACAACTCCAACCCCACCCAATCGCATTTGAAACCCCACCCAATAGCACCTCTAACCCCACCCAATCTCACTTGTAACCCTACCCAATCGCTCCTGTAACCCCACCCAATTGCAACTGTTATCCACCCAATCTCCCATCTAATCCCACCCAATCACATCTGTACCACACCTAATCACACGTCTAATCCCACCTAATCTCACCTGTAACCACACCCAATATCACCTCTAACCCCACCCAATTGCAACTCCAACCCCAGCCAATTCCAACTCTAACCTCACCCAATCACACCTCTAACCTCACGCAATATCACCTGTAACAACACCCAATCACAACTCCAATCCCACCCAATCTCACATGTAATCCTAAATAATCGCACCTCTAACCCAACCCAATCTCACCTGTAGCCCCACCCAATCTTACCTCTAACCACACCCAATCACACCTGTAAACCCACCCAATCCCACCCAATCTCCCCTGTAACTCCTCCCAATTGCACCTCTAAACCCACCCAATTTCAACTGTAACACCACCTAATCGGTCCTCTAACTTCACCCAATCTCACCTGTAACCCCACCCAATCGCACCACCAATCCCACCCAATCTCACATGTAACCCCATCCAAACACTCCTGTAACCCCACCCAATTTCACCTCTAACCTCACCCAAACTCACCTGTAATCCCACTCAATCGCACCTCTAATCCCACCCAGTCACAGCTTTACCCTATTCAATTGCACATATAATCCCACCCCATCTCACATGTAACCCCACCCAATCGCTCCTTTAACCCCATCCAATCTCACCTGGAACCCCAGCCAATCGCACTTCTAACCCCACCTAATCACACCTGTTACCTCACTCAATCTCACCTTTGACCCCACCCAATCGCACCTGTAACCCCACCCAATCACACCTCTAATACCAATCAATCTCCCCTGTAACCCCACCCAATCACACCTCTAATCCTACCAAATCGCATCTGTAACCCCAACCAATTCCAACTGTAACTCCACCCAATCTCACCTGTAAACCCATGCAATCTCCCCTGTAAACCCACCCAATCGCACCTGTAACCGCACCCAATCTCACATGTAACCCCACCCAGTCGCACCTGTATCCCCACCCAATCTCGCCTCTAATCCCACCCAATTGCAACTCCAACCCCAGCCAATTCCAACTCTAACCACACCCAATCGCACCTCTAACCTCACGCAATATCACCTGTAACAACACCCAATCACAACTCCAATCCCACCCAATCTCACATGTAACCCTACCTAATCGCACCTCTAACCCAACCCAATCTCACCTGTAGCCCCACCCAATCTTACCTCTAATCCCACTCAATCTCCCCTGTAACCCCACCCAATCACACCTCTAATCCTACCAAATCTCACTGTAACCCCACCCAATTCCAACTGTAACCCCAACCAATCTCACCTCTAAACCCACCCAATCTCATCTGTAAATTCACCCAATCGCACCTGTAAACGCACCCAATCTCACATGTAACCCTACCTAATCACACATCTAAACCCACCCAATCTCACATGTAACCCCACACAATTGAAACTCC
Source organism: Eleutherodactylus coqui (assembly GCF_035609145.1). Lineage (NCBI taxonomy): Eukaryota > Metazoa > Chordata > Amphibia > Anura > Eleutherodactylidae > Eleutherodactylus > Eleutherodactylus coqui. The sequence continues at coordinate 178,295 of NW_027102368.1, forward strand.
AACCCCAGCCAATTCCAACTGTAACCCCACCCAAACACAACTCCAATCCCGCCCAATCTCACATTTAACTTTACCTAATCGCACCTCTAACCCAACCCTATCTCACCTGTTGCCCCACCCAATCTTACCTTTAACCACAACCAATCACACCTGTAAACCCACCCAATCCCACCTTTAATCCCACCCAGTCTCCCCTGTAACCCCTCCCAATTGCACCTCTAACCCCACCCAATTTCAACTGTACACCACCTAATCGCTCCTCTAACCTCACCCAATCTCACCTGTAACCCCACCCAATTGCAATTGTAACCCCACCCAATTGCACCTTCAACCTCACCCAATCTCACCTGTAAACCTACCAAATCGCTCCTGTAACCCCACCCAATTGCAACTGTTATCCACCCAATCTCCCATCTAATCGCACCCAATCACGTTTGTACCACCTCTCATCCCAAAGGACCGCGCATCTAACCCCACCCAATCGCACCTCTAACCCCACGCAATCTCACCAGGAACCGCACCCAATCACAACTCCAACCCCACCCAATCGCATTTGTAACCCTACCCAATCGCTCCTGTAACCCCACCCAATTGCAACTGTTATCCACCCAATCTCCCATCTAATCCCACCCAATCACATCTGTACCACACCTAATCACACGTCTAATCCCACCTAATCTCACCTGTAACCACACCCAATATCACCTCTAACCCCACCCAATAGCACCTCTAACCCCACCCAATCTCACTTGTAACCCTACCCAATCGCTCCTGTAACCCCACCCAATTGCAACTGTTATCCACCCAATCTCCCATCTAATCCCACCCAATCACATCTGTACCACACCTAATCACACGTCTAATCCCACCTAATCTCACCTGTAACCACACCCAATATCACCTCTAACCCCACCCAATTGCAACTCCAACCCCAGCCAATTCCAACTCTAACCTCACCCAATCACACCTCTAACCTCACGCAATATCACCTGTAACAACACCCAATCACAACTCCAATCCCACCCAATCTCACATGTAATCCTAAATAATCGCACCTCTAACCCAACCCAATCTCACCTGTAGCCCCACCCAATGTTACCTCTAACCACACCCAATCACACCTGTAAACCCACCCAATCCCACCCAATCTCCCCTGTAACTCCTCCCAATTGCACCTCTAAACCCACCCAATTTCAACTGTAACACCACCTAATCGGTCCTCTAACTTCACCCAATCTCACCTGTAACCCCACCCAATCGCACCACCAATCCCACCCAATCTCACATGTAACCCCATCCAAACACTCCTGTAACCCCACCCAATTTCACCTCTAACCTCACCCAAACTCACCTGTAATCCCACTCAATCGCACCTCTAATCCCACCCAGTCACAGCTTTACCCTATTCAATTGCACATATAATCCCACCCCATCTCACATGTAACCCCACCCAATCGCTCCTTTAACCCCATCCAATCTCACCTGGAACCCCAGCCAATCGCACTTCTAACCCCACCTAATCACACCTGTTACCTCACTCAATCTCACCTTTGACCCCACCCAATCGCACCTGTAACCCCACCCAATCACACCTCTAATACCAATCAATCTCCCCTGTAACCCCACCCAATCACACCTCTAATCCTACCAAATCGCATCTGTAACCCCAACCAATTCCAACTGTAACTCCACCCAATCTCACCTGTAAACCCATGCAATCTCCCCTGTAAACCCACCCAATCGCACCTGTAACCGCACCCAATCTCACATGTAACCCCACCCAGTTGCACCTGTATCCCCACCCAATCTCGCCTCTAATCCCACCCAATTGCAACTCCAACCCCAGCCAATTCCAACTCTAACCACACCCAATCGCACCTCTAACCTCACGCAATATCACCTGTAACAACACCCAATCACAACTCCAATCCCACCCAATCTCACATGTAACCCTACCTAATCGCACCTCTAACCCAACCCAATCTCACCTGTAGCCCCACCCAATCTTACCTCTAATCCCACTCAATCTCCCCTGTAACCCCACCCAATCACACCTCTAATCCTACCAAATCTCACTGTAACCCCACCCAATTCCAACTGTAACCCCAACCAATCTCACCTCTAAACCCACCCAATCTCATCTGTAAATTCACCCAATCGCACCTGTAAACGCACCCAATCTCACATGTAACCCTACCTAATCACACATCTAAACCCACCCAATCTCACATGAAACCCCACACAATTGAAACTCCAACCCCAGCCAATTCCAACTGTAACCCCACCCAATCGCGCCTCTAACTTCACGCAATATCACCTGTAACCCCACCCAAACACAACTCCAATCCCGCCCAATCTCACATTTAACTTTACCTAATCGCACCTCTAACCCAACCCTATCTCACCTGTTGCCCCACCCAATCTTACCTTTAACCACAACCAATCACACCTGTAAACCCACCCAATCCCACCTTTAATCCCACCCAGTCTCCCCTGTAACCCCTCCCAATTGCACCTCTAACCCCACCCAATTTCAACTGTACACCACCTAATCGCTCCTCTAACCTCACCCAATCTCACCTGTAACCCCACCCAATTGCAATTGTAACCCCACCCAATTGCACCTTCAACCTCACCCAATCTCACCTGTAAACCTACCAAATCGCTCCTGTAACCCCACCCAATTGCAACTGTTATCCACCCAATCTCCCATCTAATCGCACCCAATCACGTTTGTACCACCTCTCATCCCAAAGGACCGCTCATCTAACCCCACCCAATCGCACCTCTAACCCCACGCAATCTCACCAGGAACCGCACCCAATCACAACTCCAACCCCACCCAATCGCATTTGAAACCCCACCCAATAGCACCTCTAACCCCACCCAATCTCACTTGTAACCCTACCCAATCGCTCCTGTAACCCCACCCAATTGCAACTGTTATCCACCCAATCTCCCATCTAATCCCACCCAATCACATCTGTACCACACCTAATCACACGTCTAATCCCACCTAATCTCACCTGTAACCACACCCAATATCACCTCTAACCCCACCCAATTGCAACTCCAACCCCAGCCAATTCCAACTCTAACCTCACCCAATCACACCTCTAACCTCACGCAATATCACCTGTAACAACACCCAATCACAACTCCAATCCCACCCAATCTCACATGTAATCCTAAATAATCGCACCTCTAACCCAACCCAATCTCACCTGTAGCCCCACCCAATCTTACCTCTAACCACACCCAATCACACCTGTAAACCCACCCAATCCCACCCAATCTCCCCTGTAACTCCTCCCAATTGCACCTCTAAACCCACCCAATTTCAACTGTAACACCACCTAATCGGTCCTCTAACTTCACCCAATCTCACCTGTAACCCCACCCAATCGCACCACCAATCCCACCCAATCTCACATGTAACCCCACCCAAACACTCCTGTAACCCCACCCAATTTCACCTCTAACCTCACCCAAACTCACCTGTAATCCCACCCAATCGCACCTCTAATCCCACCCAGTCACAGCTTTACCCTATTCAATTGCACATATAATCCCACCCCATCTCACATGTAACCCCACCCAATCGCTCCGGTAACCTCATCCAATCTCACCTGGAACCCCAGCCAATCGCACTTCTAACCCCACCTAATCACACCTCTTACCTCACTCAATCTCACCTTTGACCCCACCCAATCGCACCTGTAACCCCACCCAATCACACCTCTAATACCAATCAATCTCCCCTGTAACCCCACCCAATCACACCTCTAATCCTACCAAATCGCATCTGTAACCCCACCCAATACCAACTGTAACTCCACCCAATCTCACCTGTAAACCCATGCAATCTCCCCTGTAAACGCACCCAATCGCACCTGTAACCGCACCCAATCTCACATGTAACCCCACCCAGTCGCACCTGTATCCCCACCCAATCTCGCCTCTAATCCCACCCAATTGCAACTCCAACCCCAGCCAATCGCACCTCTAACCCCACCAAATCGCACCTCTAACCTTACTCAATCTTACCTGTAACCACACCCAATAGCACCTCTAACCCCACCCAATCGCACCTGTAACCCCACCCAATTGCACTTCTAACCCAACGCTATCTCACCTGTAACCCCAGCCAATCACACCTCTAATCCTACCAAATCGTACCTGTAACCCCACCCAATCTCACCTCTAAACCCACCCAATCTCACCTGTAACCCCACCCAATCGCACCTGTAAGGCCACCCAATCTCACATGTAACCGTACCCAATCTCACCTGTAGCCCCACTCTATTTTACCTCTAACCACACCCAATCTCACCTGTAATCCCACACAATCACAAGTATAATCCCACCCAGCCGCCCCTGTAACCCTACCCAATCGCACCTCTAACCCCACACAATTCCAACTGTAACCCCTTCTTATCAAACCTCTAACCTCATCCAATTCCAACTGTAACCCCACCCAATCGCACCTCCAATCCCACCCAATCTCACATGTAACCCCACCCAAATGCTTCTGTAACCCCACCCAATTTCACCTCTAACCTCACCCAAACTCACCTGTAAACCCACCCAATCGCACCTGTAACCGCACCCAATCTCACATGTAACCCTACCCAATCACACATCTAAACCCACCCAATCTCACATGTATCCCCACCAAATCTCACCTCTAACCCCACCCAATTGCAACTCCAACCCCAGCCAATTCCAACTCTAACCTCACCCAATCACACCTCTAACCTCACGCAATATCAGCTGTAACAACACCGAATCACAACTCCAATCCCACCCAATCTAACATGTAACCCCACCCAATCGCACATCGAACCCTACCCAATCACAGCTGTGGCCCCACGCAATCTCACCTCTAACCACACCCTATCTCACCTGTAACCCTACCCAATCGCAGCTGTTGCTCCACACAATCTCACCTTTAACCACACCCTATCTCACCTGTAACCCCACCCAATCGCACCTGTAAGGCCACCCAATCTCACATGTAACCGTACCCAATCTCACCTGTAGCCCCACCCTATTTTACCTCTAACTACACCCAATCTCACCTGTAATCCCACACAATCACAAGTGTAATCCCACCCAGCCGCCCCTGTAACCCTACCCAATCGCACCTCTAACCCCACCCAATTCCAACTGTAACCCCTTCTTATCAAACCTCTAACCTCACCCAATTCCACCTGTAACCCCACCCAATCGCACCACCAATCCCACCCAATCTCACATGTAACCCCATCCAAACACTCCTGTAACCCCACCCAATTTCACCTCTAACCTCACCCAAACTCACCTGTAATCCCACTCAATCGCACCTCTAATCCCACCCAGTCACAGCTTTACCCTATTCAATTGCACATATAATCCCACCCCATCTCACATGTAACCCCACCCAATCGCTCCTTTAACCCCATCCAATCTCACCTGGAACCCCAGCCAATCGCACTTCTAACCCCACCTAATCACACCTGTTACCTCACTCAATCTCACCTTTGACCCCACCCAATCGCACCTGTAACCCCACCCAATCACACCTCTAATACCAATCAATCTCCCCTGTAACCCCACCCAATCACACCTCTAATCCTACCAAATCGCATCTGTAACCCCAACCAATTCCAACTGTAACTCCACCCAATCTCACCTGTAAACCCATGCAATCTCCCCTGTAAACCCACCCAATCGCACCTGTAACCGCACCCAATCTCACATGTAACCCCACCCAGTCGCACCTGTATCCCCACCCAATCTCGCCTCTAATCCCACCCAATTGCAACTCCAACCCCAGCCAATTCCAACTCTAACCACACCCAATCGCACCTCTAACCTCACGCAATATCACCTGTAACAACACCCAATCACAACTCCAATCCCACCCAATCTCACATGTAACCCTACCTAATCGCACCTCTAACCCAACCCAATCTCACCTGTAGCCCCACCCAATCTTACCTCTAATCCCACTCAATCTCCCCTGTAACCCCACCCAATCACACCTCTAATCCTACCAAATCTCACTGTAACCCCACCCAATTCCAACTGTAACCCCAACCAATCTCACCTCTAAACCCACCCAATCTCATCTGTAAATTCACCCAATCGCACCTGTAAACGCACCCAATCTCACATGTAACCCTACCTAATCACACATCTAAACCCACCCAATCTCACATGTAACCCCACACAATTGAAACTCCAACCCCAGCCAATTCCAACTGTAACCCCACCCAATCGCGCCTCTAACTTCACGCAATATCACCTGTAACCCCACCCAAACACAACTCCAATCCCGCCCAATCTCACATTTAACTTTACCTAATCGCACCTCTAACCCAACCCTATCTCACCTGTTGCCCCACCCAATCTTACCTTTAACCACAACCAATCACACCTGTAAACCCACCCAATCCCACCTTTAATCCCACCCAGTCTCCCCTGTAACCCCTCCCAATTGCACCTCTAACCCCACCCAATTTCAACTGTACACCACCTAATCGCTCCTCTAACCTCACCCAATCTCACCTGTAACCCCACCCAATTGCAATTGTAACCCCACCCAATTGCACCTTCAACCTCACCCAATCTCACCTGTAAACCTACCAAATCGCTCCTGTAACCCCACCCAATTGCAACTGTTATCCACCCAATCTCCCATCTAATCGCACCCAATCACGTTTGTACCACCTCTCATCCCAAAGGACCGCTCATCTAACCCCACCCAATCGCACCTCTAACCCCACGCAATCTCACCAGGAACCGCACCCAATCACAACTCCAACCCCACCCAATCGCATTTGAAACCCCACCCAATAGCACCTCTAACCCCACCCAATCTCACTTGTAACCCTACCCAATCGCTCCTGTAACCCCACCCAATTGCAACTGTTATCCACCCAATCTCCCATCTAATCCCACCCAATCACATCTGTACCACACCTAATCACATGTCTAATCCCACCTAATCTCACCTGTAACCACACCCAATATCACCTCTAACCCCACCCAATTGCAACTCCAACCCCAGCCAATTCCAACTCTAACCTCACCCAATCACACCTCTAACCTCACGCAATATCACCTGTAACAACACCCAATCACAACTCCAATCCCACCCAATCTCACATGTAATCCTAAATAATCGCACCTCTAACCCAACCCAATCTCACCTGTAGCCCCACCCAATCTTACCTCTAACCACACCCAATCACACCTGTAAACCCACCCAATCCCACCCAATCTCCCCTGTAACTCCTCCCAATTGCACCTCTAAACCCACCCAATTTCAACTGTAACACCACCTAATCGGTCCTCTAACTTCACCCAATCTCACCTGTAACCCCACCCAATCGCACCACCAATCCCACCCAATCTCACATGTAACCCCACCCAAACACTCCTGTAACCCCACCCAATTTCACCTCTAACCTCACCCAAACTCACCTGTAATCCCACCCAATCGCACCTCTAATCCCACCCAGTCACAGCTTTACCCTATTCAATTGCACATATAATCCCACCCCATCTCACATGTAACCCCACCCAATCGCTCCGGTAACCTCATCCAATCTCACCTGGAACCCCAGCCAATCGCACTTCTAACCCCACCTAATCACACCTCTTACCTCACTCAATCTCACCTTTGACCCCACCCAATCGCACCTGTAACCCCACCCAATCACACCTCTAATACCAATCAATCTCCCCTGTAACCCCACCCAATCACACCTCTAATCCTACCAAATCGCATCTGTAACCCCACCCAATACCAACTGTAACTCCACCCAATCTCACCTGTAAACCCATGCAATCTCCCCTGTAAACCCACCCAATCGCACCTGTAACCGCACCCAATCTCACATGTAACCCCACCCAGTCGCACCTGTATCCCCACCCAATCTCGCCTCTAATCCCACCCAATTGCAACTCCAACCCCAGCCAATCGCACCTCTAACCCCACCAAATCGCACCTCTAACCTTACTCAATCTTACCTGTAACCACACCCAATAGCACCTCTAACCCCACCCAATCGCACCTGTAACCCCACCCAATTGCACTTCTAACCCAACGCTATCTCACCTGTAACCCCAGCCAATCACACCTCTAATCCTACCAAATCGTACCTGTAACCCCACCCAATCTCACCTCTAAACCCACCCAATCTCACCTGTAACCCCACCCAATCGCACCTGTAAGGCCACCCAATCTCACATGTAACCGTACCCAATCTCACCTGTAGCCCCACTCTATTTTACCTCTAACCACACCCAATCTCACCTGTAATCCCACACAATCACAAGTATAATCCCACCCAGCCGCCCCTGTAACCCTACCCAATCGCACCTCTAACCCCACACAATTCCAACTGTAACCCCTTCTTATCAAACCTCTAACCTCATCCAATTCCAACTGTAACCCCACCCAATCGCACCTCCAATCCCACCCAATCTCACATGTAACCCCACCCAAATGCTTCTGTAACCCCACCCAATTTCACCTCTAACCTCACCCAAACTCACCTGTAAACCCACCCAATCGCACCTGTAACCGCACCCAATCTCACATGTAACCCTACCCAATCACACATCTAAACCCACCCAATCTCACATGTATCCCCACCAAATCTCACCTCTAACCCCACCCAATTGCAACTCCAACCCCAGCCAATTCCAACTCTAACCTCACCCAATCACACCTCTAACCTCACGCAATATCAGCTGTAACAACACCGAATCACAACTCCAATCCCACCCAATCTAACATGTAACCCCACCCAATCGCACATCGAACCCTACCCAATCACAGCTGTGGCCCCACGCAATCTCACCTCTAACCACACCCTATCTCACCTGTAACCCTACCCAATCGCAGCTGTTGCTCCACACAATCTCACCTTTAACCACACCCTATCTCACCTGTAACCCCACCCAATCGCACCTGTAAGGCCACCCAATCTCACATGTAACCGTACCCAATCTCACCTGTAGCCCCACCCTATTTTACCTCTAACTACACCCAATCTCACCTGTAATCCCACACAATCACAAGTGTAATCCCACCCAGCCGCCCCTGTAACCCTACCCAATCGCACCTCTAACCCCACCCAATTCCAACTGTAACCCCTTCTTATCAAACCTCTAACCTCACCCAATTCCACCTGTAACCCCACCCAATCGCACCACCAATCCCACCCAATCTCACATGTAACCCCATCCAAACACTCCTGTAACCCCACCCAATTTCACCTCTAACCTCACCCAAACTCACCTGTAATCCCACTCAATCGCACCTCTAATCCCACCCAGTCACAGTTTTACCCTATTCAATTGCACATATAATCCCACCCCATCTCACATGTAACCCCACCCAATCGCTCCTTTAACCCCATCCAATCTCACCTGGAACCCCAGCCAATCGCACTTCTAACCCCACCTAATCACACCTGTTACCTCACTCAATCTCACCTTTGACCCCACCCAATCGCACCTGTAACCCCACCCAATCACACCTCTAATACCAATCAATCTCCCCTGTAACCCCACCCAATCACACCTCTAATCCTACCAAATCGCATCTGTAACCCCAACCAATTCCAACTGTAACTCCACCCAATCTCACCTGTAAACCCATGCAATCTCCCCTGTAAACCCACCCAATCGCACCTGTAACCGCACCCAATCTCACATGTAACCCCACCCAGTCGCACCTGTATCCCCACCCAATCTCGCCTCTAATCCCACCCAATTGCAACTCCAACCCCAGCCAATTCCAACTCTAACCACACCCAATCGCACCTCTAACCTCACGCAATATCACCTGTAACAACACCCAATCACAACTCCAATCCCACCCAATCTCACATGTAACCCTACCTAATCGCACCTCTAACCCAACCCAATCTCACCTGTAGCCCCACCCAATCTACCTCTAATCCCACTCAATCTCCCCTGTAACCCCACCCAATCACACCTCTAATCCTACCAAATCTCACTGTAACCCCACCCAATTCCAACTGTAACCCCAACCAATCTCACCTCTAAACCCACCCAATCTCATCTGTAAATTCACCCAATCGCACCTGTAAACGCACCCAATCTCACATGTAACCCTACCTAATCACACATCTAAACCCACCCAATCTCACATGTAACCCCACACAATTGAAACTCCAACCCCAGCCAATTCCAACTGTAACCCCACCCAATCGCGCCTCTAACTTCACGCAATATCACCTGTAACCCCACCCAAACACAACTCCAATCCCGCCCAATCTCACATTTAACTTTACCTAATCGCACCTCTAACCCAACCCTATCTCACCTGTTGCCCCACCCAATCTTACCTTTAACCACAACCAATCACACCTGTAAACCCACCCAATCCCACCTTTAATCCCACCCAGTCTCCCCTGTAACCCCTCCCAATTGCACCTCTAACCCCACCCAATTTCAACTGTACACCACCTAATCGCTCCTCTAACCTCACCCAATCTCACCTGTAACCCCACCCAATTGCAATTGTAACCCCACCCAATTGCACCTTCAACCTCACCCAATCTCACCTGTAAACCTACCAAATCGCTCCTGTAACCCCACCCAATTGCAACTGTTATCCACCCAATCTCCCATCTAATCGCACCCAATCACGTTTGTACCACCTCTCATCCCAAAGGACCGCGCATCTAACCCCACCCAATCGCACCTCTAACCCCACGCAATCTCACCAGGAACCGCACCCAATCACAACTCCAACCCCACCCAATCGCATTTGAAACCCCACCCAATAGCACCTCTAACCCCACCCAATCTCACTTGTAACCCTACCCAATCGCTCCTGTAACCCCACCCAATTGCAACTGTTATCCACCCAATCTCCCATCTAATCCCACCCAATCACATCTGTACCACACCTAATCACACGTCTAATCCCACCTAATCTCACCTGTAACCACACCCAATATCACCTCTAACCCCACCCAATTGCAACTCCAACCCCAGCCAATTCCAACTCTAACCTCACCCAATCACACCTCTAACCTCACGCAATATCACCTGTAACAACACCCAATCACAACTCCAATCCCACCCAATCTCACATGTAATCCTAAATAATCGCACCTCTAACCCAACCCAATCTCACCTGTAGCCCCACCCAATCTTACCTCTAACCACACCCAATCACACCTGTAAACCCACCCAATCCCACCCAATCTCCCCTGTAACTCCTCCCAATTGCACCTCTAAACCCACCCAATTTCAACTGTAACACCACCTAATCGGTCCTCTAACTTCACCCAATCTCACCTGTAACCCCACCCAATCGCACCACCAATCCCACCCAATCTCACATGTAACCCCACCCAAACACTCCTGTAACCCCACCCAATTTCACCTCTAACCTCACCCAAACTCACCTGTAATCCCACTCAATCGCACCTCTAATCCCACCCAGTCACAGCTTTACCCTATTCAATTGCACATATAATCCCACCCCATCTCACATGTAACCCCACCCAATCGCTCCTTTAACCCCATCCAATCTCACCTGGAACCCCAGCCAATCGCACTTCTAACCCCACCTAATCACACCTGTTACCTCACTCAATCTCACCTTTGACCCCACCCAATCGCACCTGTAACCCCACCCAATCACACCTCTAATACCAATCAATCTCCCCTGTAACCCCACCCAATCACACCTCTAATCCTACCAAATCGCATCTGTAACCCCAACCAATTCCAACTGTAACTCCACCCAATCTCACCTGTAAACCCATGCAATCTCCCCTGTAAACCCACCCAATCGCACCTGTAACCGCACCCAATCTCACATGTAACCCCACCCAGTCGCACCTGTATCCCCACCCAATCTCGCCTCTAATCCCACCCAATTGCAACTCCAACCCCAGCCAATTCCAACTCTAACCACACCCAATCGCACCTCTAACCTCACGCAATATCACCTGTAACAACACCCAATCACAACTCCAATCCCACCCAATCTCACATGTAACCCTACCTAATCGCACCTCTAACCCAACCCAATCTCACCTGTAGCCCCACCCAATTTTACCTCTAATCCCACTCAATCTCCCCTGTAACCCCACCCAATCACACCTCTAATCCTACCAAATCTCACTGTAACCCCACCCAATTCCAACTGTAACCCCAACCAATCTCACCTCTAAACCCACCCAATCTCATCTGTAAATTCACCCAATCGCACCTGTAAACGCACCCAATCTCACATGTAACCCTACCTAATCACACATCTAAACCCACCCAATCTCACATGTAACCCCACACAATTGAAACTCCAACCCCAGCCAATTCCAACTGTAACCCCACCCAATCGCGCCTCTAACTTCACGCAATATCACCTGTAACCCCACCCAAACACAACTCCAATCCCGCCCAATCTCACATTTAACTTTACCTAATCGCACCTCTAACCCAACCCTATCTCACCTGTTGCCCCACCCAATCTTACCTTTAACCACAACCAATCACACCTGTAAACCCACCCAATCCCACCTTTAATCCCACCCAGTCTCCCCTGTAACCCCTCCCAATTGCACCTCTAACCCCACCCAATTTCAACTGTACACCACCTAATCGCTCCTCTAACCTCACCCAATCTCACCTGTAACCCCACCCAATTGCAATTGTAACCCCACCCAATTGCACCTTCAACCTCACCCAATCTCACCTGTAAACCTACCAAATCGCTCCTGTAACCCCACCCAATTGCAACTGTTATCCACCCAATCTCCCATCTAATCGCACCCAATCACGTTTGTACCACCTCTCATCCCAAAGGACCGCGCATCTAACCCCACCCAATCGCACCTCTAACCCCACGCAATCTCACCAGGAACCCCACCCAATCACAACCCCAACCCCACCCAATCGCATTTGAAACCCCACCCAATAGCACCTCTAACCCCACCCAATCTCACTTGTAACCCTACCCAATCGCTCCTGTAACCCCACCCAATTGCAACTGTTATCCACCCAATCTCCCATCTAATCCCACCCAATCACATCTGTACCACACCTAATCACACGTCTAATCCCACCTAATCTCACCTGTAACCACACCCAATATCACCTCTAACCCCACCCAATTGCAACTCCAACCCCAGCCAATTCCAACTCTAACCTCACCCAATCACACCTCTAACCTCACGCAATATCACCTGTAACAACACCCAATCACAACTCCAATCCCACCCAATCTCACATGTAATCCTAAATAATCGCACCTCTAACCCAACCCAATCTCACCTGTAGCCCCACCCAATCTTACCTCTAACCACACCCAATCACACCTGTAAACCCACCCAATCCCACCCAATCTCCCCTGTAACTCCTCCCAATTGCACCTCTAAACCCACCCAATTTCAACTGTAACACCACCTAATCGGTCCTCTAACTTCACCCAATCTCACCTGTAACCCCACCCAATCGCACCACCAATCCCACCCAATCTCACATGTAACCCCACCCAAACACTCCTGTAACCCCACCCAATTTCACCTCTAACCTCACCCAAACTCACCTGTAATCCCACCCAATCGCACCTCTAATCCCACCCAGTCACAGCTTTACCCTATTCAATTGCACATATAATCCCACCCCATCTCACATGTAACCCCACCCAATCGCTCCGGTAACCTCATCCAATCTCACCTGGAACCCCAGCCAATCGCACTTCTAACCCCACCTAATCACACCTCTTACCTCACTCAATCTCACCTTTGACCCCACCCAATCGTACCTGTAACCCCACCCAATCACACCTCTAATACCAATCAATCTCCCCTGTAACCCCACCCAATCACACCTCTAATCCTACCAAATCGCATCTGTAACCCCACCCAATACCAACTGTAACTCCACCCAATCTCACCTGTAAACCCATGCAATCTCCCCTGTAAACCCACCCAATCGCACCTGTAACCGCACCCAATCTCACATGTAACCCCACCCAGTCGCACCTGTATCCCCACCCAATCTCGCCTCTAATCCCACCCAATTGCAACTCCAACCCCAGCCAATCACACCTCTAACCCCACCAAATCGCACCTCTAACCTTACTCAATCTTACCTGTAACCACACCCAATAGCACCTCTAACCCCACCCAATCGCACCTGTAACCCCACCCAATTGCACTTCTAACCCAACGCTATCTCACCTGTAACCCCAGCCAATCACACCTCTAATCCTACCAAATCGTACCTGTAACCCCACCCAATCTCACCTCTAAACCCACCCAATCTCACCTGTAACCCCACCCAATCGCACCTGTAAGGCCACCCAATCTCACATGTAACCGTACCCAATCTCACCTGTAGCCCCACTCTATTTTACCTCTAACCACACCCAATCTCACCTGTAATCCCACACAATCACAAGTATAATCCCACCCAGCCGCCCCTGTAACCCTACCCAATCGCACCTCTAACCCCACACAATTCCAACTGTAACCCCTTCTTATCAAACCTCTAACCTCATCCAATTCCAACTGTAACCCCACCCAATCGCACCTCCAATCCCACCCAATCTCACATGTAACCCCACCCAAATGCTTCTGTAACCCCACCCAATTTCACCTCTAACCTCACCCAAACTCACCTGTAAACCCACCCAATCGCACCTGTAACCGCACCCAATCTCACATGTAACCCTACCCAATCACACATCTAAACCCACCCAATCTCACATGTATCCCCACCAAATCTCACCTCTAACCCCACCCAATTGCAACTCCAACCCCAGCCAATTCCAACTCTAACCTCACCCAATCACACCTCTAACCTCACGCAATATCAGCTGTAACAACACCGAATCACAACTCCAATCCCACCCAATCTAACATGTAACCCCACCCAATCGCACATCGAACCCTACCCAATCACAGCTGTGGCCCCACGCAATCTCACCTCTAACCACACCCTATCTCACCTGTAACCCTACCCAATCGCAGCTGTTGCTCCACACAATCTCACCTTTAACCACACCCTATCTCACCTGTAACCCCACCCAATCGCACCTGTAAGGCCACCCAATCTCACATGTAACCGTACCCAATCTCACCTGTAGCCCCACCCTATTTTACCTCTAACTACACCCAATCTCACCTGTAATCCCACACAATCACAAGTGTAATCCCACCCAGCCGCCCCTGTAACCCTACCCAATCGCACCTCTAACCCCACCCAATTCCAACTGTAACCCCTTCTTATCAAACCTCTAACCTCACCCAATTCCACCTGTAACCCCACCCAATCGCACCACCAATCCCACCCAATCTCACATGTAACCCCATCCAAACACTCCTGTAACCCCACCCAATTTCACCTCTAACCTCACCCAAACTCACCTGTAATCCCACTCAATCGCACCTCTAATCCCACCCAGTCACAGCTTTACCCTATTCAATTGCACATATAATCCCACCCCATCTCACATGTAACCCCACCCAATCGCTCCTTTAACCCCATCCAATCTCACCTGGAACCCCAGCCAATCGCACTTCTAACCCCACCTAATCACACCTGTTACCTCACTCAATCTCACCTTTGACCCCACCCAATCGCACCTGTAACCCCACCCAATCACACCTCTAATACCAATCAATCTCCCCTGTAACCCCACCCAATCACACCTCTAATCCTACCAAATCGCATCTGTAACCCCAACCAATTCCAACTGTAACTCCACCCAATCTCACCTGTAAACCCATGCAATCTCCCCTGTAAACCCACCCAATCGCACCTGTAACCGCACCCAATCTCACATGTAACCCCACCCAGTCGCACCTGTATCCCCACCCAATCTCGCCTCTAATCCCACCCAATTGCAACTCCAACCCCAGCCAATTCCAACTCTAACCACACCCAATCGCACCTCTAACCTCACGCAATATCACCTGTAACAACACCCAATCACAACTCCAATCCCACCCAATCTCACATGTAACCCTACCTAATCGCACCTCTAACCCAACCCAATCTCACCTGTAGCCCCACCCAATCTTACCTCTAATCCCACTCAATCTCCCCTGTAACCCCACCCAATCACACCTCTAATCCTACCAAATCTCACTGTAACCCCACCCAATTCCAACTGTAACCCCAACCAATCTCACCTCTAAACCCACCCAATCTCATCTGTAAATTCACCCAATCGCACCTGTAAACGCACCCAATCTCACATGTAACCCCACACAATTGAAACTCCAACCCCAGCCAATTCCAACTGTAACCCCACCCAATCGCGCCTCTAACTTCACGCAATATCACCTGTAACCCCACCCAAACACAACTCCAATCCCGCCCAATCTCACATTTAACTTTACCTAATCGCACCTCTAACCCAACCCTATCTCACCTGTTGCCCCACCCAATCTTACCTTTAACCACAACCAATCACACCTGTAAACCCACCCAATCCCACCTTTAATCCCACCCAGTCTCCCCTGTAACCCCTCCCAATTGCACCTCTAACCCCACCCAATTTCAACTGTACACCACCTAATCGCTCCTCTAACCTCACCCAATCTCACCTGTAACCCCACCCAATTGCAATTGTAACCCCACCCAATTGCACCTTCAACCTCACCCAATCTCACCTGTAAACCTACCAAATCGCTCCTGTAACCCCACCCAATTGCAACTGTTATCCACCCAATCTCCCATCTAATCGCACCCAATCACGTTTGTACCACCTCTCATCCCAAAGGACCGCGCATCTAACCCCACCCAATCGCACCTCTAACCCCACGCAATCTCACCAGGAACCCCACCCAATCACAACCCCAACCCCACCCAATCGCATTTGAAACCCCACCCAATAGCACCTCTAACCCCACCCAATCTCACTTGTAACCCTACCCAATCGCTCCTGTAACCCCACCCAATTGCAACTGTTATCCACCCAATCTCCCATCTAATCCCACCCAATCACATCTGTACCACACCTAATCACACGTCTAATCCCACCTAATCTCACCTGTAACCACACCCAATATCACCTCTAACCCCACCCAATTGCAACTCCAACCCCAGCCAATTCCAACTCTAA
Organism: Eleutherodactylus coqui; assembly: GCF_035609145.1. Lineage (NCBI taxonomy): Eukaryota > Metazoa > Chordata > Amphibia > Anura > Eleutherodactylidae > Eleutherodactylus > Eleutherodactylus coqui. The sequence continues at coordinate 195,411 of NW_027102368.1, forward strand.
CCTCACCCAATCACACCTCTAACCTCACGCAATATCACCTGTAACAACACCCAATCACAACTCCAATCCCACCCAATCTCACATGTAATCCTAAATAATCGCACCTCTAACCCAACCCAATCTCACCTGTAGCCCCACCCAATCTTACCTCTAACCACACCCAATCACACCTGTAAACCCACCCAATCCCACCCAATCTCCCCTGTAACTCCTCCCAATTGCACCTCTAAACCCACCCAATTTCAACTGTAACACCACCTAATCGGTCCTCTAACTTCACCCAATCTCACCTGTAACCCCACCCAATCGCACCACCAATCCCACCCAATCTCACATGTAACCCCACCCAAACACTCCTGTAACCCCACCCAATTTCACCTCTAACCTCACCCAAACTCACCTGTAATCCCACCCAATCGCACCTCTAATCCCACCCAGTCACAGCTTTACCCTATTCAATTGCACATATAATCCCACCCCATCTCACATGTAACCCCACCCAATCGCTCCGGTAACCTCATCCAATCTCACCTGGAACCCCAGCCAATCGCACTTCTAACCCCACCTAATCACACCTCTTACCTCACTCAATCTCACCTTTGACCCCACCCAATCGCACCTGTAACCCCACCCAATCACACCTCTAATACCAATCAATCTCCCCTGTAACCCCACCCAATCACACCTCTAATCCTACCAAATCGCATCTGTAACCCCACCCAATACCAACTGTAACTCCACCCAATCTCACCTGTAAACCCATGCAATCTCCCCTGTAAACCCACCCAATCGCACCTGTAACCGCACCCAATCTCACATGTAACCCCACCCAGTCGCACCTGTATCCCCACCCAATCTCGCCTCTAATCCCACCCAATTGCAACTCCAACCCCAGCCAATCGCACCTCTAACCCCACCAAATCGCACCTCTAACCTTACTCAATCTTACCTGTAACCACACCCAATAGCACCTCTAACCCCACCCAATCGCACCTGTAACCCCACCCAATTGCACTTCTAACCCAACGCTATCTCACCTGTAACCCCAGCCAATCACACCTCTAATCCTACCAAATCGTACCTGTAACCCCACCCAATCTCACCTCTAAACCCACCCAATCTCACCTGTAACCCCACCCAATCGCACCTGTAAGGCCACCCAATCTCACATGTAACCGTACCCAATCTCACCTGTAGCCCCACTCTATTTTACCTCTAACCACACCCAATCTCACCTGTAATCCCACACAATCACAAGTATAATCCCACCCAGCCGCCCCTGTAACCCTACCCAATCGCACCTCTAACCCCACACAATTCCAACTGTAACCCCTTCTTATCAAACCTCTAACCTCATCCAATTCCAACTGTAACCCCACCCAATCGCACCTCCAATCCCACCCAATCTCACATGTAACCCCACCCAAATGCTTCTGTAACCCCACCCAATTTCACCTCTAACCTCACCCAAACTCACCTGTAAACCCACCCAATCGCACCTGTAACCGCACCCAATCTCACATGTAACCCTACCCAATCACACATCTAAACCCACCCAATCTCACATGTATCCCCACCAAATCTCACCTCTAACCCCACCCAATTGCAACTCCAACCCCAGCCAATTCCAACTCTAACCTCACCCAATCACACCTCTAACCTCACGCAATATCAGCTGTAACAACACCGAATCACAACTCCAATCCCACCCAATCTAACATGTAACCCCACCCAATCGCACATCGAACCCTACCCAATCACAGCTGTGGCCCCACGCAATCTCACCTCTAACCACACCCTATCTCACCTGTAACCCTACCCAATCGCAGCTGTTGCTCCACACAATCTCACCTTTAACCACACCCTATCTCACCTGTAACCCCACCCAATCGCACCTGTAAGGCCACCCAATCTCACATGTAACCGTACCCAATCTCACCTGTAGCCCCACCCTATTTTACCTCTAACTACACCCAATCTCACCTGTAATCCCACACAATCACAAGTGTAATCCCACCCAGCCGCCCCTGTAACCCTACCCAATCGCACCTCTAACCCCACCCAATTCCAACTGTAACCCCTTCTTATCAAACCTCTAACCTCACCCAATTCCCCCTGTAACCCCACCCAATCGCACCACCAATCCCACCCAATCTCACATGTAACCCCATCCAAACACTCCTGTAACCCCACCCAATTTCACCTCTAACCTCACCCAAACTCACCTGTAATCCCACTCAATCGCACCTCTAATCCCACCCAGTCACAGCTTTACCCTATTCAATTGCACATATAATCCCACCCCATCTCACATGTAACCCCACCCAATCGCTCCTTTAACCCCATCCAATCTCACCTGGAACCCCAGCCAATCGCACTTCTAACCCCACCTAATCACACCTGTTACCTCACTCAATCTCACCTTTGACCCCACCCAATCGCACCTGTAACCCCACCCAATCACACCTCTAATACCAATCAATCTCCCCTGTAACCCCACCCAATCACACCTCTAATCCTACCAAATCGCATCTGTAACCCCAACCAATTCCAACTGTAACTCCACCCAATCTCACCTGTAAACCCATGCAATCTCCCCTGTAAACCCACCCAATCGCACCTGTAACCGCACCCAATCTCACATGTAACCCCACCCAGTCGCACCTGTATCCCCACCCAATCTCGCCTCTAATCCCACCCAATTGCAACTCCAACCCCAGCCAATTCCAACTCTAACCACACCCAATCGCACCTCTAACCTCACGCAATATCACCTGTAACAACACCCAATCACAACTCCAATCCCACCCAATCTCACATGTAACCCTACCTAATCGCACCTCTAACCCAACCCAATCTCACCTGTAGCCCCACCCAATCTTACCTCTAATCCCACTCAATCTCCCCTGTAACCCCACCCAATCACACCTCTAATCCTACCAAATCTCACTGTAACCCCACCCAATTCCAACTGTAACCCCAACCAATCTCACCTCTAAACCCACCCAATCTCATCTGTAAATTCACCCAATCGCACCTGTAAACGCACCCAATCTCACATGTAACCCCACACAATTGAAACTCCAACCCCAGCCAATTCCAACTGTAACCCCACCCAATCGCGCCTCTAACTTCACGCAATATCACCTGTAACCCCACCCAAACACAACTCCAATCCCGCCCAATCTCACATTTAACTTTACCTAATCGCACCTCTAACCCAACCCTATCTCACCTGTTGCCCCACCCAATCTTACCTTTAACCACAACCAATCACACCTGTAAACCCACCCAATCCCACCTTTAATCCCACCCAGTCTCCCCTGTAACCCCTCCCAATTGCACCTCTAACCCCACCCAATTTCAACTGTACACCACCTAATCGCTCCTCTAACCTCACCCAATCTCACCTGTAACCCCACCCAATTGCAATTGTAACCCCACCCAATTGCACCTTCAACCTCACCCAATCTCACCTGTAAACCTACCAAATCGCTCCTGTAACCCCACCCAATTGCAACTGTTATCCACCCAATCTCCCATCTAATCGCACCCAATCACGTTTGTACCACCTCTCATCCCAAAGGACCGCGCATCTAACCCCACCCAATCGCACCTCTAACCCCACGCAATCTCACCAGGAACCCCACCCAATCACAACCCCAACCCCACCCAATCGCATTTGAAACCCCACCCAATAGCACCTCTAACCCCACCCAATCTCACTTGTAACCCTACCCAATCGCTCCTGTAACCCCACCCAATTGCAACTGTTATCCACCCAATCTCCCATCTAATCCCACCCAATCACATCTGTACCACACCTAATCACACGTCTAATCCCACCTAATCTCACCTGTAACCACACCCAATATCACCTCTAACCCCACCCAATTGCAACTCCAACCCCAGCCAATTCCAACTCTAACCTCACCCAATCACACCTCTAACCTCACGCAATATCACCTGTAACAACACCCAATCACAACTCCAATCCCACCCAATCTCACATGTAATCCTAAATAATCGCACCTCTAACCCAACCCAATCTCACCTGTAGCCCCACCCAATCTTACCTCTAACCACACCCAATCACACCTGTAAACCCACCCAATCCCACCCAATCTCCCCTGTAACTCCTCCCAATTGCACCTCTAAACCCACCCAATTTCAACTGTAACACCACCTAATCGGTCCTCTAACTTCACCCAATCTCACCTGTAACCCCACCCAATCGCACCACCAATCCCACCCAATCTCACATGTAACCCCACCCAAACACTCCTGTAACCCCACCCAATTTCACCTCTAACCTCACCCAAACTCACCTGTAATCCCACCCAATCGCACCTCTAATCCCACCCAGTCACAGCTTTACCCTATTCAATTGCACATATAATCCCACCCCATCTCACATGTAACCCCACCCAATCGCTCCGGTAACCTCATCCAATCTCACCTGGAACCCCAGCCAATCGCACTTCTAACCCCACCTAATCACACCTCTTACCTCACTCAATCTCACCTTTGACCCCACCCAATCGCACCTGTAACCCCACCCAATCACACCTCTAATACCAATCAATCTCCCCTGTAACCCCACCCAATCACACCTCTAATCCTACCAAATCGCATCTGTAACCCCACCCAATACCAACTGTAACTCCACCCAATCTCACCTGTAAACCCATGCAATCTCCCCTGTAAACCCACCCAATCGCACCTGTAACCGCACCCAATCTCACATGTAACCCCACCCAGTCGCACCTGTATCCCCACCCAATCTCGCCTCTAATCCCACCCAATTGCAACTCCAACCCCAGCCAATCGCACCTCTAACCCCACCAAATCGCACCTCTAACCTTACTCAATCTTACCTGTAACCACACCCAATAGCACCTCTAACCCCACCCAATCGCACCTGTAACCCCACCCAATTGCACTTCTAACCCAACGCTATCTCACCTGTAACCCCAGCCAATCACACCTCTTATCCTACCAAATCGTACCTGTAACCCCACCCAATCTCACCTCTAAACCCACCCAATCTCACCTGTAACCCCACCCAATCGCACCTGTAAGGCCACCCAATCTCACATGTAACCGTACCCAATCTCACCTGTAGCCCCACTCTATTTTACCTCTAACCACACCCAATCTCACCTGTAATCCCACACAATCACAAGTATAATCCCACCCAGCCGCCCCTGTAACCCTACCCAATCGCACCTCTAACCCCACACAATTCCAACTGTAACCCCTTCTTATCAAACCTCTAACCTCATCCAATTCCAACTGTAACCCCACCCAATCGCACCTCCAATCCCACCCAATCTCACATGTAACCCCACCCAAATGCTTCTGTAACCCCACCCAATTTCACCTCTAACCTCACCCAAACTCACCTGTAAACCCACCCAATCGCACCTGTAACCGCACCCAATCTCACATGTAACCCTACCCAATCACACATCTAAACCCACCCAATCTCACATGTATCCCCACCAAATCTCACCTCTAACCCCACCCAATTGCAACTCCAACCCCAGCCAATTCCAACTCTAACCTCACCCAATCACACCTCTAACCTCACGCAATATCAGCTGTAACAACACCGAATCACAACTCCAATCCCACCCAATCTAACATGTAACCCCACCCAATCGCACATCGAACCCTACCCAATCACAGCTGTGGCCCCACGCAATCTCACCTCTAACCACACCCTATCTCACCTGTAACCCTACCCAATCGCAGCTGTTGCTCCACACAATCTCACCTTTAACCACACCCTATCTCACCTGTAACCCCACCCAATCGCACCTGTAAGGCCACCCAATCTCACATGTAACCGTACCCAATCTCACCTGTAGCCCCACCCTATTTTACCTCTAACTACACCCAATCTCACCTGTAATCCCACACAATCACAAGTGTAATCCCACCCAGCCGCCCCTGTAACCCTACCCAATCGCACCTCTAACCCCACCCAATTCCAACTGTAACCCCTTCTTATCAAACCTCTAACCTCACCCAATTCCACCTGTAACCCCACCCAATCGCACCACCAATCCCACCCAATCTCACATGTAACCCCATCCAAACACTCCTGTAACCCCACCCAATTTCACCTCTAACCTCACTCAAACTCACCTGTAATCCCACTCAATCGCACCTCTAATCCCACCCAGTCACAGCTTTACCCTATTCAATTGCACATATAATCCCACCCCATCTCACATGTAACCCCACCCAATCGCTCCTTTAACCCCATCCAATCTCACCTGGAACCCCAGCCAATCGCACTTCTAACCCCACCTAATCACACCTGTTACCTCACTCAATCTCACCTTTGACCCCACCCAATCGCACCTGTAACCCCACCCAATCACACCTCTAATACCAATCAATCTCCCCTGTAACCCCACCCAATCACACCTCTAATCCTACCAAATCGCATCTGTAACCCCAACCAATTCCAACTGTAACTCCACCCAATCTCACCTGTAAACCCATGCAATCTCCCCTGTAAACCCACCCAATCGCACCTGTAACCGCACCCAATCTCACATGTAACCCCACCCAGTCGCACCTGTATCCCCACCCAATCTCGCCTCTAATCCCACCCAATTGCAACTCCAACCCCAGCCAATTCCAACTCTAACCACACCCAATCGCACCTCTAACCTCACGCAATATCACCTGTAACAACACCCAATCACAACTCCAATCCCACCCAATCTCACATGTAACCCTACCTAATCGCACCTCTAACCCAACCCAATCTCACCTGTAGCCCCACCCAATCTTACCTCTAATCCCACTCAATCTCCCCTGTAACCCCACCCAATCACACCTCTAATCCTACCAAATCTCACTGTAACCCCACCCAATTCCAACTGTAACCCCAACCAATCTCACCTCTAAACCCACCCAATCTCATCTGTAAATTCACCCAATCGCACCTGTAAACGCACCCAATCTCACATGTAACCCCACACAATTGAAACTCCAACCCCAGCCAATTCCAACTGTAACCCCACCCAATCGCGCCTCTAACTTCACGCAATATCACCTGTAACCCCACCCAAACACAACTCCAATCCCGCCCAATCTCACATTTAACTTTACCTAATCGCACCTCTAACCCAACCCTATCTCACCTGTTGCCCCACCCAATCTTACCTTTAACCACAACCAATCACACCTGTAAACCCACCCAATCCCACCTTTAATCCCACCCAGTCTCCCCTGTAACCCCTCCCAATTGCACCTCTAACCCCACCCAATTTCAACTGTACACCACCTAATCGCTCCTCTAACCTCACCCAATCTCACCTGTAACCCCACCCAATTGCAATTGTAACCCCACCCAATTGCACCTTCAACCTCACCCAATCTCACCTGTAAACCTACCAAATCGCTCCTGTAACCCCACCCAATTGCAACTGTTATCCACCCAATCTCCCATCTAATCGCACCCAATCACGTTTGTACCACCTCTCATCCCAAAGGACCGCGCATCTAACCCCACCCAATCGCACCTCTAACCCCACGCAATCTCACCAGGAACCCCACCCAATCACAACCCCAACCCCACCCAATCGCATTTGAAACCCCACCCAATAGCACCTCTAACCCCACCCAATCTCACTTGTAACCCTACCCAATCGCTCCTGTAACCCCACCCAATTGCAACTGTTATCCACCCAATCTCCCATCTAATCCCACCCAATCACATCTGTACCACACCTAATCACACGTCTAATCCCACCTAATCTCACCTGTAACCACACCCAATATCACCTCTAACCCCACCCAATTGCAACTCCAACCCCAGCCAATTCCAACTCTAACCTCACCCAATCACACCTCTAACCTCACGCAATATCACCTGTAACAACACCCAATCACAACTCCAATCCCACCCAATCTCACATGTAATCCTAAATAATCGCACCTCTAACCCAACCCAATCTCACCTGTAGCCCCACCCAATCTTACCTCTAACCACACCCAATCACACCTGTAAACCCACCCAATCCCACCCAATCTCCCCTGTAACTCCTCCCAATTGCACCTCTATACCCACCCAATTTCAACTGTAACACCACCTAATCGGTCCTCTAACTTCACCCAATCTCACCTGTAACCCCACCCAATCGCACCACCAATCCCACCCAATCTCACATGTAACCCCACCCAAACACTCCTGTAACCCCACCCAATTTCACCTCTAACCTCACCCAAACTCACCTGTAATCCCACCCAATCGCACCTCTAATCCCACCCAGTCACAGCTTTACCCTATTCAATTGCACATATAATCCCACCCCATCTCACATGTAACCCCACCCAATCGCTCCTTTAACCCCATCCATTCTCACCTGGAACCCCAGCCAATCGCACTTCTAACCCCACCTAATCACACCTGTTACCTCACTCAATCTCACCTTTGACCCCACCCAATCGCACCTGTAACCCCACCCAATCACACCTCTAATACCAATCAATCTCCCCTGTAACCCCACCCAATCACACCTCTAATCCTACCAAATCGCATCTGTAACCCCAACCAATTCCAACTGTAACTCCACCCAATCTCACCTGTAAACCCATGCAATCTCCCCTGTAAACCCACCCAATCGCACCTGTAACCGCACCCAATCTCACATGTAACCCCACCCAGTCGCACCTGTATCCCCACCCAATCTCGCCTCTAATCCCACCCAATTGCAACTCCAACCCCAGCCAATTCCAACTCTAACCACACCCAATCGCACCTCTAACCTCACGCAATATCACCTGTAACAACACCCAATCACAACTCCAATCCCACCCAATCTCACATGTAACCCTACCTAATCGCACCTCTAACCCAACCCAATCTCACCTCTAGCCCCACCCAATCTTACCTCTAATCCCACTCAATCTCCCCTGTAACCCCACCCAATCACACCTCTAATCCTACAAAATCTCACTGTAACCCCACCCAATTCCAACTGTAACCCCAACCAATCTCACCTCTAAACCCACCCAATCTCATCTGTAAATTCACCCAATCGCACCTGTAAACGCACCCAATCTCACATGTAACCCCACACAATTGAAACTCCAACCCCAGCCAATTCCAACTGTAACCCCACCCAATCGCGCCTCTAACTTCACGCAATATCACCTGTAACCCCACCCAAACACAACTCCAATCCCGCCCAATCTCACATTTAACTTTACCTAATCGCACCTCTAACCCAACCCTATCTCACCTGTTGCCCCACCCAATCTTACCTTTAACCACAACCAATCACACCTGTAAACCCACCCAATCCCACCTTTAATCCCACCCAGTCTCCCCTGTAACCCCTCCCAATTGCACCTCTAACCCCACCCAATTTCAACTGTACACCACCTAATCGCTCCTCTAACCTCACCCAATCTCACCTGTAACCCCACCCAATTGCAATTGTAACCCCACCCAATTGCACCTTCAACCTCACCCAATCTCACCTGTAAACCTACCAAATCGCTCCTGTAACCCCACCCAATTGCAACTGTTATCCACCCAATCTCCCATCTAATCGCACCCAATCACGTTTGTACCACCTCTCATCCCAAAGGACCGCGCATCTAACCCCACCCAATCGCACCTCTAACCCCACGCAATCTCACCAGGAACCCCACCCAATCACAACCCCAACCCCACCCAATCGCATTTGAAACCCCACCCAATAGCACCTCTAACCCCACCCAATCTCACTTGTAACCCTACCCAATCGCTCCTGTAACCCCACCCAATTGCAACTGTTATCCACCCAATCTCCCATCTAATCCCACCCAATCACATCTGTACCACACCTAATCACACGTCTAATCCCACCTAATCTCACCTGTAACCACACCCAATATCACCTCTAACCCCACCCAATTGCAACTCCAACCCCAGCCAATTCCAACTCTAACCTCACCCAATCACACCTCTAACCTCACGCAATATCACCTGTAACAACACCCAATCACAACTCCAATCCCACCCAATCTCACATGTAATCCTAAATAATCGCACCTCTAACCCAACCCAATCTCACCTGTAGCCCCACCCAATCTTACCTCTAACCACACCCAATCACACCTGTAAACCCACCCAATCCCACCCAATCTCCCCTGTAACTCCTCCCAATTGCACCTCTATACCCACCCAATTTCAACTGTAACACCACCTAATCGGTCCTCTAACTTCACCCAATCTCACCTGTAACCCCACCCAATCGCACCACCAATCCCACCCAATCTCACATGTAACCCCACCCAAACACTCCTGTAACCCCACCCAATTTCACCTCTAACCTCACCCAAACTCACCTGTAATCCCACCCAATCGCACCTCTAATCCCACCCAGTCACAGCTTTACCCTATTCAATTGCACATATAATCCCACCCCATCTCACATGTAACCCCACCCAATCGCTCCTTTAACCCCATCCATTCTCACCTGGAACCCCAGCCAATCGCACTTCTAACCCCACCTAATCACACCTGTTACCTCACTCAATCTCACCTTTGACCCCACCCAATCGCACCTGTAACCCCACCCAATCACACCTCTAATACCAATCAATCTCCCCTGTAACCCCACCCAATCACACCTCTAATCCTACCAAATCGCATCTGTAACCCCAACCAATTCCAACTGTAACTCCACCCAATCTCACCTGTAAACCCATGCAATCTCCCCTGTAAACCCACCCAATCGCACCTGTAACCGCACCCAATCTCACATGTAACCCCACCCAGTCGCACCTGTATCCCCACCCAATCTCGCCTCTAATCCCACCCAATTGCAACTCCAACCCCAGCCAATTCCAACTCTAACCACACCCAATCGCACCTCTAACCTCACGCAATATCACCTGTAACAACACCCAATCACAACTCCAATCCCACCCAATCTCACATGTAACCCTACCTAATCGCACCTCTAACCCAACCCAATCTCACCTCTAGCCCCACCCAATCTTACCTCTAATCCCACTCAATCTCCCCTGTAACCCCACCCAATCACACCTCTAATCCTACAAAATCTCACTGTAACCCCACCCAATTCCAACTGTAACCCCAACCAATCTCACCTCTAAACCCACCCAATCTCATCTGTAAATTCACCCAATCGCACCTGTAAACGCACCCAATCTCACATGTAACCCCACACAATTGAAACTCCAACCCCAGCCAATTCCAACTGTAACCCCACCCAATCGCGCCTCTAACTTCACGCAATATCACCTGTAACCCCACCCAAACACAACTCCAATCCCGCCCAATCTCACATTTAACTTTACCTAATCGCACCTCTAACCCAACCCTATCTCACCTGTTGCCCCACCCAATCTTACCTTTAACCACAACCAATCACACCTGTAAACCCACCCAATCCCACCTTTAATCCCACCCAGTCTCCCCTGTAACCCCTCCCAATTGCACCTCTAACCCCACCCAATTTCAACTGTACACCACCTAATCGCTCCTCTAACCTCACCCAATCTCACCTGTAACCCCACCCAATTGCAATTGTAACCCCACCCAATTGCACCTTCAACCTCACCCAATCTCACCTGTAAACCTACCAAATCGCTCCTGTAACCCCACCCAATTGCAACTGTTATCCACCCAATCTCCCATCTAATCGCACCCAATCACGTTTGTACCACCTCTCATCCCAAAGGACCGCGCATCTAACCCCACCCAATCGCACCTCTAACCCCACGCAATCTCACCAGGAACCGCACCCAATCACAACTCCAACCCCACCCAATCGCATTTGAAACCCCACCCAATAGCACCTCTAACCCCACCCAATCTCACTTGTAACCCTACCCAATCGCTCCTGTAACCCCACCCAATTGCAACTGTTATCCACCCAATCTCCCATCTAATCCCACCCAATCACATCTGTACCACACCTAATCACACGTCTAATCCCACCTAATCTCACCTGTAACCACACCCAATATCACCTCTAACCCCACCCAATTGCAACTCCAACCCCAGCCAATTCCAACTCTAACCTCACCCAATCACACCTCTAACCTCACGCAATATCACCTGTAACAACACCCAATCACAACTCCAATCCCACCCAATCTCACATGTAATCCTAAATAATCGCACCTCTAACCCAACCCAATCTCACCTGTAGCCCCACCCAATCTTACCTCTAACCACACCCAATCACACCTGTAAACCCACCCAATCCCACCCAATCTCCCCTGTAACTCCTCCCAATTGCACCTCTAAACCCACCCAATTTCAACTGTAACACCACCTAATCGGTCCTCTAACTTCACCCAATCTCACCTGTAACCCCACCCAATCGCACCACCAATCCCACCCAATCTCACATGTAACCCCACCCAAACACTCCTGTAACCCCACCCAATTTCACCTCTAACCTCACCCAAACTCACCTGTAATCCCACCCAATCGCACCTCTAATCCCACCCAGTCACAGCTTTACCCTATTCAATTGCACATATAATCCCACCCCATCTCACATGTAACCCCACCCAATCGCTCCGGTAACCTCATCCAATCTCACCTGGAACCCCAGCCAATCGCACTTCTAACCCCACCTAATCACACCTCTTACCTCACTCAATCTCACCTTTGACCCCACCCAATCGCACCTGTAACCCCACCCAATCACACCTCTAATACCAATCAATCTCCCCTGTAACCCCACCCAATCACACCTCTAATCCTACCAAATCGCATCTGTAACCCCACCCAATACCAACTGTAACTCCACCCAATCTCACCTGTAAACCCATGCAATCTCCCCTGTAAACCCACCCAATCGCACCTGTAACCGCACCCAATCTCACATGTAACCCCACCCAGTCGCACCTGTATCCCCACCCAATCTCGCCTCTAATCCCACCCAATTGCAACTCCAACCCCAGCCAATCGCACCTCTAACCCCACCAAATCGCACCTCTAACCTTACTCAATCTTACCTGTAACCACACCCAATAGCACCTCTAACCCCACCCAATCGCACCTGTAACCCCACCCAATTGCACTTCTAACCCAACGCTATCTCACCTGTAACCCCAGCCAATCACACCTCTTATCCTACCAAATCGTACCTGTAACCCCACCCAATCTCACCTCTAAACCCACCCAATCTCACCTGTAACCCCACCCAATCGCACCTGTAAGGCCACCCAATCTCACATGTAACCGTACCCAATCTCACCTGTAGCCCCACTCTATTTTACCTCTAACCACACCCAATCTCACCTGTAATCCCACACAATCACAAGTATAATCCCACCCAGCCGCCCCTGTAACCCTACCCAATCGCACCTCTAACCCCACACAATTCCAACTGTAACCCCTTCTTATCAAACCTCTAACCTCATCCAATTCCAACTGTAACCCCACCCAATCGCACCTCCAATCCCACCCAATCTCACATGTAACCCCACCCAAATGCTTCTGTAACCCCACCCAATTTCACCTCTAACCTCACCCAAACTCACCTGTAAACCCACCCAATCGCACCTGTAACCGCACCCAATCTCACATGTAACCCTACCCAATCACACATCTAAACCCACCCAATCTCACATGTATCCCCACCAAATCTCACCTCTAACCCCACCCAATTGCAACTCCAACCCCAGCCAATTCCAACTCTAACCTCACCCAATCACACCTCTAACCTCACGCAATATCAGCTGTAACAACACCGAATCACAACTCCAATCCCACCCAATCTAACATGTAACCCCACCCAATCGCACATCGAACCCTACCCAATCACAGCTGTGGCCCCACGCAATCTCACCTCTAACCACACCCTATCTCACCTGTAACCCTACCCAATCGCAGCTGTTGCTCCACACAATCTCACCTTTAACCACACCCTATCTCACCTGTAACCCCACCCAATCGCACCTGTAAGGCCACCCAATCTCACATGTAACCGTACCCAATCTCACCTGTAGCCCCACCCTATTTTACCTCTAACTACACCCAATCTCACCTGTAATCCCACACAATCACAAGTGTAATCCCACCCAGCCGCCCCTGTAACCCTACCCAATCGCACCTCTAACCCCACCCAATTCCAACTGTAACCCCTTCTTATCAAACCTCTAACCTCACCCAATTCCACCTGTAACCCCACCCAATCGCACCACCAATCCCACCCAATCTCACATGTAACCCCATCCAAACAACACTCCTGTAACCCCACCCAATTTCACCTCTAACCTCACCCAAACTCACCTGTAATCCCACTCAATCGCACCTCTAATCCCACCCAGTCACAGCTTTACCCTATTCAATTGCACATATAATCCCACCCCATCTCACATGTAACCCCACCCAATCGCTCCTTTAACCCCATCCAATCTCACCTGGAACCCCAGCCAATCGCACTTCTAACCCCACCTAATCACACCTGTTACCTCACTCAATCTCACCTTTGACCCCACCCAATCGCACCTGTAACCCCACCCAATCACACCTCTAATACCAATCAATCTCCCCTGTAACCCCACCCAATCACACCTCTAATCCTACCAAATCGCATCTGTAACCCCAACCAATTCCAACTGTAACTTCACCCAATCTCACCTGTAAACCCATGCAATCTCCCCTGTAAACCCACCCAATCGCACCTGTAACCGCACCCAATCTCACATGTAACCCCACCCAGTCGCACCTGTATCCCCACCCAATCTCGCCTCTAATCCCACCCAATTGCAACTCCAACCCCAGCCAATTCCAACTCTAACCACACCCAATCGCACCTCTAACCTCACGCAATATCACCTGTAACAACACCCAATCACAACTCCAATCCCACCCAATCTCACATGTAACCCTACCTAATCGCACCTCTAACCCAACCCAATCTCACCTGTAGCCCCACCCAATCTTACCTCTAATCCCACTCAATCTCCCCTGTAACCCCACCCAATCACACCTCTAATCCTACCAAATCTCACTGTAACCCCACCCAATTCCAACTGTAACCCCAACCAATCTCACCTCTAAACCCACCCAATCTCATCTGTAAATTCACCCAATCGCACCTGTAAACGCACCCAATCTCACATGTAACCCTACCTAATCACACATCTAAACCCACCCAATCTCACATGTAACCCCACACAATTGAAACTCCAACCCCAGCCAATTCCAACTGTAACCCCACCCAATCGCGCCTCTAACTTCACGCAATATCACCTGTAACCCCACCCAAACACAACTCCAATCCCGCCCAATCTCACATTTAACTTTACCTAATCGCACCTCTAACCCAACACTATCTCACCTGTTGCCCCACCCAATCTTACCTTTAACCACAACCAATCACACCTGTAAACCCACCCAATCCCACCTTTAATCCCACCCAGTCTCCCCTGTAACCCCTCCCAATTGCACCTCTAACCCCACCCAATTTCAACTGTACACCACCTAATCGCTCCTCTAACCTCACCCAATCTCACCTGTAACCCCACCCAATTGCAATTGTAACCCCACCCAATTGCACCTTCAACCTCACCCGATCTCACCTGTAAACCTACCAAATCGCTCCTGTAACCCCACCCAATTGCAACTGTTATCCACCCAATCTCCCATCTAATCGCACCCAATCACGTTTGTACCACCTCTCATCCCAAAGGACCGCGCATCTAACCCCACCCAATCGCACCTCTAACCCCACGCAATCTCACCAGGAACCCCACCCAATCACAACCCCAACCCCACCCAATCGCATTTGAAACCCCACCCAATAGCACCTCTAACCCCACCCAATCTCACTTGTAACCCTACCCAATCGCTCCTGTAACCCCACCCAATTGCAACTGTTATCCACCCAATCTCCCATCTAATCCCACCCAATCACATCTGTACCACACCTAATCACACGTCTAATCCCACCTAATCTCACCTGTAACCACACCCAATATCACCTCTAACCCCACCCAATTGCAACTCCAACCCCAGCCAATTCCAACTCTAACCTCACCCAATCACACCTCTAACCTCACGCAATATCACCTGTAACAACACCCAATCACAACTCCAATCCCACCCAATCTCACATGTAATCCTAAATAATCGCACCTCTAACCCAACCCAATCTCACCTGTAGCCCCACCCAATCTTACCTCTAACCACACCCAATCACACCTGTAAACCCACCCAATCCCACCCAATCTCCCCTGTAACTCCTCCCAATTGCACCTCTAAACCCACCCAATTTCAACTGTAACACCACCTAATCGGTCCTCTAACTTCACCCAATCTCACCTGTAACCCCACCCAATCGCACCACCAATCCCACCCAATCTCACATGTAACCCCACCCAAACACTCCTGTAACCCCACCCAATTTCACCTCTAACCTCACCCAAACTCACCTGTAATCCCACCCAATCGCACCTCTAATCCCACCCAGTCACAGCTTTACCCTATTCAATTGCACATATAATCCCACCCCATCTCACATGTAACCCCACCCAATCGCTCCGGTAACCTCATCCAATCTCACCTGGAACCCCAGCCAATCGCACTTCTAACCCCACCTAATCACACCTCTTACCTCACTCAATCTCACCTTTGACCCCACCCAATCGCACCTGTAACCCCACCCAATCACACCTCTAATACCAATCAATCTCCCCTGTAACCCCACCCAATCACACCTCTAATCCTACCAAATCGCATCTGTAACCCCACCCAATACCAACTGTAACTCCACCCAATCTCACCTGTAAACCCATGCAATCTCCCCTGTAAACCCACCCAATCGCACCTGTAACCGCACCCAATCTCACATGTAACCCCACCCAGTCGCACCTGTATCCCCACCCAATCTCGCCTCTAATCCCACCCAATTGCAACTCCAACCCCAGCCAATCGCACCTCTAACCCCACCAAATCGCACCTCTAACCGTACTCAATCTTACCTGTAACCACACCCAATAGCACCTCTAACCCCACCCAATCGCACCTGTAACCCCACCCAATTGCACTTCTAACCCAACGCTATCTCACCTGTAACCCCAGCCAATCACACCTCTAATCCTACCAAATCGTACCTGTAACCCCACCCAATCTCACCTCTAAACCCACCCAATCTCACCTGTAACCCCACCCAATCGCACCTGTAAGGCCACCCAATCTCACATGTAACCGTACCCAATCTCACCTGTAGCCCCACTCTATTTTACCTCTAACCACACCCAATCTCACCTGTAATCCCACACAATCACAAGTATAATCCCACCCAGCCGCCCCTGTAACCCTACCCAATCGCACCTCTAACCCCACACAATTCCAACTGTAACCCCTTCTTATCAAACCTCTAACCTCATCCAATTCCAACTGTAACCCCACTCAATCGCACCTCCAATCCCACCCAATCTCACATGTAACCCCACCCAAATGCTTCTGTAACCCCACCCAATTTCACCTCTAACCTCACCCAAACTCACCTGTAAACCCACCCAATCGCACCTGTAACCGCACCCAATCTCACATGTAACCCTACCCAATCACACATCTAAACCCACCCAATCTCACATGTATCCCCACCAAATCTCACCTCTAACCCCACCCAATTGCAACTCCAACCCCAGCCAATTCCAACTCTAACCTCACCCAATCACACCTCTAACCTCACGCAATATCAGCTGTAACAACACCGAATCACAACTCCAATCCCACCCAATCTAACATGTAACCCCACCCAATCGCACATCGAACCCTACCCAATCACAGCTGTGGCCCCACGCAATCTCACCTCTAACCACACCCTATCTCACCTGTAACCCTACCCAATCGCAGCTGTTGCTCCACACAATCTCACCTTTAACCACACCCTATCTCACCTGTAACCCCACCCAATCGCACCTGTAAGGCCACCCAATCTCACATGTAACCGTACCCAATCTCACCTGTAGCCCCACCCTATTTTACCTCTAACTACACCCAATCTCACCTGTAATCCCACACAATCACAAGTGTAATCCCACCCAGCCGCCCCTGTAACCCTACCCAATCGCACCTCTAACCCCACCCAATTCCAACTGTAACCCCTTCTTATCAAACCTCTAACCTCACCCAATTCCACCTGTAACCCCACCCAATCGCACCACCAATCCCACCCAATCTCACATGTAACCCCATCCAAACACTCCTGTAACCCCACCCAATTTCACCTCTAACCTCACCCAAACTCACCTGTAATCCCACTCAATCGCACCTCTAATCCCACCCAGTCACAGCTTTACCCTATTCAATTGCACATATAATCCCACCCCATCTCACATGTAACCCCACCCAATCGCTCCTTTAACCCCATCCAATCTCACCTGGAACCCCAGCCAATCGCACTTCTAACCCCACCTAATCACACCTGTTACCTCACTCAATCTCACCTTTGACCCCACCCAATCGCACCTGTAACCCCACCCAATCACACCTCTAATACCAATCAATCTCCCCTGTAACCCCACCCAATCACACCTCTAATCCTACCAAATCGCATCTGTAACCCCAACCAATTCCAACTGTAACTCCACCCAATCTCACCTGTAAACCCATGCAATCTCCCCTGTAAACCCACCCAATCGCACCTGTAACCGCACCCAATCTCACATGTAACCCCACCCAGTCGCACCTGTATCCCCACCCAATCTCGCCTCTAATCCCACCCAATTGCAACTCCAACCCCAGCCAATTCCAACTCTAACCACACCCAATCGCACCTCTAACCTCACGCAATATCACCTGTAACAACACCCAATCACAACTCCAATCCCACCCAATCTCACATGTAACCCTACCTAATCGCACCTCTAACCCCACCCAATCTCACCTGTAGCCCCACCCAATCTTACCTCTAATCCCACTCAATCTCCCCTGTAACCCCACCCAATCACACCTCTAATCCTACCAAATCTCACTGTAACCCCACCCAATTCCAACTGTAACCCCAACCAATCTCACCTCTAAACCCACCCAATCTCATCTGTAAATTCACCCAATCGCACCTGTAAACGCACCCAATCTCACATGTAACCCTACCTAATCACACATCTAAACCCACCCAATCTCACATGTAACCCCACACAATTGAAACTCCAACCCCAGCCAATTCCAACTGTAACCCCACCCAATCGCGCCTCTAACTTCACGCAATATCACCTGTAACCCCACCCAAACACAACTCCAATCCCGCCCAATCTCACATTTAACTTTACCTAATCGCACCTCTAACCCAACACTATCTCACCTGTTGCCCCACCCAATCTTACCTTTAACCACAACCAATCACACCTGTAAACCCACCCAATCCCACCTTTAATCCCACCCAGTCTCCCCTGTAACCCCTCCCAATTGCACCTCTAACCCCACCCAATTTCAACTGTACACCACCTAATCGCTCCTCTAACCTCACCCAATCTCACCTGTAACCCCACCCAATTGCAATTGTAACCCCACCCAATTGCACCTTCAACCTCACCCAATCTCACCTGTAAACCTACCAAATCGCTCCTGTAACCCCACCCAATTGCAACTGTTATCCACCCAATCTCCCATCTAATCGCACCCAATCACGTTTGTACCACCTCTCATCCCAAAGGACCGCGCATCTAACCCCACCCAATCGCACCTCTAACCCCACGCAATCTCACCAGGAACCCCACCCAATCACAACCCCAACCCCACCCAATCGCATTTGAAACCCCACCCAATAGCACCTCTAACCCCACCCAATCTCACTTGTAACCCTACCCAATCGCTCCTGTAACCCCACCCAATTGCAACTGTTATCCACCCAATCTCCCATCTAATCCCACCCAATCACATCTGTACCACACCTAATCACACGTCTAATCCCACCTAATCTCACCTGTAACCACACCCAATATCACCTCTAACCCCACCCAATTGCAACTCCAACCCCAGCCAATTCCAACTCTAACCTCACCCAATCACACCTCTAACCTCACGCAATATCACCTGTAACAACACCCAATCACAACTCCAATCCCACCCAATCTCACATGTAATCCTAAATAATCGCACCTCTAACCCAACCCAATCTCACCTGTAGCCCCACCCAATCTTACCTCTAACCACACCCAATCACACCTGTAAACCCACCCAATCCCACCCAATCTCCCCTGTAACTCCTCCCAATTGCACCTCTAAACCCACCCAATTTCAACTGTAACACCACCTAATCGGTCCTCTAACTTCACCCAATCTCACCTGTAACCCCACCCAATCGCACCACCAATCCCACCCAATCTCACATGTAACCCCACCCAAACACTCCTGTAACCCCACCCAATTTCACCTCTAACCTCACCCAAACTCACCTGTAATCCCACCCAATCGCACCTCTAATCCCACCCAGTCACAGCTTTACCCTATTCAATTGCACATATAATCCCACCCCATCTCACATGTAACCCCACCCAATCGCTCCGGTAACCTCATCCAATCTCACCTGGAACCCCAGCCAATCGCACTTCTAACCCCACCTAATCACACCTCTTACCTCACTCAATCTCACCTTTGACCCCACCCAATCGCACCTGTAACCCCACCCAATCACACCTCTAATACCAATCAATCTCCCCTGTAACCCCACCCAATCACACCTCTAATCCTACCAAATCGCATCTGTAACCCCACCCAATACCAACTGTAACTCCACCCAATCTCACCTGTAAACCCATGCAATCTCCCCTGTAAACCCACCCAATCGCACCTGTAACCGCACCCAATCTCACATGTAACCCCACCCAGTCGCACCTGTATCCCCACCCAATCTCGCCTCTAATCCCACCCAATTGCAACTCCAACCCCAGCCAATCGCACCTCTAACCCCACCAAATCGCACCTCTAACCTTACTCAATCTTACCTGTAACCACACCCAATAGCACCTCTAACCCCACCCAATCGCACCTGTAACCCCACCCAATTGCACTTCTAACCCAACGCTATCTCACCTGTAACCCCAGCCAATCACACCTCT
This sequence comes from Eleutherodactylus coqui, assembly GCF_035609145.1. Lineage (NCBI taxonomy): Eukaryota > Metazoa > Chordata > Amphibia > Anura > Eleutherodactylidae > Eleutherodactylus > Eleutherodactylus coqui. The sequence goes on from NW_027102368.1 coordinate 216,483, forward strand.
AATCCTACCAAATCGTACCTGTAACCCCACCCAATCTCACCTCTAAACCCACCCAATCTCACCTGTAACCCCACCCAATCGCACCTGTAAGGCCACCCAATCTCACATGTAACCGTACCCAATCTCACCTGTAGCCCCACTCTATTTTACCTCTAACCACACCCAATCTCACCTGTAATCCCACACAATCACAAGTATAATCCCACCCAGCCGCCCCTGTAACCCTACCCAATCGCACCTCTAACCCCACACAATTCCAACTGTAACCCCTTCTTATCAAACCTCTAACCTCATCCAATTCCAACTGTAACCCCACTCAATCGCACCTCCAATCCCACCCAATCTCACATGTAACCCCACCCAATTTCACCTCTAACCTCACCCAAACTCACCTGTAAACCCACCCAATCGCACCTGTAACCGCACCCAATCTCACATGTAACCCTACCCAATCACACATCTAAACCCACCCAATCTCACATGTATCCCCACCAAATCTCACCTCTAACCCCACCCAATTGCAACTCCAACCCCAGCCAATTCCAACTCTAACCTCACCCAATCACACCTCTAACCTCACGCAATATCAGCTGTAACAACACCGAATCACAACTCCAATCCCACCCAATCTAACATGTAACCCCACCCAATCGCACATCGAACCCTACCCAATCACAGCTGTGGCCCCACGCAATCTCACCTCTAACCACACCCTATCTCACCTGTAACCCTACCCAATCGCAGCTGTTGCTCCACACAATCTCACCTTTAACCACACCCTATCTCACCTGTAACCCCACCCAATCGCACCTGTAAGGCCACCCAATCTCACATGTAACCGTACCCAATCTCACCTGTAGCCCCACCCTATTTTACCTCTAACTACACCCAATCTCACCTGTAATCCCACACAATCACAAGTGTAATCCCACCCAGCCGCCCCTGTAACCCTACCCAATCGCACCTCTAACCCCACCCAATTCCAACTGTAACCCCTTCTTATCAAACCTCTAACCTCACCCAATTCCACCTGTAACCCCACCCAATCGCACCACCAATCCCACCCAATCTCACATGTAACCCCATCCAAACACTCCTGTAACCCCACCCAATTTCACCTCTAACCTCACCCAAACTCACCTGTAATCCCACTCAATCGCACCTCTAATCCCACCCAGTCACAGCTTTACCCTATTCAATTGCACATATAATCCCACCCCATCTCACATGTAACCCCACCCAATCGCTCCTTTAACCCCATCCAATCTCACCTGGAACCCCAGCCAATCGCACTTCTAACCCCACCTAATCACACCTGTTACCTCACTCAATCTCACCTTTGACCCCACCCAATCGCACCTGTAACCCCACCCAATCACACCTCTAATACCAATCAATCTCCCCTGTAACCCCACCCAATCACACCTCTAATCCTACCAAATCGCATCTGTAACCCCAACCAATTCCAACTGTAACTCCACCCAATCTCACCTGTAAACCCATGCAATCTCCCCTGTAAACCCACCCAATCGCACCTGTAACCGCACCCAATCTCACATGTAACCCCACCCAGTCGCACCTGTATCCCCACCCAATCTCGCCTCTAATCCCACCCAATTGCAACTCCAACCCCAGCCAATTCCAACTCTAACCACACCCAATCGCACCTCTAACCTCACGCAATATCACCTGTAACAACACCCAATCACAACTCCAATCCCACCCAATCTCACATGTAACCCTACCTAATCGCACCTCTAACCCAACCCAATCTCCCCTGTAACCCCACCCAATCACACCTCTAATCCTACCAAATCTCACTGTAACCCCACCCAATTCCAACTGTAACCCCAACCAATCTCACCTCTAAACCCACCCAATCTCATCTGTAAATTCACCCAATCGCACCTGTAAACGCACCCAATCTCACATGTAACCCTACCTAATCACACATCTAAACCCACCCAATCTCACATGTAACCCCACACAATTGAAACTCCAACCCCAGCCAATTCCAACTGTAACCCCACCCAATCGCGCCTCTAACTTCACGCAATATCACCTGTAACCCCACCCAAACACAACTCCAATCCCGCCCAATCTCACATTTAACTTTACCTAATCGCACCTCTAACCCAACCCTATCTCACCTGTTGCCCCACCCAATCTTACCTTTAACCACAACCAATCACACCTGTAAACCCACCCAATCCCACCTTTAATCCCACCCAGTCTCCCCTGTAACCCCTCCCAATTGCACCTCTAACCCCACCCAATTTCAACTGTACACCACCTAATCGCTCCTCTAACCTCACCCAATCTCACCTGTAACCCCACCCAATTGCAATTGTAACCCCACCCAATTGCACCTTCAACCTCACCCAATCTCACCTGTAAACCTACCAAATCGCTCCTGTAACCCCACCCAATTGCAACTGTTATCCACCCAATCTCCCATCTAATCGCACCCAATCACGTTTGTACCACCTCTCATCCCAAAGGACCGCGCATCTAACCCCACCCAATCGCACCTCTAACCCCACGCAATCTCACCAGGAACCCCACCCAATCACAACCCCAACCCCACCCAATCGCATTTGAAACCCCACCCAATAGCACCTCTAACCCCACCCAATCTCACTTGTAACCCTACCCAATCGCTCCTGTAACCCCACCCAATTGCAACTGTTATCCACCCAATCTCCCATCTAATCCCACCCAATCACATCTGTACCACACCTAATCACACGTCTAATCCCACCTAATCTCACCTGTAACCACACCCAATATCACCTCTAACCCCACCCAATTGCAACTCCAACCCCAGCCAATTCCAACTCTAACCTCACCCAATCACACCTCTAACCTCACGCAATATCACCTGTAACAACACCCAATCACAACTCCAATCCCACCCAATCTCACATGTAATCCTAAATAATCGCACCTCTAACCCAACCCAATCTCACCTGTAGCCCCACCCAATCTTACCTCTAACCACACCCAATCACACCTGTAAACCCACCCAATCCCACCCAATCTCCCCTGTAACTCCTCCCAATTGCACCTCTAAACCCACCCAATTTCAACTGTAACACCACCTAATCGGTCCTCTAACTTCACCCAATCTCACCTGTAACCCCACCCAATCGCACCACCAATCCCACCCAATCTCACATGTAACCCCACCCAAACACTCCTGTAACCCCACCCAATTTCACCTCTAACCTCACCCAAACTCACCTGTAATCCCACCCAATCGCACCTCTAATCCCACCCAGTCACAGCTTTACCCTATTCAATTGCACATATAATCCCACCCCATCTCACATGTAACCCCACCCAATCGCTCCGGTAACCTCATCCAATCTCACCTGGAACCCCAGCCAATCGCACTTCTAACCCCACCTAATCACACCTCTTACCTCACTCAATCTCACCTTTGACCCCACCCAATCGCACCTGTAACCCCACCCAATCACACCTCTAATACCAATCAATCTCCCCTGTAACCCCACCCAATCACACCTCTAATCCTACCAAATCGCATCTGTAACCCCACCCAATACCAACTGTAACTCCACCCAATCTCACCTGTAAACCCATGCAATCTCCCCTGTAAACCCACCCAATCGCACCTGTAACCGCACCCAATCTCACATGTAACCCCACCCAGTCGCACCTGTATCCCCACCCAATCTCGCCTCTAATCCCACCCAATTGCAACTCCAACCCCAGCCAATCGCACCTCTAACCCCACCAAATCGCACCTCTAACCTTACTCAATCTTACCTGTAACCACACCCAATAGCACCTCTAACCCCACCCAATCGCACCTGTAACCCCACCCAATTGCACTTCTAACCCAACGCTATCTCACCTGTAACCCCAGCCAATCACACCTCTAATCCTACCAAATCGTACCTGTAACCCCACCCAATCTCACCTCTAAACCCACCCAATCTCACCTGTAACCCCACCCAATCGCACCTGTAAGGCCACCCAATCTCACATGTAACCGTACCCAATCTCACCTGTAGCCCCACTCTATTTTACCTCTAACCACACCCAATCTCACCTGTAATCCCACACAATCACAAGTATAATCCCACCCAGCCGCCCCTGTAACCCTACCCAATCGCACCTCTAACCCCACACAATTCCAACTGTAACCCCTTCTTATCAAACCTCTAACCTCATCCAATTCCAACTGTAACCCCACCCAATCGCACCTCCAATCCCACCCAATCTCACATGTAACCCCACCCAAATGCTTCTGTAACCCCACCCAATTTCACCTCTAACCTCACCCAAACTCACCTGTAAACCCACCCAATCGCACCTGTAACCGCACCCAATCTCACATGTAACCCTACCCAATCACACATCTAAACCCACCCAATCTCACATGTATCCCCACCAAATCTCACCTCTAACCCCACCCAATTGCAACTCCAACCCCAGCCAATTCCAACTCTAACCTCACCCAATCACACCTCTAACCTCACGCAATATCAGCTGTAACAACACCGAATCACAACTCCAATCCCACCCAATCTAACATGTAACCCCACCCAATCGCACATCGAACCCTACCCAATCACAGCTGTGGCCCCACGCAATCTCACCTCTAACCACACCCTATCTCACCTGTAACCCTACCCAATCGCAGCTGTTGCTCCACACAATCTCACCTTTAACCACACCCTATCTCACCTGTAACCCCACCCAATCGCACCTGTAAGGCCACCCAATCTCACATGTAACCGTACCCAATCTCACCTGTAGCCCCACCCTATTTTACCTCTAACTACACCCAATCTCACCTGTAATCCCACACAATCACAAGTGTAATCCCACCCAGCCGCCCCTGTAACCCTACCCAATCGCACCTCTAACCCCACCCAATTCCAACTGTAACCCCTTCTTATCAAACCTCTAACCTCACCCAATTCCACCTGTAACCCCACCCAATCGCACCACCAATCCCACCCAATCTCACATGTAACCCCATCCAAACACTCCTGTAACCCCACCCAATTTCACCTCTAACCTCACCCAAACTCACCTGTAATCCCACTCAATCGCACCTCTAATCCCACCCAGTCACAGCTTTACCCTATTCAATTGCACATATAATCCCACCCCATCTCACATGTAACCCCACCCAATCGCTCCTTTAACCCCATTCAATCTCACCTGGAACCCCAGCCAATCGCACTTCTAACCCCACCTAATCACACCTGTTACCTCACTCAATCTCACCTTTGACCCCACCCAATCGCACCTGTAACCCCACCCAATCACACCTCTAATACCAATCAATCTCCCCTGTAACCCCACCCAATCACACCTCTAATCCTACCAAATCGCATCTGTAACCCCAACCAATTCCAACTGTAACTCCACCCAATCTCACCTGTAAACCCATGCAATCTCCCCTGTAAACCCACCCAATCGCACCTGTAACCGCACCCAATCTCACATGTAACCCCACCCAGTCGCACCTGTATCCCCACCCAATCTCGCCTCTAATCCCACCCAATTGCAACTCCAACCCCAGCCAATTCCAACTCTAACCACACCCAATCGCACCTCTAACTTCACGCAATATCACCTGTAACAACACCCAATCACAACTCCAATCCCACCCAATCTCACATGTAACCCTACCTAATCGCACCTCTAACCCAACCCAATCTCACCTGTAGCCCCACCCAATCTTACCTCTAATCCCACTCAATCTCCCCTGTAACCCCACCCAATCACACCTCTAATCCTACCAAATCTCACTGTAACCCCACCCAATTCCAACTGTAACCCCAACCAATCTCACCTCTAAACCCACCCAATCTCATCTGTAAATTCACCCAATCGCACCTGTAAACGCACCCAATCTCACATGTAACCCCACACAATTGAAACTCCAACCCCAGCCAATTCCAACTGTAACCCCACCCAATCGCGCCTCTAACTTCACGCAATATCACCTGTAACCCCACCCAAACACAACTCCAATCCCGCCCAATCTCACATTTAACTTTACCTAATCGCACCTCTAACCCAACCCTATCTCACCTGTTGCCCCACCCAATCTTACCTTTAACCACAACCAATCACACCTGTAAACCCACCCAATCCCACCTTTAATCCCACCCAGTCTCCCCTGTAACCCCTCCCAATTGCACCTCTAACCCCACCCAATTTCAACTGTACACCACCTAATCGCTCCTCTAACCTCACCCAATCTCACCTGTAACCCCACCCAATTGCAATTGTAACCCCACCCAATTGCACCTTCAACCTCACCCAATCTCACCTGTAAACCTACCAAATCGCTCCTGTAACCCCACCCAATTGCAACTGTTATCCACCCAATCTCCCATCTAATCGCACCCAATCACGTTTGTACCACCTCTCATCCCAAAGGACCGCGCATCTAACCCCACCCAATCGCACCTCTAACCCCACGCAATCTCACCAGGAACCGCACCCAATCACAACTCCAACCCCACCCAATCGCATTTGAAACCCCACCCAATAGCACCTCTAACCCCACCCAATCTCACTTGTAACCCTACCCAATCGCTCCTGTAACCCCACCCAATTGCAACTGTTATCCACCCAATCTCCCATCTAATCCCACCCAATCACATCTGTACCACACCTAATCACACGTCTAATCCCACCTAATCTCACCTGTAACCACACCCAATATCACCTCTAACCCCACCCAATTGCAACTCCAACCCCAGCCAATTCCAACTCTAACCTCACCCAATCACACCTCTAACCTCACGCAATATCACCTGTAACAACACCCAATCACAACTCCAATCCCACCCAATCTCACATGTAATCCTAAATAATCGCACCTCTAACCCAACCCAATCTCACCTGTAGCCCCACCCAATCTTACCTCTAACCACACCCAATCACACCTGTAAACCCACCCAATCCCACCCAATCTCCCCTGTAACTCCTCCCAATTGCACCTCTAAACCCACCCAATTTCAACTGTAACACCACCTAATCGGTCCTCTAACTTCACCCAATCTCACCTGTAACCCCACCCAATCGCACCACCAATCCCACCCAATCTCACATGTAACCCCACCCAAACACTCCTGTAACCCCACCCAATTTCACCTCTAACCTCACCCAAACTCACCTGTAATCCCACCCAATCGCACCTCTAATCCCACCCAGTCACAGCTTTACCCTATTCAATTGCACATATAATCCCACCCCATCTCACATGTAACCCCACCCAATCGCTCCGGTAACCTCATCCAATCTCACCTGGAACCCCAGCCAATCGCACTTCTAACCCCACCTAATCACACCTCTTACCTCACTCAATCTCACCTTTGACCCCACCCAATCGCACCTGTAACCCCACCCAATCACACCTCTAATACCAATCAATCTCCCCTGTAACCCCACCCAATCACACCTCTAATCCTACCAAATCGCATCTGTAACCCCACCCAATGCCAACTGTAACTCCACCCAATCTCACCTGTAAACCCATGCAATCTCCCCTGTAAACCCACCCAATCGCACCTGTAACCGCACTCAATCTCACATGTAACCCCACCCAGTCGCACCTGTATCCCCACCCAATCTCGCCTCTAATCCCACCCAATTGCAACTCCAACCCCAGCCAATCGCACCTCTAACCCCACCAAATCGCACCTCTAACCTTACTCAATCTTACCTGTAACCACACCCAATAGCACCTCTAACCCCACCCAATCGCACCTGTAACCCCACCCAATTGCACTTCTAACCCAACGCTATCTCACCTGTAACCCCAGCCAATCACACCTCTAATCCTACCAAATCGTACCTGTAACCCCACCCAATCTCACCTCTAAACCCACCCAATCTCACCTGTAACCCCACCCAATCGCACCTGTAAGGCCACCCAATCTCACATGTAACCGTACCCAATCTCACCTGTAGCCCCACTCTATTTTACCTCTAACCACACCCAATCTCACCTGTAATCCCACACAATCACAAGTATAATCCCACCCAGCCGCCCCTGTAACCCTACCCAATCGCACCTCTAACCCCACACAATTCCAACTGTAACCCCTTCTTATCAAACCTCTAACCTCATCCAATTCCAACAGTAACCCCACCCAATCGCACCTCCAATCCCACCCAATCTCACATGTAACCCCACCCAATCGCACCTGTAACCCCACCCAATTGCACTTCTAACCCAACGCTATCTCACCTGTAACCCCAGCCAATCACACCTCTAATCCTACCAAATCGTACCTGTAACCCCACCCAATCTCACCTCTAAACCCACCCAATCTCACCTGTAAACCCACCCAATCGCACCTGTAACCACACTCAATCTCACTTGTAACCCTACCTAATCACACTTCTAAACCCACCCAATCTAACATGTAACCCCAACCAATCGCACATCGAACCCTACCCAATCGCAGCTGTGGCCCCACCCAATCTCACCTCTCACCACACCCTCTCACCTGTAACCCCACCCAATCGCACCTGTAAGGCCACCCAATTTCACATGTAACCGTACCCAATCTCCCCTGTAGCTCCACCCTATTTTAGCTCTAACCACACCCAATCTCACCTGTAATCCCACACAATCACAAGTATAATCCCACCCAGCTGCCCCTGTAACCCTACCCAATCGCACCTCTAACCCCACACAATTCCAACTGTAAACCCTTCTTATCAAACCTCTAACCTCACCCAATTCCAACTGTAACCCCACCCAATCGCACCTCCAATCCCACCCAATCTCACATGTAACCCCACCCAAATGCTCCTGTAACCCCACCCAATTTCACCTCTAACCTCACCCAAACTCACCTGTAAATCCACCCAAATGCACCTGTAACCGCACCCAATCTCACATGTAACCCTACCTAATCACACATCTAAACCCACCCAATCTCACATGTAACCCCACCCAGTCGCACCTGTATCCCCACCAAATCTCACCTCTAACCCCACCCAATTGCAACTCCAACCCCAGCCAATTCCAACTCTAACCTCACCCAATCACACCTCTAACCTCACGCAATATCACCTGTAACAACACCCAATCACAACTCCAATCCCACCCAATCTCACATGTAACCCTACCTAATCGCACCTCTAACCCAACCCAATCTCACCTGTAGCCCCACCCAATCTTACCTCTAACCACACCCAATCACACCTGTAAACCCACCCAATCCCACCTTTAATCCGACCCAGTCTCCCATGTAACCCCTCCCAATTGCACCTCTAACCCCACCCAATTTCAACGGTACACCACCTAATCGCTCCTCTAACCTCACCAAATCTCACCTCTAACCCCACCCAATTGCAACTCCAACCCCAGCCAATTCCAACTCTAACCTCACCCAATCGCGCCTCTAACCTCACGCAATATCACCTGTAACCCCACCCAAACACAACTCCAATCCTGCCCAATCTCACATTTAACTTTACCTAATCGCACCTCTAACCTCACCCAATCTCACCTGTAACCCCACCCAATTGCACTTGTAACCCCACCCAATTGCACCTTCAACCCCACCCAATTCCACCTGTAAACCTACCAAATCGCTCCTGTAACCCCACCCAATTGCAACTGTTATCCACCCAATCTCCCATCTAATCGCACCCAATCACGTTTGTACCACCTCTCATCCCAAAGGACCGCACATCTAACCCCACCCAATCGCACCTCTAACCCCACGCAATCTCACCAGGAACCCCACCCAATTGCAACTCTAACCCCAGCCAATTCCAGCTGTAACCCCACCCAATCGCACCTCTAACCTCATGCAATATCACCTGTAACCCCACCCAATCACAACTCCAACCCCACACAATCGCATTTGAAACCCCACCCAATAGCACCTCTAACCCCACCCAATCTCACTTGTAACCCTACCCAATCGCTCCTGTAACCCCACCCAATTGCAACTGTTATCCACCCAATCTCCCATCTAATCCCACCCAATCACATCTGTACCACACCTAATCACACGTCTAATCCCACCTAATCTCACCTGTAACCACACCCAATATCACCTCTAACCCCACCCAATTGCAACTCCAACCCCAGCCAATTCCAACTCTAACCTCACCCAATCACACCTCTAACCTCACGCAATATCACCTGTAACAACACCCAATCACAAGCCCAATCCCACCCAATCTCACATGTAACCCTACCTAATCGCACCTCTAACCCAACCCAATCTCAGCTGTAGCCCCACCCAATCTTACCTCTAACCACACCCAATCACACCTGTAAACCCACCCAATCCCACCCAATCTCCCCTGTAACTTCTCCCAATTGCACCTCTAAACCCACCCAATTTCAACTGTAACACCACCTAATCGGTCCTCTAACTTCACCCAATCTCACCTGTAACCCCACCCAATCGCATCTTCTATCCTAGCCAATCTCAAATGTAAGCCCACACAATTGCACCTCTAACCCCACCCAATCTGACCTGTAACACTACCAAATCGCTCCTGTAACCCCACCCAATTGCAACTGTTATCCACCCAATCTTACATCTAATCCCATCTAATAACATCTGTACCACACCTAATCACACCTCTAATCCCAGAGAACCGCACATCTAACCCCACCCAATCGCACCTCTAACCCCACCCAATCTCACCAGTAAGCCCACCCAATCGCATCTTCTATCCTAGCCAATCTCACATGTAACCCTACTTAATCGCACCTCTAACCCCACCCAATCTCACCTGTAGCCCCACCCAATCTTACCTCTAAACACACCCAATCTCACCTGTAAACCAACCCAATTACACCTCTAACTCCATCCAATTGCACCTGTAACCCCACCCAATCTCAAATGTAAATTCACCCAATCGCACCTGTAAACGCACCCAATCTCACATGTAACCCTACCTAATCACACATCTAAACCCACCCAATCTCACATGTAACCCCACACAATTGAAACTCCAACCCCAGCCAATTCCAACTGTAACCCCACCCGATTGCGCCTCTAACCTCACGCAATATCACCTGTAACCCCACCCAAACACAACTCCAATCCCGCCCAATCTCACATTTAACTCTACCTAAGCGCACCTCTAACCCAACCCAATCTCACCTGTAGCCCCACCCAATCTTACCTTTAACCACAACCAATCACACCTGTAAACCCACCCAATCCCACCTTTAATCCCACCCAGTCTCCCCTGTAACCCCTCCCAATTGCACCTCTAACCCCACCCAATTTCAACTGTACACCACCTAATCGCTCCTCTAACCTCACCCAATCTCACCTGTAACCCCACCCAATTGCACTTGTAACCCCACCCAATTGCACCTTCAACCCCACCCAATCTCACCTGTAAACCTACCAAATCGCTCCTGTAACCCCACCCAATTGCAACTGTTATCCACCCAATCTCCCATCTAATCGCACCCAATCACGTTTGTACCACCTCTCATCCCAAAGGACCGCACATCTAACCCCACCCAATCGCACCTCTAACCCCACGCAATCTCACCAGGAACCCCACCCAATTGCAACTCTAACCCCAGCCAATTCCAGCTGTAACCCCACCCAATCGCACCTCTAACCTCATGCAATATCACCTGTAACCCCACCCAATCACAACTCCAACCCCACACAATCGCATTTGAAACCCCACCCAATAGCACCTCTAACCCCACCCAATCTCACTTGTAACCCTACCCAATCGCTCCTGTAACCCCACCCAATTGCAACTGTTATCCACCCAATCTCCCATCTAATCCCACCCAATCACATCTGTACCACACCTAATCACACGTCTAATCCCACCTAATCTCACCTGTAACCACACCCAATATCACCTCTAACCCCACCCAATTGCAACTCCAACCCCAGCCAATTCCAACTCTAACCTCACCCAATCACACCTCTAACCTCACGCAATATCACCTGTAACAACACCCAATCACAAGCCCAATCCCACCCAATCTCACATGTAACCCTACCTAATCGCACCTCTAACCCAACCCAATCTCACCTGTAGCCCCACCCAATCTTACCTCTAACCACACCCAATCACACCTGTAAACCCACCCAATCCCACCCAATCTCCCCTGTAACTTCTCCCAATTGCACCTCTAAACCCACCCAATTTCAACTGTAACACCACCTAATCGGTCCTCTAACTTCACCCAATCTCACCTGTAACCCCACCCAATCGCATCTTCTATCCTAGCCAATCTCAAATGTAAGCCCACACAATTGCACCTCTAACCCCACCCAATCTGACCTGTAACACTACCAAATCGCTCCTGTAACCCCACCCAATTGCAACTGTTATCCACCCAATCTTACATCTAATCCCATCTAATAACATCTGTACCACACCTAATCACACCTCTAATCACAGAGAACCGCACATTTAACCCCACCCAATCGCACCTCTAACCCCACCCAATCTCACCAGTAAGCCCACCCAATCGCATCTTCTATCCTAGCCAATCTCACATGTAACCCTACTTAATCGTACCTCTAACCCCACCCAATCTCACCTGTAGCCCCACCCAATCTTACCTCTAAACACACCCAATCTGACCTGTAAACCAACCCAATCACACCTCTAACTCCATCCAATTGCACCTGTAACCCCACCCAATCTCAAATGTAAACCCACACAATTGCACCTGTAACCCCACCCAATCACAACTCCAATCCCGCCCAATCTCAAATTTAACTCTACCTAATCGCACCTCTAACCCAACCCAATCTCACCTGTAGCCCCACCCAATATTACCTTTAACCACAACCAATCACACCTGTAAACCCACCCAATCCCACCTTTAATCCCACCCAGTCTCCCCTGTAACCCCTCCCAATTGCACCTCTAACCCCACCCAATTTCAACTGTACACCACCTAATCGGTCCTCTAACTTCACCCAATCTCACCTGTAACCCCACCCAATCGCATCTTCTATCCTAGCCAATCTCAAATGTAAGCCCACACAATTGCACCTCTAACCCCACCCAATCTGACCTGTAACACTACCAAATCGCTCCTGTAACCCCACCCAATTGCAACTGTTATCCACCCAATCTTACATCTAATCCCATCTAATAACATCTGTACCACACCTAATCACACCTCTAATCCCAGAGAACCGCACATCTAACCCCACCCAATCGCACCTCTAACCCCACCCAATCTCACCAGTAAGCCCACCCAATCGCATCTTCTATCCTAGCCAATCTCACATGTAACCCTACTTAATCGCACCTCTAACCCCACCCAATCTCACCTGTAGCCCCACCCAATCTTACCTCTAAACACACCCAATCTCACCTGTAAACCAACCCAATTACACCTCTAACTCCATCCAATTGCACCTGTAACCCCACCCAATCTCAAATGTAAATTCACCCAATCGCACCTGTAAACGCACCCAATCTCACATGTAACCCTACCTAATCACACATCTAAACCCACCCAATCTCACATGTAACCCCACACAATTGAAACTCCAACCCCAGCCAATTCCAACTGTAACCCCACCCGATTGCGCCTCTAACCTCACGCAATATCACCTGTAACCCCACCCAAACACAACTCCAATCCCGCCCAATCTCACATTTAACTCTACCTAAGCGCACCTCTAACCCAACCCAATCTCACCTGTAGCCCCACCCAATCTTACCTTTAACCACAACCAATCACACCTGTAAACCCACCCAATCCCACCTTTAATCCCACCCAGTCTCCCCTGTAACCCCTCCCAATTGCACCTCTAACCCCACCCAATTTCAACTGTACACCACCTAATCGCTCCTCTAACCTCACCCAATCTCACCTGTAACCCCACCCAATTGCACTTGTAACCCCACCCAATTGCACCTTCAACCCCACCCAATCTCACCTGTAAACCTACCAAATCGCTCCTGTAACCCCACCCAATTGCAACTGTTATCCACCCAATCTCCCATCTAATCGCACCCAATCACGTTTGTACCACCTCTCATCCCAAAGGACCGCACATCTAACCCCACCCAATCGCACCTCTAACCCCACGCAATCTCACCAGGAACCCCACCCAATTGCAACTCTAACCCCAGCCAATTCCAGCTGTAACCCCACCCAATCGCACCTCTAACCTCATGCAATATCACCTGTAACCCCACCCAATCACAACTCCAACCCCACACAATCGCATTTGAAACCCCACCCAATAGCACCTCTAACCCCACCCAATCTCACTTGTAACCCTACCCAATCGCTCCTGTAACCCCACCCAATTGCAACTGTTATCCACCCAATCTCCCATCTAATCCCACCCAATCACATCTGTACCACACCTAATCACACGTCTAATCCCACCTAATCTCACCTGTAACCACACCCAATATCACCTCTAACCCCACCCAATTGCAACTCCAACCCCAGCCAATTCCAACTCTAACCTCACCCAATCACACCTCTAACCTCACGCAATATCACCTGTAACAACACCCAATCACAAGCCCAATCCCACCCAATCTCACATGTAACCCTACCTAATCGCACCTCTAACCCAACCCAATCTCAGCTGTAGCCCCACCCAATCCCACCCAATCTCCCCTGTAACTTCTCCCAATTGCACCTCTAAACCCACCCAATTTCAACTGTAACACCACCTAATCGGTCCTCTAACTTCACCCAATCTCACCTGTAACCCCACCCAATCGCATCTTCTATCCTAGCCAATCTCAAATGTAAGCCCACACAATTGCACCTCTAACCCCACCCAATCTGACCTGTAACACTACCAAATCGCTCCTGTAACCCCACCCAATTGCAACTGTTATCCACCCAATCTTACATCTAATCCCATCTAATAACATCTGTACCACACCTAATCACACCTCTAATCACAGAGAACCGCACATTTAACCCCACCCAATCGCACCTCTAACCCCACCCAATCTCACCAGTAAGCCCACCCAATCGCATCTTCTATCCTAGCCAATCTCACATGTAACCCTACTTAATCGTACCTCTAACCCCACCCAATCTCACCTGTAGCCCCACCCAATCTTACCTCTAAACACACCCAATCTGACCTGTAAACCAACCCAATCACACCTCTAACTCCATCCAATTGCACCTGTAACCCCACCCAATCTCAAATGTAAACCCACACAATTGCACCTGTAACCCCACCCAATCACAACTCCAATCCCGCCCAATCTCAAATTTAACTCTACCTAATCGCACCTCTAACCCAACCCTATCTCACCTGTAGCCCCACCCAATATTACCTTTAACCACAACCAATCACACCTGTAAACCCACCCAATCCCACCTTTAATCCCACCCAGTCTCCCCTGTAACCCCTCCCAATTGCACCTCTAACCCCACCCAATTTCAACTGTACACCACCTAATCGGTCCTCTAACTTCACCCAATCTCACCTGTAACCCCACCCAATCGCATCTTCTATCCTAGCCAATCTCAAATGTAAGCCCACACAATTGCACCTCTAACCCCACCCAATCTGACCTGTAACACTACCAAATCGCTCCTGTAACCCCACCCAATTGCAACTGTTATCCACCCAATCTTACATCTAATCCCATCTAATAACATCTGTACCACACCTAATCACACCTCTAATCCCAGAGAACCGCACATCTAACCCCACCCAATCGCACCTCTAACCCCACCCAATCTCACCAGTAAGCCCACCCAATCGCATCTTCTATCCTAGCCAATCTCACATGTAACCCTACTTAATCGCACCTCTAACCCCACCCAATCTCACCTGTAGCCCCACCCAATCTTACCTCTAAACACACCCAATCTCACCTGTAAACCAACCCAATTACACCTCTAACTCCATCCAATTGCACCTGTAACCCCACCCAATCTCAAATGTAAATTCACCCAATCGCACCTGTAAACGCACCCAATCTCACATGTAACCCTACCTAATCACACATCTAAACCCACCCAATCTCACATGTAACCCCACACAATTGAAACTCCAACCCCAGCCAATTCCAACTGTAACCCCACCCGATTGCGCCTCTAACCTCACGCAATATCACCTGTAACCCCACCCAAACACAACTCCAATCCCGCCCAATCTCACATTTAACTCTACCTAAGCGCACCTCTAACCCAACCCAATCTCACCTGTAGCCCCACCCAATCTTACCTTTAACCACAACCAATCACACCTGTAAACCCACCCAATCCCACCTTTAATCCCACCCAGTCTCCCCTGTAACCCCTCCCAATTGCACCTCTAACCCCACCCAATTTCAACTGTACACCACCTAATCGCTCCTCTAACCTCACCCAATCTCACCTGTAACCCCACCCAATTGCACTTGTAACCCCACCCAATTGCACCTTCAACCCCACCCAATCTCACCTGTAAACCTACCAAATCGCTCCTGTAACCCCACCCAATTGCAACTGTTATCCACCCAATCTCCCATCTAATCGCACCCAATCACGTTTGTACCACCTCTCATCCCAAAGGACCGCACATCTAACCCCACCCAATCGCACCTCTAACCCCACGCAATCTCACCAGGAACCCCACCCAATTGCAACTCTAACCCCAGCCAATTCCAGCTGTAACCCCACCCAATCGCACCTCTAACCTCATGCAATATCACCTGTAACCCCACCCAATCACAACTCCAACCCCACACAATCGCATTTGAAACCCCACCCAATAGCACCTCTAACCCCACCCAATCTCACTTGTAACCCTACCCAATCGCTCCTGTAACCCCACCCAATTGCAACTGTTATCCACCCAATCTCCCATCTAATCCCACCCAATCACATCTGTACCACACCTAATCACACGTCTAATCCCACCTAATCTCACCTGTAACCACACCCAATATCACCTCTAACCCCACCCAATTGCAACTCCAACCCCAGCCAATTCCAACTCTAACCTCACCCAATCACACCTCTAACCTCACGCAATATCACCTGTAACAACACCCAATCACAAGCCCAATCCCACCCAATCTCACATGTAACCCTACCTAATCGCACCTCTAACCCAACCCAATCTCACCTGTAACACTACCAAATCGCTCCTGTAACCCCACCCAATTGCAACTGTTATCCACCCAATCTTACATCTAATCCCATCTAATAACATCTGTACCACACCTAATCACACCTCTAATCACAGAGAACCGCACATTTAACCCCACCCAATCGCACCTCTAACCCCACCCAATCTCACCAGTAAGCCCACCCAATCGCATCTTCTATCCTAGCCAATCTCACATGTAACCCTACTTAATCGTACCTCTAACCCCACCCAATCTCACCTGTAGCCCCACCCAATCTTACCTCTAAACACACCCAATCTGACCTGTAAACCAACCCAATCACACCTCTAACTCCATCCAATTGCACCTGTAACCCCACCCAATCTCAAATGTAAACCCACACAATTGCACCTGTAACCCCACCCAATCACAACTCCAATCCCGCCCAATCTCAAATTTAACTCTACCTAATCGCACCTCTAACCCAACCCAATCTCACCTGTAGCCCCACCCAATATTACCTTTAACCACAACCAATCACACCTGTAAACCCACCCAATCCCACCTTTAATCCCACCCAGTCTCCCCTGTAACCCCTCCCAATTGCACCTCTAACCCCACCCAATTTCAACTGTACACCACCTAATCGGTCCTCTAACTTCACCCAATCTCACCTGTAACCCCACCCAATCGCATCTTCTATCCTAGCCAATCTCAAATGTAAGCCCACACAATTGCACCTCTAACCCCACCCAATCTGACCTGTAACACTACCAAATCGCTCCTGTAACCCCACCCAATTGCAACTGTTATCCACCCAATCTTACATCTAATCCCATCTAATAACATCTGTACCACACCTAATCACACCTCTAATCCCAGAGAACCGCACATCTAACCCCACCCAATCGCACCTCTAACCCCACCCAATCTCACCAGTAAGCCCACCCAATCGCATCTTCTATCCTAGCCAATCTCACATGTAACCCTACTTAATCGCACCTCTAACCCCACCCAATCTCACCTGTAGCCCCACCCAATCTTACCTCTAAACACACCCAATCTCACCTGTAAACCAACCCAATTACACCTCTAACTCCATCCAATTGCACCTGTAACCCCACCCAATCTCAAATGTAAATTCACCCAATCGCACCTGTAAACGCACCCAATCTCACATGTAACCCTACCTAATCACACATCTAAACCCACCCAATCTCACATGTAACCCCACACAATTGAAACTCCAACCCCAGCCAATTCCAACTGTAACCCCACCCGATTGCGCCTCTAACCTCACGCAATATCACCTGTAACCCCACCCAAACACAACTCCAATCCCGCCCAATCTCACATTTAACTCTACCTAAGCGCACCTCTAACCCAACCCAATCTCACCTGTAGCCCCACCCAATCTTACCTTTAACCACAACCAATCACACCTGTAAACCCACCCAATCCCACCTTTAATCCCACCCAGTCTCCCCTGTAACCCCTCCCAATTGCACCTCTAACCCCACCCAATTTCAACTGTACACCACCTAATCGCTCCTCTAACCTCACCCAATCTCACCTGTAACCCCACCCAATTGCACTTGTAACCCCACCCAATTGCACCTTCAACCCCACCCAATCTCACCTGTAAACCTACCAAATCGCTCCTGTAACCCCACCCAATTGCAACTGTTATCCACCCAATCTCCCATCTAATCGCACCCAATCACGTTTGTACCACCTCTCATCCCAAAGGACCGCACATCTAACCCCACCCAATCGCACCTCTAACCCCACGCAATCTCACCAGGAACCCCACCCAATTGCAACTCTAACCCCAGCCAATTCCAGCTGTAACCCCACCCAATCGCACCTCTAACCTCATGCAATATCACCTGTAACCCCACCCAATCACAACTCCAACCCCACACAATCGCATTTGAAACCCCACCCAATAGCACCTCTAACCCCACCCAATCTCACTTGTAACCCTACCCAATCGCTCCTGTAACCCCACCCAATTGCAACTGTTATCCACCCAATCTCCCATCTAATCCCACCCAATCACATCTGTACCACACCTAATCACACGTCTAATCCCACCTAATCTCACCTGTAACCACACCCAATATCACCTCTAACCCCACCCAATTGCAACTCCAACCCCAGCCAATTCCAACTCTAACCTCACCCAATCACACCTCTAACCTCACGCAATATCACCTGTAACAACACCCAATCACAAGCCCAATCCCACCCAATCTCACATGTAACCCTACCTAATCGCACCTCTAACCCAACCCAATCTCACCTGTAGCCCCACCCAATCTTACCTCTAACCACACCCAATCACACCTGTAAACCCACCCAATCCCACCCAATCTCCCCTGTAACTTCTCCCAATTGCACCTCTAAACCCACCCAATTTCAACTGTAACACCACCTAATCGGTCCTCTAACTTCACCCAATCTCACCTGTAACCCCACCCAATCGCATCTTCTATCCTAGCCAATCTCAAATGTAAGCCCACACAATTGCACCTCTAACCCCACCCAATCTGACCTGTAACACTACCAAATCGCTCCTGTAACCCCACCCAATTGCAACTGTTATCCACCCAATCTTACATCTAATCCCATCTAATAACATCTGTACCACACCTAATCACACCTCTAATCCCAGAGAACCGCACATCTAACCCCACCCAATCGCACCTCTAACCCCACCCAATCTCACCAGTAAGCCCACCCAATCGCATCTTCTATCCTAGCCAATCTCACATGTAACCCTACTTAATCGCACCTCTAACCCCACCCAATCTCACCTGTAGCCCCACCCAATCTTACCTCTAAACACACCCAATCTCACCTGTAAACCAACCCAATTACACCTCTAACTCCATCCAATTGCACCTGTAACCCCACCCAATCTCAAATGTAAATTCACCCAATCGCACCTGTAAACGCACCCAATCTCACATGTAACCCTACCTAATCACACATCTAAACCCACCCAATCTCACATGTAACCCCACACAATTGAAACTCCAACCCCAGCCAATTCCAACTGTAACCCCACCCGATTGCGCCTCTAACCTCACGCAATATCACCTGTAACCCCACCCAAACACAACTCCAATCCCGCCCAATCTCACATTTAACTCTACCTAAGCGCACCTCTAACCCAACCCAATCTCACCTGTAGCCCCACCCAATCTTACCTTTAACCACAACCAATCACACCTGTAAACCCACCCAATCCCACCTTTAATCCCACCCAGTCTCCCCTGTAACCCCTCCCAATTGCACCTCTAACCCCACCCAATTTCAACTGTACACCACCTAATCGCTCCTCTAACCTCACCCAATCTCACCTGTAACCCCACCCAATTGCACTTGTAACCCCACCCAATTGCACCTTCAACCCCACCCAATCTCACCTGTAAACCTACCAAATCGCTCCTGTAACCCCACCCAATTGCAACTGTTATCCACCCAATCTCCCATCTAATCGCACCCAATCACGTTTGTACCACCTCTCATCCCAAAGGACCGCACATCTAACCCCACCCAATCGCACCTCTAACCCCACGCAATCTCACCAGGAACCCCACCCAATTGCAACTCTAACCCCAGCCAATTCCAGCTGTAACCCCACCCAATCGCACCTCTAACCTCATGCAATATCACCTGTAACCCCACCCAATCACAACTCCAACCCCACACAATCGCATTTGAAACCCCACCCAATAGCACCTCTAACCCCACCCAATCTCACTTGTAACCCTACCCAATCGCTCCTGTAACCCCACCCAATTGCAACTGTTATCCACCCAATCTCCCATCTAATCCCACCCAATCACATCTGTACCACACCTAATCACACGTCTAATCCCACCTAATCTCACCTGTAACCACACCCAATATCACCTCTAACCCCACCCAATTGCAACTCCAACCCCAGCCAATTCCAACTCTAACCTCACCCAATCACACCTCTAACCTCACGCAATATCACCTGTAACAACACCCAATCACAAGCCCAATCCCACCCAATCTCACATGTAACCCTACCTAATCGCACCTCTAACCCAACCCAATCTCAGCTGTAGCCCCACCCAATCTTACCTCTAACCACACCCAATCACACCTGTAAACCCACCCAATCCCACCCAATCTCCCCTGTAACTTCTCCCAATTGCACCTCTAAACCCACCCAATTTCAACTGTAACACCACCTAATCGGTCCTCTAACTTCACCCAATCTCACCTGTAACCCCACCCAATCGCATCTTCTATCCTAGCCAATCTCAAATGTAAGCCCACACAATTGCACCTCTAACCCCACCCAATCTGACCTGTAACACTACCAAATCGCTCCTGTAACCCCACCCAATTGCAACTGTTATCCACCCAATCTTACATCTAATCCCATCTAATAACATCTGTACCACACCTAATCACACCTCTAATCCCAGAGAACCGCACATCTAACCCCACCCAATCGCACCTCTAACCCCACCCAATCTCACCAGTAAGCCCACCCAATCGCATCTTCTATCCTAGCCAATCTCACATGTAACCCTACTTAATCGCACCTCTAACCCCACCCAATCTCACCTGTAGCCCCACCCAATCTTACCTCTAAACACACCCAATCTCACCTGTAAACCAACCCAATTACACCTCTAACTCCATCCAATTGCACCTGTAACCCCACCCAATCTCAAATGTAAATTCACCCAATCGCACCTGTAAACGCACCCAATCTCACATGTAACCCTACCTAATCACACATCTAAACCCACCCAATCTCACATGTAACCCCACACAATTGAAACTCCAACCCCAGCCAATTCCAACTGTAACCCCACCCGATTGCGCCTCTAACCTCACGCAATATCACCTGTAACCCCACCCAAACACAACTCCAATCCCGCCCAATCTCACATTTAACTCTACCTAAGCGCACCTCTAACCCAACCCAATCTCACCTGTAGCCCCACCCAATCTTACCTTTAACCACAACCAATCACACCTGTAAACCCACCCAATCCCACCTTTAATCCCACCCAGTCTCCCCTGTAACCCCTCCCAATTGCACCTCTAACCCCACCCAATTTCAACTGTACACCACCTAATCGCTCCTCTAACCTCACCCAATCTCACCTGTAACCCCACCCAATTGCACTTGTAACCCCACCCAATTGCACCTTCAACCCCACCCAATCTCACCTGTAAACCTACCAAATCGCTCCTGTAACCCCACCCAATTGCAACTGTTATCCACCCAATCTCCCATCTAATCGCACCCAATCACGTTTGTACCACCTCTCATCCCAAAGGACCGCACATCTAACCCCACCCAATCGCACCTCTAACCCCACGCAATCTCACCAGGAACCCCACCCAATTGCAACTCTAACCCCAGCCAATTCCAGCTGTAACCCCACCCAATCGCACCTCTAACCTCATGCAATATCACCTGTAACCCCACCC
Organism: Eleutherodactylus coqui; assembly: GCF_035609145.1. Taxonomy (NCBI): domain Eukaryota; kingdom Metazoa; phylum Chordata; class Amphibia; order Anura; family Eleutherodactylidae; genus Eleutherodactylus; species Eleutherodactylus coqui. The sequence goes on from NW_027102368.1 coordinate 239,043, forward strand.
AATCACAACTCCAACCCCACACAATCGCATTTGAAACCCCACCCAATAGCACCTCTAACCCCACCCAATCTCACTTGTAACCCTACCCAATCGCTCCTGTAACCCCACCCAATTGCAACTGTTATCCACCCAATCTCCCATCTAATCCCACCCAATCACATCTGTACCACACCTAATCACACGTCTAATCCCACCTAATCTCACCTGTAACCACACCCAATATCACCTCTAACCCCACCCAATTGCAACTCCAACCCCAGCCAATTCCAACTCTAACCTCACCCAATCACACCTCTAACCTCACGCAATATCACCTGTAACAACACCCAATCACAAGCCCAATCCCACCCAATCTCACATGTAACCCTACCTAATCGCACCTCTAACCCAACCCAATCTCACCTGTAGCCCCACCCAATCTTACCTCTAACCACACCCAATCACACCTGTAAACCCACCCAATCCCACCCAATCTCCCCTGTAACTTCTCCCAATTGCACCTCTAAACCCACCCAATTTCAACTGTAACACCACCTAATCGGTCCTCTAACTTCACCCAATCTCACCTGTAACCCCACCCAATCGCATCTTCTATCCTAGCCAATCTCAAATGTAAGCCCACACAATTGCACCTCTAACCCCACCCAATCTGACCTGTAACACTACCAAATCGCTCCTGTAACCCCACCCAATTGCAACTGTTATCCACCCAATCTTACATCTAATCCCATCTAATAACATCTGTACCACACCTAATCACACCTCTAATCCCAGAGAACCGCACATCTAACCCCACCCAATCGCACCTCTAACCCCACCCAATCTCACCAGTAAGCCCACCCAATCGCATCTTCTATCCTAGCCAATCTCACATGTAACCCTACTTAATCGCACCTCTAACCCCACCCAATCTCACCTGTAGCCCCACCCAATCTTACCTCTAAACACACCCAATCTCACCTGTAAACCAACCCAATTACACCTCTAACTCCATCCAATTGCACCTGTAACCCCACCCAATCTCAAATGTAAATTCACCCAATCGCACCTGTAAACGCACCCAATCTCACATGTAACCCTACCTAATCACACATCTAAACCCACCCAATCTCACATGTAACCCCACACAATTGAAACTCCAACCCCAGCCAATTCCAACTGTAACCCCACCCGATTGCGCCTCTAACCTCACGCAATATCACCTGTAACCCCACCCAAACACAACTCCAATCCCGCCCAATCTCACATTTAACTCTACCTAAGCGCACCTCTAACCCAACCCAATCTCACCTGTAGCCCCACCCAATCTTACCTTTAACCACAACCAATCACACCTGTAAACCCACCCAATCCCACCTTTAATCCCACCCAGTCTCCCCTGTAACCCCTCCCAATTGCACCTCTAACCCCACCCAATTTCAACTGTACACCACCTAATCGCTCCTCTAACCTCACCCAATCTCACCTGTAACCCCACCCAATTGCACTTGTAACCCCACCCAATTGCACCTTCAACCCCACCCAATCTCACCTGTAAACCTACCAAATCGCTCCTGTAACCCCACCCAATTGCAACTGTTATCCACCCAATCTCCCATCTAATCGCACCCAATCACGTTTGTACCACCTCTCATCCCAAAGGACCGCACATCTAACCCCACCCAATCGCACCTCTAACCCCACGCAATCTCACCAGGAACCCCACCCAATTGCAACTCTAACCCCAGCCAATTCCAGCTGTAACCCCACCCAATCGCACCTCTAACCTCATGCAATATCACCTGTAACCCCACCCAATCACAACTCCAACCCCACACAATCGCATTTGAAACCCCACCCAATAGCACCTCTAACCCCACCCAATCTCACTTGTAACCCTACCCAATCGCTCCTGTAACCCCACCCAATTGCAACTGTTATCCACCCAATCTCCCATCTAATCCCACCCAATCACATCTGTACCACACCTAATCACACGTCTAATCCCACCTAATCTCACCTGTAACCACACCCAATATCACCTCTAACCCCACCCAATTGCAACTCCAACCCCAGCCAATTCCAACTCTAACCTCACCCAATCACACCTCTAACCTCACGCAATATCACCTGTAACAACACCCAATCACAAGCCCAATCCCACCCAATCTCACATGTAACCCTACCTAATCGCACCTCTAACCCAACCCAATCTCAGCTGTAGCCCCACCCAATCTTACCTCTAACCACACCCAATCACACCTGTAAACCCACCCAATCCCACCCAATCTCCCCTGTAACTTCTCCCAATTGCACCTCTAAACCCACCCAATTTCAACTGTAACACCACCTAATCGGTCCTCTAACTTCACCCAATCTCACCTGTAACCCCACCCAATCGCATCTTCTATCCTAGCCAATCTCAAATGTAAGCCCACACAATTGCACCTCTAACCCCACCCAATCTGACCTGTAACACTACCAAATCGCTCCTGTAACCCCACCCAATTGCAACTGTTATCCACCCAATCTTACATCTAATCCCATCTAATAACATCTGTACCACACCTAATCACACCTCTAATCACAGAGAACCGCACATTTAACCCCACCCAATCGCACCTCTAACCCCACCCAATCTCACCAGTAAGCCCACCCAATCGCATCTTCTATCCTAGCCAATCTCACATGTAACCCTACTTAATCGTACCTCTAACCCCACCCAATCTCACCTGTAGCCCCACCCAATCTTACCTCTAAACACACCCAATCTGACCTGTAAACCAACCCAATCACACCTCTAACTCCATCCAATTGCACCTGTAACCCCACCCAATCTCAAATGTAAACCCACACAATTGCACCTGTAACCCCACCCAATCACAACTCCAATCCCGCCCAATCTCAAATTTAACTCTACCTAATCGCACCTCTAACCCAACCCAATCTCACCTGTAGCCCCACCCAATATTACCTTTAACCACAACCAATCACACCTGTAAACCCACCCAATCCCACCTTTAATCCCACCCAGTCTCCCCTGTAACCCCTCCCAATTGCACCTCTAACCCCACCCAATTTCAACTGTACACCACCTAATCGGTCCTCTAACTTCACCCAATCTCACCTGTAACCCCACCCAATCGCATCTTCTATCCTAGCCAATCTCAAATGTAAGCCCACACAATTGCACCTCTAACCCCACCCAATCTGACCTGTAACACTACCAAATCGCTCCTGTAACCCCACCCAATTGCAACTGTTATCCACCCAATCTTACATCTAATCCCATCTAATAACATCTGTACCACACCTAATCACACCTCTAATCCCAGAGAACCGCACATCTAACCCCACCCAATCGCACCTCTAACCCCACCCAATCTCACCAGTAAGCCCACCCAATCGCATCTTCTATCCTAGCCAATCTCACATGTAACCCTACTTAATCGCACCTCTAACCCCACCCAATCTCACCTGTAGCCCCACCCAATCTTACCTCTAAACACACCCAATCTCACCTGTAAACCAACCCAATTACACCTCTAACTCCATCCAATTGCACCTGTAACCCCACCCAATCTCAAATGTAAATTCACCCAATCGCACCTGTAAACGCACCCAATCTCACATGTAACCCTACCTAATCACACATCTAAACCCACCCAATCTCACATGTAACCCCACACAATTGAAACTCCAACCCCAGCCAATTCCAACTGTAACCCCACCCGATTGCGCCTCTAACCTCACGCAATATCACCTGTAACCCCACCCAAACACAACTCCAATCCCGCCCAATCTCACATTTAACTCTACCTAAGCGCACCTCTAACCCAACCCAATCTCACCTGTAGCCCCACCCAATCTTACCTTTAACCACAACCAATCACACCTGTAAACCCACCCAATCCCACCTTTAATCCCACCCAGTCTCCCCTGTAACCCCTCCCAATTGCACCTCTAACCCCACCCAATTTCAACTGTACACCACCTAATCGCTCCTCTAACCTCACCCAATCTCACCTGTAACCCCACCCAATTGCACTTGTAACCCCACCCAATTGCACCTTCAACCCCACCCAATCTCACCTGTAAACCTACCAAATCGCTCCTGTAACCCCACCCAATTGCAACTGTTATCCACCCAATCTCCCATCTAATCGCACCCAATCACGTTTGTACCACCTCTCATCCCAAAGGACCGCACATCTAACCCCACCCAATCGCACCTCTAACCCCACGCAATCTCACCAGGAACCCCACCCAATTGCAACTCTAACCCCAGCCAATTCCAGCTGTAACCCCACCCAATCGCACCTCTAACCTCATGCAATATCACCTGTAACCCCACCCAATCACAACTCCAACCCCACACAATCGCATTTGAAACCCCACCCAATAGCACCTCTAACCCCACCCAATCTCACTTGTAACCCTACCCAATCGCTCCTGTAACCCCACCCAATTGCAACTGTTATCCACCCAATCTCCCATCTAATCCCACCCAATCACATCTGTACCACACCTAATCACACGTCTAATCCCACCTAATCTCACCTGTAACCACACCCAATATCACCTCTAACCCCACCCAATTGCAACTCCAACCCCAGCCAATTCCAACTCTAACCTCACCCAATCACACCTCTAACCTCACGCAATATCACCTGTAACAACACCCAATCACAAGCCCAATCCCACCCAATCTCACATGTAACCCTACCTAATCGCACCTCTAACCCAACCCAATCTCACCTGTAGCCCCACCCAATCTTACCTCTAACCACACCCAATCACACCTGTAAACCCACCCAATCCCACCCAATCTCCCCTGTAACTTCTCCCAATTGCACCTCTAAACCCACCCAATTTCAACTGTAACACCACCTAATCGGTCCTCTAACTTCACCCAATCTCACCTGTAACCCCACCCAATCGCATCTTCTATCCTAGCCAATCTCAAATGTAAGCCCACACAATTGCACCTCTAACCCCACCCAATCTGACCTGTAACACTACCAAATCGCTCCTGTAACCCCACCCAATTGCAACTGTTATCCACCCAATCTTACATCTAATCCCATCTAATAACATCTGTACCACACCTAATCACACCTCTAATCCCAGAGAACCGCACATCTAACCCCACCCAATCGCACCTCTAACCCCACCCAATCTCACCAGTAAGCCCACCCAATCGCATCTTCTATCCTAGCCAATCTCACATGTAACCCTACTTAATCGCACCTCTAACCCCACCCAATCTCACCTGTAGCCCCACCCAATCTTACCTCTAAACACACCCAATCTCACCTGTAAACCAACCCAATTACACCTCTAACTCCATCCAATTGCACCTGTAACCCCACCCAATCTCAAATGTAAATTCACCCAATCGCACCTGTAAACGCACCCAATCTCACATGTAACCCTACCTAATCACACATCTAAACCCACCCAATCTCACATGTAACCCCACACAATTGAAACTCCAACCCCAGCCAATTCCAACTGTAACCCCACCCGATTGCGCCTCTAACCTCACGCAATATCACCTGTAACCCCACCCAAACACAACTCCAATCCCGCCCAATCTCACATTTAACTCTACCTAAGCGCACCTCTAACCCAACCCAATCTCACCTGTAGCCCCACCCAATCTTACCTTTAACCACAACCAATCACACCTGTAAACCCACCCAATCCCACCTTTAATCCCACCCAGTCTCCCCTGTAACCCCTCCCAATTGCACCTCTAACCCCACCCAATTTCAACTGTACACCACCTAATCGCTCCTCTAACCTCACCCAATCTCACCTGTAACCCCACCCAATTGCACTTGTAACCCCACCCAATTGCACCTTCAACCCCACCCAATCTCACCTGTAAACCTACCAAATCGCTCCTGTAACCCCACCCAATTGCAACTGTTATCCACCCAATCTCCCATCTAATCGCACCCAATCACGTTTGTACCACCTCTCATCCCAAAGGACCGCACATCTAACCCCACCCAATCGCACCTCTAACCCCACGCAATCTCACCAGGAACCCCACCCAATTGCAACTCTAACCTCAGCCAATTCCAGCTGTAACCCCACCCAATCGCACCTCTAACCTCATGCAATATCACCTGTAACCCCACCCAATCACAACTCCAACCCCACACAATCGCATTTGAAACCCCACCCAATAGCACCTCTAACCCCACCCAATCTCACTTGTAACCCTACCCAATCGCTCCTGTAACCCCACCCAATTGCAACTGTTATCCACCCAATCTCCCATCTAATCCCACCCAATCACATCTGTACCACACCTAATCACACGTCTAATCCCACCTAATCTCACCTGTAACCACACCCAATATCACCTCTAACCCCACCCAATTGCAACTCCAACCCCAGCCAATTCCAACTCTAACCTCACCCAATCACACCTCTAACCTCACGCAATATCACCTGTAACAACACCCAATCACAAGCCCAATCCCACCCAATCTCACATGTAACCCTACCTAATCGCACCTCTAACCCAACCCAATCTCACCTGTAACACTACCAAATCGCTCCTGTAACCCCACCCAATTGCAACTGTTATCCACCCAATCTTACATCTAATCCCATCTAATAACATCTGTACCACACCTAATCACACCTCTAATCACAGAGAACCGCACATTTAACCCCACCCAATCGCACCTCTAACCCCACCCAATCTCACCAGTAAGCCCACCCAATCGCATCTTCTATCCTAGCCAATCTCACATGTAACCCTACTTAATCGTACCTCTAACCCCACCCAATCTCACCTGTAGCCCCACCCAATCTTACCTCTAAACACACCCAATCTGACCTGTAAACCAACCCAATCACACCTCTAACTCCATCCAATTGCACCTGTAACCCCACCCAATCTCAAATGTAAACCCACACAATTGCACCTGTAACCCCACCCAATCACAACTCCAATCCCGCCCAATCTCAAATTTAACTCTACCTAATCGCACCTCTAACCCAACCCAATCTCACCTGTAGCCCCACCCAATATTACCTTTAACCACAACCAATCACACCTGTAAACCCACCCAATCCCACCTTTAATCCCACCCAGTCTCCCCTGTAACCCCTCCCAATTGCACCTCTAACCCCACCCAATTTCAACTGTACACCACCTAATCGGTCCTCTAACTTCACCCAATCTCACCTGTAACCCCACCCAATCGCATCTTCTATCCTAGCCAATCTCAAATGTAAGCCCACACAATTGCACCTCTAACCCCACCCAATCTGACCTGTAACACTACCAAATCGCTCCTGTAACCCCACCCAATTGCAACTGTTATCCACCCAATCTTACATCTAATCCCATCTAATAACATCTGTACCACACCTAATCACACCTCTAATCCCAGAGAACCGCACATCTAACCCCACCCAATCGCACCTCTAACCCCACCCAATCTCACCAGTAAGCCCACCCAATCGCATCTTCTATCCTAGCCAATCTCACATGTAACCCTACTTAATCGCACCTCTAACCCCACCCAATCTCACCTGTAGCCCCACCCAATCTTACCTCTAAACACACCCAATCTCACCTGTAAACCAACCCAATTACACCTCTAACTCCATCCAATTGCACCTGTAACCCCACCCAATCTCAAATGTAAATTCACCCAATCGCACCTGTAAACGCACCCAATCTCACATGTAACCCTACCTAATCACACATCTAAACCCACCCAATCTCACATGTAACCCCACACAATTGAAACTCCAACCCCAGCCAATTCCAACTGTAACCCCACCCGATTGCGCCTCTAACCTCACGCAATATCACCTGTAACCCCACCCAAACACAACTCCAATCCCGCCCAATCTCACATTTAACTCTACCTAAGCGCACCTCTAACCCAACCCAATCTCACCTGTAGCCCCACCCAATCTTACCTTTAACCACAACCAATCACACCTGTAAACCCACCCAATCCCACCTTTAATCCCACCCAGTCTCCCCTGTAACCCCTCCCAATTGCACCTCTAACCCCACCCAATTTCAACTGTACACCACCTAATCGCTCCTCTAACCTCACCCAATCTCACCTGTAACCCCACCCAATTGCACTTGTAACCCCACCCAATTGCACCTTCAACCCCACCCAATCTCACCTGTAAACCTACCAAATCGCTCCTGTAACCCCACCCAATTGCAACTGTTATCCACCCAATCTCCCATCTAATCGCACCCAATCACGTTTGTACCACCTCTCATCCCAAAGGACCGCACATCTAACCCCACCCAATCGCACCTCTAACCCCACGCAATCTCACCAGGAACCCCACCCAATTGCAACTCTAACCCCAGCCAATTCCAGCTGTAACCCCACCCAATCGCACCTCTAACCTCATGCAATATCACCTGTAACCCCACCCAATCACAACTCCAACCCCACACAATCGCATTTGAAACCCCACCCAATAGCACCTCTAACCCCACCCAATCTCACTTGTAACCCTACCCAATCGCTCCTGTAACCCCACCCAATTGCAACTGTTATCCACCCAATCTCCCATCTAATCCCACCCAATCACATCTGTACCACACCTAATCACACGTCTAATCCCACCTAATCTCACCTGTAACCACACCCAATATCACCTCTAACCCCACCCAATTGCAACTCCAACCCCAGCCAATTCCAACTCTAACCTCACCCAATCACACCTCTAACCTCACGCAATATCACCTGTAACAACACCCAATCACAAGCCCAATCCCACCCAATCTCACATGTAACCCTACCTAATCGCACCTCTAACCCAACCCAATCTCAGCTGTAGCCCCACCCAATCTTACCTCTAACCACACCCAATCACACCTGTAAACCCACCCAATCCCACCCAATCTCCCCTGTAACTTCTCCCAATTGCACCTCTAAACCCACCCAATTTCAACTGTAACACCACCTAATCGGTCCTCTAACTTCACCCAATCTCACCTGTAACCCCACCCAATCGCATCTTCTATCCTAGCCAATCTCAAATGTAAGCCCACACAATTGCACCTCTAACCCCACCCAATCTGACCTGTAACACTACCAAATCGCTCCTGTAACCCCACCCAATTGCAACTGTTATCCACCCAATCTTACATCTAATCCCATCTAATAACATCTGTACCACACCTAATCACACCTCTAATCCCAGAGAACCGCACATCTAACCCCACCCAATCGCACCTCTAACCCCACCCAATCTCACCAGTAAGCCCACCCAATCGCATCTTCTATCCTAGCCAATCTCACATGTAACCCTACTTAATCGCACCTCTAACCCCACCCAATCTCACCTGTAGCCCCACCCAATCTTACCTCTAAACACACCCAATCTCACCTGTAAACCAACCCAATTACACCTCTAACTCCATCCAATTGCACCTGTAACCCCACCCAATCTCAAATGTAAATTCACCCAATCGCACCTGTAAACGCACCCAATCTCACATGTAACCCTACCTAATCACACATCTAAACCCACCCAATCTCACATGTAACCCCACACAATTGAAACTCCAACCCCAGCCAATTCCAACTGTAACCCCACCCGATTGCGCCTCTAACCTCACGCAATATCACCTGTAACCCCACCCAAACACAACTCCAATCCCGCCCAATCTCACATTTAACTCTACCTAAGCGCACCTCTAACCCAACCCAATCTCACCTGTAGCCCCACCCAATCTTACCTTTAACCACAACCAATCACACCTGTAAACCCACCCAATCCCACCTTTAATCCCACCCAGTCTCCCCTGTAACCCCTCCCAATTGCACCTCTAACCCCACCCAATTTCAACTGTACACCACCTAATCGCTCCTCTAACCTCACCCAATCTCACCTGTAACCCCACCCAATTGCACTTGTAACCCCACCCAATTGCACCTTCAACCCCACCCAATCTCACCTGTAAACCTACCAAATCGCTCCTGTAACCCCACCCAATTGCAACTGTTATCCACCCAATCTCCCATCTAATCGCACCCAATCACGTTTGTACCACCTCTCATCCCAAAGGACCGCACATCTAACCCCACCCAATCGCACCTCTAACCCCACGCAATCTCACCAGGAACCCCACCCAATTGCAACTCTAACCCCAGCCAATTCCAGCTGTAACCCCACCCAATCGCACCTCTAACCTCATGCAATATCACCTGTAACCCCACCCAATCACAACTCCAACCCCACACAATCGCATTTGAAACCCCACCCAATAGCACCTCTAACCCCACCCAATCTCACTTGTAACCCTACCCAATCGCTCCTGTAACCCCACCCAATTGCAACTGTTATCCACCCAATCTCCCATCTAATCCCACCCAATCACATCTGTACCACACCTAATCACACGTCTAATCCCACCTAATCTCACCTGTAACCACACCCAATATCACCTCTAACCCCACCCAATTGCAACTCCAACCCCAGCCAATTCCAACTCTAACCTCACCCAATCACACCTCTAACCTCACGCAATATCACCTGTAACAACACCCAATCACAAGCCCAATCCCACCCAATCTCACATGTAACCCTACCTAATCGCACCTCTAACCCAACCCAATCTCACCTGTAGCCCCACCCAATCTTACCTCTAACCACACCCAATCACACCTGTAAACCCACCCAATCCCACCCAATCTCCCCTGTAACTTCTCCCAATTGCACCTCTAAACCCACCCAATTTCAACTGTAACACCACCTAATCGGTCCTCTAACTTCACCCAATCTCACCTGTAACCCCACCCAATCGCATCTTCTATCCTAGCCAATCTCAAATGTAAGCCCACACAATTGCACCTCTAACCCCACCCAATCTGACCTGTAACACTACCAAATCGCTCCTGTAACCCCACCCAATTGCAACTGTTATCCACCCAATCTTACATCTAATCCCATCTAATAACATCTGTACCACACCTAATCACACCTCTAATCCCAGAGAACCGCACATCTAACCCCACCCAATCGCACCTCTAACCCCACCCAATCTCACCAGTAAGCCCACCCAATCGCATCTTCTATCCTAGCCAATCTCACATGTAACCCTACTTAATCGCACCTCTAACCCCACCCAATCTCACCTGTAGCCCCACCCAATCTTACCTCTAAACACACCCAATCTCACCTGTAAACCAACCCTATTACACCTCTAACTCCATCCAATTGCACCTGTAACCCCACCCAATCTCAAATGTAAATTCACCCAATCGCACCTGTAAACGCACCCAATCTCACATGTAACCCTACCTAATCACACATCTAAACCCACCCAATCTCACATGTAACCCCACACAATTGAAACTCCAACCCCAGCCAATTCCAACTGTAACCCCACCCGATTGCGCCTCTAACCTCACGCAATATCACCTGTAACCCCACCCAAACACAACTCCAATCCCGCCCAATCTCACATTTAACTCTACCTAAGCGCACCTCTAACCCAACCCAATCTCACCTGTAGCCCCACCCAATCTTACCTTTAACCACAACCAATCACACCTGTAAACCCACCCAATCCCACCTTTAATCCCACCCAGTCTCCCCTGTAACCCCTCCCAATTGCACCTCTAACCCCACCCAATTTCAACTGTACACCACCTAATCGCTCCTCTAACCTCACCCAATCTCACCTGTAACCCCACCCAATTGCACTTGTAACCCCACCCAATTGCACCTTCAACCCCACCCAATCTCACCTGTAAACCTACCAAATCGCTCCTGTAACCCCACCCAATTGCAACTGTTATCCACCCAATCTCCCATCTAATCGCACCCAATCACGTTTGTACCACCTCTCATCCCAAAGGACCGCACATCTAACCCCACCCAATCGCACCTCTAACCCCACGCAATCTCACCAGGAACCCCACCCAATTGCAACTCTAACCCCAGCCAATTCCAGCTGTAACCCCACCCAATCGCACCTCTAACCTCATGCAATATCACCTGTAACCCCACCCAATCACAACTCCAACCCCACACAATCGCATTTGAAACCCCACCCAATAGCACCTCTAACCCCACCCAATCTCACTTGTAACCCTACCCAATCGCTCCTGTAACCCCACCCAATTGCAACTGTTATCCACCCAATCTCCCATCTAATCCCACCCAATCACATCTGTACCACACCTAATCACACGTCTAATCCCACCTAATCTCACCTGTAACCACACCCAATATCACCTCTAACCCCACCCAATTGCAACTCCAACCCCAGCCAATTCCAACTCTAACCTCACCCAATCACACCTCTAACCTCACGCAATATCACCTGTAACAACACCCAATCACAAGCCCAATCCCACCCAATCTCACATGTAACCCTACCTAATCGCACCTCTAACCCAACCCAATCTCAGCTGTAGCCCCACCCAATCTTACCTCTAACCACACCCAATCACACCTGTAAACCCACCCAATCCCACCCAATCTCCCCTGTAACTTCTCCCAATTGCACCTCTAAACCCACCCAATTTCAACTGTAACACCACCTAATCGGTCCTCTAACTTCACCCAATCTCACCTGTAACCCCACCCAATCGCATCTTCTATCCTAGCCAATCTCAAATGTAAGCCCACACAATTGCACCTCTAACCCCACCCAATCTGACCTGTAACACTACCAAATCGCTCCTGTAACCCCACCCAATTGCAACTGTTATCCACCCAATCTTACATCTAATCCCATCTAATAACATCTGTACCACACCTAATCACACCTCTAATCACAGAGAACCGCACATTTAACCCCACCCAATCGCACCTCTAACCCCACCCAATCTCACCAGTAAGCCCACCCAATCGCATCTTCTATCCTAGCCAATCTCACATGTAACCCTACTTAATCGTACCTCTAACCCCACCCAATCTCACCTGTAGCCCCACCCAATCTTACCTCTAAACACACCCAATCTGACCTGTAAACCAACCCAATCACACCTCTAACTCCATCCAATTGCACCTGTAACCCCACCCAATCTCAAATGTAAACCCACACAATTGCACCTGTAACCCCACCCAATCACAACTCCAATCCCGCCCAATCTCAAATTTAACTCTACCTAATCGCACCTCTAACCCAACCCAATCTCACCTGTAGCCCCACCCAATATTACCTTTAACCACAACCAATCACACCTGTAAACCCACCCAATCCCACCTTTAATCCCACCCAGTCTCCCCTGTAACCCCTCCCAATTGCACCTCTAACCCCACCCAATTTCAACTGTACACCACCTAATCGGTCCTCTAACTTCACCCAATCTCACCTGTAACCCCACCCAATCGCATCTTCTATCCTAGCCAATCTCAAATGTAAGCCCACACAATTGCACCTCTAACCCCACCCAATCTGACCTGTAACACTACCAAATCGCTCCTGTAACCCCACCCAATTGCAACTGTTATCCACCCAATCTTACATCTAATCCCATCTAATAACATCTGTACCACACCTAATCACACCTCTAATCCCAGAGAACCGCACATCTAACCCCACCCAATCGCACCTCTAACCCCACCCAATCTCACCAGTAAGCCCACCCAATCGCATCTTCTATCCTAGCCAATCTCACATGTAACCCTACTTAATCGCACCTCTAACCCCACCCAATCTCACCTGTAGCCCCACCCAATCTTACCTCTAAACACACCCAATCTCACCTGTAAACCAACCCAATTACACCTCTAACTCCATCCAATTGCACCTGTAACCCCACCCAATCTCAAATGTAAATTCACCCAATCGCACCTGTAAACGCACCCAATCTCACATGTAACCCTACCTAATCACACATCTAAACCCACCCAATCTCACATGTAACCCCACACAATTGAAACTCCAACCCCAGCCAATTCCAACTGTAACCCCACCCGATTGCGCCTCTAACCTCACGCAATATCACCTGTAACCCCACCCAAACACAACTCCAATCCCGCCCAATCTCACATTTAACTCTACCTAAGCGCACCTCTAACCCAACCCAATCTCACCTGTAGCCCCACCCAATCTTACCTTTAACCACAACCAATCACACCTGTAAACCCACCCAATCCCACCTTTAATCCCACCCAGTCTCCCCTGTAACCCCTCCCAATTGCACCTCTAACCCCACCCAATTTCAACTGTACACCACCTAATCGCTCCTCTAACCTCACCCAATCTCACCTGTAACCCCACCCAATTGCACTTGTAACCCCACCCAATTGCACCTTCAACCCCACCCAATCTCACCTGTAAACCTACCAAATCGCTCCTGTAACCCCACCCAATTGCAACTGTTATCCACCCAATCTCCCATCTAATCGCACCCAATCACGTTTGTACCACCTCTCATCCCAAAGGACCGCACATCTAACCCCACCCAATCGCACCTCTAACCCCACGCAATCTCACCAGGAACCCCACCCAATTGCAACTCTAACCCCAGCCAATTCCAGCTGTAACCCCACCCAATCGCACCTCTAACCTCATGCAATATCACCTGTAACCCCACCCAATCACAACTCCAACCCCACACAATCGCATTTGAAACCCCACCCAATAGCACCTCTAACCCCACCCAATCTCACTTGTAACCCTACCCAATCGCTCCTGTAACCCCACCCAATTGCAACTGTTATCCACCCAATCTCCCATCTAATCCCACCCAATCACATCTGTACCACACCTAATCACACGTCTAATCCCACCTAATCTCACCTGTAACCACACCCAATATCACCTCTAACCCCACCCAATTGCAACTCCAACCCCAGCCAATTCCAACTCTAACCTCACCCAATCACACCTCTAACCTCACGCAATATCACCTGTAACAACACCCAATCACAAGCCCAATCCCACCCAATCTCACATGTAACCCTACCTAATCGCACCTCTAACCCAACCCAATCTCACCTGTAGCCCCACCCAATCTTACCTCTAACCACACCCAATCACACCTGTAAACCCACCCAATCCCACCCAATCTCCCCTGTAACTTCTCCCAATTGCACCTCTAAACCCACCCAATTTCAACTGTAACACCACCTAATCGGTCCTCTAACTTCACCCAATCTCACCTGTAACCCCACCCAATCGCATCTTCTATCCTAGCCAATCTCAAATGTAAGCCCACACAATTGCACCTCTAACCCCACCCAATCTGACCTGTAACACTACCAAATCGCTCCTGTAACCCCACCCAATTGCAACTGTTATCCACCCAATCTTACATCTAATCCCATCTAATAACATCTGTACCACACCTAATCACACCTCTAATCCCAGAGAACCGCACATCTAACCCCACCCAATCGCACCTCTAACCCCACCCAATCTCACCAGTAAGCCCACCCAATCGCATCTTCTATCCTAGCCAATCTCACATGTAACCCTACTTAATCGCACCTCTAACCCCACCCAATCTCACCTGTAGCCCCACCCAATCTTACCTCTAAACACACCCAATCTCACCTGTAAACCAACCCAATTACACCTCTAACTCCATCCAATTGCACCTGTAACCCCACCCAATCTCAAATGTAAATTCACCCAATCGCACCTGTAAACGCACCCAATCTCACATGTAACCCTACCTAATCACACATCTAAACCCACCCAATCTCACATGTAACCCCACACAATTGAAACTCCAACCCCAGCCAATTCCAACTGTAACCCCACCCGATTGCGCCTCTAACCTCACGCAATATCACCTGTAACCCCACCCAAACACAACTCCAATCCCGCCCAATCTCACATTTAACTCTACCTAAGCGCACCTCTAACCCAACCCAATCTCACCTGTAGCCCCACCCAATCTTACCTTTAACCACAACCAATCACACCTGTAAACCCACCCAATCCCACCTTTAATCCCACCCAGTCTCCCCTGTAACCCCTCCCAATTGCACCTCTAACCCCACCCAATTTCAACTGTACACCACCTAATCGCTCCTCTAACCTCACCCAATCTCACCTGTAACCCCACCCAATTGCACTTGTAACCCCACCCAATTGCACCTTCAACCCCACCCAATCTCACCTGTAAACCTACCAAATCGCTCCTGTAACCCCACCCAATTGCAACTGTTATCCACCCAATCTCCCATCTAATCGCACCCAATCACGTTTGTACCACCTCTCATCCCAAAGGACCGCACATCTAACCCCACCCAATCGCACCTCTAACCCCACGCAATCTCACCAGGAACCCCACCCAATTGCAACTCTAACCCCAGCCAATTCCAGCTGTAACCCCACCCAATCGCACCTCTAACCTCATGCAATATCACCTGTAACCCCACCCAATCACAACTCCAACCCCACACAATCGCATTTGAAACCCCACCCAATAGCACCTCTAACCCCACCCAATCTCACTTGTAACCCTACCCAATCGCTCCTGTAACCCCACCCAATTGCAACTGTTATCCACCCAATCTCCCATCTAATCCCACCCAATCACATCTGTACCACACCTAATCACACGTCTAATCCCACCTAATCTCACCTGTAACCACACCCAATATCACCTCTAACCCCACCCAATTGCAACTCCAACCCCAGCCAATTCCAACTCTAACCTCACCCAATCACACCTCTAACCTCACGCAATATCACCTGTAACAACACCCAATCACAAGCCCAATCCCACCCAATCTCACATGTAACCCTACCTAATCGCACCTCTAACCCAACCCAATCTCACCTGTAGCCCCACCCAATCTTACCTCTAACCACACCCAATCACACCTGTAAACCCACCCAATCCCACCCAATCTCCCCTGTAACTTCTCCCAATTGCACCTCTAAACCCACCCAATTTCAACTGTAACACCACCTAATAGGTCCTCTAACTTCACCCAATCTCACCTGTAACCCCACCCAATCGCATCTTCTATCCTAGCCAATCTCAAATGTAAGCCCACACAATTGCACCTCTAACCCCACCCAATCTGACCTGTAACACTACCAAATCGCTCCTGTAACCCCACCCAATTGCAACTGTTATCCACCCAATCTTACATCTAATCCCATCTAATAACATCTGTACCACACATAATCACACCTCTAATCCCAGAGAACCGCACATTTAACCCCACCCAATCGCACCTCTAACCCCACCCAATCTCACCAGTAAGCCCACCCAATCGCATCTTCTATCCTAGCCAATCTCACATGTAACCCTACTTAATCGTACCTCTAACCCCACCCAATCTCACCTGTAGCCCCACCCAATCTTACCTCTAAACACACCCAATCTGACCTGTAAACCAACCCAATCACACCTCTAACTCCATCCAATTGCACCTGTAACCCCACCCAATCTCAAATGTAAACCCACACAATTGCACCTGTAACCCCACCCAATCACAACTCCAATCCCGCCCAATCTCAAATTTAACTCTACCTAATCGCACCTCTAACCCAACCCAATCTCACCTGTAGCCCCACCCAATATTACCTTTAACCACAACCAATCACACCTGTAAACCCACCCAATCCCACCTTTAATCCCACCCAGTCTCCCCTGTAACCCCTCCCAATTGCACCTCTAACCCCACCCAATTTCAACTGTACACCACCTAATCGGTCCTCTAACTTCACCCAATCTCACCTGTAACCCCACCCAATCGCATCTTCTATCCTAGCCAATCTCAAATGTAAGCCCACACAATTGCACCTCTAACCCCACCCAATCTGACCTGTAACACTACCAAATCGCTCCTGTAACCCCACCCAATTGCAACTGTTATCCACCCAATCTTACATCTAATCCCATCTAATAACATCTGTACCACACCTAATCACACCTCTAATCCCAGAGAACCGCACATCTAACCCCACCCAATCGCACCTCTAACCCCACCCAATCTCACCAGTAAGCCCACCCAATCGCATCTTCTATCCTAGCCAATCTCACATGTAACCCTACTTAATCGCACCTCTAACCCCACCCAATCTCACCTGTAGCCCCACCCAATCTTACCTCTAAACACACCCAATCTCACCTGTAAACCAACCCAATTACACCTCTAACTCCATCCAATTGCACCTGTAACCCCACCCAATCTCAAATGTAAATTCACCCAATCGCACCTGTAAACGCACCCAATCTCACATGTAACCCTACCTAATCACACATCTAAACCCACCCAATCTCACATGTAACCCCACACAATTGAAACTCCAACCCCAGCCAATTCCAACTGTAACCCCACCCGATTGCGCCTCTAACCTCACGCAATATCACCTGTAACCCCACCCAAACACAACTCCAATCCCGCCCAATCTCACATTTAACTCTACCTAAGCGCACCTCTAACCCAACCCAATCTCACCTGTAGCCCCACCCAATCTTACCTTTAACCACAACCAATCACACCTGTAAACCCACCCAATCCCACCTTTAATCCCACCCAGTCTCCCCTGTAACCCCTCCCAATTGCACCTCTAACCCCACCCAATTTCAACTGTACACCACCTAATCGCTCCTCTAACCTCACCCAATCTCACCTGTAACCCCACCCAATTGCACTTGTAACCCCACCCAATTGCACCTTCAACCCCACCCAATCTCACCTGTAAACCTACCAAATCGCTCCTGTAACCCCACCCAATTGCAACTGTTATCCACCCAATCTCCCATCTAATCGCACCCAATCACGTTTGTACCACCTCTCATCCCAAAGGACCGCACATCTAACCCCACCCAATCGCACCTCTAACCCCACGCAATCTCACCAGGAACCCCACCCAATTGCAACTCTAACCCCAGCCAATTCCAGCTGTAACCCCACCCAATCGCACCTCTAACCTCATGCAATATCACCTGTAACCCCACCCAATCACAACTCCAACCCCACACAATCGCATTTGAAACCCCACCCAATAGCACCTCTAACCCCACCCAATCTCACTTGTAACCCTACCCAATCGCTCCTGTAACCCCACCCAATTGCAACTGTTATCCACCCAATCTCCCATCTAATCCCACCCAATCACATCTGTACCACACCTAATCACACGTCTAATCCCACCTAATCTCACCTGTAACCACACCCAATATCACCTCTAACCCCACCCAATTGCAACTCCAACCCCAGCCAATTCCAACTCTAACCTCACCCAATCACACCTCTAACCTCACGCAATATCACCTGTAACAACACCCAATCACAAGCCCAATCCCACCCAATCTCACATGTAACCCTACCTAATCGCACCTCTAACCCAACCCAATCTCAGCTGTAGCCCCACCCAATCTTACCTCTAACCACACCCAATCACACCTGTAAACCCACCCAATCCCACCCAATCTCCCCTGTAACTTCTCCCAATTGCACCTCTAAACCCACCCAATTTCAACTGTAACACCACCTAATCGGTCCTCTAACTTCACCCAATCTCACCTGTAACCCCACCCAATCGCATCTTCTATCCTAGCCAATCTCAAATGTAAGCCCACACAATTGCACCTCTAACCCCACCCAATCTGACCTGTAACACTACCAAATCGCTCCTGTAACCCCACCCAATTGCAACTGTTATCCACCCAATCTTACATCTAATCCCATCTAATAACATCTGTACCACACCTAATCACACCTCTAATCCCAGAGAACCGCACATCTAACCCCACCCAATCGCACCTCTAACCCCACCCAATCTCACCAGTAAGCCCACCCAATCGCATCTTCTATCCTAGCCAATCTCACATGTAACCCTACTTAATCGCACCTCTAACCCCACCCAATCTCACCTGTAGCCCCACCCAATCTTACCTCTAAACACACCCAATCTCACCTGTAAACCAACCCAATTACACCTCTAACTCCATCCAATTGCACCTGTAACCCCACCCAATCTCAAATGTAAATTCACCCAATCGCACCTGTAAACGCACCCAATCTCACATGTAACCCTACCTAATCACACATCTAAACCCACCCAATCTCACATGTAACCCCACACAATTGAAACTCCAACCCCAGCCAATTCCAACTGTAACCCCACCCGATTGCGCCTCTAACCTCACGCAATATCACCTGTAACCCCACCCAAACACAACTCCAATCCCGCCCAATCTCACATTTAACTCTACCTAAGCGCACCTCTAACCCAACCCAATCTCACCTGTAGCCCCACCCAATCTTACCTTTAACCACAACCAATCACACCTGTAAACCCACCCAATCCCACCTTTAATCCCACCCAGTCTCCCCTGTAACCCCTCCCAATTGCACCTCTAACCCCACCCAATTTCAACTGTACACCACCTAATCGCTCCTCTAACCTCACCCAATCTCACCTGTAACCCCACCCAATTGCACTTGTAACCCCACCCAATTGCACCTTCAACCCCACCCAATCTCACCTGTAAACCTACCAAATCGCTCCTGTAACCCCACCCAATTGCAACTGTTATCCACCCAATCTCCCATCTAATCGCACCCAATCACGTTTGTACCACCTCTCATCCCAAAGGACCGCACATCTAACCCCACCCAATCGCACCTCTAACCCCACGCAATCTCACCAGGAACCCCACCCAATTGCAACTCTAACCCCAGCCAATTCCAGCTGTAACCCCACCCAATCGCACCTCTAACCTCATGCAATATCACCTGTAACCCCACCCAATCACAACTCCAACCCCACACAATCGCATTTGAAACCCCACCCAATAGCACCTCTAACCCCACCCAATCTCACTTGTAACCCTACCCAATCGCTCCTGTAACCCCACCCAATTGCAACTGTTATCCACCCAATCTCCCATCTAATCCCACCCAATCACATCTGTACCACACCTAATCACACGTCTAATCCCACCTAATCTCACCTGTAACCACACCCAATATCACCTCTAACCCCACCCAATTGCAACTCCAACCCCAGCCAATTCCAACTCTAACCTCACCCAATCACACCTCTAACCTCACGCAATATCACCTGTAACAACACCCAATCACAAGCCCAATCCCACCCAATCTCACATGTAACCCTACCTAATCGCACCTCTAACCCAACCCAATCTCACCTGTAGCCCCACCCAATCTTACCTCTAACCACACCCAATCACACCTGTAAACCCACCCAATCCCACCCAATCTCCCCTGTAACTTCTCCCAATTGCACCTCTAAACCCACCCAATTTCAACTGTAACACCACCTAATCGGTCCTCTAACTTCACCCAATCTCACCTGTAACCCCACCCAATCGCATCTTCTATCCTAGCCAATCTCAAATGTAAGCCCACACAATTGCACCTCTAACCCCACCCAATCTGACCTGTAACACTACCAAATCGCTCCTGTAACCCCACCCAATTGCAACTGTTATCCACCCAATCTTACATCTAATCCCATCTAATAACATCTGTACCACACCTAATCACACCTCTAATCCCAGAGAACCGCACATCTAACCCCACCCAATCGCACCTCTAACCCCACCCAATCTCACCAGTAAGCCCACCCAATCGCATCTTCTATCCTAGCCAATCTCACATGTAACCCTACTTAATCGCACCTCTAACCCCACCCAATCTCACCTGTAGCCCCACCCAATCTTACCTCTAAACACACCCAATCTCACCTGTAAACCAACCCTATTACACCTCTAACTCCATCCAATTGCACCTGTAACCCCACCCAATCTCAAATGTAAATTCACCCAATCGCACCTGTAAACGCACCCAATCTCACATGTAACCCTACCTAATCACACATCTAAACCCACCCAATCTCACATGTAACCCCACACAATTGAAACTCCAACCCCAGCCAATTCCAACTGTAACCCCACCCGATTGCGCCTCTAACCTCACGCAATATCACCTGTAACCCCACCCAAACACAACTCCAATCCCGCCCAATCTCACATTTAACTCTACCTAAGCGCACCTCTAACCCAACCCAATCTCACCTGTAGCCCCACCCAATCTTACCTTTAACCACAACCAATCACACCTGTAAACCCACCCAATCCCACCTTTAATCCCACCCAGTCTCCCCTGTAACCCCTCCCAATTGCACCTCTAACCCCACCCAATTTCAACTGTACACCACCTAATCGCTCCTCTAACCTCACCCAATCTCACCTGTAACCCCACCCAATTGCACTTGTAACCCCACCCAATTGCACCTTCAACCCCACCCAATCTCACCTGTAAACCTACCAAATCGCTCCTGTAACCCCACCCAATTGCAACTGTTATCCACCCAATCTCCCATCTAATCGCACCCAATCACGTTTGTACCACCTCTCATCCCAAAGGACCGCACATCTAACCCCACCCAATCGCACCTCTAACCCCACGCAATCTCACCAGGAACCCCACCCAATTGCAACTCTAACCCCAGCCAATTCCAGCTGTAACCCCACCCAATCGCACCTCTAACCTCATGCAATATCACCTGTAACCCCACCCAATCACAACTCCAACCCCACACAATCGCATTTGAAACCCCACCCAATAGCACCTCTAACCCCACCCAATCTCACTTGTAACCCTACCCAATCGCTCCTGTAACCCCACCCAATTGCAACTGTTATCCACCCAATCTCCCATCTAATCCCACCCAATCACATCTGTACCACACCTAATCACACGTCTAATCCCACCTAATCTCACCTGTAACCACACCCAATATCACCTCTAACCCCACCCAATTGCAACTCCAACCCCAGCCAATTCCAACTCTAACCTCACCCAATCACACCTCTAACCTCACGCAATATCACCTGTAACAACACCCAATCACAAGCCCAATCCCACCCAATCTCACATGTAACCCTACCTAATCGCACCTCTAACCCAACCCAATCTCAGCTGTAGCCCCACCCAATCTTACCTCTAACCACACCCAATCACACCTGTAAACCCACCCAATCCCACCCAATCTCCCCTGTAACTTCTCCCAATTGCACCTCTAAACCCACCCAATTTCAACTGTAACACCACCTAATCGGTCCTCTAACTTCACCCAATCTCACCTGTAACCCCACCCAATCGCATCTTCTATCCTAGCCAATCTCAAATGTAAGCCCACACAATTGCACCTCTAACCCCACCCAATCTGACCTGTAACACTACCAAATCGCTCCTGTAACCCCACCCAATTGCAACTGTTATCCACCCAATCTTACATCTAATCCCATCTAATAACATCTGTACCACACCTAATCACACCTCTAATCACAGAGAACCGCACATTTAACCCCACCCAATCGCACCTCTAACCCCACCCAATCTCACCAGTAAGCCCACCCAATCGCATCTTCTATCCTAGCCAATCTCACATGTAACCCTACTTAATCGTACCTCTAACCCCACCCAATCTCACCTGTAGCCCCACCCAATCTTACCTCTAAACACACCCAATCTGACCTGTAAACCAACCCAATCACACCTCTAACTCCATCCAATTGCACCTGTAACCCCACCCAATCTCAAATGTAAACCCACACAATTGCACCTGTAACCCCACCCAATCACAACTCCAATCCCGCCCAATCTCAAATTTAACTCTACCTAATCGCACCTCTAACCCAACCCAATCTCACCTGTAGCCCCACCCAATATTACCTTTAACCACAACCAATCACACCTGTAAACCCACCCAATCCCACCTTTAATCCCACCCAGTCTCCCCTGTAACCCCTCCCAATTGCACCTCTAACCCCACCCAATTTCAACTGTACACCACCTAATCGGTCCTCTAACTTCACCCAATCTCACCTGTAACCCCACCCAATCGCATCTTCTATCCTAGCCAATCTCAAATGTAAGCCCACACAATTGCACCTCTAACCCCACCCAATCTGACCTGTAACACTACCAAATCGCTCCTGTAACCCCACCCAATTGCAACTGTTATCCACCCAATCTTACATCTAATCCCATCTAATAACATCTGTACCACACCTAATCACACCTCTAATCCCAGAGAACCGCACATCTAACCCCACCCAATCGCACCTCTAACCCCACCCAATCTCACCAGTAAGCCCACCCAATCGCATCTTCTATCCTAGCCAATCTCACATGTAACCCTACTTAATCGCACCTCTAACCCCACCCAATCTCACCTGTAGCCCCACCCAATCTTACCTCTAAACACACCCAATCTCACCTGTAAACCAACCCAATTACACCTCTAACTCCATCCAATTGCACCTGTAACCCCACCCAATCTCAAATGTAAATTCACCCAATCGCACCTGTAAACGCACCCAATCTCACATGTAACCCTACCTAATCACACATCTAAACCCACCCAATCTCACATGTAACCCCACACAATTGAAACTCCAACCCCAGCCAATTCCAACTGTAACCCCACCCGATTGCGCCTCTAACCTCACGCAATATCACCTGTAACCCCACCCAAACACAACTCCAATCCCGCCCAATCTCACATTTAACTCTACCTAAGCGCACCTCTAACCCAACCCAATCTCACCTGTAGCCCCACCCAATCTTACCTTTAACCACAACCAATCACACCTGTAAACCCACCCAATCCCACCTTTAATCCCACCCAGTCTCCCCTGTAACCCCTCCCAATTGCACCTCTAACCCCACCCAATTTCAACTGTACACCACCTAATCGCTCCTCTAACCTCACCCAATCTCACCTGTAACCCCACCCAATTGCACTTGTAACCCCACCCAATTGCACCTTCAACCCCACCCAATCTCACCTGTAAACCTACCAAATCGCTCCTGTAACCCCACCCAATTGCAACTGTTATCCACCCAATCTCCCATCTAATCGCACCCAATCACGTTTGTACCACCTCTCATCCCAAAGGACCGCACATCTAACCCCACCCAATCGCACCTCTAACCCCACGCAATCTCACCAGGAACCCCACCCAATTGCAACTCTAACCCCAGCCAATTCCAGCTGTAACCCCACCCAATCGCACCTCTAACCTCATGCAATATCACCTGTAACCCCACCCAATCACAACTCCAACCCCACACAATCGCATTTGAAACCCCACCCAATAGCACCTCTAACCCCACCCAATCTCACTTGTAACCCTACCCAATCGCTCCTGTAACCCCACCCAATTGCAACTGTTATCCACCCAATCTCCCATCTAATCCCACCCAATCACATCTGTACCACACCTAATCACACGTCTAATCCCACCTAATCTCACCTGTAACCACACCCAATATCACCTCTAACCCCACCCAATTGCAACTCCAACCCCAGCCAATTCCAACTCTAACCTCACCCAATCACACCTCTAACCTCACGCAATATCACCTGTAACAACACCCAATCACAAGCCCAATCCCACCCAATCTCACATGTAACCCTACCTAATCGCACCTCTAACCCAACCCAATCTCACCTGTAGCCCCACCCAATCTTACCTCTAACCACACCCAATCACACCTGTAAACCCACCCAATCCCACCCAATCTCCCCTGTAACTTCTCCCAATTGCACCTCTAAACCCACCCAATTTCAACTGTAACACCACCTAATCGGTCCTCTAACTTCACCCAATCTCACCTGTAACCCCACCCAATCGCATCTTCTATCCTAGCCAATCTCAAATGTAAGCCCACACAATTGCACCTCTAACCCCACCCAATCTGACCTGTAACACTACCAAATCGCTCCTGTAACCCCACCCAATTGCAACTGTTATCCACCCAATCTTACATCTAATCCCATCTAATAACATCTGTACCACACCTAATCACACCTCTAATCCCAGAGAACCGCACATCTAACCCCACCCAATCGCACCTCTAACCCCACCCAATCTCACCAGTAAGCCCACCCAATCGCATCTTCTATCCTAGCCAATCTCACATGTAACCCTACTTAATCGCACCTCTAACCCCACCCAATCTCACCTGTAGCCCCACCCAATCTTACCTCTAAACACACCCAATCTCACCTGTAAACCAACCCAATTACACCTCTAACTCCATCCAATTGCACCTGTAACCCCACCCAATCTCAAATGTAAATTCACCCAATCGCACCTGTAAACGCACCCAATCTCACATGTAACCCTACCTAATCACACATCTAAACCCACCCAATCTCACATGTAACCCCACACAATTGAAACTCCAACCCCAGCCAATTCCAACTGTAACCCCACCCGATTGCGCCTCTAACCTCACGCAATATCACCTGTAACCCCACCCAAACACAACTCCAATCCCGCCCAATCTCACATTTAACTCTACCTAAGCGCACCTCTAACCCAACCCAATCTCACCTGTAGCCCCACCCAATCTTACCTTTAACCACAACCAATCACACCTGTAAACCCACCCAATCCCACCTTTAATCCCACCCAGTCTCCCCTGTAACCCCTCCCAATTGCACCTCTAACCCCACCCAATTTCAACTGTACACCACCTAATCGCTCCTCTAACCTCACCCAATCTCACCTGTAACCCCACCCAATTGCACTTGTAACCCCACCCAATTGCACCTTCAACCCCACCCAATCTCACCTGTAAACCTACCAAATCGCTCCTGTAACCCCACCCAATTGCAACTGTTATCCACCCAATCTCCCATCTAATCGCACCCAATCACGTTTGTACCACCTCTCATCCCAAAGGACCGCACATCTAACCCCACCCAATCGCACCTCTAACCCCACGCAATCTCACCAGGAACCCCACCCAATTGCAACTCTAACCCCAGCCAATTCCAGCTGTAACCCCACCCAATCGCACCTCTAACCTCATGCAATATCACCTGTAACCCCACCCAATCACAACTCCAACCCCACACAATCGCATTTGAAACCCCACCCAATAGCACCTCTAACCCCACCCAATCTCACTTGTAACCCTACCCAATCGCTCCTGTAACCCCACCCAATTGCAACTGTTATCCACCCAATCTCCCATCTAATCCCACCCAATCACATCTGTACCACACCTAATCACACGTCTAATCCCACCTAATCTCACCTGTAACCACACCCAATATCACCTCTAACCCCACCCAATTGCAACTCCAACCCCAGCCAATTCCAACTCTAACCTCACCCAATCACACCTCTAACCTCACGCAATATCACCTGTAACAACACCCAATCACAAGCCCAATCCCACCCAATCTCACATGTAACCCTACCTAATCGCACCTCTAACCCAACCCAATCTCACCTGTAGCCCCACCCAATCTTACCTCTAACCACACCCAATCACACCTGTAAACCCACCCAATCCCACCCAATCTCCCCTGTAACTTCTCCCAATTGCACCTCTAAACCCACCCAATTTCAACTGTAACACCACCTAATAGGTCCTCTAACTTCACCCAATCTCACCTGTAACCCCACCCAATCGCATCTTCTATCCTAGCCAATCTCAAATGTAAGCCCACACAATTGCACCTCTAACCCCACCCAATCTGACCTGTAACACTACCAAATCGCTCCTGTAACCCCACCCAATTGCAACTGTTATCCACCCAATCTTACATCTAATCCCATCTAATAACATCTGTACCACACATAATCACACCTCTAATCCCAGAGAACCGCACATTTAACCCCACCCAATCGCACCTCTAACCCCACCCAATCTCACCAGTAAGCCCACCCAATCGCATCTTCTATCCTAGCCAATCTCACATGTAACCCTACTTAATCGCACCTCTAACCCCACCCAATCTCACCTGTAGCCCCACCCAATCTTACCTCTAAACACACCCAATCTCACCTGTAAACCAACCCAATCACACCTCTAACTCCATCCAATTGCACCTGTAACCCCACCCAATCTCAAATGTAAACCCACACAATTGCACCTGTAACCCCACCCAATCACAACTCCAATCCCGCCCAATCTCAAATTTAACTCTACCTAATCGCACCTCTAACCCAACCCAATCTCACCTGTAGCCCCACCCAATATTACCTTTAACCACAACCAATCACACCTGTAAACCCACCCAATCCCACCTTTAATCCCACCCAGTCTCCCCTGTAACCCCTCCCAATTGCACCTCTAACCCCACCCAATTTCAACTGTACACCACCTAATCGGTCCTCTAACTTCACCCAATCTCACCTGTAACCCCACCCAATCGCATCTTCTATCCTAGCCAATCTCAAATGTAAGCCCACACAATTGCACCTCTAACCCCACCCAATCTGACCTGTAACACTACCAAATCGCTCCTGTAACCCCACCCAATTGCAACTGTTATCCACCCAATCTTACATCTAATCCCATCTAATAACATCTGTACCACACCTAATCACACCTCTAATCCCAGAGAACCGCACATCTAACCCCACCCAATCGCACCTCTAACCCCACCCAATCTCACCAGTAAGCCCACCCAATCGCATCTTCTATCCTAGCCAATCTCACATGTAACCCTACTTAATCGCACCTCTAACCCCACCCAATCTCACCTGTAGCCCCACCCAATCTTACCTCTAAACACACCCAATCTCACCTGTAAACCAACCTAATTACACCTCTAACTCCATCCAATTGCACCTGTAACCCCACCCAATCTCAAATGTAAATTCACCCAATCGCACCTGTAAACGCACCCAATCTCACATGTAACCCTACCTAATCACACATCTAAACCCACCCAATCTCACATGTAACCCCACACAATTGAAACTCCAACCCCAGCCAATTCCAACTGTAACCCCACCCGATTGCGCCTCTAACCTCACGCAATATCACCTGTAACCCCACCCAAACACAACTCCAATCCCGCCCAATCTCACATTTAACTCTACCTAAGCGCACCTCTAACCCAACCCAATCTCACCTGTAGCCCCACCCAATCTTACCTTTAACCACAACCAATCACACCTGTAAACCCACCCAATCCCACCTTTAATCCCACCCAGTCTCCCCTGTAACCCCTCCCAATTGCACCTCTAACCCCACCCAATTTCAACTGTACACCACCTAATCGCTCCTCTAACCTCACCCAATCTCACCTGTAACCCCACCCAATTGCACTTGTAACCCCACCCAATTGCACCTTCAACCCCACCCAATCTCACCTGTAAACCTACCAAATCGCTCCTGTAACCCCACCCAATTGCAACTGTTATCCACCCAATCTCCCATCTAATCGCACCCAATCACGTTTGTACCACCTCTCATCCCAAAGGACCGCACATCTAACCCCACCCAATCGCACCTCTAACCCCACGCAATCTCACCAGGAACCCCACCCAATTGCAACTCTAACCCCAGCCAATTCCAGCTGTAACCCCACCCAATCGCACCTCTAACCTCATGCAATATCACCTGTAACCCCACCCAATCACAACTCCAACCCCACACAATCGCATTTGAAACCCCACCCAATAGCACCTCTAACCCCACCCAATCTCACTTGTAACCCTACCCAATCGCTCCTGTAACCCCACCCAATTGCAACTGTTATCCACCCAATCTCCCATCTAATCCCACCCAATCACATCTGTACCACACCTAATCACACGTCTAATCCCACCTAATCTCACCTGTAACCACACCCAATATCACCTCTAACCCCACCCAATTGCAACTCCAACCCCAGCCAATTCCAACTCTAACCTCACCCAATCACACCTCTAACCTCACGCAATATCACCTGTAACAACACCCAATCACAAGCCCAATCCCACCCAATCTCACATGTAACCCTACCTAATCGCACCTCTAACCCAACCCAATCTCACCTGTAGCCCCACCCAATCTTACCTCTAACCACACCCAATCACACCTGTAAACCCACCCAATCCCACCCAATCTCCCCTGTAACTTCTCCCAATTGCACCTCTAAACCCACCCAATTTCAACTGTAACACCACCTAATAGGTCCTCTAACTTCACCCAATCTCACCTGTAACCCCACCCAATCGCATCTTCTATCCTAGCCAATCTCAAATGTAAGCCCACACAATTGCACCTCTAACCCCACCCAATCTGACCTGTAACACTACCAAATCGCTCCTGTAACCCCACCCAATTGCAACTGTTATCCACCCAATCTTACATCTAATCCCATCTAATAACATCTGTACCACACATAATCACACCTCTAATCCCAGAGAACCGCACATTTAACCCCACCCAATCGCACCTCTAACCCCACCCAATCTCACCAGTAAGCCCACCCAATCGCATCTTCTATCCTAGCCAATCTCACATGTAACCCTACTTAATCGCACCTCTAACCCCACCCAATCTCACCTGTAGCCCCACCCAATCTTACCTCTAAACACACCCAATCTGACCTGTAAACCAACCCAATCACACCTCTAACTCCATCCAATTGCACCTGTAACCCCACCCAATCTCAAATGTAAACCCACACAATTGCACCTGTAACCCCACCCAATCACAACTCCAATCCCGCCCAATCTCAAATTTAACTCTACCTAATCGCACCTCTAACCCAACCCAATCTCACCTGTAGCCCCACCCAATATTACCTTTAACCACAACCAATCACACCTGTAAACCCACCCAATCCCACCTTTAATCCCACCCAGTCTCCCCTGTAACCCCTCCCAATTGCACCTCTAACCCCACCCAATTTCAACTGTACACCACCTAATCGGTCCTCTAACTTCACCCAATCTCACCTGTAACCCCACCCAATCGCATCTTCTATCCTAGCCAATCTCAAATGTAAGCCCACACAATTGCACCTCTAACCCCACCCAATCTGACCTGTAACACTACCAAATCGCTCCTGTAACCCCACCCAATTGCAACTGTTATCCACCCAATCTTACATCTAATCCCATCTAATAACATCTGTACCACACCTAATCACACCTCTAATCCCAGAGAACCGCACATCTAACCCCACCCAATCGCACCTCTAACCCCACCCAATCTCACCAGTAAGCCCACCCAATCGCATCTTCTATCCTAGCCAATCTCACATGTAACCCTACTTAATCGCACCTCTAACCCCACCCAATCTCACCTGTAGCCCCACCCAATCTTACCTCTAAACACACCCAATCTCACCTGTAAACCAACCCAATTACACCTCTAACTCCATCCAATTGCACCTGTAACCCCACCCAATCTCAAATGTAAATTCACCCAATCGCACCTGTAAACGCACCCAATCTCACATGTAACCCTACCTAATCACACATCTAAACCCACCCAATCTCACATGTAACCCCACACAATTGAAACTCCAACCCCAGCCAATTCCAACTGTAACCCCACCCGATTGCGCCTCTAACCTCACGCAATATCACCTGTAACCCCACCCAAACACAACTCCAATCCCGCCCAATCTCACATTTAACTCTACCTAAGCGCACCTCTAACCCAACCCAATCTCACCTGTAGCCCCACCCAATCTTACCTTTAACCACAACCAATCACACCTGTAAACCCACCCAATCCCACCTTTAATCCCACCCAGTCTCCCCTGTAACCCCTCCCAATTGCACCTCTAACCCCACCCAATTTCAACTGTACACCACCTAATCGCTCCTCTAACCTCACCCAATCTCACCTGTAACCCCACCCAATTGCACTTGTAACCCCACCCAATTGCACCTTCAACCCCACCCAATCTCACCTGTAAACCTACCAAATCGCTCCTGTAACCCCACCCAATTGCAACTGTTATCCACCCAATCTCCCATCTAATCGCACCCAATCACGTTTGTACCACCTCTCATCCCAAAGGACCGCACATCTAACCCCACCCAATCGCACCTCTAACCCCACGCAATCTCACCAGGAACCCCACCCAATTGCAACTCTAACCCCAGCCAATTCCAGCTGTAACCCCACCCAATCGCACCTCTAACCTCATGCAATATCACCTGTAACCCCACCCAATCACAACTCCAACCCCACACAATCGCATTTGAAACCCCACCCAATAGCACCTCTAACCCCACCCAATCTCACTTGTAACCCTACCCAATCGCTCCTGTAACCCCACCCAATTGCAACTGTTATCCACCCAATCTCCCATCTAATCCCACCCAATCACATCTGTACCACACCTAATCACACGTCTAATCCCACCTAATCTCACCTGTAACCACACCCAATATCACCTCTAACCCCACCCAATTGCAACTCCAACCCCAGCCAATTCCAACTCTAACCTCACCCAATCACACCTCTAACCTCACGCAATATCACCTGTAACAACACCCAATCACAAGCCCAATCCCACCCAATCTCACATGTAACCCTACCTAATCGCACCTCTAACCCAACCCAATCTCACCTGTAACACTACCAAATCGCTCCTGTAACCCCACCCAATTGCAACTGTTATCCACCCAATCTTACATCTAATCCCATCTAATAACATCTGTACCACACCTAATCACACCTCTAATCACAGAGAACCGCACATTTAACCCCACCCAATCGCACCTCTAACCCCACCCAATCTCACCAGTAAGCCCACCCAATCGCATCTTCTATCCTAGCCAATCTCACATGTAACCCTACTTAATCGTACCTCTAACCCCACCCAATCTCACCTGTAGCCCCACCCAATCTTACCTCTAAACACACCCAATCTGACCTGTAAACCAACCCAATCACACCTCTAACTCCATCCAATTGCACCTGTAACCCCACCCAATCTCAAATGTAAACCCACACAATTGCACCTGTAACCCCACCCAATCACAACTCCAATCCCGCCCAATCTCAAATTTAACTCTACCTAATCGCACCTCTAACCCAACCCAATCTCACCTGTAGCCCCACCCAATATTACCTTTAACCACAACCAATCACACCTGTAAACCCACCCAATCCCACCTTTAATCCCACCCAGTCTCCCCTGTAACCCCTCCCAATTGCACCTCTAACCCCACCCAATTTCAACTGTACACCACCTAATCGGTCCTCTAACTTCACCCAATCTCACCTGTAACCCCACCCAATCGCATCTTCTATCCTAGCCAATCTCAAATGTAAGCCCACACAATTGCACCTCTAACCCCACCCAATCTGACCTGTAACACTACCAAATCGCTCCTGTAACCCCACCCAATTGCAACTGTTATCCACCCAATCTTACATCTAATCCCATCTAATAACATCTGTACCACACCTAATCACACCTCTAATCCCAGAGAACCGCACATCTAACCCCACCCAATCGCACCTCTAACCCCACCCAATCTCACCAGTAAGCCCACCCAATCGCATCTTCTATCCTAGCCAATCTCACATGTAACCCTACTTAATCGCACCTCTAACCCCACCCAATCTCACCTGTAGCCCCACCCAATCTTACCTCTAAACACACCCAATCTCACCTGTAAACCAACCTAATTACACCTCTAACTCCATCCAATTGCACCTGTAACCCCACCCAATCTCAAATGTAAATTCACCCAATCGCACCTGTAAACGCACCCAATCTCACATGTAACCCTACCTAATCACACATCTAAACCCACCCAATCTCACATGTAACCCCACACAATTGAAACTCCAACCCCAGCCAATTCCAACTGTAACCCCACCCGATTGCGCCTCTAACCTCACGCAATATCACCTGTAACCCCACCCAAACACAACTCCAATCCCGCCCAATCTCACATTTAACTCTACCTAAGCGCACCTCTAACCCAACCCAATCTCACCTGTAGCCCCACCCAATCTTACCTTTAACCACAACCAATCACACCTGTAAACCCACCCAATCCCACCTTTAATCCCACCCAGTCTCCCCTGTAACCCCTCCCAATTGCACCTCTAACCCCACCCAATTTCAACTGTACACCACCTAATCGCTCCTCTAACCTCACCCAATCTCACCTGTAACCCCACCCAATTGCACTTGTAACCCCACCCAATTGCACCTTCAACCCCACCCAATCTCACCTGTAAACCTACCAAATCGCTCCTGTAACCCCACCCAATTGCAACTGTTATCCACCCAATCTCCCATCTAATCGCACCCAATCACGTTTGTACCACCTCTCATCCCAAAGGACCGCACATCTAACCCCACCCAATCGCACCTCTAACCCCACGCAATCTCACCAGGAACCCCACCCAATTGCAACTCTAACCCCAGCCAATTCCAGCTGTAACCCCACCCAATCGCACCTCTAACCTCATGCAATATCACCTGTAACCCCACCCAATCACAACTCCAACCCCACACAATCGCATTTGAAACCCCACCCAATAGCACCTCTAACCCCACCCAATCTCACTTGTAACCCTACCCAATCGCTCCTGTAACCCCACCCAATTGCAACTGTTATCCACCCAATCTCCCATCTAATCCCACCCAATCACATCTGTACCACACCTAATCACACGTCTAATCCCACCTAATCTCACCTGTAACCACACCCAATATCACCTCTAACCCCACCCAATTGCAACTCCAACCCCAGCCAATTCCAACTCTAACCTCACCCAATCACACCTCTAACCTCACGCAATATCACCTGTAACAACACCCAATCACAAGCCCAATCCCACCCAATCTCACATGTAACCCTACCTAATCGCACCTCTAACCCAACCCAATCTCACCTGTAGCCCCACCCAATCTTACCTCTAACCACACCCAATCACACCTGTAAACCCACCCAATCCCACCCAATCTCCCCTGTAACTTCTCCCAATTGCACCTCTAAACCCACCCAATTTCAACTGTAACACCACCTAATAGGTCCTCTAACTTCACCCAATCTCACCTGTAACCCCACCCAATCGCATCTTCTATCCTAGCCAATCTCAAATGTAAGCCCACACAATTGCACCTCTAACCCCACCCAATCTGACCTGTAACACTACCAAATCGCTCCTGTAACCCCACCCAATTGCAACTGTTATCCACCCAATCTTACATCTAATCCCATCTAATAACATCTGTACCACACATAATCACACCTCTAATCCCAGAGAACCGCACATTTAACCCCACCCAATCGCACCTCTAACCCCACCCAATCTCACCAGTAAGCCCACCCAATCGCATCTTCTATCCTAGCCAATCTCACATGTAACCCTACTTAATCGCACCTCTAACCCCACCCAATCTCACCTGTAGCCCCACCCAATCTTACCTCTAAACACACCCAATCTGACCTGTAAACCAACCCAATCACACCTCTAACTCCATCCAATTGCACCTGTAACCCCACCCAATCTCAAATGTAAACCCACACAATTGCACCTGTAACCCCACCCAATCACAACTCCAATCCCGCCCAATCTCAAATTTAACTCTACCTAATCGCACCTCTAACCCAACCCAATCTCACCTGTAGCCCCACCCAATATTACCTTTAACCACAACCAATCACACCTGTAAACCCACCCAATCCCACCTTTAATCCCACCCAGTCTCCCCTGTAACCCCTCCCAATTGCACCTCTAACCCCACCCAATTTCAACTGTACACCACCTAATCGGTCCTCTAACTTCACCCAATCTCACCTGTAACCCCACCCAATCGCATCTTCTATCCTAGCCAATCTCAAATGTAAGCCCACACAATTGCACCTCTAACCCCACCCAATCTGACCTGTAACACTACCAAATCGCTCCTGTAACCCCACCCAATTGCAACTGTTATCCACCCAATCTTACATCTAATCCCATCTAATAACATCTGTACCACACCTAATCACACCTCTAATCCCAGAGAACCGCACATCTAACCCCACCCAATCGCACCTCTAACCCCACCCAATCTCACCAGTAAGCCCACCCAATCGCATCTTCTATCCTAGCCAATCTCACATGTAACCCTACTTAATCGCACCTCTAACCCCACCCAATCTCACCTGTAGCCCCACCCAATCTTACCTCTAAACACACCCAATCTCACCTGTAAACCAACCCAATTACACCTCTAACTCCATCCAATTGCACCTGTAACCCCACCCAATCTCAAATGTAAATTCACCCAATCGCACCTGTAAACGCACCCAATCTCACATGTAACCCTACCTAATCACACATCTAAACCCACCCAATCTCACATGTAACCCCACACAATTGAAACTCCAACCCCAGCCAATTCCAACTGTAACCCCACCCGATTGCGCCTCTAACCTCACGCAATATCACCTGTAACCCCACCCAAACACAACTCCAATCCCGCCCAATCTCACATTTAACTCTACCTAAGCGCACCTCTAACCCAACCCAATCTCACCTGTAGCCCCACCCAATCTTACCTTTAACCACAACCAATCACACCTGTAAACCCACCCAATCCCACCTTTAATCCCACCCAGTCTCCCCTGTAACCCCTCCCAATTGCACCTCTAACCCCACCCAATTTCAACTGTACACCACCTAATCGCTCCTCTAACCTCACCCAATCTCACCTGTAACCCCACCCAATTGCACTTGTAACCCCACCCAATTGCACCTTCAACCCCACCCAATCTCACCTGTAAACCTACCAAATCGCTCCTGTAACCCCACCCAATTGCAACTGTTATCCACCCAATCTCCCATCTAATCGCACCCAATCACGTTTGTACCACCTCTCATCCCAAAGGACCGCACATCTAACCCCACCCAATCGCACCTCTAACCCCACGCAATCTCACCAGGAACCCCACCCAATTGCAACTCTAACCCCAGCCAATTCCAGCTGTAACCCCACCCAATCGCACCTCTAACCTCATGCAATATCACCTGTAACCCCACCCAATCACAACTCCAACCCCACACAATCGCATTTGAAACCCCACCCAATAGCACCTCTAACCCCACCCAATCTCACTTGTAACCCTACCCAATCGCTCCTGTAACCCCACCCAATTGCAACTGTTATCCACCCAATCTCCCATCTAATCCCACCCAATCACATCTGTACCACACCTAATCACACGTCTAATCCCACCTAATCTCACCTGTAACCACACCCAATATCACCTCTAACCCCACCCAATTGCAACTCCAACCCCAGCCAATTCCAACTCTAACCTCACCCAATCACACCTCTAACCTCACGCAATATCACCTGTAACAACACCCAATCACAAGCCCAATCCCACCCAATCTCACATGTAACCCTACCTAATCGCACCTCTAACCCAACCCAATCTCACCTGTAGCCCCACCCAATCTTACCTCTAACCACACCCAATCACACCTGTAAACCCACCCAATCCCACCCAATCTCCCCTGTAACTTCTCCCAATTGCACCTCTAAACCCACCCAATTTCAACTGTAACACCACCTAATCGGTCCTCTAACTTCACCCAATCTCACCTGTAACCCCACCCAATCGCATCTTCTATCCTAGCCAATCTCAAATGTAAGCCCACACAATTGCACCTCTAACCCCACCCAATCTGACCTGTAACACTACCAAATCGCTCCTGTAACCCCACCCAATTGCAACTGTTATCCACCCAATCTTACATCTAATCCCATCTAATAACATCTGTACCACACCTAATCACACCTCTAATCCCAGAGAACCGCACATCTAACCCCACCCAATCGCACCTCTAACCCCACCCAATCTCACCAGTAAGCCCACCCAATCGCATCTTCTATCCTAGCCAATCTCACATGTAACCCTACTTAATCGCACCTCTAACCCCACCCAATCTCACCTGTAGCCCCACCCAATCTTACCTCTAAACACACCCAATCTCACCTGTAAACCAACCCAATTACACCTCTAACTCCATCCAATTGCACCTGTAACCCCACCCAATCTCAAATGTAAATTCACCCAATCGCACCTGTAAACGCACCCAATCTCACATGTAACCCTACCTAATCACACATCTAAACCCACCCAATCTCACATGTAACCCCACACAATTGAAACTCCAACCCCAGCCAATTCCAACTGTAACCCCACCCGATTGCGCCTCTAACCTCACGCAATATCACCTGTAACCCCACCCAAACACAACTCCAATCCCGCCCAATCTCACATTTAACTCTACCTAAGCGCACCTCTAACCCAACCCAATCTCACCTGTAGCCCCACCCAATCTTACCTTTAACCACAACCAATCACACCTGTAAACCCACCCAATCCCACCTTTAATCCCACCCAGTCTCCCCTGTAACCCCTCCCAATTGCACCTCTAACCCCACCCAATTTCAACTGTACACCACCTAATCGCTCCTCTAACCTCACCCAATCTCACCTGTAACCCCACCCAATTGCACTTGTAACCCCACCCAATTGCACCTTCAACCCCACCCAATCTCACCTGTAAACCTACCAAATCGCTCCTGTAACCCCACCCAATTGCAACTGTTATCCACCCAATCTCCCATCTAATCGCACCCAATCACGTTTGTACCACCTCTCATCCCAAAGGACCGCACATCTAACCCCACCCAATCGCACCTCTAACCCCACGCAATCTCACCAGGAACCCCACCCAATTGCAACTCTAACCCCAGCCAATTCCAGCTGTAACCCCACCCAATCGCACCTCTAACCTCATGCAATATCACCTGTAACCCCACCCAATCACAACTCCAACCCCACACAATCGCATTTGAAACCCCACCCAATAGCACCTCTAACCCCACCCAATCTCACTTGTAACCCTACCCAATCGCTCCTGTAACCCCACCCAATTGCAACTGTTATCCACCCAATCTCCCATCTAATCCCACCCAATCACATCTGTACCACACCTAATCACACGTCTAATCCCACCTAATCTCACCTGTAACCACACCCAATATCACCTCTAACCCCACCCAATTGCAACTCCAACCCCAGCCAATTCCAACTCTAACCTCACCCAATCACACCTCTAACCTCACGCAATATCACCTGTAACAACACCCAATCACAAGCCCAATCCCACCCAATCTCACATGTAACCCTACCTAATCGCACCTCTAACCCAACCCAATCTCAGCTGTAGCCCCACCCAATCTTACCTCTAACCACACCCAATCACACCTGTAAACCCACCCAATCCCACCCAATCTCCCCTGTAACTTCTCCCAATTGCACCTCTAAACCCACCCAATTTCAACTGTAACACCACCTAATCGGTCCTCTAACTTCACCCAATCTCACCTGTAACCCCACCCAATCGCATCTTCTATCCTAGCCAATCTCAAATGTAAGCCCACACAATTGCACCTCTAACCCCACCCAATCTGACCTGTAACACTACCAAATCGCTCCTGTAACCCCACCCAATTGCAACTGTTATCCACCCAATCTTACATCTAATCCCATCTAATAACATCTGTACCACACCTAATCACACCTCTAATCACAGAGAACCGCACATTTAACCCCACCCAATCGCACCTCTAACCCCACCCAATCTCACCAGTAAGCCCACCCAATCGCATCTTCTATCCTAGCCAATCTCACATGTAACCCTACTTAATCGTACCTCTAACCCCACCCAATCTCACCTGTAGCCCCACCCAATCTTACCTCTAAACACACCCAATCTGACCTGTAAACCAACCCAATCACACCTCTAACTCCATCCAATTGCACCTGTAACCCCACCCAATCTCAAATGTAAACCCACACAATTGCACCTGTAACCCCACCCAATCACAACTCCAATCCCGCCCAATCTCAAATTTAACTCTACCTAATCGCACCTCTAACCCAACCCAATCTCACCTGTAGCCCCACCCAATATTACCTTTAACCACAACCAATCACACCTGTAAACCCACCCAATCCCACCTTTAATCCCACCCAGTCTCCCCTGTAACCCCTCCCAATTGCACCTCTAACCCCACCCAATTTCAACTGTACACCACCTAATCGGTCCTCTAACTTCACCCAATCTCACCTGTAACCCCACCCAATCGCATCTTCTATCCTAGCCAATCTCAAATGTAAGCCCACACAATTGCACCTCTAACCCCACCCAATCTGACCTGTAACACTACCAAATCGCTCCTGTAACCCCACCCAATTGCAACTGTTATCCACCCAATCTTACATCTAATCCCATCTAATAACATCTGTACCACACCTAATCACACCTCTAATCCCAGAGAACCGCACATCTAACCCCACCCAATCGCACCTCTAACCCCACCCAATCTCACCAGTAAGCCCACCCAATCGCATCTTCTATCCTAGCCAATCTCACATGTAACCCTACTTAATCGCACCTCTAACCCCACCCAATCTCACCTGTAGCCCCACCCAATCTTACCTCTAAACACACCCAATCTCACCTGTAAACCAACCCAATTACACCTCTAACTCCATCCAATTGCACCTGTAACCCCACCCAATCTCAAATGTAAATTCACCCAATCGCACCTGTAAACGCACCCAATCTCACATGTAACCCTACCTAATCACACATCTAAACCCACCCAATCTCACATGTAACCCCACACAATTGAAACTCCAACCCCAGCCAATTCCAACTGTAACCCCACCCGATTGCGCCTCTAACCTCACGCAATATCACCTGTAACCCCACCCAAACACAACTCCAATCCCGCCCAATCTCACATTTAACTCTACCTAAGCGCACCTCTAACCCAACCCAATCTCACCTGTAGCCCCACCCAATCTTACCTTTAACCACAACCAATCACACCTGTAAACCCACCCAATCCCACCTTTAATCCCACCCAGTCTCCCCTGTAACCCCTCCCAATTGCACCTCTAACCCCACCCAATTTCAACTGTACACCACCTAATCGCTCCTCTAACCTCACCCAATCTCACCTGTAACCCCACCCAATTGCACTTGTAACCCCACCCAATTGCACCTTCAACCCCACCCAATCTCACCTGTAAACCTACCAAATCGCTCCTGTAACCCCACCCAATTGCAACTGTTATCCACCCAATCTCCCATCTAATCGCACCCAATCACGTTTGTACCACCTCTCATCCCAAAGGACCGCACATCTAACCCCACCCAATCGCACCTCTAACCCCACGCAATCTCACCAGGAACCCCACCCAA
This sequence comes from Eleutherodactylus coqui, assembly GCF_035609145.1. Classification (NCBI taxonomy): domain Eukaryota; kingdom Metazoa; phylum Chordata; class Amphibia; order Anura; family Eleutherodactylidae; genus Eleutherodactylus; species Eleutherodactylus coqui. The sequence continues at coordinate 280,008 of NW_027102368.1, forward strand.
TTGCAACTCTAACCCCAGCCAATTCCAGCTGTAACCCCACCCAATCGCACCTCTAACCTCATGCAATATCACCTGTAACCCCACCCAATCACAACTCCAACCCCACACAATCGCATTTGAAACCCCACCCAATAGCACCTCTAACCCCACCCAATCTCACTTGTAACCCTACCCAATCGCTCCTGTAACCCCACCCAATTGCAACTGTTATCCACCCAATCTCCCATCTAATCCCACCCAATCACATCTGTACCACACCTAATCACACGTCTAATCCCACCTAATCTCACCTGTAACCACACCCAATATCACCTCTAACCCCACCCAATTGCAACTCCAACCCCAGCCAATTCCAACTCTAACCTCACCCAATCACACCTCTAACCTCACGCAATATCACCTGTAACAACACCCAATCACAAGCCCAATCCCACCCAATCTCACATGTAACCCTACCTAATCGCACCTCTAACCCAACCCAATCTCAGCTGTAGCCCCACCCAATCTTACCTCTAACCACACCCAATCACACCTGTAAACCCACCCAATCCCACCCAATCTCCCCTGTAACTTCTCCAATTGCACCTCTAAACCCACCCAATTTCAACTGTAACACCACCTAATCGGTCCTCTAACTTCACCCAATCTCACCTGTAACCCCACCCAATCGCATCTTCTATCCTAGCCAATCTCAAATGTAAGCCCACACAATTGCACCTCTAACCCCACCCAATCTGACCTGTAACACTACCAAATCGCTCCTGTAACCCCACCCAATTGCAACTGTTATCCACCCAATCTTACATCTAATCCCATCTAATAACATCTGTACCACACCTAATCACACCTCTAATCACAGAGAACCGCACATTTAACCCTACCCAATCGCACCTCTAACCCCACCCAATCTCACCAGTAAGCCCACCCAATCGCATCTTCTATCCTAGCCAATCTCACATGTAACCCTACTTAATCGTACCTCTAACCCCACCCAATCTCACCTGTAGCCCCACCCAATCTTACCTCTAAACACACCCAATCTGACCTGTAAACCAACCCAATCACACCTCTAACTCCATCCAATTGCACCTGTAACCCCACCCAATCTCAAATGTAAACCCACACAATTGCACCTGTAACCCCACCCAATCACAACTCCAATCCCGCCCAATCTCAAATTTAACTCTACCTAATCGCACCTCTAACCCAACCCAATCTCACCTGTAGCCCCACCCAATATTACCTTTAACCACAACCAATCACACCTGTAAACCCACCCAATCCCACCTTTAATCCCACCCAGTCTCCCCTGTAACCCCTCCCAATTGCACCTCTAACCCCACCCAATTTCAACTGTACACCACCTAATCGGTCCTCTAACTTCACCCAATCTCACCTGTAACCCCACCCAATCGCATCTTCTATCCTAGCCAATCTCAAATGTAAGCCCACACAATTGCACCTCTAACCCCACCCAATCTGACCTGTAACACTACCAAATCGCTCCTGTAACCCCACCCAATTGCAACTGTTATCCACCCAATCTTACATCTAATCCCATCTAATAACATCTGTACCACACCTAATCACACCTCTAATCCCAGAGAACCGCACATCTAACCCCACCCAATCGCACCTCTAACCCCACCCAATCTCACCAGTAAGCCCACCCAATCGCATCTTCTATCCTAGCCAATCTCACATGTAACCCTACTTAATCGCACCTCTAACCCCACCCAATCTCACCTGTAGCCCCACCCAATCTTACCTCTAAACACACCCAATCTCACCTGTAAACCAACCCAATTACACCTCTAACTCCATCCAATTGCACCTGTAACCCCACCCAATCTCAAATGTAAATTCACCCAATCGCACCTGTAAACGCACCCAATCTCACATGTAACCCTACCTAATCACACATCTAAACCCACCCAATCTCACATGTAACCCCACACAATTGAAACTCCAACCCCAGCCAATTCCAACTGTAACCCCACCCGATTGCGCCTCTAACCTCACGCAATATCACCTGTAACCCCACCCAAACACAACTCCAATCCCGCCCAATCTCACATTTAACTCTACCTAAGCGCACCTCTAACCCAACCCAATCTCACCTGTAGCCCCACCCAATCTTACCTTTAACCACAACCAATCACACCTGTAAACCCACCCAATCCCACCTTTAATCCCACCCAGTCTCCCCTGTAACCCCTCCCAATTGCACCTCTAACCCCACCCAATTTCAACTGTACACCACCTAATCGCTCCTCTAACCTCACCCAATCTCACCTGTAACCCCACCCAATTGCACTTGTAACCCCACCCAATTGCACCTTCAACCCCACCCAATCTCACCTGTAAACCTACCAAATCGCTCCTGTAACCCCACCCAATTGCAACTGTTATCCACCCAATCTCCCATCTAATCGCACCCAATCACGTTTGTACCACCTCTCATCCCAAAGGACCGCACATCTAACCCCACCCAATCGCACCTCTAACCCCACGCAATCTCACCAGGAACCCCACCCAATTGCAACTCTAACCCCAGCCAATTCCAGCTGTAACCCCACCCAATCGCACCTCTAACCTCATGCAATATCACCTGTAACCCCACCCAATCACAACTCCAACCCCACACAATCGCATTTGAAACCCCACCCAATAGCACCTCTAACCCCACCCAATCTCACTTGTAACCCTACCCAATCGCTCCTGTAACCCCACCCAATTGCAACTGTTATCCACCCAATCTCCCATCTAATCCCACCCAATCACATCTGTACCACACCTAATCACACGTCTAATCCCACCTAATCTCACCTGTAACCACACCCAATATCACCTCTAACCCCACCCAATTGCAACTCCAACCCCAGCCAATTCCAACTCTAACCTCACCCAATCACACCTCTAACCTCACGCAATATCACCTGTAACAACACCCAATCACAAGCCCAATCCCACCCAATCTCACATGTAACCCTACCTAATCGCACCTCTAACCCAACCCAATCTCACCTGTAGCCCCACCCAATCTTACCTCTAACCACACCCAATCACACCTGTAAACCCACCCAATCCCACCCAATCTACCCTGTAACTTCTCCCAATTGCACCTCTAAACCCACCCAATTTCAACTGTAACACCACCTAATCGGTCCTCTAACTTCACCCAATCTCACCTGTAACCCCACCCAATCGCATCTTCTATCCTAGCCAATCTCAAATGTAAGCCCACACAATTGCACCTCTAACCCCACCCAATCTGACCTGTAACACTACCAAATCGCTCCTGTAACCCCACCCAATTGCAACTGTTATCCACCCAATCTTACATCTAATCCCATCTAATAACATCTGTACCACACCTAATCACACCTCTAATCACAGAGAACCGCACATTTAACCCCACCCAATCGCACCTCTAACCCCACCCAATCTCACCAGTAAGCCCACCCAATCGCATCTTCTATCCTAGCCAATCTCACATGTAACCCTACTTAATCGTACCTCTAACCCCACCCAATCTCACCTGTAGCCCCACCCAATCTTACCTCTAAACACACCCAATCTGACCTGTAAACCAACCCAATCACACCTCTAACTCCATCCAATTGCACCTGTAACCCCACCCAATCTCAAATGTAAACCCACACAATTGCACCTGTAACCCCACCCAATCACAACTCCAATCCCGCCCAATCTCAAATTTAACTCTACCTAATCGCACCTCTAACCCAACCCAATCTCACCTGTAGCCCCACCCAATATTACCTTTAACCACAACCAATCACACCTGTAAACCCACCCAATCCCACCTTTAATCCCACCCAGTCTCCCCTGTAACCCCTCCCAATTGCACCTCTAACCCCACCCAATTTCAACTGTACACCACCTAATCGGTCCTCTAACTTCACCCAATCTCACCTGTAACCCCACCCAATCGCATCTTCTATCCTAGCCAATCTCAAATGTAAGCCCACACAATTGCACCTCTAACCCCACCCAATCTGACCTGTAACACTACCAAATCGCTCCTGTAACCCCACCCAATTGCAACTGTTATCCACCCAATCTTACATCTAATCCCATCTAATAACATCTGTACCACACATAATCACACCTCTAATCCCAGAGAACCGCACATTTAACCCCACCCAATCGCACCTCTAACCCCACCCAATCTCACCAGTAAGCCCACCCAATCGCATCTTCTATCCTAGCCAATCTCACATGTAACCCTACTTAATCGCACCTCTAACCCCACCCAATCTCACCTGTAGCCCCACCCAATCTTACCTCTAAACACACCCAATCTGACCTGTAAACCAACCCAATCACACCTCTAACTCCATCCAATTGCACCTGTAACCCCACCCAATCTCAAATGTAAACCCACACAATTGCACCTCTAACCCCACCCAATCTGACCTGTAACACTATCCAATCGCTCCTGTAACCCCACCCAATTGCAACTGTTATCCACCCAATCTTACATCTAATCCCATCCAATAACATCTGTACCACACCTAATCACACCTCTAATCCCAGAGATCCGCACATCTAACCCCACCCAATCGCACCTCTAACCCCACCCAATCTCACCAGTAACCCCACCCAATCGCATCTGTAACCGCATCCAATCTTACTTGTAACCCCACCTAATTGCACCTCTAACCTCACCAAATCTCACCTGTAACCACAACCAATCGCACCTGTAACCCCACCTAATCGCACCTCTAATCCCACCCAGTCTCATCTTTACCCCAACCAATCTCACCTGTAACCCTACCCAATCACTACTGTAACCCCACCCAATTTCACCTCTAACCTCACCCAATCTCACCCGTAATCCCACCCAATTGCACCTCTAATCCCACCCAGTCTCATCTTTACCCCACTCAATCACAGCTCTAATCCCACCCAATCTCACCTGTAACCCCATCCAATCTCACCTAGAACCCCAGCCAATCGCAACTCTAACCGCGCCTCTAACCTCACCCAATCTCACCTGTAACCCCACCCAAGTGCACCTCTAACCCCACCCAATCGCACCTGTAACCCCACCCAATCACTACTGTAATCCCACTCAATCTCCCCTGTAACCCCACCCAATCACACCTCTAATCCTACCAAATCTCACCTGTAACCCCACCCAATTCCAACTATAACCCCACCCAATCTCACCTCTAAACCCACCCAATCTCATCTGTAAATTCACCCAATCACACCTGTAAACGCATCCAATCTCACATGTAACCCTACCTAATCACACATCTAAACCCACCAAATCTCACATGTAACCCCACTCACTTGAAACTCCAACCCCAGCCAATTCCAACTGTAACCCCACCCAATCGCGCCTCTAACCTCACGCAATATCACCTGTAACTCCACCCAATCACAACTCCAATCCCGCCCAATCTCACATTTAACTCTACCTAATCGCACCTCTAACCCAACCCAATCTCACCTGCAGCCCCACCAAATCTGACCTTTAACCTCACCCAATCTCACCTCTAAACCCACCCAATCTCACCTGTAAACCCACCCAATCGCACCTGTAACCACACTTAATCTAACTTGTAACCCTACCAAATCACACTTCTAAACCCACCCAATCTAACATGTAACCCCACCCAATCGCACATCGAACCCTACCCAATCGCAGCTGTGGCCCCACCCAATCTCACCTCTAACCACACCCTATCTCACCTGTAACTCCACCCAATCGCACCTGTAAGGCCACCCAATCGCACCATCAATCCCACCCAATCTCACATGTAACCCCACCCAAACGCTCCTGTAACCCCACCCAATTTCACCTCTAACCTCACCCAAACTCACCTGTAATCCCACCCAATCGCACCTCTAATCCCACCCAGTCACAGCTTTACCCTATTCAATTGCACATCTAATCCCACACCATCTCACATGTAACCCCACCCAATCGCTTTTGTAACCCCATCCAATCTCACCTGGAAACCCCAGCCAATCGCACTTCTAACCCCACCTAATCACACCTGTTACCTCACTCAATCTCACGTTTGACCCCACCCAATCGCACCTGTAACCCCACCCAATCACACCTGTAATACCAATCAATCTCCCCTGTAACCCCACCCAATCACACCTCTAATCCTACCAAATCGCATCTGTAACCCCACCCAATTCCAACTGTAACTCCACCCAATCTCACCTGTAAACCCATGCAATCTCCCCTGTAAACCCACCCAATCGCACCTGTAACCGCACCCAATCTCACATGTAACCCCACCCAGTCGCAACTGCATCCCCACCCAATCTCACCTCTTATCCCACCCAATTGCAACTCCAACCCCAGCCAATTCCAACTCTAACCACAACCAATCGCACCTCTAACCTCACGCAATATCACCAGTAACAACACCCAAACACAACTCCAATCCCACCCAATCTCACATGTAACCCTACCTAATCGCACCTCTAACCCAACCCAATCTCACCTGTAGCCCCACCCAATCTTACCTCTAACCACACCCAATCACACCTGTAAACCCACCCAATCCCACCCAGTCTCCCCTGTAACTCCTCCCAATTGCACCTCTAAACCCACCCAATTCCTACTGTAACACCACCTAATCGGTCCTCTAACTTCACCAATCTCCCCTGTAACCCCACCCAATCGCATCTTCTATCCTAGCCAATCTCACATGTAACCCTACTTAATCGCACCTCTAACCCCACCCAATCTCACCTGTAGCCCCACCCAATCTTACCTCTAAACACACCCAATCTGACCTGTAAACCAACCCAATCACACCTGTAACCCCACCCAATCTCAAATGTAAGCCCACACAATTGCACCTCTAACCCCACCCAATAACATCTGTACCACACCTAATCACACCTCTAATCCCAAAGAACCGCACATCTAACCCCACCCAATCGCACCTCTAACCCCACCCAATCTCTCCAGTAACCCCACCCAATCGCATCTGTAACCGCATCCAATCTAACCTGTAACCTCACCTAATTGCACCTCTAACCTCACCAAATCTCACCTGTAACCACAACCAATCGCACCTGTAACCCCACCTAATCGCACCTCTAATCCCACCCAGTCTCATCTTTACCCCACTCAATCGCACCTCTAATCCCACCCAATCTCACATGTAACCCCACCCAATTGCACCTGTAACCCCATCCAATCTCACCTGGAACCCCAGCCAATCGCAACTCTAACCGCACCTCTAACCCCATCCATGTGCACCTCTAACCCCACCCAAGTGCACCTCTAACCCCTCCCAATCGCACCTCTAATCCCACTCAATCTCCCCTGTAACCCCACCCAATCACACCTCTAATCCTACCAAATCTCACCTGTAACCCCACCCAATTCCAACTGTAACCCCAACCAATCTCACCTCTAAACCTACCCAATCTCATCTGTAAATTCACCCAATCGCACCTGTAAACGCACCCAATCTCACATGTAACCCTACCTAATCACACATCTAAACCCACCCAATCTCACATGTAACCCCACACAATTGAAACTCCAACCCCAGCCAATTCCAACTGTAACCCCACCCAATCGTGCCTCTAACCTCACGCAATATCACCTGTAACCCCACCCAATCACAACTCCAATCCCGCCCAATCTCACATTTAACTCTACCTAATCGCACCTCTAACCCAACCCAATCTCACCTGTAGCCCCACCCAATCTTACCTTTAACCACAACCAATCACACCTGTAAACCCACCCAATCCCACCTATAATCCCACCCAGTCTCCCCTGTAACCCCTCCCAATTGCACCTCAAACCCCACCCAATTTCAACTGTAACACCACCTAATCACTCCTCTAACCTCACCCAATCTCACCTGTAACCACACCCAATTGCACTTGTAACCCCACCCAATTGCACCTTCCACCCCACCCCATCTCACCTGTAAACCTACCAAATCGCTCCTGTAACCCCACCCAATTGCAACTGTTATCCAACCAATCTCCCATCTAATCGCACCCACTCACGTTTGTACCACCTCTCATCCCAAAGGACCGCACATCTAACCCCACCCAATCGCACCTCTAACCCCACGCAATCTCACCAGGAACCGCACCCAATCACAACTCCAACCCCACCCAATCGCATTTGAAACCCCACCCAATAGTACCTCTAACCCACCCAATCTCACTTGTAACCCTACACAATCGCTCCTGTAACCCCACCCAATTGCAACTGTTATCCACCCAATCTCCCATCTAATCCCACCCAATCACATCGGTACCACACCTAATCACACCTCTAATCCCACCTAATCTCACCTGTAACCACACCCAATCGCACCTGTAATCCCACCTAATCGCACCTATAATCCCACCCAGCCTCATCTTGACCCTACCCAGTCTCACCAGTAACCCTACCCAATCGCTCCTGTAACCCCACGCAATTTCATCTCTAACCTCACCCAATCTCACTTGTTATCCCACCCAAGCGCACCTCTAATCCCACCCAGTCTCATCTTTACCCCAATTAATCGCACCTCTAATCCCACCCAATCTCAGATGTAACCCCACCCAATCGCACCTGTAACCGCATCGAATCTCACCTGGAACCCTAGCCAATTGCACCTCTAACCCCACCAAATCGCACCCCTAACCCCACCCAATCGCACCTCTAACCCCACCCAATCGCACCTCTAATCCCACTCAATCTCCCCTGTAACCCCACCCTATCACACCTCTAATCCTACCAAATCACACCTGTAACCTCACCGAATAACCACTGAAACCCCACCCAATCTCAACTCTAAACGCACCCAATCTCACATGTAACCCTACCTAATCACACATCTAAACCCACCCAATCTCACATGTAACCCCACCCAATTGAAACTCCAACCCCAGCCAATTCCAACTGAAACCCCACCCAATCGCGCCTCTAACCTCGCGCAATATCACCTGTAACCCCACCCAATCACAACTCCAATCCCGCCCAATCTCACATTTAACTCTACCTAATCGCACCTCTAACCCAACCCAATCTCACCTGTAGCCCCACCCAATCTTACCTTTAACCACAACCAATCACACCTGTAAACCCACCCAATCCCACCTATAATCCCACCCAGTCTCCCCTGTAACCCCTCCCAATTGCACCTCTAACCCCACCCAATTTCAACTGTAACACCACCTAATCGCTCCTCTAACCTCACCCAATCTCACCTGTAACCACACCCAATTGCACTTGTAACTCCACCCAATTGCACCTTCAACCCCACCCAATCTCACCTGTAAACCTACCAAATCGCTCCTGTAACCCCACCCAATTGCAACTGTTATCCAACCAATCTCCCATCTAATCGCACCCACTCACGTTTGTACCACCTCTCATCCCAAAGGACCGCACATCTAACCCCACCCAATCGCACCTCTAACCCCACGCAATCTCACCAGGAACCCCACCCAATTGCAACTCCAACCCCAGCCAATTCCAGCTGAATCCCCACCCAATCGCACCTCTAACCTCATGCAATATCACCTGTAACCCCACCCAATCACAACTCCAACCCGACCCAATCGCATTTGAAACCCCACCCAATAGTACCTCTAACCCACCCAATCTCACTTGTAACTCTACCCAATCGCTCCTGTAACCCCACCCAATTGCAACTGTTATCCACCCAATCTCCCATCTAATCCCACCCAATCACATCGGTACCACACCTAATCACACCTCTAATCCCACCTAATTTCACCTGTAACCACACCCAATCGCACCTGTAACCCCACCTAATCGCACCTTTAATCCCACCCAGCCTCATCTTTACCCTACCCAGTCTCACCAGTAACCCTACCCAATCGCTCCTGTAACCCCACCCAATTTCATCTCTAACCTCACCCAATCTCACTTGTTATCCCACCCAAGCGCACCTCTAATCGCACCCAGTCTCATGTTTACCCCAATTAATCGCACCTCTAATCCCACCCAATCTCAGATGTAACCCCACCCAATCGCACCTGTAACCGCATCCAATCTCACCTGGAACCCTAGCCAATCGCACCTCTAACCCCACTGAATCGCACCCCTAACCCCACCCAATCGCACCTCTAACCCCACCCAATCGCACCTCTAATCCCACTCAATCTCCCCTGTAACCCCACCCTATCACACCTCTAATCCTACCAAATCACACCTGTAACCCCACCGAATAATCATTGAAACCCCACCCAATCTCACCTCTAAACCCACCCAATCTCACATGTAACCCTACCTAATCACACATCTAAACCCACCCAATCTTACATGTAACCCCACCCAATTGAAACTCCAACCCCAGCCAATTCCAACTGTAACCCCACCCAATCGCGCCTCTAACCTCACGCAATATCACCTGTAACCCCACCCAATCACAACTCCAATTCCGCCCAATCTCACATTTAACTCTACCTAATCGCACCTCTAACCCAACCCAATCTCACCTGTAGCCCCACCCAATCTTACCTTTAACCACAACCAATCACACCTGTAAACCCACCCAATCCCACCTATAATCCCACCCAGTCTCCCCTGTAACCCCTCCCAATTGCACCTCTAACCCCACCCAATTTCAACTGTAACACCACCTAATCGCTCCTCTAACCTCACCCAATCTCACCTGTAACCACACCCAATTGCACTTGTAACTCCACCCAATTGCACCTTCAACCCCACCCAATCTCACCTGTAAACCTACCGAATCGCTCCTGTAACCCCACCCAATTGCAACTGTTATCCAACCAATCTCCCATCTAATCGCACCCACTCACGTTTGTACCACCTCTCATTGCAAAGGACCGCACATCCTACCCCACCCAATCGCACCTCTAACCCCACGCAATCTCACCAGGAACCCCACCCAATTGCAACTCCAACCCCAGCCAATTCCAGCTGAATCCCCACCCAATCGCACCTCTAACCTCATGCAATATCACCTGTAACCCCACCCAATCACAACTCCAACCCGACCCAATCGCATTTGAAACCCCACCCAATAGTACCTCTAACCCACCCAATCTCACTTGTAACCCTACCCAATCGCTCCTGTAACCCCACCCAATTGCAACTGTTATCCACCCAATCTCCCATCTAATCCCACCCAATCACATCGGTACCACACCTAATCACACCTCTAATCCCACCTAATCTCACCTGTAACCACACCCAATCGCACCTGTAACCCCACCTAATCGCACCTTTAATCCCACCCAGCCTCATCTTTACCCTACCCAGTCTCACCAGTAACCCTACCCAATCGCTCCTGTAACCCCACCCAATTTCATCTCTAACCTTACCCAATCTCACTTGTTATCCCACCCAAGCGTACCTCTAATCCCACCCAGTCTCATCTTTACCCCAATTAATCGCACCTCTAATCCCACCCAATCTCAGATGTAACTCCACCCAATCGCACCTGTAACCGCATCCAATCTCACCTGGAACCCTAGCCAATTGCACCTCTAACCCCACCAAATCGCACCCCTAACCCCACCCAATCGCACCTCTAACCCCACCCAATCGCACCTCTAATCCCACTCAATCTCCCCTGTAACCCCACCCTATCACACCTCTAATCCTACCAAATCACACCTGTAACCCCACCGAATAACCATTGAAACCCCACCCAATCTCACCTCTAAACCCACCCAATCTCACATGTAACCCTACCTAATCACACATCTAAACCCACCCAATCTCACATGTAACCCCGCCCAATTGAAACTCCAACCCCAGCCAATTCCAACTGTAACCCCACCCAATCGAGCCTCTAACCTCACGCAATATCACCTGTAACCCCACCCAATCACAACTCCAATCCCGCCCAATCTCACATTTAACTCTACCTAATCGCACCTCTAACCCAACCCAATCTCACCTGTAGTCCCACCCAATCTTACCTTTAACCACAACCAATCACACCTGTAAACCCACCCAATCCCACCTATAATCCCACCCAGTCTCCCCTGTAACCCCTCCCAATTGCACCTCTAACCCCACCCAATTTCAACTGTAACACCACCTAATCACTCCTCTAACCTCACCCAATCTCACCTGTAACCACACCCAATTGCACTTGTAACCCCACCCAACTGCACCTTCAACCCCACCCAATCTCACCTGTAAACCTACCAAATTGCTCCTGTAACCCCACCCAATTGCAACTGTTATCCAACCAATCTCCCATCTAATCGCACCCACTCACGTTTGTACCACCTCTCATCCCAAAGGACCGCACATCTAACCCCACCCAATCGCACCTCTAACCCCACGCAATCTCACCAGGAACCCCACCCAATTGCAACTCCAACCCCACCCAATTCCAACTGTAACCCCACCCAATCTCACCTCTAAACCCACCCAATGTCAGCTGTAACCCCATCCAATCGCACATGTAACCCTACCCAATCTCACCTGTAGCCCCACCCAATCTCACCTCTAACCACACTCAATCTCATCTGTAACCCCACCAAATCGCACCAGTAAGGCCACCCAATCTCACATGAAACCCTACCCAATCGCACTTCTAACCCTACCCAATCTCACCTGTAGCCCCACCCAATCTTACCTCTAACCACACCCAATCTTATCTGTAAACCCACCCATTCACACCTATAATTCCACCCAGTCTCCCCTGTAACCGCAGCCAATCCCACCTCAAACCCCACCCAATTCCAACTGTAACCCCACCTTATCACACCTCTAACCTAACCCAATTCCACCTGTAACCCCACCCAATTGCACTTCCAATCCCACCCAATCTCACATGTATTCTACCTAATCTCAACTCTAACCCCACACAATCTTACCTGTGGCCCCACCTAATCCTACCTCTAACCACAACCAATTTCATCTGAAAACCCAACCAATCTCACTCAATCGCACCTCTACCCCCATTTAATCTCACATGTAAACCCACGCAGTCGCACCTCTAACCCTACCTAATCTCACCTGTAATCCCACCCAATTACACCTCTAACCCAACCCAATTGCAACTTCAACCCCAGATAATTCCAACTGTAACCCCACCCAATCACACCTCTAACATCACGCAATATGACCTGTAACCCTACCCAATCATTCCCATCTATTCCCACCCAATCACATCTGTACCACACCCAATCACACCTCTAATCCCACAGAACGGCACCACTAACCCCACCCAATCTCACCTGTAATCCCACCTAATTGCACCAGTAACCTCACCCAATCTGACCTGTAACCCCACTCAATTGCACCTGTAACCCCACCTAATTGCACCTCTAATCCCACCCAATGTCACCTGTAACCCTACCCAATCGCTCATTTAACCCCAATCAATCGCACCTTTAACCTCACCCATTCTCACCTGTAATCCCACCCAATCGCACCTTTAATCCAACCCAGTCTCATCTTTACCCCACTCAATCGCACCTCTAATCTTACCTAATCTCACATGTCACCTCACAGAATTGCACCTGTAACCCCATCCAATCTCACCTGGAACCCCAACCAATCGCACCTATAACCTGACCCAATCTCACCTGTAACCACACCCAATCGTACCTCTAATCCTACCCAATTGCACCTCTACCCCGATGCTATCTCACCTGTAACCCCACCCAATCGCTCCTCTAATTCCACTCAATCTCCACTGTAACCCCACCCAATCACACCTCCAATCCTACCAATTCGCACCTGTAGCCCCACCCAATCTCAACACACCCAATCTCACCTGTAACCCGACCCAATCGCACCTGTAAGGCCACCGAATCTCACATGTAACCCTACCCAATCTCACCTGTAGCCCCAGCCTATCTTAGCTCTAACCACACCCAATCTCACCTGTAAAGCCAACCAATCACACCTATAATCCCAACTAGTCGCACCTGTAACCCTACCCAATCGCACCTTTAACCCCTCCCAATTCCATCTCTAATCCCATTTTATTGCAGCTCTAACCTCACCCAATTCCATCTGTAACCCCACCCAATCGCACCTCCAATCCCACCCAATCTCACATATAACCCCACCCAATCGCACATCTAAACCCACTCAATCTCACCTGTAGCCCCACCCAATCTCACCTCTAACCACACACAATCTCACCTGTAAACCCATGCAGTCGCACCTCTAACCCCACCCAATCTGAACTGTAACCCCACCCAATTGCATCTCTAACCCCACCCAATCGCAACTCCCACCCCAGCCAATTCCACCTGTAACCCCACCCAATCACACCTCTAACCTCACACAATATCACCGGTAGCCCCACTCAATCACACCTCCAATCCCACCCAATCTCACATGTAACCCTACCCAATCGCACCTCTAACCCCACCCAATCTCTCCTGTAGCCCCACCCAATCTTACCTCTTACCACACCCAATCACAACTGTAAACCCAGGCTATCCCACCTATAATCTCACCCAGTCTCCCCTGTAATGCCACCCAATTGCACCTCTAACCCCACCCAATTCCAACTGTAACACCACATAATCCCACCTCTAACTTCACCCAATCTCACCTGTAACACCCAATCGTATCTTCAATCACACCCAATCTCACATGTAACCCTACTCAATCTCACCTCCAACCCTACCCAATCTGACCTGTAGCCCCACTCAATCGCATCTCTAAACACACCCAATCTCATCTGTAAACCCACCCAATTAAACCTGTAACCCCACCCAATCGCACCTGTAACCCCAAGCAATCTCACATGTAACCCTACCCAATGGCACCTCTATCCCCACCCAATCGCACTTGTAGCCCCACCAAATCGCACCTCCAACCCCACCCAATCTGACCTGTAACCCTACCCAATTGCTCCTGTAACCCCACCCAATTGCACCTGTAATCCACCAATTCTCACATCTAATACCACTCATCCACATCTGTGTGCACCCAATCGCACCTCTAATCCCACAGAACCGCACCTCTAACCCCACCCAATCGCTTCTGTAACCCTAGCCAATTCCAACTGTAACCCCACCCAATCACACCTCTAACCTCACGCAATATCACCTGTAACCCCACCCAATCACACCTCTAACCGCACCCAATCTCACCTGTAACCCTACCCAATCGCTCCTGTAACCCCACCCAATTGCACCTGTAATCCACCAATTCTCACATCTAATGCTACTCATCCACATCTGTGCGCACCCAATCGCACCTCTAATCCCACAGAACCGCACCTCTAACCCCACCCAATCGCACCTCTAACCCCACCCAATCGCTTCTGTAACCCCAGGCAATTACAACTGCAACCCCACCCAATCAAACCTCTAACCTCACGCAATATCACCTGTAACCCCACCCAATCACACCTCTAACCCCACCCAATCTGACCTGTAGCCCCACTCAATCGCATCTCTAAACACACCCAATCTCATCTGTAAACGCACCCAATTACACCTCTAACCCCACACAATCGCACCTGTAACCCCAACCAATCGTACATGTAACCCTACCCAATGGCACCTCTATCCCCACCCAATCGCACTTGTAGCCCCACCAAATCGCACCTCCAACCCCACCCAATTTGACCTGTAACCCTACTCAATCGCTCTTGTAACCTGACCCAATTGCACCTGTAATCCACCAATTCTCACATCTAATACCACTTATCCACATCTGTGCGCACCCAATCGCACCTCTAATCCCACAGAACCGCACCTCTAACCCCACCCAATCGCTTCTGTAACCCCATCTGATCTCATCTGTAACCCCACCTAATTTCACCTCTAACCTCACCGAATCTCACCTGTAACCCCACCCAATCGCACTTGTAACCCCACCTAATGGCACCTCTAATCCCACCCAATCTCACCTGTAACCCAACCCACTCGCTCCTGTAACCCCACCCAATTTCACCTCTAGCCTCACCAATCGCACTCCTTTTTCACCAAATCGCACCTCTAACCTCACCCAATCTGACCTGTAACTCCACACAATCACACCTGGAACCCCATTCAATTTCACCTGGAACCCCAGCCAATTGCACCCCTTTTTCACCAAATCGCACCTCTAACCTCACCCAATCTGACCTGTAACTCCACCGAATCGCACCTCCAATCCCACTCAATTTCCCCTGTACCCCACCCAATCACACCTCTAATCCTACCAAATCGTACCTGTAACCCCACCCAATCTCACTTGTAACCCCACACAATCACACCTCTAACCCCACACAATCGCACCTGTAACCCCAGCCAATCGCACCTGTAACCCCCACCTAATCTCACTTGTAATCCCACCAAATCCCCCCTTTAACCCTACCCAATCTCACCTGTAACCCCACCCAATCTCACCTCTAGCGCCACCTAATCTCCCCTGTAACCCCACCCAATCGCACCCCTAATTCCACCCAGTCAACCAAATCCCTCTGCTGGTGATCAGCACCAAACTAAAACAGATCCCAGAGGCAAAACGGAACGAGGCTCTATCCCGCACTGCGCTTTTGGCTGAGGACCTCAACGCAGAAGAGATAAATCCAGATTAAAGATGCTCCTACTGGATGCCCGGCTTCATCATTGTGCCATATGTGATGGATCTTGAGTCCCAAACAGCCTCACCCGAACCAAAGATTGTGAAACAAACACACAAGTCACGGCCATTTGTGTTAAATTGACAGCATTTTATTTGAAATGACATTTTTTTCATAGTTACAAATGTAAGATTAAACAGTGAAAATGGCGCACCTCCGACTCACGAAGAGTCATCGTCCAGCACTCAGGAGAGGAAAAACCCCCTGTGGAGGAAACCTCTGGGGAGCCATGGCTGGAGGACGGCCCTCCCTCCGGGCTTAGGGGGTTAATGCCAAGATTTAACTGCAGATTTTATACATTTTATCACATTTACAGCAATACATCCTAGAAAAGAAGATATGATAGTTATTAGTAAAGAAGGCGAGGGCAAAGCAGAGGCCCCATGTGATGCCTAATGGAGATATCCAAATGTGACCTCTCCGGGCAGCGGATACTGGATATGACGGAGATCTGGCTGCAGCATCTGTCACCCCATGGATCGCTAGGGATAATAGACATGATCTGGCTGCGCAGTTATGGCTGATCGGGCTGGCTAGGTAAATATGGCTGATCTGGCTGGCTAGGCGGGCGTCCCCTCCTCCCTCACAGATGGTGAAGCTCCAGGTCTCCAGACACACCAAGCACGGCGCTGCATCTGGCCGTAAGCCCTTCCATCATGGAGTTTTCATGGATGGGTTCCTTATGACATAGCCCTAGCTATGGATGACATCACAGTTGCCATGGTTACTGCAGGTGTTTATCACCAAGGCCTCATTCACTTGAAGTCACCCATAATTAACCGTTTAATGACTGGTACTGTGCTTTCTACAGAAGCCTAATAACGTGATGTGTGAGCATACTCGCTAAGGGCAATTGCTCGAGCGAGCATTGCCCTTAGCGAGTACCTGCCCGCTCGAGAGAAAAGGTTCGGCTGCCAGCGGTGGGGGAGAGCGGGGAGGAACGGAGGGGAGATCCCCCCCCCCCCCCCCCGCTCCCTCCAGCTCACTGCTGCAATTCACCTGTCACCCGCGCCGGCAGCTGAACCTTTTCTCTCGAGCGGGCAGGTACTCGCTAAGGGAAATGCTCGCTCATCTCTACTAATAACTCATCACTGAGGCGGCCTTTTATTATTATGGCATTTTATAGAAATGTCTGGATGGAAGTTAATGAGGGGATCTACAGGTCTGAGGTGTAATATCCACATTAACACCTCACATACCAGCTGCTCATAGAGGGTGATGATATTATTAGTTTTCTTTATATTGTCTACAATCTACTACATACAATGACACGCATTTGTCTTTTACTGTAACTACTTACGTTTTCTGTATTAGGGCTCAGTCACATGGGTGCATCCGGGCACCGATGCGCCCGTCTTCCTGCAGGATAAGACGGCCACACTGCAGGGCGGAGAAAGAACACATGACTGGCTCCATTGCCGGTCATGTGTTCTTTCTACTGGCGCTGCGGAGAGTCGTCTGCACCTGCAGTGCGGCTGTCTTCTTCATGCAGTAACACGGGCGCATCGGCGCCTGGATGCGCCCGTGTGACTGAGCCCTTACATGTGCTTTCTCCCCAAAGGTCACTCATAGGATATAATGCAAATGTAGTATAATTTCTTGAGCATTTTCAGAATGGGGTAATTAAATCGATGTAGTATTTAAAAAAAAACAAAAAACCCTCGGATCCCATGGCGCTATTTCAACGCCTCATTTACTGCGGTTTCAGCAGCGCTGTCATGCATTTTTACAAAGTTTCGGCTGTGTTTTCAGCACAGAGCTGTGAGCCATATAAATGCTGCCTTCAATTCTGACAGCAGCATTTAAATGCCCTCATCAATGTCTGGGGGTCCTAAAGAGCCCCCCGTGATGAGTTCACAGGGTGGCATGTGGTTGCCAAGGCAGCCCAGGTGCCTTCTGAAATCCCTAAAGGCTGCCATTGCAGAGTGCCTACCAAGCCATGCCTGTGATGTGGCTTGATAGATTGCCCATCCGATCATGGTATAACGTAATATTATATTACATCATACAGCAGATGGGAACAAACTACTGCAAGTTCTTGTCCCCTATGGGAGGTTAAAAAAGTTTTAATAATTAGAAAAAATAAAAAGGTAATAATAGTTAAAAAAACACACCTTTTTGACATTTTTGTATTGAAAAAGTATAATAAAAAAGGCATTATTTATTCCCCACGGCGAGTGTCATCAGAAAAAAAAACACGCCAGAATTGCCCTTTTTGTTACCCAGTCTCCTAGAAAAAAATTGAATAGAAAGCGATTAAAAAAGACACCTGTACTCCAAAAATGGTACCAAGAGAAACTAGAGGACGTCCTGCAAAAAACCCTCGCACAACTATGCAGACGGGGAAAAAAAGTTAGAAAGAAAGATGGCTGATTTTTTTTTTCTATTTCACTCCATTTAGAATTTTTGAAGTTTTTTAGCAGACTGCTGTCTTAAAGGGGTTGTCCCGCGCCAAAACAGGTTTTGTTTTTTTTCAATAGCCCCCCCGTTCGGCGCAAGACAAACCCGATGCAGGGGTTAAAAAAACAAAACGGATAGTGCTTACCTGAATCCCCACGCTCCGGTGACTTCTTACTTACCTTGCAAAGATGGCCGCCGGGATCTTCACCCTCGGTGGACTGCAGGTCTTCTGTGCGGTCCATTGCCGATTCCAGCCTCCTGATTGGCTGGAATCGGCACACGTGACGGGGCGGAGCTACGAGGAGCCGCTCTCCGGCACGAGCAGCCCCATTCAGAAGAAAGAAGACCGGACTGCGCAAGTGCGTCTAATCGGGCGATTAGACGCTGAAAATTAGACGGCACCATGGAGACGAGGACGCTAGCAACGGAACAGGTAAGTGAATAACTTCTGTATGGCTCATAATTAATGCACAATGTACATTACAAAGTGCATTAATATGGCCATACAGAAGTGTATACCCCCACTTGCTTTCGTGGGACAACCCCTTTAAGGTCTCGCTCACGACCTGAAGGTTGCGGGTTCGTTCCCCGCGTGGTTCAGGTATCCAGCTCAAGGCTGACTCAGCCTTCCATGGTCAGTAAAAGGAGTCTCCAGCTTGCTGGGGGGTAAGGATGATTGGGGAAGGCAATGGCAAACCACCCCGCAAAAACAGTCTGCTAAGAAAACATCATGATGTGACGTCACCCTTAGGCCACCCTCACACAGGGAGTTTTGTACAGCGTTTAGTACTGCATTTTCAGCCCAGCGCTAAAGGTTATACAAGGCTCCCATTCATTTCAATGGGGCTGCTCACACAGGGCTGAAAACGCAGCGTCTTCCAAAGCTGCGCTTTGACAGCGATGCATGTTCTATTTTGGGGCGTTTTCAGCCCTGTGTCGCCCATTGAAATGAATGGGCAGCGGTTTCAGCACTGCTGAAAACGCAGCAACACTTGGTGCCGCGTTTCTGGCAGCGTTAACCGCTCACCGATTTTCGGAGGGAGGGCTTACAATAGAAGCCCTACCCTGAAAACCAGTCCCAGCTACGCGAGATAGGGAAAAAAAAGAAAGTAATACTCACCTAGCCGCTGCGGTCTGGGTCGTGGCCGCTGGTCTCTGCCACTGATCCGGGCTTCCCCTGCACTCACAAGTCTATTGCCGAAGGCCAGGTTTGAGAACCCCGCCTCTAGCAATAGAGTGCTGTGATTGGTTGTCGACGCTGTCTCGATGCCCAATCACAGCCCTTCATTGTCTGTCTCAGCCAATCGAGCCAGCGCCAACAACCAATCACAGTACTCTATTGCTGGAGGCGGGGTTCTCAAACCTGGCCTACGGCAATAGACTTGTGAGTGCAGGGGAAGCCCGGATTAGTGGCAGAGACCAGCGGCCGCGACCCGGACTGCAGCGGCTACGTGAGTATTGCTTTTTTTTTTTAGCATCCTTGGCTGTGTAAAGTATGCCAGCGCTGCTGAAACCGGGCGAAATCTGCAGTAAACGCAGCGTGGAAAAATGCTGCGTTTCTGCAAACGTGTGAGGGAGGCCTAAGAGTCGGTCACGACTCGGTGCTCGCACCAGGGGACTTTACCCTTTACTTTATATGATACATTAAATATTACCACTGAAAAATACAACTCGTCCCACAAAATAATAAGGCCTCAGACTAACTCGGCCCGATATCGCGCTCGCCAGCGCAGGCTTTCACAATGATAAGAGGCGTTTTTCTGGCAAAAAAAAGTAAAAATCAGTGTTAGAGGATCGGTAAGTGTTTCCCACTCTGTGCTGTGTTTTACTGTCCCACTTAAATCAATTGGTGATGGAGGAACGCGAAAAGATAGGACATGCAGCGATATGTTTTACCCGCACGGCATCGCTCATGTATATAACTCCATTCAAAACAAGGGGTTTATAATTGCGCAAGACTTGTCAGTCTCGCAACGCACAAATCCTGCGAAAGTTTCTTGGAAATGCGAAACTGGCCTCAAACATCTACGTTGATGGATGAAGAAATAGGAGTTAAGATGTTTTTTTTTTAACTGGGGAAGAAAAGCTGAAAACGAAAAAAATAAATAAAGCCGCGTTCCTAAGGGGTTAACGCCTGAAAACAAACAGTTATGTTCCAGTGTTGTTACATTAAGCAGGTATTCTTCCCTGGGTTGGACAAAGGGCAGGCTGGGTGGGCAACTGCCTGGGGGGAGGGTGACGGGGGGAGAAGGCATTTGAGGAAGGAAAAATTCTTGAGGTGCCACACAGTTTACCAGTGTAAAGGGCACATGCCATGCAGATGGGTAGCCTGCTTAACCCCTTAGTGACCGAGCCTGTTTGCGCCTTAATGACCAGGCCAAATTTTGGAAATCTGACATGTGTACTTTAACGTAGAATAGCTCCGTAAAGGTTTTGCATATCCAAGTGATTCTGACATTGTTTTTTCGCCACATATTGTACTTCATTTAGGTGGTGAAAATAGTCCGATATAATTTGTGTATATTTATTAAAAATGTCAATATTGGGAAAATTTTGAAAAAATTATTGTTTTTTCACATTTTCAATTGTAATATATCAAATATGTGCAAACATACTATACAAACTTTTGATAAGATATATATTTCCATCCGTATACTTTATTCTGGACGCACATTTGAAAAACTTTTATGTTTTTTTAACCATTTAGGAGACGTACAAATTTAACATTACTTTTCAGCATTTTGAGGAACACTTTATTTTCCTGCACCAAGCCAAGATAGCAAAGGCTCATAGGTGTCAGAATAATAGATACCCCCACAAATGACCCTATTTTAAAAACTACACCCCTTAATGTATTCACTGAGGGGAGGCATGAATATTTTGACCCCACAGTTTTTTTTCAGGAATTAATTCAATTTAGAGGAGAAAAAGTAAAATTTCATATTTTTGCAAACATGTCATTTTAAAGACATTTTTTTTCTATAGTTTACATGAAAATGAGGATTCACACCCCAAAATGGATCCCCCTGTTTGTCCTGTGTTCAAAAATATACCCAATGTGGCCCTAATCTTATATCTGAGTGCACAACGGGGCCCAAAATGAAAGGAGTAGTCAGTGTCTTTCAGAACAGACATTTAGCTTGAAGGCGTTTTAGGCCCCATAGCACACATGTAGAGTTCTTGAGTGCCCAAAACCATAGAAAACCCCCACAAATGACCCCATTTTGAAAACTAGACCCCTTTACAAATTTATCTAGGGGTTTACTGCGTATTTTAACCCCACAGTATTTGACTGAATCTTATCAAAGCAGAAGGAAAAACTAGGGCGGAGCCTAGCCGATGCCGGAGTGAGACGCTCTTTAGGAGGGCTCCCGACACGCTGACCGGCTAAAAGCACTTACCGGGCCAGCAGCACCAAGAAGGATAAAGCAGCAGGACCATGGGGAAGAGGAGGACCACGACAAGGATGCAGGAGGCGGCAGAGGACGAGCCACAGTCCATAGAGAAGTTTTTTGGAGGCCGCGGCCCCGCGGCGGCCGCCTCCAAGATGGCGCCGGATCACAAGTGCCCGCGGCAGAAGGGGACGTGCGGGGTAGCGGACGAGACGAGCGGCGCCGAGGAGGCGGGAGCGCCGACCCCACCAACACCACCGGAGGCAGCGGAGCGCAGCATTCCCCCCAGGGGAGACCCCAGAGGTGACGGGAGCGATCGGGGGCCCGTGCCGGCCACCTCCAAGATGGCGCTGGATCACGTGAGCCTGCAGAGGGGAGAGACAAGCGGGGCCAGCGGAGAACAGAGCGGCGCTGAGGTGATGAGAGCGCCGACGCCGCCAGCGACGGCGGGGCGCAGCGAATCTCCCAACGAACCTTCCAGGAGAGAGCCCGGCGGTGGCGGGAGCGGCGGCTGCGGGTCCCCGGCAGCCGCAACCAAAATGGCGCCGGATTATGTACATGAGCAGCAGAAGCAGAGGAGGGGATCCAGCGGAGGGGGGAGGGGCACAGAGGAGCCGGGGATGCCGACACCACTAGCACCACCAGGGACAGGCAAGCACAACATAAGCCCCAAAAGGGGATACAGCAGTGGTGGGGTCGGCGGAGGCCCCAACCCCCAAATAAAGGTGACAGAGGGGGCAAATGTGTCACCCCCCCAACCAAAAGAAGTCCAGCAAAGGACAGTAGTTCAGTCCAGAAAGGAGCCCGCGTCCCCACAAAATGCAGAGGGATATGCTGCGCGCTCCGCAGGCAGTGGGAGTCCCGAGTACACCAGGGGCTCTCCCCACTCAAGGTCCGAGGGGGGGATCCCTGGAGGAAACCGGACACCACTCCAAACGCACCACGGAGTAGACGTCCCGACCAGCCCGGACAGAGGCAGTGGCTTACCACAAAGAACGCGCAAAGCCACCCCCGTGCCGAGCAGAAACCCACGAACCAATGCAGCTTCCTCAGACAGCTATTCCACAGATGATGAGTGGGATTGGAAAGAGCACTTAAGGTCCCTCCCAACAAAAAAGGACTTTCAGAGGCTGGAAGCCTCACACAAAGAAGCATTGTCCCTTCTACAACAAGAGCTTAAGCATGTAGGGCATCGCCTAGACACGGTGGAAGAGACTCAAGAAACAGTCCTCACTACGCTTGACGATCATAGGCAAGTAATAAACGCGCAAGCCCAGCAAATAACAGACATCCTAGCACACATTGACGACCTCGAAAATCGCCACAGGCGCAATAACTTACGACTCAGGGGACTATCGGAGGAAGTGGAGCCCTCACAACTGGAGGAGTGGGCGCGTAATTTCTTCAGCTCGCTACTGAACCGCACCGCGGACCAGCCAGTCTTAATAGACCGCATACATAGAACTCTGGGGCCCAGACCAGAAGATCCTAGAAGGCCAAGAGACGTCGTTTGCCGTATACACTACTTTAAAGAGAAAGAAGCAATTCTGAAAAGTGCTAGAGAGTGGGACACTCTAACCCATAACGGCACTCCCATCGCAATATTCTCAGACCTGGCGAGGCGCACCTTACAGCTGCGCAGAGCAGTAAGACCGTTACTGGAAGTCCTGAAATCCAACAAAATCTTGTATCGCTGGGGGTACCCCTTTCAACTAACGGCCACGAAAAACGGCAGGACAGGGACTTTTAGATCACCTGCCGATCTCTCTAGATTTCTGGACATTCTGGAACTACCAAAGGTGACACTGCCAGACTGGCCACACCCCCCATCCCTACCTATCCCTGGTCCCAGAGAAACCTGGCACGAGGCAGGCTCACCGGGGCCAAAAGCGCGCGGACGCACCAATAGACCACCTCGCTGATTGTACCCCACCCAGACGGCCTGACTAAGACCACCCGTACAGGCTGAAGCGTCCGAAGGAGTCCTTCATAGATAAGACGTTTTATTACAAGTGGTTAGACCCCGCATGGTCCTGCTTTAAGTTCTTTAAAGTTTCTGAACAGTAGCGACTAAAGCTCTAAATTCACCTGGCACTTGACGAGGTGGCCGAAGTTTCCTGAGCTGACTGATCGCCAAACGCATAAGATCCTAATGTTATAAATGTTACGAACGTTAACAAGGTGCCTGGTAATATACTCAGCTGCCTGAACGAATGTTATGCCAGTTGGGGCGGAGGGGGCCCTGAGTTGCTCGGGTATCTGCGACAACTCCCCCTACCTGGGGGGACGACACAACAGTGTCGTCCTACAACTGACCGCAGGTTGGTTACCCTCTAGTTGAACTAGGAATATATTCCCTAGTCGACAGATGGCTTACTCTCTGTCACCCTACCCCTCTCTCCCCCACCCGCCCCCCTCCCAAGTGCCCTTAAACCTATCTCTTCCACCCCAATCTTGGCTCCGGGAGCTGTGGTACCCTAAGAAGCTGCTACACATGCCAACAAACGATCATGAGTAACATTTCATTCTGCTCTTACAACGCCAGAGGTCTGAACATACCGGCCAAAAGAGGCCAAATACTTGCACACCTACACAAAAAAAGAATTGCAATAGCTATGTTTCAGGAGACAAACTATAAGAAAGACCACATCCCTAAGGGTAGCAACAGATATTACACAAAGTGGTATCATAGCACACACCCGGACAAGAAAGTTTGTGGCACC
Organism: Eleutherodactylus coqui; assembly: GCF_035609145.1. Taxonomy (NCBI): domain Eukaryota; kingdom Metazoa; phylum Chordata; class Amphibia; order Anura; family Eleutherodactylidae; genus Eleutherodactylus; species Eleutherodactylus coqui. The sequence goes on from NW_027102368.1 coordinate 305,088, forward strand.
TTCATAGCAATACACAAGAACTTTCCACACAGAGTCTTGGCCTCCATGGTGGACACGGAGGGTAGATACCTTTTTCTTAAAATGGACCTGGGAAATTGTATAATTACAATCGCTAACGTTTATCTCCCCAACACAGGTCAGGTCGCCTATGCCTGTCGGATACTGCGGGAACTGGCACGGTTCGCAGAAGGTTCATGCATCGCACTAGGCGGGGACCTCAACGTGGCCCTGGACCCTGCTCTTGATGCCTCGACGGGTAAGTCCAGTCTATCCCACACGGCCCTACATAGATTGCGGAGAAAGCTATCTGAACTGAAGCTCGTTGATCTCTGGAGAACGCTTCATCCAGAGATCAGGGACTATAGTCACCACTCCATGGCCCATAACAACTATGGGCGCCTGGACTACATATTTGTCTCACATAGCCTTCTAGATTGGAGCCCCAGATGCTCAATAGGTAACTTTATATGGTCGGACCACGCGCCTGTCTATGGGGCCCTACTCGGGGGGGGGGGGAGACAACAAGAGGCCTAAACAGTTGGAGACTTAACGACAATCTCCTAGGTGACGCTTGCTGTTTAGAGGAGATAAGGTGGACAATAGGAATATTTGTGGAGACCTACAGAACAGATACTACTTCACCGGCTATCCAGTGGGAGGCCCTTAAATGTGTCTTAAGAGGAGTCTTTATCTCCCACGGATCAAGATTAAAAAGGGACAGAGTAGCGCAGTTAGCTGACCTGATCACTAGACTAGAAAAAACGGAGTTGGCCAACAAGGCCAGCGCTTCCCCAACCCTAAAGGCGGAGATCTCGGTGCTGCGCCAACAAATACTTGGGATCATGGACCAAAAATACATGCACATAAGAGACAGAATAAAAAAGGGGTATTACGAATTCGGAAACAAATGCAGCTCCTGGCTGGCGAAAGCGTTAAACCCCCGGGAGAACCAGTCATACATCTTTGCGCTGAACAAAACAGACAAAAGCAAAGTACATGCCACGAAAGACATACTGGAATGCTTTAGGGAATTCTATGGGGAGCTATATAACATAGAGGGGGTAGGGGAAACAACAGCGATAGATCAATACCTACAAAAATATGCCCCGACAGAAATCCCAACGGAAAATGTGCAACAGTTGGAGGACAATATACTGGACCAGGAGATAATAGATGAAATTAAAAGCTTAAAGATCGGTAAAAGCCCGGGACCAGACGGCTTCACGCCCCGGTTCTACAAGATGTGTGGAGATCTATTGACCCCAATACTCAGTAGAGCATTCAACGCGATATCTGGAAACTGCCCATTCCCACCCCAAGCCCTGCAAGCAACCATCACAGTAATCCCAAAACCGGGCAGGGACCCCATGTCATGTAGCAACTATAGGCCAATATCCCTGTTAAACGTCGATACCAAAATATTTGCGAAGATACTAGCCTCCTGCCTCCGACCCCTTGTCCCTGGGCTCATACACAGAGATCAAACGGGATTTGTGGCAGGACGCGAAGCCAGAGACAATACAATACGGACCATATCCCTGATAGAGAGAGCGCGAGAGGAAAAAAGTCCACTATGTTTGCTGTCGGCTGACGCCGAAAAAGCCTTTGATCGCGTAAATTGGAGGTTCCTTGAGGCTACACTTAAAAAAATAGGTTTAGGCAATAGGACGATTGGCTGGATAATGGCACTCTATAATAATCCCACAGCACAGATACGGGTCAATGGGAAGCTCTCCGCACCAATAACCATAAAAAAATGGAACGCGACAGGGCTGTCCGCTGTCACCGACACTATACATCCTGGTAATGGAGGGAAAATAAGGAGATAAAGGGATATACAAAAGCTAGACAGGAGCACAAGACTGCCCCGTTTGCGGACGACTTACTAATATATATCACTAACCCCAGACAGGCCCTACCCGCAATCTTACAAGAATTTAAAAGATACAGTTATGTTAGTAACTTCAAGATTAACCTGAGCAAGTCAGACCTTTTAAACATTACATTACCGGCATCAGAAATGGCGCAACTTAAACAACTGACCCCCATGAGCTGGAAAGAAGATAACATCAAATATTTAGGAGTGGTTCTCCCTGCAGACACCGGGAAAACGTACAGCTTAAACTACGAACGCATGCTCTCCACCATAACAAAAGATCTGGAGAGATGGAAACCGACAACCCTCTCGTGGTTTGGCAGGATAAACTCGGTTAAAATGAACTCTCTGCCCAAATTACTATACCTATATCAAACCTTGCCCATACGAGTCCCGCGGAACTTTTTCATTAAGCTACAAAAAGCAGTGACACGATTTGTGTGGGGGGGAAACAAACCGCGCCTGAGCTATAAGCTACTAACCCAGCGGAAGGAGAGAGGAGGGATTGGACTGCCAAACCTACTCCTCTACTATAGAGCAACTATATGCAAGACAGTCTTGGACCTAGTGCACAGGGGGACCACTAAACGCTGGGTTGAGCTGGAAAGGGAGACAACGGCAGGGCGAACTATGGGCCTCGTGTGGTTGCGGAGCGGGTTAGGCAGAAGAGGCATCAGAGTCTCCCCCTTCGTAAACTCCCTGCTGAAAATATGGGACGGTTTTAGGACACGACACGAGCTGGTAAAAGTGCCAGGGCCATGGACACCACTGAGAGGGAACCCAGACTTCCCCCAGGGAGATGTGGGGTTACCCCTTCTGGAAGATCTAGGTGTGGAGTTTCCTAGGGTCAGAGATGTGATGGACAGAGAGGGCCTGAGACCGCTGGGAGACCTCCTGGGGGGGGGGGACCAGAAGACAGGCGCGTGGTTCCAGTACTACCAGATAGGCCATTATATACGATCCTTAGGACCAATATCAGACCTGACGGCACCAAACACACAATTTGAAGGGCTATGTGACCAACCTCAGAGGTCCAAAGGAGAGATCTCCGTGATCTATGGATTCTTGGCAGCCGGGGAGGGACTGGACCCCGGAGGGGGATACAGGAGAGCCTGGGATAGAGAGCTAGGGAGAGAAATATCGGAGGAGGATTGGGATAAAGCCATATACCTGACTCACAAAATGACGGTATCAAATTGCCACCAAGAACTTAACTATAAGCTACTAACGAGGTGGTACCGAACACCAGTGCGGATGGCTAAGTATGGGGGGGGGGGGTGTCTGACCTGTGTTGGCGGTGTTTATAAGAGGCTGGCACACTCTCACATATATGGTGGTCATGCCCCCAGGTTAGGATACTTTGGAGGGAAATAGAAGCACTGTACAATGGGCTGAACAAGGGATCCCATGTGTGGACCCCGGAGATGGCCCTCTTCTCGATCCTCTCGGGGTCACCAAAAAGCAATAGGAAAAGCTCTCTCAGGTTCTATCTCCTAGCGATGCGCACGGTGATACCCAGACTGTGGAGATCCCAGGACCCCCCTACCAAAGTGCAGTGGGTGACCGCCCTATATGAAATAGGCCGCATGGAAGAACTGAGAGCACGAGACGACGCGAAATATTCAGTATACCACACCACATGGGAACCCTGGCTAACATTTCGTAGCTCCCCAAGATTTGACCAATGGTTCGTAAGTGGAATACTACCTAGTTAGAACCAGACACCTGAAAGGGTGCAAGCAGCTCCGGAGCCAGGAACCCCCGCCCCCCTCCCCCTCTCCCCGATTCTACTCCCATCTTTTTTTTTTAGCGTCTCACAGACCCTTTTCCCTTTTATAATGTTACAAAGTTTTAGAATAAGATGATCATAAAAGTTTATCAGAAGCAACTACAAGCGTAATTAGCAGGGGTGGGTGGGATGAAAATTCACATTTTATTAAGTACAAGCTAGAAGTTTAATGAGCAAGAAAGCAATAGATGCTGTTGACATGTTTTTGATGATGTTTTTGATATTGATTGTACAAATGAGCAGTGAAAACTAATAAAAATACTTAAAAAAAAAAAAATAAAGAAGGAAAAACTAACGATTTCCAATTTTCTTGGCAATTTTTTCAATTTAAAAAGTTTTTTTTGTACAGCGTATATAGGAATGAAGACGTTCACCCCCACATGGATCCCCCCGTTTGTCCCGAGTTCAGAAACATACCCATTGTGGCCCTAATCTACTTACAAGACACATGGCTAGGCCTATAATGGAGGGAACACCCGTTGGATTTCAGGGTACAACTGAAGAAATTGCAGGCCCCATCACCTACTTATAGAGCCATTGGGCAGCCAAAACAATAAGGAACCCCCTCAAATGGCCCCATTTTGAAAACTAGACCCCTTAGCAAATTCATCTAGGGGTGTACTGCGTATTTTGACCCCACAGTATTTGAATATATCTAAGCAAAGCAGAAGGAAAAATTACGATTTTCAATTTTTCTGGCAATTTTTTCAATTTAAAAAGTTTTTTTTGTACAGTGTACATAGGAATGAAGACGTTCACCCCAAAATGGATACCCCCATTTGTCCCAAGTTCAGAAACATACCCATTGTGGCCCTAATCTACTTACAGGGCCCATGGCAAGGCCTATAATGGAGGGAACACCTGTTGGATTGCAGGGCACAACTGAATAAATTCCAGGCCCCATTGCTCCTTTGTACGGAATAAAAATTGCCTCCCTAAAAATATCCCCCCCCCCACCACACACACACACCCCTCCCCCCCCCCCCCCACACACACACACACCCCTCCCCCCCACACACACACACAGACACTCCGCGCCCTTTTCGGCTTTCCCCAAATCTTAGATAACAGTAATAATGTGAACTGTGTAGTATTTCCGAAGACAGGGGTAATTACGGAGGCTGGTTGAAATGGGCCCATGGGGCAATAAAACCGGTATCCCCCCCCCTCCTCTCATGCTTTTTGGGGGTCATTTCGTGACCTCAGTAGCGGGTATGGGGTGTAAAAAGTGGCGCTCTGAGTCTCTGTAAGCCTGCTGAGGTGCGGCGGTCTCACACAGAAGACGCTCAACAAGCTGCTCCTGGAACAGCAGGAAGGCGAGCATTCCCGGGGCTTCTTGTAAATTACGGATTACAGGTAGCGGTCTGAATAACGCCGGGCTCACGCAGCCGTAGGCGGAATTCGCTTGCGAAGGCCCGCAGCGGATCCCATCTGTGAGCCCGGCTGTGACCCTGCGCACGGCCGTGTAATGTACTGCGCATAACTGCGTACTCACACAGGCGGTCATTCGCAGTACCTTTTTTTTGTTTGCATTTCCCGCACCGTTGCTTAGCGATGACACGGGTACCCACAGCCCGTATACAAGGTAGTTGCGTATGGGCTGCGGGTATATGCGCGACCACGGAGCACAATGGGCTCTATGTTGTGGATATCCGCGGTAAAATAGAACCTGCTGCGTTCTCTTTTCTGCGAGTGGATTACGTAATTCCAACCCACTAATGTGAGCGGAATTGTGTAATCCAATGCGATTGATCTGCGTATTACCGCGGATCAGACGCATGCGGAATCCGTAATTCCTATCCGGTCATGTGAGACCGGCCAAAGGTAGATCGCTACCTTTTTATTACGTGACCGGGGACCGCTCAACGAGGCCACCCGTCACTGCTCCAGGCTCTCGGCCACTGTTGGTCGCTGGGAGCAAGGAGACTTTAGGTTTCCTGGGCTCCCCGACTCCTGCGAATGTGTCCGGCATTTTGCCGGCGGTCGCATGTGCAAAATCCCGGTAAGTTCACGGAGGAAGATCGCGTCAGGGTTCAAATACGGAGTTCTCTGGTAAAAAGTTTCATCTCCTCTCACCGATCGCATCGGTGAGGGGAGATGAAACTTCAAATTTTTTTTTAAAACTTTTACGTAATTGCCATTATCCATCGTATAACGGCGAACATGTGACCAGGAACCGCTCACCGCGCCCCCCCCCCCCCGGGAAATCTCCAGGCTCTTAACTCAGTTTTGTAGCCAGGAGCAGGGAGAATTTCAATTATCCTGGCAATCCACAGCTTTTGCGCATGCGTCCGTCATCTTGGCGACGGGCGTGTGCGCAGAAGCTGGGGTAAGGTCCGCGGATATGATCCGTGAGGGGAGATGAAACGTAAGCTTTTTAAACTTTTTTCAAAACTTTTTAAAACTTTTTCGTGATCGCTGCTATCCATTGGATAGCGGCGATCACGGGGCCGGGGGCCGCTCACCGCGGTCCCCAGTAACATCTCCTGGTTCCCGGCTACCTTCAGGAGCCGGGAGCCAGGAGATTTTGAATTTGCCGGGGGCTCCCGGGCTTCTGCGCATGCGCGTGACGTCATCATCTGGCGCCCATCAGGGCAGCTGAATCTTTAACTTTTTAAAACTTTTTTTTCACTTTGTTCCGATCGGCACTATCCATTGGATAGCGCCGACCGCAATGCCGGGGGGGGTGGGGTCCCCGCAGCCCGGGATGACAGCTCCATGCTGTCGGCTACCTGCGGGCACCGACAGCATGGAGCTGTCACGTCCACAGCCCACATGGCTTTATTCTCTGCAGGACACATGTTTTTACGTCCTCAGAGAATAAAGCCCACTTGGGCAGGATGTAAAAACACTATGGGCTGGTCGTTAAGGGGTTAAAGGGGTTTTCCAGTGAAATACTATTGATAATCTATCAATAAGGATAGGTCATTCATAGTTGATCGGCTTAGGTTCACCGTTTGGGACCCCGACTGATCAGCTTGAGTGGCCGCATGCTGTCGGCGCCACAATAACACAGAGGTCGGAGTGGTAGTCTCCATACTGACCTCTATGTAGTGGCCGGCGCTCGTAACTGCAGGCATGGCTCTCACTGAAATCAATGGGAGGCGTACCTGCAATTACAAGCATCAGCCACTATAAGGTGTTATTGCGGCGCTGACAGCATGTGGCCGCTCAAGCTGATTGGTCGGGGTCCCGAGCGGTGGACCCCAGCCGATTAACTATTGATGAGCTATTCTGATGATAGCTCATCAATAGTAATTCACTGGAAAACCCCTTTAAGGTCGCCTTTTAGCAGGCTGGGGAACACTGGAATGAGCATTTGGTGGCAGTACGGCAAGTACTATATTGTGGTTTCCAGTAGCAGCACTACAGTTTGTACTTCTATTCTCTGCACACTTTTTAATGCTTCATCATGGGCTCCGATTCCACTTGACATTACTCTACTTCCAGCCATTGTGGCCAGCACCCAGGGCCAAACCACATTCTGCAGTGGAATCTTCTGCATGCGATGGGTTGATGTTTGCACCGCTTCTTCCAGTAGCCAGAAATCCAATCTAAGTTAACTCGTCATCTTCCATTCCACCATATATATTACACACTCACATATATATATACCCCGTGTACATATGTATATTATATGGTAAATGCTGGGCAGCGTCCGGGCAGAGAGAAGCACATTTCTTTTATTTCTGCATGTTCTTCATGCCAGATACAATGTAAACAGACGTAACATTCTAGCACACGACGTCCCGGCTACCATGTCCTCTGGTCTCCATGTAAAACCTTTAATAAAATAATTTGTCAATAGAGTGCGCCTCTCTAGGTAAGTACAAGTCCTGTCCATATAATAAGGTAGATTACTGGCATACACCTACAGGCACGGGTAGGTAGAGCAGAACCATGACAGAGGCATGTGAAGAGATCAGTTCAATACAAAATAGCGCTAGTAGCTACAGGGGCATAAGTGATCACGGTTGGTGGCACGGCGATGCCACCCACTGACTTGTGTTATGGCGGGTTTACTCTTGTGCCACCTCTACAAATGTTACAAATGGCCAGAAGATAAAATATATATTCTGTTGTCCCGCTGAGTTAATAAGACTTGGTAGCATTACCGTCCCCGGTAGATGCACAGCCTGCGTCCAGTCTAATAGACGGAGGACTCCGACGTCCATCACATGCCCAGTACACTTCTGTTTAATCACTGTCGGAGTCATCGCTGTCACCCTCCTCTTCATCCTCATCCTCTTTTTCCTTAGCTTCTGCCTGGTCTTCCTTCAAGTCAGTAAAAAGTCATCAGCTCCTCCAAATGCCTTCTTGCTCAAGGCTTGTAGCTGCCGGTTTTTCTTCCGCTTCCGGTAAGCATCCACTATAATTGAGCCAATGTTTGACACATCCCAGAACTTCACCTTCTGGTCGCGGGCACAGCTGGCTAAGAATCTGCCATCTCTCCACTTTGCTAGCTGTTCTATGGGCTCTCCGGGATGTTGTCCCACTGGGCCAATAACTCGATTGGGCAAAATGTTAACGGCTCTAGAAAAATGTATGAAAGTAATTAATTCTGGTTTTGTATTTATTACTTCACAGCAAAAAAACTAAATTGTGTTCATGAACATTTTTACACAGAAAACACATTATTTATCCTATTTATAACAATTCAGCCCGATTTTCCTACACAGGACATTCATTCCATTTACTTTCTCCATCATGTGTTTGTCTTATGTATGGAAGCATGGTTGGTTTCTATATAAATATATAAATATTGTTACTTGTGTAGCACCAACATATTCTGCAGCGCTTTCCAGTAATTTAATTTATTGCCCCCCCCCCCCCCCCCCCCCAAGCTGGGTACACATTTTAGTGACCTCGGAAGGGTGGAAGGCAGAGTCAACCTTGAGCCGGCTACCTGAATCATGCTGAGATTGAACTCGCAACCTTCTGGTCGTGAGCGAGCGCTTAGGACTGCATTTCTGCTGCCTGAACACTCTGCGTCACACAAGGCTATTATTTGAGGCATCATATGTCATCAACTTAGTAATTACTAGGAAGGTATAGTACCAGTGTTTCTGGTGGCGCAATGCACCACACAGCTCTGCTAGAGGCACCTCACACACACAGCTCTGCTAGAGGCACCTCACACACACAGCTCTGCTACATACAATGTTCTTCCTATACAGCAGGGATCACAAGCAGCACAGCACTGGAGATGAAGGACCTGTGATGTTGTCACAGTCATGCTCCGCCCATGATCACATGACGGTGACATCATTAAAGGGCCTCCATCCTTGTGCAGATTACAGGTGGACTACAGACCGCATATTTTTTTATCCCACAACACTTCTGCTCGACCCAACCCAAACAACCAATCACTGTGAATCAGCCAACCCAAACAACCAATCACTGTGAATCAGCCAACCCAAACAACCAATCGCTGTGAATCAGCCAACCCAAACAACCAATCGCTGTGAATCAGCCAACCCAAACAACCAATCGCTGTGAATCAGCCAACCCAAACAACCAATCGCTGTGAATCAGCCAACCCAAACAACCAATCGCTGTGAATCAGCCAACCCAAACAACCAATCCCTGTGAATCAGCCAACCCAAACAACCAATCACTGTGAATCAGCCAACCCAAACAACCAATCACTGTGAATCAGCCAACCCAAACAACCAATCACTGTGAATCAGCCAACCCAAACAAACACTATGAATCAGCCAACCCAAACAACCAATCGCTGTGAATCAGCCAACCCAAACAACCAATCGCTGTGAATCAGCCAACCCAAACAACCAATCGCTGTGAATCAGCCAACCCAAACAACCAATCGCTGTGAATCAGCCAACCCAAACAACCAATCGCTGTGAATCAGCCAACCCAAACAACCAATCACTGTGAATCAGCGAACCCAAACAACCAATCAGGTTGCGAATTGAGCAGAAGTGTTGTGGAATATAATAATATGTCTACAGACACCCTGCAGCCTCAGTTGCTATAGAATATTAACAAACACCTAGCTGGACAGCAGCCGTGTGCTTACAGGTCCTGTGATGATGTCACCGTTATGTGATCAGGTGCAGAGCATGCAACTCCCTCACGGGGGTTGAAAAAACTTTAATGACGTCATCGTCATGTGATCAAGGGCGGAGCATGTAAGTCACTCACAAATCCACTCACTCACGCACGGACAGACAGGTGCTTGTTAGTAGTGTGATCAACACAAAAAACTTTAGCCTAAAAACAGCTGTACAGAAGACCTGGAGTACACACTGAGGCCGGATTCACATGACCGTATTTGCGCCGGCAATATGCAGTGAATAAAGCCCATTGATATCAATGCGCTCGTCCACAAGTACGTATATTGCGTGCGCAATTCTGTCACGGGAAAAGATCTACTGTATGTCCTATTTTCATGAGCATTTGTAGAATATATGAAACTAATTAGACTAAATAGTCATTTCAATGTACGGGACAGTGGCAGCGGGTTTCTCTGCGTGCGCAAAACATACAGTATTGCTAAAATATTGCTAAAATACGTCCGTTCCTAACCACGGACACGCTAAAGACTCTCGTGGTTGCGCTCATCCACTCCCGGCTTGACTACTGCAACTCGCTACTCATCGGCCTCCCCCGCACTAGACTCGCTCCGCTCCAATCCATACTAAATGCAGCAGCTAGGCTCATTTTTCTATCCAGTCGTTATTCAGACGCCTCTGCATTATGCCAGTCGCTGCATTGGCTGCCCATCCACTGCAGAACTAAATGTAAACTCCTCTACCTCACTCACAAAGCTCTGCATGGCGCTGCGCCACCATACATCGCCTCCCTACTGTCAGTACACCACCATACATCGCCTCCCTACTGTCAGTACACCACCATACATCGCCTCCCTACTGTCAGTACACCACCATACATCGCCTCCCTACTGTCAGTACACCACCATACATCGCCTCCCTCCTGTCAGTACACCACCATACATCACCTCCCTCCTGTCAGTACACCACCATACATCGCCTCCCTACTGTCAGTACACCACCATACATCGCCTCCCTACTGTCAGTACACCACCATACATCGCCTCCCTACTGTCAGTACACCACCATACATCGCCTCCCTACTGTCAGTACACCACCATACATCACCTCCCTCCTGTCAGTACACCACCATACATCACCTCCCTACTGTCAGTACACCACCCAGCCCGCTCACTCCGATCGGCTAACACCCTCAGACTAAACACCCCTGTAATACGAACCTCTCATGCTCGCCTACAGGACTTCACCAGAGCAGCACCCATCCTCTGGAATGCTCTACCCCAAGGCATCCGGACAATTCCCGATGCACGAAATTTCAGACGTGCCTTAAAAACGCACCTCTTCAGGGAAGCATACCAAATCCCCTGACCTAGTCCCTCGCCCCTCCCTATGGTGCTCCACCCTGTTTGCCTGCTGATAAATGATCTGTACATAATATTTCCTACTGCCTGTGTTCCCCACCCCCTGCACCTCCTGTACCACCCTCAACCCATTTGTGTCTAACCCAATGTACCTTATATTGTAATTGTTGTATTGTTTTGCATTTATCCATACCTGAAAGCGCTGCGGAATAAGTTGGCGCCATACAAATAAAGATTATTATTATTATTATTATTATTACAGTAAAACAGTAAAATATGCAATGCCCTAAGAGCAAAAATGCAGTGCAAATATATATATATACGCTCATGTGAATTTGGCCTTAGGCTAGGTTCATACCACATCCAGGCAATCTATTTAGTAGGACTGTTTTAAATTACCCTGTGAAGTCTATAACCCAGCGAGATCCAGATGTATGTTTGTAAAAAATAAATAAAAATTATAATATATATATATTGCATGGAATACATTTTTTGCCCCATAGTTGTCCTGTAAACCGCTGTCAACTACACTTTAAGTACACTTAAGGCAAAAGTATACCGAAGAATATCAGTCCTAAGGACACTTTTCTAACATACGTTTGGCCAATTCTAGCTTCTGGGTAGTTATATGTATACATTAAGAGAATGTCACACATGAACCTTACCATCGTGTGTACTTGGTTGAGGATTTACATGGCTTTGGTGTGATAAGTGGTATTTAACAGTTGCAGTACCAGATGGCCGCCTATAGTGTGACTGCCATAAAACTATATGCTTCATGGAAAGACTGGTCCATACATCAGTAAGGAGATACTCCGCAGTGTCTAACAATGCCATATATTATATCTGCCTCACATGGACAGGACACCAGAGATTGCCCATTTCTGTGTATGTATATATATATGTCACACACACACATACATTTATATATACATACACACACATATACATATACACACACATACTGTAGTGGACAAACATTCTGCTGTCGGATGAAAGCCATTATCTTATAGGGCAGTTTTATTGTACAGTAGGAGCACCTATGGCTCCTGTGTAGAGGGGCCATAGTATATACTGTACAATAAAACTGCCCTATAAGATAATGGCCACTACTGTACAATAAAATGTTGCATCTGTTGGGTAATTAAAGTACTGCATTCAATCCCGGGAGCTGCAGGGGTTCTGTCCTGTCCGGGGGTCTTGGACAGGGTCCCGGATGTGCACACACTTACACATCTTGGTGCTGGCATGGCCGGAGCTAATAAACAGCAATGGCAAAAACAAGGACCTTCTATTGAGTTCAGTGGGACGAGCCCCGTATCCGTTACTCATGTGTGAAGGAAAAAGGGTTCAGTGAAATGCAACTTGTGGCGTCACACCGCTGCAGATGGCTTTACTGGATGGCGGGATGGAAGTCTCTAACCTCTCTGTCAGCAGCTTACATAACAGGTAAATAGGACTACTGACCTGATGATGCCGTCCATGGACCCTGTGCAGACTATGTTATCATTAATAGGGATCATACAGTCGATGGACTCCGCCTTCACAGCAAAACCATCACTCGTTGCTCCAAATGCATTCCAGTTGAACAGATAGATCGTCCCTCACTGGAGACACAAGACACTTATTACCTCTCTAAAGAAGGAGAAAGAAAGGAAAGATCTGAAATCTAAGAAAGATCTGCAGTCCCCCCCGTTACCACTAGGTGCACGCACATCACACGACAACACCCTGTACACAACTTACAGTCAGTCTAAGTCATTGCTGTTCAGACTAAACGTGAGCTTAAGGAGCCATAGACATCAGACTGAAATGGATCTCACCAAAATGATAGTTTGATAGAGCTACCATTGATCAAACCCCTTACATGTCACTATGGTCTGTTTACACAGTTACCCTTTACATCAGGGGTATCAAAACTAATTGTCACCGAGGGCCACATCAGCATTATGGTTGCCTGTAACGGGCCGTCCATAAGGGCTCGGTCACATGACTGTATTTGTGCTCCGTATAACATGTATACTTTTCATGCATGTAATTAGGACGGCTTAAACACCACTGATTTCTATTGGGGTATTCAGAAACGTGTATGTTATGTGGGTGGGAAAAAATATATATCACAGCATGTCCTACTCTGTCTGCACTACAGATTGAAATTGCCCATTAACCCCTTAATGACGCGGCCCCCTTTTTCCCCCCATTTTTGTTTTTTCCTCCCCACTTTAAAAAAATCGTCACTCCTTCATTTATCCATCGCCGTCGCTGTAGGAGGGCTTGTTTTTTGCGGGGCGAGTTGGTATTATTTAATGTACCATATAATGTACTGAAAAAAGTGGAGTAAAATGAAAAAAACCCCAACATTCTGCCATCTTTCAGTGCGTCTTGTTTCTACGGCGCACAAACTGCAACAAAAATGACATAACTTTATTCTGTGGGTCGGTACGATTGCTACGATACCAAACTTGTATAGGTTTTTTTTTTACTGTACTAGTCTTTTTTTTTCAAAGACATTTAATTTTTTTCACTTATTTTCTGCCGCCACTTCTGCACACAATAACTTTTTTATTTTTCCGTCGGCGTGGTTGAGCAAGGACTCATTTTGCGGGATGTCCTGTAGTTTCCCTTAGTACCGATTTGGAATAAATACGACTTTTTGATCGCTTTTTATTGCATTTTTTTTGGGAGACAGGGTAACTAAAAAAGTGCATTTTTGGCGTTCTTTATTTTTTTTTCGGCCGACATTCACCGTACGGGGTAAATAATGTGCTACTTTGATAGATCTGACTTTTCCGGATTTTTCTTTTATGATTTTGATTTTTTTAATATACATATAGCAAAAGGGGGGTGATTTAAACTTTTATTACTTTTTTTTAAATTACAATTAATAAAACTTTATTGATCTTTTTTTTTACTTTTCTACAACATGCGATGCTTTGATCGCTCCTGCAGTATGACGTAATGCTATACCACGAGGATGGCTTGATAGGCAGTCTCTCAAGGCAGCCCTGGGGCTTATCAGAAGGCTCCCGGCAGCCATGAAACCTGCACGGCTCCTCTGATCCCACTGCAGGGGGGCCGTACGGGACCCCGAAACACTGTTCGGGGGAATTAAATGCTGCTGTCAGAATTGACAGCGACATTTAAAAGGTTAATAGCCGCGGATGGCCGTATGGCCGATTGCGGCTATTGACCGCGGGTGTCAGTTGTAATAAACAGCTGACGCCCGCGCTGTATGAAGAGAGGTCGCCCCCCCGACCCTCCAGGACGTAAATGTACGTGCTGGAGTGGGAAGGGGTTAACGTTAACTGGATCGCTTAAATACTCATGCTATTTACTGCATATTTACGCATTAAGGCAGGAAAAATCAATGGGACCTACTTGTATTTTTGTACATGTATTCACTGTGTTCACGTACGAAATACAATGAAATGTAAGAAGGTACAAATCGGCAGTGACTGCACACAGCGTCGGTCTATGAAAACACTGCATATTTCACGGACCAAAACGGCGAGCATCTGTGTGAAGGAGCCATAAAACGTAGCTAATCCATAACATAATATGGAGTGCTATGCACTATACTGGAGTTTCTCCCCTTCCACCTATTTAGCATCGAGCTTTCTACCGCGTTTCTCCGAAAAAAAGACAATTTTTGCCCCAAAAGAGGCACAGTGTCTTATTTTCAGGGGTGTCTTAATACTTACCTAGCAGGCGCTGTCCCGGTCCCTCTCGCTGCTCTCCAGGCGCTCCGGCAGTCTTCCATGTCGTCCTCAGCGCTGAGCAATCATTCTCTTCCTGGTAATGTGGGTTGAATACCCCGCCTCCAGCAAGAGAATGCTGTGATTGGCTCAGGCTGCGGTCCTGTTTTACAAGTACAAGTCCACTGTGTCATTATGGCAAGTAGCACAAAAAGTTGGCAGCCGCCTTGATAAGCAATACCAGTACAGCGATTGCTGTCGCACAAGATTAAGGAGGTTGCATCTTTACTCAGCCTTATGTTTGGGCACGAATCTTTGTAAGAAGGTTTGAAATTCTGTATAAATAAGCAATTTAGTGGTGTGTCCAGTTCTGGAGACCTCACCTACAGAAAGACATTGTCAAAACAGAACAAGTCCAAAGACGGGCTACAAAAATGGTGGGAGGTCTCAAGAACAAAACTTATCAGGAAAGACAAAGGGAGTTTCCAGGGAAATAGATAATCAATATTTGGGGTACACCACTCGGGACCCCAGCCGATCAGCTTATTGGACGGCTGCTGTCAGCACCGCTAGACACAGGGGTGCGGAGTGTAAGACCCATGCTTGTAAGTGCAGATGCAGCTCTCAGTGAGTTTAATACTACACAGGGGTCGGAGCAGCATTGCTTTTCTTATACAAACGGAAGAATGTTTTATGTGCCACTTGGCACAGGGATACAGCGGGCATCTTAAAAGAACTTTAAGGTATTTCAGAAATCAATGCACAGCCAACCTTCATTATAGCTACAGATGTCAAGTCTCCACTCTGGTATTCTGAAAGCAACTCCAACCTGCGTCTCTTTATGTTGAACACTCCCATCGTTCCATCTCCACTAGGAGAAACAAATACGATTACTGGGTTATTTGTGCAAGAAATGCATTTCACTAAAATAACTGTACAATTTTTAGTTTGGTTTGGTCTCCAGGTTGTAGAATACCTTATACTGTAGCGGCATCTAGTGGTCATTGTGAAGATTGCAGTCATTTGTCCATGAACATTTATGAACCAACATATTGTCTACCCATTAAACTATCCCCAACATGCTGTCAGCCACCAAAAACCGTACAAAAACCAAATGTAAACCTTCAAACATACATCGGTATGAGAGATTTAGATTATGTACGTAAAATTTCAACGCTAATTCTTTTGCAGTAGAATTAAATAATCGAGTTGGGCCCCTTTACTTTTCCTATTTTGGATATAATCTATGCTCTTACCAAATTTCATGTTTCTACGATATCGGGAAGTTGGAGAATTAGTGGCGAGTTAGTCAGTGAGTCAGTGAGGGCTTTCGTCTTTATATATATAGATTACTCAAGCATACATATACAGGCACACACACATATATACTTCCATTACTCAAGCATACATATACAGGCACACACACACATATATACTTCCATTACTCAAGCATACATATACAGGCACACACACATATATACTTCCATTACTCAAGCATACATATACAGGCACACACACACATATATACTTCCATTACTCAAGCATACATATACAGGCACACACACATATATACTTCCATTACTCAAGCATACATATACAGGCACACACACATATATACTTCCATTACTCAAGCATACATATACATGCACACACACACATATGTACTTCCATTACTCAAGCATACATATACAGGCACACACACATATATACTTCCATTACTCAAGCATACATATACATGCACACACACACACATATGTACTTCCATTACTCAAGCATACATATACAGGCACACACACATGTATACTTCCATTACTCAAGCATACATATACAGGCACACACACATGTATACTTCCATTACTCAAGCATACATATACAGGCACACACACATGTATACTTCCATTACTCAAGCATACATATACAGGCACACACACACATATATACTTCCATTACTCAAGCATACATATACAGGCACACACACATATATACTTCCATTACTCAAGCATACATATACAGGCACACACTGTCATTGCATACACAGTTACATAACTTTGCCCACAAATATATAAATGTACTAGCTGATATACCCAGCTTCGCTCGAGTTAATTTGGTACTGGTGTTTATCTGGTGTTCACACGGAAAATCTTATGAAGCCGTGGTTACTTTAGAGATACCGGAAAAACATATGCTCACCATTTTGCATAGTTCTCTGCTTTACCCAGGAAACACCACGAGGAGGTAACCATGCGATGTTTCCTTTATATAAAATGACATCAGGAAGTGAGAGAATTAGACTCCATACGTAAAATTTGGACACTAATTCTTTTGCACTTAGAATTGAATAATTGAGTTGGGACCCATTATCTTTTCCTATTTATGACATAATAATCAATACTCGTGCCAAATTTCAAGTTTCTATGACATCAGAAAGTGAGAGAATTAGATTCTGTACGTAAAATTTGGACGCTAGTTCTTTTGCGCTAGAATTGAATAATCGAGTTGGGACCCATTAACTTTTCCTATTTATGACATATTCAATGCTTATGGCAAATTTCATGTTTCTATAACATTGGGAAGTGAGAGATTTAGATTATGTACGTAAAATTTCGACGCCAATTCTTTTGCGCATAGAATTGAATAATCAAGTTGGGACCCATTAACTTTTCCCATTTATGACATAATCAATGCTCGTGCCAAATTTCACGTTTCTATGACACCGCAAAGTGAGAAAATTACATTCCGTACGTAAAATTTGGATGCTAATTCTTTTGCGCATAGAATTGAATAATCGAGTTGGGACCCATTAGCTTTTCATATTTATGACATAATCAATGCTCGTGCCAAATTTCATGTTTCTATGACACCGGAAAGTGAGAAAATTACATTCCGTACGTAAAATTTGGACGCTAATTCTTTTGCACATAGAATTGAATAATCAAGTTGGGACCCATTAGCTTTCCCTATTTATGACATAATCAATGCTCGTGCCAAATTTTAAGTTTCTATGGTATTGGGAAGTGAGAGATTTAGATTATGTACGTAAAATTTGGACGCTAATTCTTTTGCACATAGAATTGAATAATCGAGTTGGGACCCATTAGCTTTCCCTATTTATGACATAATCAATGCTTGTGCCAAATTTTAAGTTTCTATGGTATTGGGAAGTGAGAGATTTAGATTATGTACGTAAAATTTCGACGCCAATTCTTTTGCGCATAGAATTGAATAATCAAGTTGGGACCCATTAACTTTTCCCATTTATGACATAATCAATGCTCGTGCCAAATTTCACGTTTCTATGACACCGCAAAGTGAGAAAATTACATTCCGTACGTAAAATTTGGATGCTAATTCTTTTGCGCATAGAATTGAATAATCGAGTTGGGACCCATTAGCTTTTCATATTTATGACATAATCAATGCTCGTGCCAAATTTCATGTTTCTATGACACCGGAAAGTGAGAAAATTACATTCCGTACGTAAAATTTGGACGCTAATTCTTTTGCACATAGAATTGAATAATCAAGTTGGGACCCATTAGCTTTCCCTATTTATGACATAATCAATGCTCGTGCCAAATTTTAAGTTTCTATGGTATTGGGAAGTGAGAGATTTAGATTATGTACGTAAAATTTGGACGCTAATTCTTTTGCACATAGAATTGAATAATCGAGTTGGGACCCATTAGCTTTCCCTATTTATGACATAATCAATGCTCGTGCCAAATTTTAAGTTTCTATGGTATTGGGAAGTGAGAGATTTAGATTATGTACGTAAAATTTCGACGCTAATTCTTTTGCGCCAGAATTGAATAATCGAGTTGGGACCCAACTGCTTTTCCTATTTTGGAGATAATCTATGCTTGTGCCAAAAATTAATGTTTCTGCGACATCGGGAAGTTGGAGAACTTTTGGCGAGTCAGTCAGTCAGTGAGGGCTTTCGTCTTTATATATATAGATGTACCCATACTGTTGTCCTAAGAGAGGAGCGCTGAATGATCAGTGATGAGTCCGTGTGAGCCTGGCCAAAGCCTATAGGAGATTGGTACTGCGTATCACGCATGTAATATGCAGTGACCATACGCCCATGGGAGAGAGGCCTCACGGTACGCTCTCACTTGCTTAAATAGGAAAACCCCTTTCAGTACGTTTCTGCTACATTAGTGAGTATAATTTTTCAATATTTTCAAACCCCTATTAGCGTCTCCCCCTTCTGCTGACATAATACGGTTCAGTAGCACATTTTATTTTATTGCCCATTTTAGGCATCAATCGGTCGCTGCCTGCATGGTAATGTTGTTCCAGTAATTTCTACGGCAATGTTAGACCCCATTTACACTGACAGATGATTGCTCCAAGGTCGCTCAAACTATAGTTTGAGTGACTGTTTTGAGCGATCATCTTTGCATAGTCTATAATAGCTAATTAGTTACCAAAGAGCTATGCAGGCAGAGCGGGACACCGCCGCTATCACTGCGCGAACAATACAGCTGTTCTGCATAAGCAAACATCTGTATTGTTCTCCGCGATTACAGCTTGTGTCCCGCTGTGAACTACCAGCGGAAGACGAGCTGAAAGAATCTTTAATTTTCATCGCTCAATTCAAGAAAATTAGAATTGAGCGATGAACGACTTGTGCGCGAAAACTGCATGATGTCCGTGCATTTAGACGCAACGGTTACCGCTCAAAAGGTGGCTTTGAGTGAATTATTGCGAGAATCATTGTGGCTAAATGCGCCATTAGTCTTATAAAAGAATGACATCCTATTATTAAGGTTTCAGCCATGTAAGCCAGGCAAGCAAATGAA
Source organism: Eleutherodactylus coqui (assembly GCF_035609145.1). Classification (NCBI taxonomy): domain Eukaryota; kingdom Metazoa; phylum Chordata; class Amphibia; order Anura; family Eleutherodactylidae; genus Eleutherodactylus; species Eleutherodactylus coqui. The sequence continues at coordinate 324,649 of NW_027102368.1, forward strand.
ACGCACCCACGGGGTGCCAATATTGGGACAGCGCTAATGTTTTTGGAAGGAAGACAGGTGAGTAGAGTAAATGGTACTGCATATCCCACATAGGTACAAGTAGGTCAGAATACATGAATGCACAACCTGGACACAACATAGCCCTGGAGAATAATAGGAGCAGGAGGGCTCTACAGCATCGCTGACTGTTTCTACTATGGCTCTAGTATTTTCTGGGCTCTCATAAACTTGTGATTGAAGGATTTTGCCGCTGGCAGGCGTATGACTCTGATGGGCGGAGCGCACATTATGTGAATATTCGCACTGTAGAACATGCCAGCTCTTTACATAACGGGGCTTCAGCAGTGACTGCAGTTACACGGGGATCAAAAGTTTTTGTAAATGCCTTATAGCAATCATAAATGCAAATGCATCACGTCTCTGACTAATGGTGCCTGCATACTGGCGATCGCAATATCGCTGCGTTTTCATTAACACAAATGTCAATAGGACTTTCTAATGTTAAAATGTTGTGTTTTGCGATTTTTGTGCGAAGCATTTTTAACATTAGAAAGTTCTATTGACATTTGCATTAAAGAAAAACGCAGCGATATCGCGATCGCAGGTGTGCAGGCACCCTTCAAGATGGCCAACATATGCGACATGAGCATTGCCTTGTTCAGCCATAGAGAGCCCTTCACAGGGTGATACTTGGGAAGATGATCACGGCAAACTGGGAGTGTCCTTCCCAAGGGGGGGGGGGGGTGTCTTATATAAGGGAACGGGGCTAAATATATTTGGATCCTCTTTATTAATATTAAACCCCAGATCAGACCGCTAATTTCATTTCAGACTCTAGATCCCCTAAATATATTCAGACTCCCTACATATATATTTATATTAATATCAGACTCCAGGAAAGACCCCTTAAATATGTTCCAACCTCTCCTATATTTATAACACATCGCAGACACCTAACTTAACTTAAGACCCCTGACCAGACCCCTTAAATACTTTCAGAAAAATTTATTTACACCCTGGGGCGGGAAGGGGTTAAAGACAACCTCCCTTGTCTGTAGGGCTGACTGCATACCTTTGCAATTGTGGCCCTGCTGACTCTGATCACGTCTCACTATTCGCTCTGCTTCCTCCTGTTTCCCCATACGGACTAATTAGTTTCAGCGTGAATCTGTCAAGTGGGCGGTCCCTGCTGTTCAACGTCAATCAACTCCGACATCACCCTCTGACAGCAGGCAGTGGGGACCGCCCAATTGACACATTCACAAGTCTGGGAACTGAAGCTAAGAAGAGCCTTCATAGGGAAAATGAGGAAGTGGAGGGACAATAGACAACAATGGAGTCAGCAGGGCTGTGGCTACAAACTCCCCATTTTATAGGGCTTCCCACTAGAATAGGTATTTTCCTTCTTTGCTGTAGAGATGTGAATGCATATGTGCGGTCAGCTCTCCAGTGAAATCAGTGGATATTATGAAATCCTATCAGTTGTTTCCTTATAGCCCATAGATTTCCATGGAGGGGAAGCATACATGTCTGACCAGCTCTACATGGGCAATGGCAAGCTGGGCTAGTTCATAGACCAGAGTCATGAAATGTGATGTTCTCGCACTCAGACCTTCACCTTTGGCTTTATCACTTGTCTGGTTGACTTCTAAGGGACTCGCATCGCTGCCGAAGACGATTTTCTTGCGTGAAAGTCAGTAGGAGTTTCTAATGTTAAAAGCGCATCGTATCGTATGAGAGTCGCAAGTTTGTGCGAAAAGGAGACTCCATAGGAAAACATGGGAAAGAAAAAGGTCGCAAAACGCAGAAAGATCGGACATGCTGCGCTTGTTTCCACTCCACACGGGAATGAAACTATTGAAAATCATTGGTTTCATAATTCTGCGTTTTCACTCACTCTCACACCCTAAGAAGGTGCTTACTCAAATACTTCCTGCTCTTCCACATGATTTGCAATGACCTTTATGTTGTGTAGGTGACAGGTGATAAAAGTCTGATTGGTGGAAGTCTCACGGCTAAGACCCCCAGCCATCCCCCCCAAATGCTGCAGCCACTTGCAGTCACATCAGATTGAATGAAGCGGTGGCAGAGCATGCGTGGCCACCGCTCCGTTCATCTCATTGGGTCTGACGGAAGTAGCCAAGTACAAGCGCTTGTACTCGGCTTTGTCTGGCAGTCACATTGAATATGAATGAAGTACCACTGCGCATGCACAAACACCACTTACTTCAGTCTCTTCCTGACTGCGGGGTGCAGCAGGGGGACATGGGACCCCCATTACCAGGATTGGTGACGGTCTTAGCGGTGAGACCTCCAGCGATCAGATTTCTATCAGCTATTCTGTGCATAGGTGATATAAGTTAATCTTGGTACAACCCCTTATAGAGCATCATTATTTATTCACCCTTTTATGTACTCTAATACAGGGGTCCCCAACCACTGGTCCGCGGACCACCACTAAATACTGACCATGTGCTCTGCTCTGTGGCGGCTCAGAGCACGCTGTGTGGGCTAGCCTCAGTAGACGTGGCTCCCGGAAGAGAACAATACGTGGGTAGACCTCTGTGACACGGCTTCCTACAGAGCACATTATGTGGGGCACGGTGGGGTGGGGCAGCGATCTGGCCACAGTTTCGTGGCTGCGGGCATAGCTCCTGGCGGGGACCTGGTCTACAGTGCTGTACACCGAGGTCTTGCCAGCCATCCCGGTCTACAGTGCTGTTTGGTGTATAGCGATGCTAAGTAGCACTGCATGACCCCACCCCCATATGACCAAAGTCCCGTCCCTGACCACCCTGCCATGCCGGGCCATGCAAAAATGGTCTTGCTTTAAACTTGTCCATGGTGCAAAAAAGGTTGGGGCCCACTGCTCTGATAGACCCAGTGCTGTAGATAAATATTATGGATGTCTTTCTTGGCTTTTATGTTTGTCACTGATTTTCTCTTGGGCTATAATGACATAAAGGGCTTTACAGCTCAGAAGCCTTGAAAAGTACAACTGGAGATTGAGATTTTGGTCTAAGCTTGGAAATTTATAGGAGGAGGTATTGACAAATCGTCCCAAGCATAGAGATTGATGTTGGTGGGAAAAAATGTGCCTCAGACGTAAATCTAGCTACAGACTGATGGTTTTCTTGGGCCACAATATAGTGCAAGATTAACGTTTCTGCCCAGCCCTAATGTTTAATGAAAGACTTGCTCAAATGGGCTGAAATGACATTATATAGCATTATGCCCGGCGATCCACAAGTCTTGTATTTCATGTTCAGTACAAACAATAGATTGTAGATTATTATTACTTTCTAAAAACACTAAATCTAGTAATGAAGGAGGACAAACGAACACGGCTTGCTTCACAACACTTTTCTGGTAGCATTTTTGGCTACTGCGAATACTTTGCATCGTGCGGTTGCCTGTGCAACATTGGAGGCGATATTGAATATTGAGCGGGGTGATTGTGCACTGAATGCTTTGAGTTATCTGATTGCATTGCTGAGAAATGCCACGATGCAGCAGGCAGGTTGGCGGAATCTACTTGTTCACCTTCTCCTGGAACCCCCGTAAGAAATCCTCATGACACATCTACAGTTGTATATAATTCCTCTCATGAGACTTTTCATACATTATCTCTATGGCTGTTTCAGGTACTGGTTTGGAGCCTTAGGTGTAGTAGCCGCAGGTGTGGAGAGAGTAGTTGGGGACGAGCCAGGAGTCAGCAACAGCAGGTCTTATTGGCAGAACAAATGAAGGAGGTGGGTCGTGTTGTCAAGAGGGAAGCCAGGGGTCGGTATCAGAAGGTCTCGGTTGAATAGCAGAGAAGCAGGCAGAATTGGAGCTTGATCAATGGCTAGTGAGGCACAATAATCACACAAGGGAGGAGGGAACATGGCCAGGTTTATATAGGAGGCTTAATCATCAGGAACATGGTGGAGACAAGACAGGGAAACAGAGAAGCATGGCTAGGTTCCAGCAGAGGATCTGTCCAAGTCCTGGACAGAGCTGCCAACTGAAGCGCAGTGATATTCTTGAGGTGCAGGGGACCTGTTCAGGCCAGAAATTGGATGTAGGGGGTAAAGGAAGGATTGGAGCCGAATATAACCCCAAGGCAGCGGGCGTGCTGTCTGGGAGTTATGGTGGTGCCACACACTGAGATGGAGATGTCAGGATGAGGTCAGTTAGTAGAGGGCGGAAACAGGAGGAGGTCAGTTTTTGAGAGGTTCAGTTTAAGGTAGAGAGAGGACATAGTGTTAGAGACAGCGCACATTCGGTTGCATACTGAAGAAATGGTGTTGTAATGTCATGGGAGGAGGTGTATAACTGGGTGTCAACATTGTAGAGATGGTACTGACAGCCAAATCTCCTGATGGTCTGTCCTGATGGTAGTGGCTGTGTTAATGGAAAAAAGAAGGGGGCTGAGGACCGAGCCCTGGGGGACCCCAACAGCAAGGGAGGAGGATCAGTAGGGAATAGTCGCCCCTCGATTTAGCTGTTAGGAGGTTGTTTGACACTTTAGTCAGAGCAGTTTCTGTTGAGTGTAGAGGATAGAAGCTGGACTGTAGGGGGGTCAAGAAGAGAGTTTTCTGATACCTAGCTTTTAAGGCGGGAGTAAATTAGGCGTTCGGGAGATTTGAGATGGGTCGAGTCAAGATTCGGTTTCTTTATCAGTTGGGATATGATACCCTATTTGAATAAGGAGGGGGAAGATGCCAGAGGTCAGAGTGAGTTTTGGGTGTGAACGGTTTGAAGGTCCTGTACGTATGGTAGGAGGGTCTGGGGAGATTCTAGGGAGCTTGACAGAGAAAGAGAGGAGGTTATGGTCCGAGAGCGGGAGAGGGGAGTTAGTTAAGTGGGAAGCATAGCGGAGACGGAGAAAGACTAGATCAAGAGTATTGCCATCTCTGTGAGTGGGAGAGGCTGTGAGTTGTGAGAGACCAAGGGGGGAAGTCTACATTTGCTGTAATTGAGCCTCTAGAACATGCAAACTTGTAGGCTGTCGAAGTTGGCATCCCAGATGGTCCCATACATGTTCTATTGGCAATAAATCTGGCAACTGGGCAGCCACGGAAGTGTGACAGTGTTGTGGAGACATTCCTAGACACCCTTGTTGTGTGTGGCTAACCATTATCCTGCTGGAAGCCGCCATGAGAGACAACACATGTGGCTACAGGATGTCCTGAACATTTCTCTGAGCTGTCATTGTCCCTCGTACCACCACTAGCGGTAGCCGACTGTCATATGCAATGCCCCCCCAGATCATCACACTAGCAGTGGAGGCCAGTGTACCTCTCCACAGCAATGGCAGGATTGCGGTGCTCACCCTCAGGTCTCCAAACACGAACACAGCCGTCATCAATGCCCAAACTAAACCTGGATTAATTGCTGAAGACAACTGGAATCCACTTCGTAGCATCCAGTTTCATCGTTCATAACACCACTGCAAATGGTGATGGTGGGTGTCAAAGGCAGTACACGTCATGGGCGCCATGAGACCAAAGGTCCTTCAGCCAATCACCTGGAAATGAATACAACAGACACAGGGGTCGAACGATGGTGTCACCTGTTTCTGGATGGCGGACAACGAAACACTTTGAACTGCTCATACTTGTCGAACGATCATATGATCCTCTCTACTGGTGGTCTATCGAGGGGGTCCTGAGCCCGGTCACCTTGTGTGCCCTCACACATCCACTGGGCCCAACACTTCCTCACAGTCTGGTCAGAACGGTCCAGGTGTTCGTTGATATGGCCATCCAGCTACTCACATCCCAATAATGCTCCATTCCCAGACTCTGGTATCGGGGTGACAAACCTTTTATGTGTCGTAGAGGCGTCTAGTGGCCAACAAGCTCCACACAAGCAGAAGAAGAGGTCACTACACACAAGTAATCACTGCTAAAAGGGATGAAGCTGATTTTTAATCTGCATGAATTATTTTAACTCCTGTTGTTCTAGCGTATGAAGCGGGGGGGATCCTGCCCTTATACTTTTTATTACTAGTGAGCATTATTATAGTATTACTACTACTGATTCCCGAAGGTCTCAGATGGTCCTCGAATCGCTTCTCTAAGATGTGACAAATGTTTTCTCTAGCGGTATAAGGCTGCTGTCACGCCTGCGTTGGGGTCGGTTCAGGGTTTCCGTCTCTCTGCTCCGTTTTTGGAGGAGAGAAATTGAAATAAAACAGAAAAAAACTGATCCATTTTTCCCCATTAATTCCAATGGGGTTTCAAAAAAGCAGAAAGGCTTCCGTATGCTTCCATTTCATTAGATTTTCGTGTCTTTGGATGATAAAATAGCGCAGTCTGCTGCGTGATTTTTCTGTTTAAAAAAACGTAAACCTGACAGAATGAAGGCATTCCGAAGCCTTTCTGTTATTTTTCAAACCCCATTGAAATCAATTAGGTAAAAAACATCATTTATTTCCGTGTTATTACACTTTCTCTACTCCAAAAACGGAAACCATGAACTGACCGTCACGCAGATTCTATAATCTCAGGGTTTCGTGATTTGTATGTGGGATATATGTGTTTGTCAGAACATCCAAGTCATTTCATGTTTCAGAATCTCAAACATTTTGACCTTAATGTAACACATACATCAGCAGACGTTTCAGGCCTCCCTCACACAGGAGTTGCGGTAAGCGCTACGATTTAAATCGCGGCACTTTGCAGCATTTTACTTTAGTTTTGATGAGGAGCGCTAAACGCGCAAAAATAGAACAAACCCCGCTCGAAAATCACGGCGCTAAAAATTACTGCAATCGAGTGGCTGTCTGAGCGGTGCAATTGAAAACAATGGGAGCGCTATACCGCGATTAGCGCGGTGCTGAAAGTGCAGCTCTAGTCGCGGTAAAAAAAAATCTGTGTGAGGGAGACCGTAGGCAGGTGTGGAAAATGCTGCAAAGTGAGAATGCTTCCAGAAATAGAAGAAGTGTTCTTAGTTTTATCAAAAACCAAAATGCAAAGTGAGTGAAGAGAGGAATCTAAATCAGCATTTGGTGTGACCGCCCTTTACCTTCACAACAGCATCAGGTCTTCTAGGAACACTTGCACACAGTTTTTGAAAGAACTCGGCAGGAAGGTTGTTCCAGACATCGGTGGACAGTCGTCCCACTGGACCCCTTGTTCCCCGTCTTCTAGCAGTCAGGCCATATTCAGAAACATCCAACACGGACTTCAATGGAAATCCATGGCATAAATCTGCATGTTAACGGTAGATCTCTGACATGGATCTGGATTAGAGCTGCCGTAGGTACGCACACAACTTACCTCCATTCAGTCTGCATGTGGATACACCGATGCAGAATCCACATCAATAAGGGACATGTCACTTCTCTTCTTTCTCTAAAGCCTTTGGGCCATGTGCTGTCCGTGTTAAATCCCAGGCAGCACATGACCCCATTATAGCCTATGGGTCTATGCAGATTAATGAGGACCACTAACTCATCACATGCTCTATTCCTGTCCGTATCACGCTGATGCATGGCTATGTGCTATGTCCAAGTGAGTCCGATAGCACATGGACAAGTTTCTGCGTGTTGTCCGATGCAAGTTAAACCCCAATCACTCAGGCGCAACTTGCACACACGGTAGGTGTGCACACGGACTACTGCAGATTCCCCCATGTGAACACGGCCTAATGGGTACAAGTAGTAATCTTGTATATACTCTATGCAGCACTAGTTACAGAAGGTCCAATACGTCTTTTGTGTCAATATAAGGTTCCCAAAGCGTCCTAAGATTCTGAGGTCTCTGAGGCCGGGCTCAAACGAACGGATTTGAATTGCGGATTCTGCGGTCGCCGTCTACTCGGAAGATCAGACATTGAAAGGCATTTATTTTCATTTTTTTTTCTTCACACTTGCAAGAACGAATTGCGTATTCCCTGATCGGAAGAAAAATCGTATCATGCTTTATTTTTAGCGGATTCCGCGCAGACATCCTCCATTGTAGTCAATGGATGTGAGTGTCCCGCAGCCCAAACGAGACAATTCTCATCTGGGCGATATTCTATTATCATTCCCTGCTTGCAAGTTTTCTTCTGTGCGGAGGATATGCTGTACATACGCATGCATCCGCCATCAAACACAATTACTTCCCGCGATGGCTTACAGGTCTTCGGCTACAAATATCCGCGTGCAGAGTCCGACCTGTTCGTATAAGCCGGGCGGGCTCATGAGAAGTCTTTGGCTGGTGTCAGAGCTCTGTTTCATGCGGCACATTGACTTGCTCTTCCTTGGGAGGATTGACTTCCTCTCTCCTCGCTACCAACAGAGAGATCCTGATCGGGCTAGTTTCACAACGGCGAGGGCAATATCAAGCCGGGATTCACAGCCCAATATCGCACTTTCCACCATGTAAAAGACCTGTGGATGCGAAGCATTTTCATGTGAAAAGAGCCTCACATCACAGAGGGGAATCCCTTCATCCCAGTACCTTCAATGGGGCTGGTGGCAGCAGCGCCGGCCCCATTGAAAGTAGTGGGAGAACTCCGTGATTCTCTGTGACAGCAACAGCAGGGGATTCCTTCATCCCGGCAGGAAACCTCTTCACCCCAGTCAGGGCTGAAGGGATTTCCCCACATCTGAAGGGATTCCCCGAGGGGATGAAAGAATCCCCTGCCGCGGCTGTAATGGAGGATGACTGAGTTCTCCCATTGCTTTCAATAAGCAATGGGTGATATTGCAGCCAGATAGAACATGCTGCGATCTGTTTCTCGCATAGCATCGTGCTGCCATGTGGGAAAATGTCGCTCATGTGTATGAACCCATTAAAATGAATAGGATTCATAATTATGTGTCTCGCAACGCACCATTCTCGCGCAATTTCATCGCCCGTGCGAAACTGTCCTTATTCCTAGTTGCAGGTTTGTAACTATTTGCAACCTCCGTCCCCCGGAGACTGAACCTAGCTATCTGGTTGTTCAATATAAAGTTGCCTTCAGGTCCTTTTAGACGTGCCGATTATATTATTGTTCGACCGAGCGAATGGCGTCACCGCGACCTCGTTCGCTCGTGCTCTCTGTTTAGACATCGTTGGCTCGTTGAAACGAGAATCATTCAGTCTGTGTAAATGGAACGATAAGTGAAGGAGCCGATGGGGGTTTATAGGCCTGCAGAAAATGAATGAAAAGCGAATGAATATCGTTTGTCGTCCAGTGGTTGGCTCGCGTTCAGACTGAAAGATTTTCATTCACTTCTGCTTATTTGACCGATAATCGTTCCGCCTATAGGCACCTTTACGGTGTGGAACTGGACTGTCGTGATTTCGACTACCTGGAGAGGGATGCCCTGGCTCGGGGGGTTCATACATTCGACCCCAGCATGGCCGATAGGCTGCAGCCGCCTGAGGGAAGAAGAGAGAAAGAGGCTCAATTGATGCCAGGCCCGGGAGCGATGGCCAACATAATGGCGGCATCACACGACCATATTTGCGCATGCTTTTAGGCATAATAGAACCCATTAACGTCAGTGTATTTGTTCTGATCAGTGCGTTTTGCGTACTTGGATAAAAGTAGGAACTGTTGTATTTTCCTGTGTTTTGTGCAGCAAAGTCCCCCAGAGAAGTCTATGGGAGGAGCGCAAATAGGGGAAGCGTGAAATACTGCGCAAAACGCGGGGAATGCAACATATCTGGGGCTTATAAAGCTCAATAGTTTTTAATCCACGGAGGGGTGTGTCGTGTGACCTGGCCCTGCGTGCGCACAAAGTACAGAACTACGCGCAGACACGGGCGCAAATATACCTCCTTCACTATAATGCGCTGCGGCGAGTGGTTTTCTGCATATGGTCATGTGAAGAAGTACTAAGGCCGGGCTCACACAGCCGAAAGTGTAAAACGCAGCGTGGAGCCGGCTGTGACCCTGCGTATGGCGGCAAAATCGTACTGCGCATGACTGCGTACTGACGCACCTCGCCATGCGCAGCTCACCTGTTTATTCCTTTTTATATCCCCCTTAGCGATGACGCGTATACCCGCCGCCCGTATCCATGTAATTGTATATACATACGTGTACATGTGCGTGGCCATAGGGAACAGTGGGCTCTAACTCACATATAATAGGCCATGCTGCACTCTTTTTTTGCGCTTGCGTATTACGCAGTTTCTTCTGCTAAGCGTAAGGCGATGTAAGTGATTGCGAGTTCCCGCGTATCGCACAGCGTACAGAGCCCACGTAATACGCTGTAAACATATGGATGTGTGACTAGCCCTGAGACAGGCTGTGAGGTAACAGCCATCGCAGGACCCTCCGCCACCAGCCATGGCTTCTTCATCTGCCCCAATAGGGCCACCAGCTGCTTCCCCACAGAATGGGGGCCGCTGCCGCAGTGTGTGAACGGCTGTGAGGAGGGCACTGCAGTCGTCTGTCGGGACATGTATTCTATAGACGGCCCCTGTCGTGACATCCTCCAGGGTGGTGACAGAGCAGAGTCCTCCTCCTTGCCTGCCTCATTCCCCGCCTCAGTGCTACAGTCTCGGGCAGAGGAGATTACTCAGGTGATGCCGCAGGGAGCCGGGCTGCTGACAGGAGGATGCGGCGCTCATCACTGCCGGGAAACACGGGGAGACGGGGGAGACGGGGGGGATGAGCTGTGATATATCGTGTGTATCCCGACAGACTGCTGTGTGTATATATGTGTGTATGGGGGCCGGGAGGACATGTCAGCTGTACAGCACGGGAGGAACATGTTTGCCTAGTGAACACGCAGCCCGGACTAGTTGTTGTACTTGGGTACCAAGGAGCAGGACTGTCAGCCATAACACAAGGCTGCCTGAGGAGAGGAGGCTGCGGAGGGAAGCCCTGCATGGAGGGGAGGGGAGTATGAGGGCTGGCATGGAGGTGAGGGGAGGATGAGGGCTGGCATGGAGGTGAGGGGAGGATGAGGGCTGGCATGGAGGTGAGGGGAGGATGAGGGCTGGCATGGAGGTGAAGGGGAGTATGAGGGCTGGCATGGAGGTGAGGGGGGTATGAGGGCTGGCATGGAGGTGAGGGGAGTATGAGGGCTGGCATGGAGGTGAGGGGAGTATGAGGGCCGGCATGGAGGTGAGGGGGGTATGAGGGCTGGCATGGAGGTGAGGGGAGTATGAGGGCTGGCATGGAGGTGAGGGGAGTATGAGGGCCGGCATGGAGGTGAGGGGGGTATGAGGGCCGGCATGGAGGTGAGGGGGGTATGAGGGCCGGCATGGAGGTGAGGGCGGTATGAGGGCCGGCATGGAGGTGAGGGCGGTATGAGGGCCGGCATGGAGGTGAGGGCGGTATGAGGGCCGGCATGGAGGTGAGGGCGGTATGAGGGCCGGCATGGAGGTGAGGGCGGTATGAGGGCCGGCATGGAGGTGAGGGGGGTATGAGGGCCGGCATGGAGGTGAGGGGGGTATGAGGGCGGTATGAGGGCCGGCATGGAGGTGAGGGCGGTATGAGGGCCGGCATGGAGGTGAGGGCCGTATGAGGGCCGGCATGGAGGTGAGGGCCGTATGAGGGCCGGCATGGAGGTGAGGGCGGTATGAGGGCCGGCATGGAGGTGAGGGCGGTATGAGGGCCGGCATGGAGGTGAGGCCGGTATGAGGGCCGGCATGGAGGAGAGGGGAGTATGAGGGCTGGCATGGAGGACAGGGGAGTATGAGGGCTGGCATGGAGGTGAGGGGAGGATGAGGGCTGGCATGGAGGTGAGGGGAGGATGAGGGCTGGCATGGAGGTGAGGGGAGTATGAGGGCTGGCATGGAGGTGAGGGGAGTATGAGGGCCGGCATGGAGGGGAGGGGAGTATGAGGGCCGGCATGGAGGTGAGGGGGGTATGAGGGCCGGCATGGAGGTGAGGGGAGTATGAGGGCCGGCATGGAGGGGAGGGGAGTATGAGGGCCGGCATGGAGGTGAGGGGAGTATGAGGGCTGGCATGGAGGTGAGGGGAGTATGAGGGCTGGCATGGAGGTGAGGGGAGTATGAGGGCCGGCATGGAGGTGAGGGGGGTATGAGGGCCGGCATGGAGGTGAGGGGGGGTATGAGGGCCGGCATGGAGTATGAGGGCCGGCATGGAGGTGAGGGGAGTATGAGGGCTGGCATGGAGGTGAGAGGGGTATGAGGGCTGGCCTGGAGGTGAGGGGAGTATGAGGGCCGGCATGGAGGTGAGGGGAGTATGAGGGCCGGCATGGAGTATGAGGGCTGGCCTGGAGGTGAGGGGAGTATGAGGGCTGGCATGGAGGTGAGGGGAGTATGAGGGCCGGCATGGAGGTGAGGGGGGTATGAGGGCCGGCATGGAGGTGAGGGGGGGTATGAGGGCCGGCATGGAGGTGAGGGGGGTATGATGGCCGGCATGGAGGTGAGGGGGGTATGAGGGCCGGCATGGAGGTGAGGGGGGTATGAGGGCCGGCATGGAGGTGAGGGGGGTATGAGGGCCGGCATGGAGGTGAGAGGACTATGAGGGCAGGCATGGAGGTGAGGGGAGTATGAGGGCCGGCATGGAGGTGAGAGGAGTATGAGGGCCGGCATGGAGGTGAGGGGAGTATGAGGGCCGGCATGGAGGTGAGGGGAGTATGAGGGCCGGCATGGAGGTGAGGGGAGTATGAGGGCCGGCATGGAGGTGAGGGGAGTATGAGGGCCGGCATGGAGGTGAGGGGAGTATGAGGGCCGGCATGGAGGTGAGGGGAGTATGAGGGCCGGCATGGAGGTGAGGGGAGTATGACGGCTGGCGGGCAGTTGAGGAGAGATTCTTTTTTTTAGACTTATTGCAAAAGGGTGGTTTTTAAACTTTTTATTACTTTTTTTTTCAATAATTATAAAACTTTATTGATCTTCTTTTTACTTTTTGTTTTTAGTCCCCAGAGGGTACAACAACTAGCAATGCTTTGTTCCCTCCTGCAGTATGATGGAATGTCATAGCATTACATCCTACTGCGATTCCACAGGCAGTCTATCAAGACACACGCACAGCTCCCTGCAATCTCAGAATTGATATCGGTATTTAAAGGGTTGACATCTCTGATGAGACACGTGGGTTATCAGAGGTGTTCCCGCTGGGTGTCAGTTGTAAGAGACAGCCGGTACCCACATTGTATGGAGGGAGACTACCGTGCGATCTCCCTTCATACATGTTCTGCAGGGGCAGAACATAAAAACACGATAGGCCGGTCACTAAGGGGTTAAGCCCTGTAGGCAGCTTGGAGCGGATGTATTTGCACATCGCATTGTGCGCATGGAATTAGCATAGTATAAAACCCATTGATGTCAATGGGTTCATTCATATTAACGTTTTTTTTGCAGGTTATTTTGGTTGTGTTCAAAACAATAGTCCCTGCTCGATTTTCCTGTGTATTGGCACATAAAAGGGCCCATAGAAGTCTATGGGAGGTGCGCACGCAATACGCAGGGAGACCCAGTACAAAGGAGTACAGTACAATGTGCCAAAATGGGGGCAAATAAACCTCGTTTACTGTGTAACTATGTGGCGCTGAGGTGTGTGCAGCTGTGCATACGCCCCATGTGAAGCCGCCCTTATTGAGAGCTGCCGTGGCTCTGCGCTCGGGGCGCACCCTTGTAATGCCTATATTCCTTAACAGTACACACGTAGGAAAACTGTGAAGCTGTTAGTCCGCCTCCTCACGGCTGGATCGGCTTTCACATGCAGGATCCTGCAGCTGAATCTGACCCTGTGCCCGGCCAGTGACCCCCGCGTTCTTGTCTGTAGTCTTCATAGTCTGTGCTGCCGATGTGCCCGACGGTCCACTAGGGCACATGCGCAGTACAGATTGTGCCACGCCATCGCTAGTCGATGACCCGTATCCTGCTACCTTTCCGTAATGATGATTGCGGAAGAGCCGTGGGTCGGACGGCTTTCATTGATTTCAGTGGAAGCTGTCCATGGGGGCTCCGCACAGAATCGCAGCAGGCTCTGACTTCTCCTCCACGAGCGGAAAATCGCAGTTGATTTTCGCTTATTGAGAGGAAATCACCGTTTGCCATAGCATGCTATGGGTGGTATTTGCTGCGGAGTCCTGAGGCGGACGCCCGCACCGGGTCCCACAATGCAAACCCCCCTTGTGCAGACGGCCTTACTGTAAGGCCTCATGTCCACGGGGAAAATCAGGCCCGCTCCGGATTCTCCATGGAGAATCTGCAGCGGGTCCCTCCTGCCCCGCGGACATGAGCGCTGAAAATAAGAATAAATGAGAATAAACTCACCTCCCATCCGCTCCGTTTCTTCTCTTCGCCGCGGCGTCATCTTCTCTGCGTCGCGGCCGGATCTACTTTCTTCGGCTCGGCGGATGCGCATGATGAGGTCGGTGACGTGCCCCGCGCATGCGCCGTCCTGAAGAAAAAAGATCCGGCCGCGACGGAGAGAAGATGGCGCCGAGGCGAAGAGAAGAAACGGAGCGTGTGAGTAAATTCCGAATTTTGTCTCCCGCGGATCCAGACGGCTTCCATAGGCTTCAATAGAAGCCCGCAGGAGCCGTCCCCGCGGGAGACCCGCATGAAAATGGAGCATGGTCCAGATTTTTTCATGCTCCATTTTTTTTAAAATCCCTTTTATTGACCATCCGCGGGTATTTATCTACCCCGCGGGTGGTCAATGCATCCCTATGGGGTGCGGATCCGCGGGCAGGAGAAGAGTTAAAATCCGCTGCGGATTTTAATTCTTATTTTGCCCGTGGACATGAGCCCTAAATGTATTCTATACATAAGTACATAGAAGCATGTACCCATAGTATGTGAGCACCACAACAAAACAAGATATTATAAAGGTAGTAGTCAGGATAAAGAATGACATTGTGTAACAACGTCAGTCCTACTCCCCTCACTCGCTGCTCCCGGGGTACCTGGTCCCCCACAGCAATGATCTGCTGTGCTGCTGCTATTACTGCTGCTAATCCCAATACTGGGGCCTCGTTACATCATAGTAGATGTCCGAAGAGGATTTGTGTTACTAGTTAAACCCAAAGGAAAAATATTATGAGACCGTCTGCTTATGGGGGACTTTATAAGGGGCTCTTAACCTGGTGCTGTTAATGCAAATATAGTACACAGCAGCAACCCTCAGACACCATGGGGTTTTTTTGTGCCATTTTGGTTAATAAGAGAGTGGGTCTTTCCCCATAATATGCAATCTTCCTTGAGAAGAATAGATTTGTCAGGGACTAGACTTAGTGTGGCTTTATTTAATGGTCGAAGCACCACTGAAGCCCCAAACTTCCAAACTCAACTCTTTCATTCAAATACCAGTGGTTGTCAACGTGGGCGTTATTGCCCCCTGGAGGGCGTTTTTACTTCTCAAGGTGGTGGAATGAAAAGGAGCAGTAGGGGGTGTTGAAACATAAAGGGGGGGGGGGGGGGGTTCTGTGTGTGCTTTGTTGTTTTGTTTTTTCTTGTGATACCTCGGTGATACCACTTCAAACTTTGACTTGTGGGTCTCTGGGAGTTGTAGTCTTAGTGGGCGCCAAGTGTCTTGTCAGAAGCCTCATATAAACTGCAACTCCCAGAGACCCACACAATTGAAAGT
Source organism: Eleutherodactylus coqui (assembly GCF_035609145.1). Lineage (NCBI taxonomy): Eukaryota > Metazoa > Chordata > Amphibia > Anura > Eleutherodactylidae > Eleutherodactylus > Eleutherodactylus coqui. Next base: position 340,135 of record NW_027102368.1, read on the forward strand.
TCCAGCCATTATGGAATACAGCAGGTTAGATTGTTCTTTGGGTTATCCAGTATGATTGATCTGTAGCGGAGTCATGGAGTTATAAAAGTCATACATCATGATATGATAGAGCGACATAAGCAGTGCATTCTTGAAGCATACTTTAGAAAAATGGCTGAGAAGAAGAAATGCTGTCAATATTAAAATGAATGCTGGAAATATGGATTCATCCCTTCTACAAACGGACAGCTTCCCTTGTGCCTTGTTCGTGAAAGGCATTTTCGATGAAAGCTATAAAGCCTTCGAAATTGAGTGATCACCTTGCTAAAATGCATTCAGAGAGGGTAAGCCGATTTCATTTTTCCAAGGTTTAAGGTCAAAGTTTGAGAACTGCAGCACTGCAGGCAAGCTGTTTGGAAAATCTGCTCACAATGCTGACAAAGGCATCCTTGATTCCTATAAAGTCTCTTTATTAAAAGCGCAATATGGCAAATCACATACTATTGCGGAAACACTTGTGTTACCCGCAGTTAAAGAGATTATCAGTACTATGCTGGGGCCTGACATGTGTGCCATGGTGAAATTGATTCTTGGAGTAATGACACCGTTCCAAGAAGGATTGACGAGATGGCTGCTGATGTGGAAGAACCGCTTTTGGACATGTTAAAGAACACAGAATTTGTAATGCAAATTGACGAGTCAATGGTTAGACACAATAAAGCATTGCTGCTAGCTGACATTTGTTTCATTAATCGGAATGGAGGTAGTGAAGGAACTGTTGTTTACCAGAAATTTAACCACCAACACAAAAGGCTCCTCTATATACAAAAGAGTGGAAGAATTTTTCCCCCCAAAACCCATCCCTTTAACAAATGTACTTACTTGTGCAACCGACAGAGCTGCATCCATGATTGGTCGATATCGCGGCTTTATAGCCCATTTAAAATGTGCTATACCTGGCATAATGGCAATCCGCTGTGTGATCCACCGGCAGCACCTTGTTGCTAAACATTTAAAGCCCTGCAGGCTCTGGACATAGCAGTTCCAGGCTGCCAGCTCCCGGAGGTAACTGACAACTACAGGAAGTCCCCTTCCACCACCCCCTCCCCTGTCCCCCTCCCCCCCCCCCCCCCCGGTACAAACGATCACATTAAAGTCAATGGAAAGTTTAAAAAAAAGTTAGTTTCAGGTCCCCTTGCCGGTCAAATGCGTAAGTAATGCTGAGGATACTCATGGGGCTGTGGTCCTTGGTCACAAAGTTAGTTTCACCTCCCGTCACGGATCTATACGTGTGATTTGGCAGTCAGAAGACGGCAACAAAAAATATTGTATCATTATAGAAGACATTTTATTATTAAAATGAGTAAAGATAAAAAATGTATATGCATCTGCGGGCTGTACCGAAAGTCATGCAGAAGTGGTCATAAATTCTTTATTAACTGATGCAGTTTGTTCAAATTGCACATGTAGTTGGAGAGACTCTTCCTCTATACGGGGGTTTCAGAATCTTGTCCTTCCTTGCAGGTGAGTAATGGATTCCAAGCAGAAACAACGTGCTGTCATTGAGTTCTTGACGAAGGAGGGGTGAAGGCTGTCCGACATCCACAGAAGGCTCTAGAATGCCACCATTGACAAGAGGTATGTTCACAGGTGGATGAAGAAGTTTACAGAAGGTGAAACCAGCACCGAAGACAAACCACACAGTGGGAGACCATCAACTGCGACCACTGACACGAATCGTCAGCGAGTGGATGAGAGAAGAAAAATAGTCCAGGCAGCATAAGATGAAGCAAACTTGGTTGTGGAGGAGTAAAGGATACAAGTTTGCTTCATCTTATGCTGCCTGGACTATTTATCTTCTCTTGGATGAATTGCTGCTCTTGATCCGGACCCTTTAAACTGGGCTCTGCATTTTTTCCCTCCTTGCCTTATGATATAGGCAAGTATTCACCAGGACACTTTGGTGGTCTTTAGTTGCTGCTGTGTGCATTATTTTTTCTGCAGTGAGTGGACGATTTGATTCGCGGCTGGGCTAATGGGTTGAGGCCAAACAGTGACCTCCAGGACTGCCAAGTCTGCCAATATTCCCAACTAGTAATAACACAATTATGTGTTACAAGTAAAAGTTAATCAATAATTTATCTGTGCACCAAAATGGATCTATTAGCCCCTTCTCCTATAAACAGTATATAAAAAGATTAAAATGGAATGTGTCGGCCCTGTAAAAATTGTAGAGGGTGATGGGGAGAAAGCAAATATGTGAAAAGGTTTTTCGCCAGTGCATTCACACACGAAAATAAAATGTTAGATGAAATGCAGTGTGATAGAGGATCCCTATTATTACTGAGCCCACTGTGTGTGTGGGGGGGGGGGGGGGGGGAGGGGGGGGCACGATTACCACTGAGACCAATACAGGGGACAGTATTACTACTGAGGCCACTGAGGGTCACTGTTATTACTGAGACCAATAGAGGGGACAGTATTACTACTGATGTCAATACAGAGGACAGTATTACTACTGAGGCCACTGTGGGGGTTACTGTTACTGCTGAGGCCAATATATATGACATTATTGCTACTGAAGCCACTGTGGGGGTCACTATTATTACTGTGGCTGATATAAAGGACACTATTTCTACTGGGGCTTATGTAGGGGACACTTACTACTGACGCCACTATAAAGGTCACTATTAATACTGAGGCTAATACAGGGGACAGTATTACTACTGAGGCCTCTGTGGGGGTCACTATTACAAGTGAGGCAGATACAGGGGACAATATTACTACTAACGCCACTGAAGGGGTCTAGGGTTCTAGAGTCGCAGGTTCTAGAGTCGCGGGTTTTAGATTCACGGGTACTGGGGTTCTAGAGTCGCAGGTTCTAGAGCCGCGGGGTTTAGGGTTCTAGAGTCGCGGGTTCTGGAGTCGCGGGTTTTAGGGTTCTGTAGCCGCGGGTTTTTTAGGTTTCTGGAGTCGCGGGTTTTGGGCTTCTAGAGTCGCGGGTTTTGGGGGTTTAGAATCACGGATTCTAAAATCGTAAGTTTTAAGGTTCTAAAATCACAGGTTCTAAAATTGCAGGTTCTAGGGTTCTAAGGTAGCAGGTTCTAAGGTTCTAGAGGCGCGGGGCTTCTAGAGGCGCGGGGCTTCTAGAGGCGCGGGGCTTCTAGAGGCGCGGAGGTTTTAGAGCCTAGGAGGTTTTAGAGGCGCGGGTTCTATGGGTCTAGAGGCGCGGGTTCTAGGGGTCTAGAGGTGCGGGTTCTAGGGTCGCGGGCCTGGATGGTGGTGGTGATAGTGGCAGTTGGAGGAGAAGGGATGAACAGGTGGAAAAGTAAGGGGGGGCTGAATACTTAGCTAGCTGGAGAGAAATCCTCACATTTCCACCAAATTATATATAGCTCCAGAACTCCAGCAGTGTGCGCCCCTGTGCTCACCTGTCTTTGGAAAGAAGAGAAGGGCTCCAATGTGGGAGGTGCCCTATGGCTGGTGGCTCATGGTCAAACTAACAGTTAACTGTGCCTCCTGGTCTTCTGAGGGTCGGCCAAGCTATAGAATGGTAATGCCAGTCTGTTCTCCCTCCTTGGTGGGGTAACAGGAAGAGTCTAGTGTCAGCCCTGTATTCCCAGATTAAGGAAAGTAACAACTGAAGACCAATGAGCGAAGAGGTCTGCCTCCTATGGACACTAAGCTAAAACGGTTAGCTTGGTGCCTGCAGGAGAGGTACCACGTTCTTCATATGTGTTCTTCAATGACATGGACAAGAAATGTACTAATGAAGGCTTAGCAATCCAGTGGGTGTGTCCGGACCCTGCATCTGCCCAAAGGATTTTTTTAAACCATGTCCCTCTGGCCTTTTGATTATTCCTTATGTCATCAACATGACTGTTCCAAACTCACTGTGCACAATTTATCTTGCAATGAGCGCATGTACAATTTCTTTTGGAGTGCTGTTGGTAGACCCCTCAGTTTCTACTGCACATACACCGCCTTGTATCGGACGTCCGAAACATTGCTTCTTTTGTATCGTGTTGGTGATGTAGGGGATGTCATCCACATCACTCAAAGACCAGTGGAGTGGAGGGCTTCGGGTGGCTGCGTCTGGCACACTCACTGGTCTGTTAAGCCCTCATTAGAATATGGTGCGGAAGCTTTACAAAGTACTTTTCCTATTATAGGGCTGGTTTAATAGATGGAAAACAGGTGACAAGTTCCCTTTAAGATATCATTAAAAGATCATACCAACAGTTGCATGCAGCCAAGAGATGTAAGGGTACTTGTGGGTTATCTGTCAGCAGTTTTTACATTAATTTCACTAATACATATGTGTAAAGAAAACCACTATTTATTTCTTAAACTCTTTTTATTTCTCCAAAACATAAATATTTATAATATTATTCAGGTGATATAAACACAGCAATAGGCCGTCTGCAGATGGGCGGAAATTCCGCGGCGGGATTCCCCGCAGAATCTCCGCCCGTACACGCCTGCATAGGATTGCATTACAATATGCAATCCTATGCAGACGGCCGCGGTTTGTCTGCGCAAAATCCCGTGCAGAAAACAAACCGTGGCATGCTCTAACGAGCCCCGCACAGAAACGTCACTTACCGGCCGCCGGCTCCGCTCTGTGCATGCGCTGGCTGCCCGGCAGCCGGGACATGAAAAAGCCGGAGCTGCAGGAGCGGGTGAGTTCGGCGCTGCTCTCTGCAGGCGCTCAGGTTGGGTCCGGCTGCAAGAATTCTCGCAGCAGGATCCGACCCGGCCGTCTGCAGGCGGCCATAGCCTGCAAGGTAGCATCGAATGGGTCTATTAAAAAAGTGGTGACATATATAACCCACAAATACCGATGTATGTTTGAAGGTTTACATTTGGTTTTTGTACCGTTTCGCTTTTTGGTGGCTGACAGCATGTTGGGGATAGTTTTATGGGTAGACAATATGTTGATTCATAAATGTTCCTGGACAAATGACTGCAATCTTCACAATGACCACTAGATGCCGCTACAGTATAAGGTATTCTACAACCTGGCCACCAAACCACATTTTGAGTTGTGCCATCTTGTTCAGTATCTGCATCTTGTGCTTCAAGAAACATATTTGCTGTCTGTTAAAACTAATTAGGCAAACAAAAAATTGTACAGTTATTTTAGTGAAATGCATTTCTTGCACAAATAACCCAGTAATCGTATTTGTTTCTCCTAGTGGAGATGGAACGATGGGAGTGTTCAACATAAAGAGACGCAGGTTGGAGTTGCTTTCAGAATACCAGAGTGGAGACTTGACATCTGTAGCTATAATGAAGGTTGGTTGTGCATTGATTTCTGAAATACCTTAAAGTTCTTTTAAGATGCCCGCTGTATCCCTGTGCCAAGTGGCACATAAAACATTCTTCCGTTTGTATAAGAAAAGCAATGCTGCTCCGACCCCTGTGTAGTATTAAACTCAATGAGAGCTGCATCTGCACTTACAAGCATGGGTCTTACACTCCACACCCCTGTGTCTAGCGGTGCTGACAGCAGCCGTCCAATAAGCTGATCGGCTGGGGTCCCGAGTGGTGTACCCCAAATATTGATTATCTATTTCCCTGGAAACTCCCTTTGTCTTTCCTGATAAGTTTTGTTCTTGAGACCTCCCACCATTTTTGTAGCCCGTCTTTGGACTTGTTCTGTTTTGACAATGTCTTTCTGTAGGTGAGGTCTCCAGAACTGGACACTCCACTAAATTGCTTATTTATACAGAATTTCAAACCTTCTTACAAAGATTCGTGCCCAAACATAAGGCTGAGTAAAGATGCAACCTCCTTAATCTTGTGCGACAGCAATCGCTGTACTGGTATTTCTTATCAAGGCGGCTGCCAACTTTTTGTGCTACTTGCCATAATGACACAGTGGACTTGTACTTGTAAAACAGGACCGCAGCCTGAGCCAATCACAGCATTCTCTTGCTGGAGGCGGGGTATTCAACCCACATTACCAGGAAGAGAATGATCGCTCAGCGCTGAGGACGACATGGAAGACTGCCGGAGCGCCTGGAGAGCAGCGAGAGGGACCGGGACAGCGCCTGCTAGGTAAGTATTAAGACACCCCTGAAAATAAGACACTGTGCCTCTTTTGGGGCAAAAATTGTCTTATTTTTGGAGAAACTCGGTAGAAAGCTCGGTGCTAAATAGGTGGAAGGGGAGAAACTCCATTATAGTGCATAGCACTCCATATTATGTTATGGATTAGCTACGTTTTATGGCTCCTTCACACAGATGCTCGCCGTTTTGGTCCGTGAAATATGCAGTGTTTTCATAGACCGACGCTGTGTGCAGTCACTGCCGATTTGTACCTTCTTGCATTTCATTGTATTTCGTACGTGAACACAGTGAATACACGTACAAAAATACAAGTAGGTCTCATTGATTTTTCCTGCCTTAATGCGTAAATATGCAGTAAATAGCATGAGTATTTAAGCGATCCAGTTACCGTTAACCCCTTCCCACTCCAGCACATACATTTACGTCCTGGAGGGTCGGGGGGGCGACCTCTCTTCATACAGCGCGGGCGTCAGCTGTTTATTACAACTGACACCCACGGTCAATAGTTGCAATCGGCCATATGGCCATCCGCGGCTATTAACCTTTTAAATGTCGCTGTCAATTCTGACAGCAGTATTTAATTCCCCCGAACAGTGTTTCGGGGTCCTGTACGCCCCCCCTGCAGTGGGATCAGAGGAGCCGTGCAGGTTTCATGGCTGCCGGGGGCCTTCTGATAGGCCCCAGGGCTGCCTTGAGAGACTGCCTATCAAGCCATCCTCGTGGGGTGGCTTGATAGGCTGCCTGTCAGAATTCAGTATGACGTAATGCTATAGCATTACGTCATACTACAGGAGCGATCAAAGCATCGCATGTTGTAGAAAGGTTAAAAAAAGATCAATAAAGTTTTATTAATTGTAATTTAAAAAAAGTAATAAGTTTCAATCACCCCCCTATTGCTATATGTATATTAAAAAAAATCAAAATCATAAAAGAAAAATACCTATTTCATATCGTCTCATCCGGAAAAGTCAGATCTATCAAAGTAGCACATTATTTACCCCGTACGGTGAACATCGTCCGAAAAAAAAATAAAGAACGCCAAAAATGCACTTTTTTAGTTACCCTGTCTCCCAGAAAAAATGCAATAAAAAGCGATCAAAAAGTCGTATTTATTCCAAATCGGTACTAACGGAAACTACAGGACATCCCGCAAAATGAGTCCTTGCTCAACCACGCCGACGGAAAAATAAAAAAGTTATTGTGTGCAGAAGTGGCGGCAGAAAATAAGTGAAAAAAATTAAATGTCTTTGAAAAAAAATCGTACCGACCCATAGAATAAAGTTATGTCATTTTTGTTGCAGTTTGTGCGCCGTAGAAACAAGACGCACTGAAAGATGGCAGAATGTTGCTGTTTTTTTCATTTTACTCCACTTAGAATTTTTTAAAAGTTTTTCAGTACATTATATGGTACATTAAATAGGACCATTGAAAAATACAAGTCGTCCTGCAAAAAACAAGCCCTCCTACAGCGACGTCGATGGATAAATGAAGGAGTTACGATTTTTTTAAAGTGGGGAGGAAAAAAAAATGGGGGGGAAAAGGGGGCCGCGTCATTAAGGGGTTAATGGGCAATTTCAATCTGTAGTGCAGACAGAGTAGGACATGCTGTGATATATATTTTTTCCCACCCACATAACATACACGTTTCTGAATACCCCAATAGAAATCAGTGGTGTTTAAGCCGTCCTAATTACATGCATGAAAAGTATACACGTTATACGGAGCGCAAATACAGTCATGTGACCGAGCCCTTATGGACGGCCCGTTACAGGCAACCATAATGCTGATGTGGCCCTCGGTGACAATTAGTTTTGATACCCCTGATTTAAAGGGTAACTGTGTAAACAAACCATAGTGACATGTAAGGGTTCTGATCAATGGTAGGTCTATCAAACTATCATACTGGAAAGCGCTGCAGAATATGTTGGTGCTACACAAGTAACAATATTTATATATTTATATAGAAACCAACCATGCTTCCATACATAAGACAAACACATGATGGGAAAGTAAATGGAATGAATGTCTTGTGTAGGAAAATCGGGCTGAATTGTTATAAATAGGATAAATAATGTGTTTTCTGTGTAAAAATGTTCATGAACACAATTTAGTTTTTTTGCTGTGAAGTAATAAATGCAAAACCAGAATTAATTACTTTCATACATTTTTCTAGAGCCGTTAACATTTTGCCCAATCGAGTTATTGGCCCAGTGGGACAACATCCCGGAGAGCCCATAGAACAGCTAGCAAAGTGGAGAGATGGCAGATTCTTAGCCAGCTGTGCCCACGACCAGAAGGTGAAGTTCTGGGATGTGTCAAACATTGGCTCAATTATAGTGGATGCTTACCGGAAGCGGAAGAAAAACCGGCAGCTACAAGCCTTGAGCAAGAAGGCATTTGGAGGAGCTGATGACTTTTTACTGACTTGAAGGAAGACCAGGCAGAAGCTAAGGAAAAAGAGGATGAGGATGAAGAGGAGAGCGACAGCGATGACTCCGACAGTGATTAAACAGAAGTGTACTGGGCATGTGATGGACGTCGGAGTCCTCCGTCTATTAGACTGGACGCAGGCTGTGCATCTACCGGGGACAGTAATGCTACCAAGTCTTATTAACTCAGCGGAACAACAGAATACATATTTTATCTTCTGGCCATTTGTAACATTTGTAGAGGTGGCACAAGAGTAAACCCGCCATAACACAAGTCAGTGGGTGGCATCGCCGTGCCACCAGCCGTGATCACTTATGCCCCTGTAGCTACTAGCGCTATTTTGTATTGAACTGATCTCTTCACAAGCCTCTGTCCTGGTTCTGCTCTACCTACCCGTGCCTGTAGGTGTATGCCAGTAATCTACCTTATTATGTGGACAGGACTTGTACTTACCTAGAGAGGCGCACTCTATTGGCAAATTATTTTATTAAAGGTTTTACATGGAGACCAGAGGACATGGTAGCCGGGACGTCGTGTGCTAGAATGTTACGTCTGTTTACATTGTATCTGGCATGTAGAACATGCAGAAATAAAAGAAATGTGCTTCTCTCTGCCCGGACGCTGCCCAGCATTTACCATATAATATACATATGTACACGGGGTATATATATATGTGAGTGTGTAATATATATGGTGGAATGGAAGTTGACAAGTTAACTTAGATTGGATTTCTGGCTACTGGAAGAAGCGGTGCAAACATCAACCCATCGCATGCAAAAGATTCCACTGCAGAATGTGGTTTGGCCCTGGGTGCTGGCCACAATGGCTGGAAGTAGAGTAATGTCAAGTGGAATCGGAGCTCATGATGAAGCATTAAAAAGTGTGCAGAGAATAGAAGTACAAACTGTAGTGCTGCTACTGGAAACCCCAATATAGTACTTGCCGTACTGCCACCAAATGCTCATTCCAGTGTTCCCCAGCCTGCTAAAAGGCGACCTTAAAGGGGTTTTCCAGTGAATTACTATTGATGAGCTATCATCAGAATAGGTCATCAATAGTTGATCGGCTGGGGTCCACCGCTCGGGACCCCGACCAATCAGCTTGAGCGGCCACATGCTGTCAGCGCCGCAATAACACTTTATAGTGGCCGTTGCTTGTAATCGCAGGTACGCCTCCCATTGATTTCAGTGAGAGCCATGCCTGCAGTTACGAGCGCCGGCCACTACATAGAGGTCAGCATGGAGACTACCACTCCGACCTCTGTGTTATTGTGGCGCCGACAGCATGCGGCCACTCAAGCTCATCAGTCGGGGTCCCAAACGGTGAACCTAAGCCGATCAACTATGAATGACCTATCCTTATTGATAGATTATCAATAGTATTTCACTGGAAAACCCCTTTAACCCCTTAAAGACCAGCCCATAGTGTTTTTACATCCTGCCCAAGTGGGCTTTATTCTCTGAGGACGTAAAAACGTGTCCTGCAGAGAATAAAGCCATGTGGGCTGTGGACGTGACAGCTCCATGCTGTCGGTGCCCGCAGCTGCGGGGCCCCCCCACCCCGGCATTGCGGTCGGCGCTATTCAATGGATAGCGCCGATCGCAATAAAGTGAAAAAAAGTTTTTAAAAAGTTAAAGATTCAGCTGCCCTGATGGGCGCCAGACGATGACGTCACGCGCATGCGCAGAAGCCCGGGGGCCCCCGGCAAATTCAAAATCTCCTGGCTCCCGGCTCCTGAAGGTAGCCTGGAACCAGGAGATGTTACTGGGGACCGCGGTGAGCGGCCCCCAGCCCCGTGATCGCCACTATCCAATGGATAGCGGCGATCACGAAAAAGTTTTAAAAAGTTTTGAAAAAAGTTTAAAAAGCTTACGTTTCATCTCCCCTCACGAATCATATCTGCGGACCTTACCCCAGCTTCTGCGCACACGCCTGTCGCCAAAATGGCGGACGTATGCGCAAAAGCTTTGGATTGCCAGGATAATTGAAATTCTCCCTGCTCCTGGCTACAAAACTGAGCCAAGAGCCTGGAGATTTCACGGGGGGCCGCGGTGAGCGGTTCATGGTCACATGTTCGCCGTTATACTATGGAAAAAGTTTTAAAAAAAATTGAAGTTTCATCTCCCCTCACCGATGCGATCGGTGAGAGGAGATGAAACTTTTTACCAGAGGTCTCCATATTTGAACCCCGACGCGATCCTCCTCCGTGAACTTACCCGGATTCTACACATGCGACCGCCGGCAAAATGCCGGACACATGCGCAGGAGTCGGGGAGCCCAGGAAACATAAAATCTCCGTGCTCTCAGCGACCAATGGTCGCCGAGAGCCTGGAGCAGTGACGGGTGGCCTCGTTGAGCGGTCCTCGGTCACGTAATAAAAAAGTAGCGATCTAACATAGGTCGGTCTCACATGACCGGATAGGAATTACGGATTCCGCATGCGTCTGATCCGCGGTAATACGCAGATCAATCGCATTTGATTACACAATTCCGCTCACATTAGTGGGTTGGAATTACGTAATCCACTCGCAGAAAAGAGAACGCAGCAGGTTCTATTTTACTCCGGATAGCCGCAACTTAGAGCCCATTGTGCTCCATGGTCATGGATATACCCGCAGCCCATACGCTACTACGTTGTATACGGGCTGCGGGTACCCGTGTCATCGCTAAGCAACGGTGCGGGAAATACAAGCAAAAAAAAAACCTGGACTGCGAATGAGGTCATTTGTGGGGGTTCTCTATTGTTTTGGGCGCTCAAGAACTCTACAATTGTGGTATAGGGCATAAAAGGCCTTCAAGCAAAATCTATGTTCTGAAAACCACCGATTACTCCTTTCATTTGGGCCCTGTTGTGCATGCGGACATAAGATTAGGGCTACAATGGGTATATTTCTAAAACCAGCACAAACAGGGGTATCCATTTTGGGGTGCAAGTCTTCATTTATATGTGTGCTGTACAAAAAAAGCTATTTTTAAAATGACAGAATTGCCCAAAAACAAAAATCACAATTTTTTCCTTTTTGCTTTGCTTGAATTTATTCAAAAACCGTGGGGTCAAAATACACAGTGCACCCCTAGATAAATTCGTTATGGGATCTAGTTTTCAAAATGGGGTCATTGTGGGGGGTTTCTTAGTTTTGGGCACTCAAGAACTCTACATGTGTGCTATGGGGCCTAAAAGGACTTCAAGCAAAATTTCTGTTCTGAAAGACACTGACTACTCCTTTCATTTTGGGCCCCATTGTGCACTCAGATATAAGATTAGGGCCACATTTGATATATTTTTGAACACAGGACAAACAGGGGGATCCATTTTGGGGTGTGAATCCTCATTTTCATGTAAACTATAGAAAAAAATATGTCTTTAAAATGACATGCTTGCAAAAATATGAAATTTTACTTTTTCTCCTCTAAATTGAATTAATTCCTGAAAAAAAACTGTTTGAGGCCAGTTTCGCATTTCCAAGAAACTTTCGCAGGATTTGTGCGTTGTGAGACTGACAAGTCGTGCGCAATTATAAACCCCATTGTTTTGAATGGAGTTATATACATGAGCGATGCCGTGCGGGTAAAACATATCGCTGCATGTCCTATCTTTTCGCGTTCCTCCATCACCAATTGATTTAAGTGGGACAGTAAAACACAGCACAGAGTGGGAAACACTTACCGATCCTCTAACACTGATTTTTACTTTTTTTTGCAAGAAAAACGCCTCTTATCATTGTGAAAGCCTGCGCTGGCGAGCGCGATATCGGGCCGAGTTAGTCTGAGGCCTTATTATTTTGTGGGACGAGTTGTATTTTTCAGTGGTAATATTTAATGTATCATATAAAGTAAAAGGTAAAGTCCCCTGGTGCGAGCACCGAGTCGTGACCGACTCTTAGGCCTCCCTCACACGTTTGCAGAAACGCAACATTTTTCCACGCTGCGTTTACTGCAGATTCCGCCCGGTTTCAGCAGCGCTGGCATACTTTACACAGCCAAGGATGCTAAAAAAAAAAAGCAATACTCACGTAGCCGCTGCAGTCCGGGTCGTGGCCACTGGTCTCTGCCACTGATCCGGGCTTCCCCTGCACTCACAAGTCTATTGCCGTAGGCCAGGTTTGAGAACCCCGCCTCCAGCAATAGAGTGCTGTAATTGGTTGTCGGCGCCCGGCAATGGAGCCAGTCATGTGTTCTTTCTCCGCCCTACAGTGTGGCCGTCTTATCCTGCAGGAAGACGGGCGCATCGGTGCCCGGATGCGCCCATGTGACTGAGCCCTAATACAGAAAACGTAAGTAGTTACAGTAAAAGACAAATGCGTGTCATTGTATGTAGTAGATTGTAGACAATATAAAGAAAACTAATAATATCATCACCCTCTATGAGCAGCTGGTATGTGAGGTGTTAATGTGGATATTACACCTCAGACCTGTAGATCCCCTCCCCATCCAGTCATTTTTTTTAAATGCCATAATAATAAAGGCCGCCTCAGTGATGAGTTATTAGTAGAGATGAGCGAGCATTTCCCATAGTGAGTACCTGCCCGCTCGAGAGAAAAGGTTCAGCTGCCGGCGCGGGTGACAGGTGAATTGCAGCAGAGAGCTGGAGGGAGCAAGGGGGAGAGAGAGATCGCCCCTCCGTTCCTCCCCGCTCTCCCCCACCGCTGGCAGCCGAACCTTTTCTCTCGAGCGGGCAGGTACTCGCTAAGGGCAATGCTCGCACATCACAAGTTATTAGGCTTCTGTATAAAGCACAGTACCAGTCATTAAATGGTTAATTATCGGTGGCTTCAAGTGAATGAGGCCTTGGTGATAAACACCTGCAGTAACCATGGCAACTGTGATGTCATCCATAGCTAGGGCTATGTCATAAGGAACCCATCCATGAAAACTCCATGACGGAAGGGTTTACGGCCAGATGCAGCGCCGTGCTTGGTGTGTCTGGAGACCTGGAGCTTCACCATCTGTGAGGGAGGAGGGGACGCCCGCCTAGCCAGCCAGATCAGCCATATTTACCTAGCCAGCCCGATCAGCCATAACTGCGCAGCCAGATCATGTCTATTATCCCTAGCGATCCAAGGGGTGACAGATGCTGCAGCCAGATCTCCGTCATATCCAGTATCCGCTGCCCGGAGAGGTCACATTTGGATATCTCCATTAGGCATCACATGGGGCCTCTGCTTTGCCCTCGCCTTCTTTACTAATAACTATCATATCTTCTTTTCTAGGATGTATTGCTGTAAATGTGATAAAATGTATAAAATCTGCAGGTAAATCTTGGCATTAACCCCCTAAGCCCGGAGGGAGGGCCGTCCTCCAGCCATGGCTCCCCAGAGGTTTCCTCCACAGGGGGTTTTTCCTCTCCTGAGTGCTGAACGATGACTCTTCGTGAGTCGGAGGTGCGCCATTTTTAGTGTTTGATCTTACATGTGGAACAATGAAAAAAATGTCATTTCAAATAAAATGTTGTCAATTTAACACAAATGACCGTGTCTTGTGTGTTTGTTTCACAAGCTTTGGTTCGGGTGAGGCATTTGGGACTCAAGATTCATCACATATGGCACAATGATAAAGCCGGACACCCAGTAGGGGCATCTTTAATTCGGATTTATCTGCTCTGCGTTGAAGTCCCTAGCCAAAAATGCAGTCCGGGATAGAACCTCATCCTGTTTTGCCTCTGTGATCTGATCTAGTTTGGTGGCCATAACCAGCAGAGGGATCTGGTTGACTGGGTGGGATTAGGGGTGCGATTGGGTGAGATTAAAGGTGGGGCTACAGGGGAGATTGGGTGGCATTAGAGGTGTGATTGGGTGGGATTAGAGGTGGGATTCGGTGGGATTATAGGGGAGATTAGGTGGGATTAGAGATGCAATTGGGTGGGCGTATAGGTAAGATTGGATGGGGTTACAGATGCGATTGGGTAGGGTTAGAGGTGGGATTCGGTGGGGTTTCATGTGAGATTGGGTGGGGTTAAAGGTGAGATTGGGTGGGGTTACAGGAGCAATTGGGTGGTTTTAAGGGTGATATTAAAAGTGGGATTACAGGTGAGATTGGGTGGGGGTAGAGGTGCGATTGGATGGGGTTACAGGTGCGATTGGCAGGGGTTAGAGGTGCGATTGGCTGGGATTAGAGGTGTGATTGGGTGGGGTTACAAGTGAGATTGGTTGGTGTTACAGGTGCAATTTGGTAGGATTAGAGGTGTGGTTGGGTGGGGTTAGAGGTGCGATTAGGTGGAGTTAGAGGTGAGATTGGATGGGGTTACAGATGCGATTGAGTTGGGTTAGAGGTGTCATTGGGTGGAGTTAGAGGTGCAATTGGGTAGGCTACAGATGAGATTGGGTCGGATTAGATGTGAGATTAAGTGGGTTCAGAGGTGCGATTGGGTGGGTTTAGAGGTGCGATTAGGTGGAGTTAGAGGTGAGATTGGATAGGGTTACAGATGCGATTGAGTGGGGTTAGAGGTGCCATTGGGTGGGCTACAGATGAGATTGGGTCGGATTAGATGTGAGATTGGGTGGGGTTACAGGTGAGATTGCGTTTGGTTAGAGGTGCGATTGGGTGGGGCTAGAGGCGAGATTCGGTGGCCTTGCAGGTGCGATTAGGTGGGGTTAGAGGTGCGATTAGGTGGGTTTACAGGTAAGATTGGGTGTGGTTAGAGGTAAAATTGGGTGGGGCTACAGGTGAGATTGGGTGGGGTTAGAGGTGCGATTGGGTGGAGTTAAATGTGAGATTGGGTGCGGTTACAGGTGCGATTGAATGGGGCTAGAGGTGTGAGATTGGGTGGAATTACAGGAGCAATTGGGTGGGTTTACAGGTGAGATTGGGTGTGGTTAGAGGTGAGTATGGGTGGGGCTAAGGTAAGATACAGGTATGGGTGGGGCTACAGGTTAGAGGTGCGATTGGGTTGGGTTACATGTGAGATTGGGTGGGATTGAAGGTGCGATTGGGTGGGGTTACAGGTGAGATTGGGTGAAGTTAGAGGTGCGATTAGGTGGGGTTACAGTGCGAATTGGGTGGGGTTAGAGGTGCAATTAGGTAGGCTTACAGTGGGGACTGGGTGGGATTATAGGTGGGATTGGGTGGGTTTAGAGGTGAGATTGGGTGGGGTTAGAGGTAAAATTGGGTGGGGCTACAGGTGAGATTGGGTGAGGTTAGAGGTGCGATTGGGTGGGTTTACAGGTGATATTGGGTGAGTTTAGAGGTGCAATTGAGTGGGGTTAGAGATGGAATTGGGTGGGATTAGAGGTGTGATTGGGCGAGGTTACAGGTGGGATTGGGTGGAGTTTCAGGTGCGATTAGGTGGGGTTAGAGGTGCGATTGGGTGGGGTTAGAGGTGCGATTGGGTGGGGTTAGAGGTGCGATTGGGTAGGGTTACATGTGAGATTGGGTGGGATTGGAGGTGCGATTGGGTGGGTTTACAGGTGATATTGGGTGAGTTTAGAGGTGCAATTGGGTGGGGTTAGAGTTGGAATTGGGTGGGGTTAGAGGTGTAATTGGGCGAGGTTACAGGTGAGATTGAGTGGGGTTTCAGGTGCGATTGGGTGGGGTTAGAGGTGCGATTGGGTGGGGTTACAGATAAGATTGGGTGGGGCTGCAGGTGCTATTGGGTAGGTTTACATTTGAGATTGGTTGGGATTGGAGGTGTGATTGTGCGGGGTTAAAGGTGAGTTTGGGTGTTTTTAAAGGTGCAATTAGATGGGGTTATAGTTGGAATTGGGTGGGGTTAGAGGTGCGATTAGGTGGGGTTACGTGGGAGACTGGGTGGGATTATAGGTGGGATTGGGTGGGTTTACAGGGGAGATTGGGTGTGCTTAGAGGTGAGATTGGGTGAAGCTACCGGTGCGACTGCGTAGGGTTACATGTGAGATTGGGTGGGTTTGAAGGTGCAATTGGGTGGGGTTACAGGTGATATTCGGTGAGGTTAGAGGTGCGATTAGGTGGGGTTACAGTTAGAATTGGGTGGGGTTAGAGGTGTGATTGGGTGGGGTTACAAAGGAGACTGGGTGGGATTATAGGTGGGATTGGTTGGGGTTACAGGGAAGATTGGGTGAGATTAGAGGTGCGATTGGGTGGGGCTACAGGTGAGATTGGGTGGGGTTAGAGGTGCGATTGGGTACGGTTACATGTGAGATTGGGTGGGATTGGAGATGGGATTGGGTGGGATTGGAGGTGGGATTGGGTGGGTTTACAGGTGAGATTGGGTGTGCTTAGAGGTGAGATTGGGTGAAGCTACCGGTGCGACTGCGTAAGGTTACATGTGAGATTGGGTGGGTTTGGAGGTGCAATTGGGTTGGGTTATAGGTGATATTCGGTGAGGTTAGAGGTGCGATTAGGTGGGGTTACAGTTAGAATTGGGTGGGGTTAGAGGTGTGATTGGGTGGGGTTACAAAGGAGACTCGGTGGGATTGTAGGTGGGATTGGTTGGGGTTACAGGGAAGATTGGGTGAGATTAGAGATGCGATTGGGTGGGGCTACAGGTGAGATTGGGTGGGGTTAGAGGTGCGATTGGGTACGGTTACATGTGAGATTGGGTGGGATTGGAGGTGCGATTGGGTGGGGTTACAGGTGATATTGGGTGAGGTGAGAGGTGCAATAGGGTGGGGTTACAGTTGGAATTGGGAGGGTTTAGAGGTGCGATTGGGTGAGCTTACAGGTGAGATTGGGTGGGGTCACAGGAGAGATTGGGTGTGCTTAGAGGCGCGATTGGGTGGGGCTACAGGTGAGATTGGGTGGGGTTAGAGGTGCAATTGGGTATGGTTACATGTGAGATTGGGTGGGATTGGAGGTGCGATTGGGTGGGTTTACAGGTGATATTGGGTGAGTTTAGAGGTGCAATTGGGTGGGGTTAGAGTTGGAATTGGGTGGGGTTAGAGGTGTAATTGGGCGAGGTTACAGGTGGGATTGGGCGAGGTTACAGGTGGGATTGGGCGAGGTTACAGGTGGGATTGGGTGGGGTTTTAGGTGCGTTTGGGTGGGGTTAGAGGTGAAATTGGGTGGGGCTGCAGGTGATATTGGGTAGGTTTACATTTGACATTGGTTGGGATTGGAGGTGTGATTGTGTGGGGTTAAAGGTGAGTTTGGGTGTGTTTAAAGGTGCAATTAGATGGGGTTACAGTTGGAATTGGGTGGGGTTAGAGGTGCGATTAGGTGGGCTTACGTGGGAGACTGGGTGGGATTAGAGGTGGGATTGGGTGGGTTTACAGGTGAGATAGGGTGTGCTTATAGGTAAGATTGGGTGGGGCTACAGGTGAGATTGGGTGGGGTTAGAGATGCGATTGGGAGTGGTTAGAGGTGAGATTGCGAGTGGTTAGAGGTGAGATTGCGAGTGGTTAGAGGTGCGGTTGCGTGAAGTTAGAGGTGTGATTGGGTGGGGTTAGAGGTGCAATTGGGTGGGTTCTACAGGAGCGATTGAGTAGGGTTACATGTGAGATTGGCTGGGATTGGAGGTGAGATTGAGTGGGGTTAGAGGTGCAATTGGGTGAGGTTTGAGGTGCGATTAGGTGGGGTTACAGGTGAGAATGAGTAGGGTTACAGGTGCAATTGGGTGAGGTTACAGGTGAGATTGAGTGGGGTTAGAGGTGCAATTTGGTGAAGTTAGAGGTGCGATTGGGTAAGTTTAGAGGTGCAATTGGGTGGGGTTACAGGTAAGATTGGGTGGAGCTGCAGGTGAAATTGTGTGGTGTTAGAGGTGCTATTGGGTAGGTTTATATTTGAGATTGGTTGGGATTGGAGGTGCGATTGTGTGGGGTTAAAGGTGATATTGGGTGAGGTTAGAGGTGCGATTGGGTGGGGTTTCAGGTGTGATTAGGTGGGATTAGAGGAGCGATTGGGTGGGGTTAGAGGTGCGATTGGATGGGGTTACATGTGAAATTGGGTGGGGTTACAGGTGCGATTGGGTGGGGTTACATGTGAAATGTGATGTGACAGCGCTACTAATTGCATGTATGTGAATCCCATGCTTTCCAATGGGTTCTGTCACATTAGTGATGTTTTGAGAAAAAAACGCGTGATGCTAAAACATTTTTATGATTTGTGATGATTTGTAGCCCATGTTTCCTTATGAAGCCTACCTTTTTGTTGCATTGCACCGAGCGAAAAAGTGGTTTTCGTGCAGTGCGATGCAACTTTTACAATAGGAAATCCTACTGTAAAAGCCCTAAAATAAGCCCTGGCTTCATAAAAAAATATAATACATCATCTAACAGGCGCTTTCTTTTTTTTTATGCAGCCAGGGCTTTTTTTTCGGTGTTGGGCATATATTTCAACCCCCCCCCCCCCCTCCCCGAAAATAGCGACACACAATCATGATATCACCATGAGAAAAAGCAGCGATATCACAGAGAACATTGGTGCGCTATTGCTGCGATATCGCTGTCGCCCGTGTGAAAGAGGCCTAACAAGTTGGGGTGTATGGAAAATAAACCCAAACCAAAAACAATGTGGCCCCAAAAGAACAACACCAAACAGTAGAAAATGCCGGCATCATAAAAAACGGAATGCTATTTTCCTAGGTTTTTATTCAGCAGACCATCTGAAGGAGCCCGACGGGGTGTCTGACACTGAGGATGGGTTCTCACACGCCGGATTTCTGGCGGAAATCTTGCAGTTTAGCCACAGCAAAAAAACGCGAGATTTCCGCCGGGAAAAGCGCTGCTTCAAAACCGGCGGCACTTAGAGCATGGCCACAGCGTAATTAAAAGAAAAAATGGACATCCTGTAGCTGGCAAATCCGCGCTGCAGTGCCGGTTTCTGCTGACTTTGCAGCGATGGATTCGCCATCCTGTGTGCACGAGATTTCTGAGAAATCTTGTCCACATCGCTGGCTAATCCCGGGATTAGCGCCCGCAAGCGGACTTGCCGCGGCAATATTCCGGATGGAATTTCCACAGCAAATCCGCCCCATCTGAACCCAGGAAGTAAATGGAAAACAAAGCCAAACCAAAAACAATTTGGCACCAAAAGAAAAACACCAAACAGTAGAAAATGCCGGCATCATAAAAAAACAGAATGCTATTTTTCTAGGTTTTTGTTCAGCAGACTTCCTGCAGGAGCCCGGCGGGGTGTCTGACACTGAGGATGGGTTCTCACACGCCGGATTCTTGGTGAAAATGTTGCAGTTTTGCCACAGTGAAAAACCGCGAGATTTCCGCCGGGAAAAAGCGCTGCTTCAAAACTTGCAACACTTAGCCGTGGATTTTGAAGCGGCCTGGCCGTTCGCTCTTTCGCTTCGGCCAGCACTCCCGGAGAGCGCGGCCGCAGCTTAATAAAATAAAAATGAACATGCTGCTGGTGAATCCGGGAAGCAGCGCCGGCTTCTGCCGGCTTTGCCACAACGGATTGGCCGTCCCGTGTGGACGAGATTTCTGAGAAATCTCGTCCACATGGCTGTCTAATCCCAGGATTAGCGGCCTCGGGTGGATTTGCAGCGGAGAAATTTCGGACAGAAGTTCCGCGGCAAATCCGCCCAGTGTGAACCCAGCCCTATGGTTGCACTCTGCCCTTCAGACCGTTGTCCTCCAGCTACAACTTACGATTTTTATAAACTATTTCAGCTTTCAGGGCTTATTCACACAAGCACATTTGCGCTGCGTATTAAGTGTGCAAAATTTGTGCGCCATTTTGTGTAAATAGAACCCATTCATTTCAATGGGTTCGTTCACTTGGGCGTATTTTGCTCATTCTTTAAGTTTGTGCAAAAATATATGCAGCATGTTCTATTTTGTTGTGTATTGCACACGAGAATATCACATAGCAAACTTAATCGCCCATTGAAATCAACGGGGGCCACGCTTGTGGGGGTTTTCTGCATGTGAGTGCAAAGTATATAGTGAAATACGCACACATGTGCTTAAAAACACCCAAATGTGCGCGTATTATGTCCGTGTGAAGTCAACCTGATGATTTTTTTATAATATTACATTATACCGTGATCGGATGGGCCCTCTATCAACCCTATCACAGGCATGGCTTGATAGGCACTCCCACCCAGACCACAGCCACAGGAAATCCACTCCATGTGAATATATCCTTAGGAGGGGAGTACACAGTGCAGCTGCAGCACCTAGCCAAACCACGGCTACAGCAAATCCACTACATGTGAATATATCCTTAGGATGGGAGTACACAGTGCAGCTGCCGCACCCGGCCAAACCACGGCCACACAAATCCACTACATGTGAATATATCCTTAGGGTGGGAGTACACAGTGCAGCTGCCGCACCCAGCCAAACCACGGCCACACAAATCCACTACATGTGAATATATCCTTAGGATAGGAGTATACAGTGCAGCTGCCGCACCCAGCCAAACCACGGCCACAGCAAATCCACTACATGTGAATATATCCTTAGGGTGGGAGTAAACAGTGCAGCTGCCGCACCCAGCCAAACCACGGCCACAGCAAATCCACTACATGTGAATATATCCTTAGGGTGGCAATACACAGTGCAGCTGCCGCACCCAGCCAAACCACGGCCACAGCAAATCCACTACATGTGAATATATCCTTAGGATAGGAGTACACAGTGCAGCTGCCGCACCCAGCCAAACCACGGCCACAGCAAATCCAGTACATGTGAATATATCCTTAGGGTGGGAGTACACAGTGCAGCTGCCGCACCCAGCCAAACCACGGCCACAGGAAATCCACTACATGTCAATATATCCTTACGATGGCAATACACAGTGCAGCTGCTGCACCCAGCCAAACCACGGCCACAGCAAATCCACTACATGTGAATATATCCTTAGGATGAGAATAGACAGTGCAGCTGCCGCACCCAGCCAAACCACGGCCACAGCAAATCCACTACATGTGAATATATCCTTAGGATGGGAGTACACAGTGCAGCTGCCGCACCCAGCCAAACCACGGCCACAGCAAATCCACTACATGTGAATATATCCTTAGGATGAGAATAGACAGTGCAGCTGCCGCACCCAGCCAAACCACGGCCACAGCAAATCCACTACATGTGAATATATCCTTAGGATGGGAATACACAGTGCAGCTGCCGCACCCATCCAGACCACGGCCACAGCAAATCCACTACATGTGAATATATCCTTAGGATGGGAATACACAGTGCAGCTGCCGCACCCAGCCAAACCACGGCCACAGGAAATCCACTCCATGTGAATATATCCTTAGGATGGGAGTACACAGTGCAGCTGCCGCACCCAGCCAAACCACGGCCACAGCAAATCCACTACATGTGTATATATCCTTAGGATGGGAATACACAGTGCAGCTGCCGCACCCAGCCAAACCACGGCCACAGCAAATCCACTACATGTAAATATATCCTTAGGATGGGAGTACACAGTGCAGCTGCCGCACCCAGTCAAACCACGGCCACACAAATCCACTCCATGTGAATATATCCTTAGGATGGGAGTACACAGTGCAGCTGCCGCACCCAGCCAAACCACGGCCACAGCAAATCCACTACATGTCAATATATCCTTAGGGTGGCAATACACAGTGCAGCTGCCGCACCCAGCCAAACCACGGCCACAGCAAATCCACTACATGTGAATATATCCTTAGGATGGGAATACACAGTGCAGCTGCCGCACCCAGCCAAACCACGGCCACAGCAAATCCACTACATGTGAATATATCCTTAGGGTGGCAATACACAGTGCAGCTGCCGCACCCAGCCAAACCACGGCCACACAAATCCACTACATGTGAATATATCCTTAGGATGGGAGTACACTGTGCAGCTGCCGCACCCAGCCAAACCGCGGCCACAGCAAATCCACTACATGTCAATATATCCTTACGATGGGAGTACACAGTGCAGCTGCATCACCCAGCCAAACCACGGCCACACAAATCCACTACATGTGAATATATCCTTAGGATGGGAATACACAGTGCAGCTGCCGCACCCAGCCAAACCACCGCACCCAGCAAATCCACTCCATGTGAATATATCCTTAGGGTGGGAATACACAGTGCAGCTGCCGCACTCAGCCAGACCACGGCCACAGCAAATCCACTACATGTCAATATATCCTTATGGTGGGAGTACACAGTGCAGCTGCCGCACCCAGCCAAACCACGGCCACACGAATCCACTACATGTGAATATATCCTTAGGGTGGGAATACACAGTGCAGCTGCCGCACCCAGCCAAACCACGGCACACAAATCCACTACATGTGAATATATCCTTAGGGTGGGAGTACACAGTGCAGCTGCCGCACCCAGCCAAACCACGGGCACAGCAAATCCACTACATGTGAATATATCCTTAGGGTGGGAATACACAGTGCAGCTGCCGCACCCAGCCAAACCACGGCCACACAAATCCACTCCATGTAAATATATCCTTAGGATGGCAATACACAGTGCAGCTGCCGCACCCAGCCAAACCACGGCCACACACATCCACTACATGTGAATATATCCTTAAGATGGGAGTACACAGTGCAGCTGCCGCACCCAGCCAAACCACGGCCACACATATCCACTCCATTTGAACATATCCTTAGGATGGGAATACACAGTGCAGCTGCCACACCCAGCCAAACCACGGCCACAGCAAATCCAGTATATGTGAATATATCCTTAGGATGGCAATACACAGTGCAGCTGCCTCACCCAGCCAAACCACTGCCACACAAATCCACTACATGTGAATATATCCTTAGGGTGGCAATACACAGTGCAGCTGCCGCACCCAGCCAAACCACGGCCACAGCAAATCTACTACTTGTGAATATATCCTTAGGGTGGGAATACACAGTGCAGCTGCCGCACCCAGCCAAACCACGGCTACACAAATCCACTACATGTGAATATATCCTTAGGGTGGCAATACACAGTGCAGGTGCCGCACCCAGCCAAACCACGGCCACACAAATCCACTACATGTGAATATATCCTTAGGGTGGCAATACACAGTGCAGCTGCCGCACCCAGCCAAACCACGGCCACAGGAAATCCACTACATGTGAATATATCCTTAGGACGGGAATACACAGTGCATCTGCCGCACCCAGCCAAACCATGGACACAGCAAATCCACTACATGTGAATATATCCTTAGTGTGGGAATACACAGTGCAGCTGCCGCACCCAGCCAAACTACGGCCACAGCAAATCCACTACATGTGAATATATCCTTAGGGTGGGAGTACAAAGTACAGCTGCAGCACCGAGCCAAACCACGGCCACAGCAAATCCACTACATGTGAATATATCCTTAGTGTGGGAATACACAGTGCAGCTGCCGCACCCAGCCAAACCACGGCCACACAAATCCACTACATGTGAATAAATCTTTAGGGTGGCAATACACTGTGCAGCTGCCGCACCCAGCCAAACCACGGCCACAGCAAATCCACTACATGTGAATATATTCTTAGGATGGGAATACACAGTGCAGCTGCCGCACCCAGCCAAACCACGGCCACAGCAAATCCACTACATGTGAATATATCCTTAGGGTGGGAGTACACAGTGCAGCTGCCGCACCCAGCCAAACCACGGCCACAGCAAATGCACTACATGTGAATATATCCTTAGGATGGGAATACACAGTGCAGCTGCCGCACCCAGCCAAACCACGGCCACAGCAAATTCACTACTAGTCAATATATCCTTAGGACGGGAATACACCATGCATCTGCCGCACCCAGCCAAACCATGGCCACACACATCCACTACATGTGAATATATCCTTAAGGTGGGAATACACAGTGCAGCTGCCGCACCCAGCCAAACCACGGCCACAGCAAATCCACTACTTGTGAATATATCCTTAGGGTGGGAATACACAGTGCAGCTGCCGCACCCAGCCAAACCACGGCCACAGCAAATCCACTACTTGTGAATATATCCTTAGGGTGGGAATACACAGTGCAGCTGCCGCACCCAGCCAAACCACGGCCACACATATCCACTCCATTTGAACATATCCTTAGGATGGGAATACACAGTGCAGCTGCCGCACCCAGCCAAACCACGGCCACAGCAAATCCACTATATGTGAATATATCCTTAGGATGGCAATACACAGTGCAGCTGCCGCACCCAGCCAAACCACTGCCACACAAATCCACTACATGTGAATATATCCTTAGGGTGGCAATACACAGTGCAGCTGCCGCACCTAGCCAAACCACGGCCACAGCAAATCCACTACTTGTGAATATATCCTTAGGGTGGGAATACACAGTGCAGCTCCCGCACCCAGCCAAACCACGGCCACAGCAAATCCACTACTTGTGAATATATCCTTAGGGTGGGAATACACAGTGCAGCTGCCGCACCCAGCCAAACCACGGCTACACAAATCCACTACATGTGAATACATCCTTAGGGTCGCAATACACAGTGCAGGTGCCGCACCCAGCCAAACCACGGCCACACAAATCCACTACATGTGAATATATCCTTAGGGTGGCAATACACAGTGCAGCTGCAGCACCCAGCCAAACCACGGCCACAGGAAATCCACTACATGTCAATATATCCTTAGGACGGGAATACACAGTGCATCTGCCGCACCCAGCCAAACCATGGCCACAGCAAATCCACTACATGTGGATATATCCTTAGTGTGGGAATACACAGTGCAGCTGCCGCACCCAGCCAAACCACGGCCACAGCAAATGCACTACATGTGAATATATCCTTAGTGTAGCAATACACAGTGCAGCTGCCGCACCCAGCCAAGCCACGGCCACACAAATCCACTACATGTGAATATATCCTTAGGGTGGCAATACGCAGTGCAGCTGCCGCACCCAGCCAAACCACGGCTACACAAATCCACTACATGTCAATATATCCTTAGGGTGGCAATACACAGTGCAGCTGCTGCACCCAACTAAAGCATGGCCACAGCAAATCCACTACATGTGAATATATCCTTAAGATGGGAATACACAGTGCAGCTGCGGCACCCAGCCAAACCACGGCCACACAAATCCACTACATGTGAATATATTCTTAGGATGGGAATAGACAGTACAGCTGCGGCACCCAGCCAAACCACGGCCACACAAATCCACTACATGTGAAAATATCCTTAGGATGGCAATACACAGTGCAGCTGCCTCACCCAGCCAAACCACTGCCACACAAATCCACTACATGTGAATATATCCTTAGGGTGGCAATACACAGTGCAGCTGCCGCACCCAGCCAAACCACGGCCACAGCAAATCTACTACTTGTGAATATATCCTTAGGGTGGGAATACACAGTGCAGCTGCCGCACCCAGCCAAACCACGGCTACACAAATCCACTACATGTGAATATATCCTTAGGGTGGCAATACACAGTGCAGGTGCCGCACCCAGCCAAACCACGGCCACACAAATCCACTACATGTGAATATATCCTTAGGGTGGCAATACACAGTGCAGCTGCCGCACCCAGCCAAACCACGGCCACAGGAAATCAACTACATGTCAATATATCCTTAGGACGGGAATACACAGTGCAGCTGCCGCACCCAGCCAAACCATGGCCACAGCAAATCCACTACATGTGAATATATCCTTAGGATGGGAATACACAGTGCAGCTGCCGCACCCAGCCAAACTACGGCCACAGCAAATCCACTACATGTGAATATATCCTTAGGGTGGGAGTACAAAGTACAGCTGCAGCACCGAGCCAAACCACGGCCACAGCAAATCCACTACATGTGAATATATCCTTAGTGTGGGAATACACAGTGCAGCTGCCGCACCCAGCCAAACCACGGCCACACAAATCCACTACATGTGAATATATCTTTAGGGTGGCAATACACTGTGCAGCTGCCGCACCCAGCCAAACCACGGCCACAGCAAATCCACTACATGTGAATATATTCTTAGGATGGGAATACACAGTGCAGCTGCCGCACCCAGCCAAACCACGGCCACAGCAAATCCACTACATGTGAATATATCCTTAGGGTGGGAGTACACAGTGCAGCTGCCGCACCCAGCCAAACCACGCCACAGGAAATCCACTACATGTCAATATATCCTTAGGAGGGTAGTACACAGTGCAGCTGCCGCACCCAGCCAAACCACGCCACAGGAAATCCACTACATGTCAATATATCCTTAGGAGGGTAGTACACAGTGCAGCTGCCGCACCCAGCCAAACCACGGCCACACACATCCACTACATGTGAATATATCCTTAAGGTGGGAATACACAGTGCAGCTGCAGCACCCAGCCAAACCACGGCCACAGCAAATGCACTACATGTGAATATATCCTTAGGATGGGAATACACAGTGCAGCTGCCGCACCCAGCCAAACCACGGCCACAGCAAATTCACTACTAGTCAATATATCCTTAGGACGGGAATACACCATGCATCTGCCGCACCCAGCCAAACCATGGCCACACACATCCACTACATGTGAATATATCCTTAAGGTGGGAATACACAGTGCAGCTGCAGCACCCAGCCAAACCACGGCCACAGCAAATCCACTACATGTGAATATATCCTTAGGGTGGGAGTATACAGTGCAGCTGCCGCACCCAGCCAAACCACGGCCACACACATCCACTATATGTGACTATATCCTTAAGATGGGAGTACACAGTGCAGCTGCCGCACCCAGCCAAACCACGGCCACACATATCCACTCCATTTGAACATATCCTTAGGATGGGAATACACAGTGCAGCTGCCGCACCCATCCAAACCACGGCCACAGCAAATCCACTATATGTGAATATATCCTTAGGATGGCAATACACAGTGCAGCTGCCTCACCCAGCCAAACCACTGCCACACAAATCCACTACATGTGAATATATCCTTAGGGTGGCAATACACAGTGCAGCTGCCGCACCCAGCCAAACCACGGCCACAGCAAATCCACTACTTGTGAATATATCCTTAGGGTGGGAATACACAGTGCAGCTGCCGCACCCAGCCAAACCACGGCCACAGCAAATCCACTACTTGTGAATATATCCTTAGG
Organism: Eleutherodactylus coqui; assembly: GCF_035609145.1. Taxonomy (NCBI): domain Eukaryota; kingdom Metazoa; phylum Chordata; class Amphibia; order Anura; family Eleutherodactylidae; genus Eleutherodactylus; species Eleutherodactylus coqui. Next base: position 367,560 of record NW_027102368.1, read on the forward strand.
GTGGGAATACACAGTGCAGCTGCCGCACCCAGCCAAACCACGGCCACACATATCCACTCCATTTGAACATATCCTTAGGATGGGAATACACAGTGCAGCTGCCGCACCCAGCCAAACCACGGCCACAGCAAATCCACTATATGTGAATATATCCTTAGGATGGCAATACACAGTGCAGCTGCCGCACCCAGCCAAACCACTGCCACACAAATCCACTACATGTGAATATATCCTTAGGGTGGCAATACACAGTGCAGCTGCCGCACCCAGCCAAACCACGGCCACAGCAAATCCACTACTTGTGAATATATCCTTAGGGTGGGAATACACAGTGCAGCTCCCGCACCCAGCCAAACCACGGCCACAGCAAATCCACTACTTGTGAATATATCCTTAGGGTGGGAATACACAGTGCAGCTGCCGCACCCAGCCAAACCACGGCTACACAAATCCACTACATGTGAATACATCCTTAGGGTCGCAATACACAGTGCAGGTGCCGCACCCAGTCAAACCACGGCCACACAAATCCACTACATGTGAATATATCCTTAGGGTGACAATACACAGTGCAGCTGCAGCACCCAGCCAAACCACGGCCACAGGAAATCCACTACATGTCAATATATCCTTAGGACGGGAATACACAGTGCATCTGCCGCACCCAGCCAAACCATGGCCACAGCAAATCCACTACATGTGGATATATCCTTAGTGTGGGAGTACACAGCGCAGCTGCCGCACCCAGCCAAACCACGGCCACAGCAAATCCACTACATGTGAATATATCCTTAGTGTAGCAATACACAGTGCAGCTGCCGCACCCAGCCAAACCACGGCCACACAAATCCACTACATGTGAATATATCCTTAGGGTGGCAATACGCAGTGCAGCTGCCGCACCCAGCCAAACCACGGCCACACAAATCCACTACATGTCAATATATCCTTAGGGTGGCAATACACAGTGCAGCTGCTGCACCCAACCAAACCATGGCCACAGCAAATCCACTACATGTGAATATATCCTTAAGATGGGAATACACAGTGCAGCTGCGGCACCCAGCCAAACCACGGCCACACAAATCCACTACATGTGAATATATTCTTAGGATGGGAATAGACAGTGCAGTTGCCGCACCCAGCCAAACCACGGCCACACAAATCCACTACATGTGAATATATCCTTAGGGTGGCAATACACAGTGCAGCTGCCGCACCCAGCCAAACCACGGCCACAGCAAATCCACTACATGTGAATATATTCTTAGGATGGGAATAGACAGTGCAGCTGCCGCACCCAGCCAAACCACGGCCACACAAATCCACTACATGTGAATATATCCTTAGGGTGGCAATACACTTTGCAGCTGCCGCACCCAGCCAAACCACGGCCACAGCAAATCCACTACATGTGAATATATTCTTAGGATGGGAATACACAGTGCAGCTGCCGCACCCAGCCAAACCACGGCCACACAAATCCACTACATGTGAATATATCCTTAGGGTGGGAGTACACAGTGCAGCTGCCGCACCCAGCCAAACCACGGCCACAGCAAATGCACTACATGTGAATATATCCTTAGGATGGGAGTACACAGTGCAGCTGCCGCACCCAGCCAAACCACGGCCACAGCAAATCCACTACATGTGAATATATCCTTAGGGTGGGAGTACACAGTGCAGCTGCCGCACCCAGCCAAACCACGGCCACAAGAAATCCACTACATGTGAATATATCCTTAGGATGGGAATACACAGTGCAGCTGCCGCACCCAGCCAAACCACGGCCACAGCAAATCCACTACATGTGAATATATCCTTAGGATGGGAGTACACAGTGCAGCTGCCACACCCAGCCAAACCACAGCCACAGCAAATCCACTACATGTGAATATATCCTTAGGGTGGGAGTACACAGTGCAGCTGCCGCACCCAGCCAAACCACGGCCACAGGAAATCCACTACATGTGAATATATCCTTAGGGTGGCAATACACAATGCAGCTGCCGCACCCAGCCAAACTACAGCCACAGGAAATCTACTACATGTGAATATATCCTTAGGATGGGAATACACAGTGCTGCTGCCGCACCCAGCCAAACCGCGGCCACAGCAAATCCACTACATGTGAATTTATCCTTAAGATGGGAGTACACCGTTCAGCTGCCGCACCCAGCCAAACCACGGCCACACAAATCCACTACATGTGAATATATCCTTAGGAGGGGAATACACAGTGCAGTTGCCGCACCCAGCCAAACCGCGGCCACAGCAAATCCACTACATGTGAATATATCCTTACGATGGGAATACACAGTGCAGCTGCCGCACCCAGCCAAACCACGGCCACACAAATCCACTACATGTGAATATATCCTTAGGGTGGGAGTACACAGTGCAGCTGCCGCACCCAGCCAAACCACGGCCACAGCAAATGCACTACATGTGAATATATCCTTAGGATGGGAGTACACAGTGCAGCTGCCGCACCCAGCCAAACCACGGCCACAGCAAATCCACTACATGTGAATATATCCTTAGGGTGGGAGTACACAGTGCAGCTGCCGCACCCAGCCAAACCACGGCCACAAGAAATCCACTACATGTGAATATATCCTTAGGATGGGAATACACAGTGCAGCTGCCGCACCCAGCCAAACCACGGCCACAGCAAATCCACTACATGTGAATATATCCTTAGGATGGGAGTACACAGTGCAGCTGCCACACCCAGCCAAACCACAGCCACAGCAAATCCACTACATGTGAATATATCCTTAGGGTGGGAGTACACAGTGCAGCTGCCGCACCCAGCCAAACCACGGCCACAGGAAATCCACTACATGTGAATATATCCTTAGGGTGGCAATACACAATGCAGCTGCCGCACCCAGCCAAACTACAGCCACAGGAAATCTACTACATGTGAATATATCCTTAGGATGGGAATACACAGTGCTGCTGCCGCACCCAGCCAAACCGCGGCCACAGCAAATCCACTACATGTGAATTTATCCTTAAGATGGGAGTACACCGTTCAGCTGCCGCACCCAGCCAAACCACGGCCACACAAATCCACTACATGTGAATATATCCTTAGGAGGGGAATACACAGTGCAGTTGCCGCACCCAGCCAAACCGCGGCCACAGCAAATCCACTACATGTGAATATATCCTTACGATGGGAATACACAGTGCAGCTGCCGCACCCAGCCAAACCACGGCCACACAAATCCACTACATGTGAATATATCCTTAGGGTGGGAGTACACAGTGCAGCTGCCGCACCCAGCCAAACCACGGCCACAAGAAATCCACTACATGTGAATATATCCTTAGGATGGGAATACACAGTGCAGCTGCCGCACCCAGCCAAACCACGGCCACACAAATCCACTACATGTGAATATATCCTTAGGGTGGGAGTACACAGTGCAGCTGCCGCACCCAGCCAAACCACGGCCACACAAATCCACTACATGTGAATATATCCTTAGGGTGGGAGTACACAGTGCAGCTGCCGCACCCAGCCAAACCACGGCCACATGGTTGTCATAATGTAAAATTCTATTATGATGTCATAATGTAACATTCCTTTATGATGTCATAATGCAAAATTCCATTATGATGTCATAATGTAAAATTCCATTATGATGTCATAATGTAACATTCCTTTATGATGTCATAATGCAAAATTCCATTATGATGTCATAATGTAAAATTCCATTATGATGTCATAATGTAACATTCCATTATAATGTCATAATGCAAAATTCCATTATGATGTCATAATGTAACATTCCATTATGATGTCATAATACAAAATTCCATGTCATAATGTAAAATTCCATTATGATGTCATAATGTAACATTCCATTATGATGTCATAATGTAACATTCCATTATGATGTCATAATGCAAAATTCCATTATGATGTCATAATGCAACATTCCATTATGATGCCATAATGCAAAATTCCATTATGATGTCATAATGCAAAATTCCATTATGATGTCATAATGTCAAATTCCATTATGATGTCATAATGTAAAATTCCATTTTGATGTCATAATGTAACTTTCCATTATGATGTCATAATGCAAAATTCCATTATGATGTCATAATGCAAAAGTCCATTATGATGTCATAATGTAAAATTCCATTATGATGTCATAATGTAAAACTCCATTATGATGTCATAATGTAAAATTCCATTATGATGTCATAATGCGAAATTCCATTATGATGTCATAATGCGAAATTCCATTATGATGTCATGATGTAAAAATCCATTATGATGTCATAATGTAACATTCCATTATGATGTCATAATGCAAAATTGCATTATGATGTCATAATGCAACATTCCATTATGATGTCATAATGCAAAATTCCATTATGATGTCATAATGTAACATTCCATTATGATGTCATAATGCAAAATCCCATTATGATGTCATAATGTAACATTCCATTATGATGTCATAATGTAACATTCCATTATGATGTCATAATGCAACATTCCATTCTGATGTCTTAATGCAACATTCCATTCTGATGTCATAATGCAACATTCCATTATGATGTCATAATGTAACATTCCATTATGATGTCATAATTAGAGATGAGCAAACGTGTTCGGCCACGCCCCTTTTTCGCCCGAACACCGCGAACTCCGAGTACTTCCGTACTCGGGCGAAAAAGTTCGGGGGGCGCCGTGGGAGCACGGGGGGTAGCAGTGGGGAGTGGGGGGGAGAGGGAGAGAGAGAGGGCTCCCCCCTGTTCCCCGCTGTTACCCCCCGCACCGCCACGCCTCTCCCCGCCCCCCGGCGCCCCCCGAATATTTGCGCGCGAGTACTGAAGTACTCGCAAAGCGCGGTATTCGGGTGCGTAAGTACTTGTAACGAGTACGTTCGCTCATCTCTAGTCATAATGCAACATTCCATTATGATGTCATAATGCAAAATTCCATTATGATGTCATAATGCAAAATTCCATTATGATGTCATAATGTAACATTCCATTATGATGTCATAATGTAACATTCCATTATGATGTCATAATGCAACATTCCATTAAGATGTCATAATGCAAAATTCCATTATGATGTCATAATGTAACATTCCATTATGATGTCATAATGCAATATTCCATTATGATGTCATAATGCAAAATTCCATTATGATGTCATTATGTAAAATTCCATTATGATGTCATAATGCAACATTCCATTATGATGTCATAATGTAACATTCCATTATGATGTCATAATGCAACATTCCATTATGATGTCCTAATGTAAAATTCCATTATGATGTCATAATGTAACATTCCATTATGATGTCATAATGCAACATTCCATTATGATGTCCTAATGTAAAATTCCATTATGATGTCATAATGTAACATTCCATTATGATGTCATAATGTAAAATTCCATTATGATGTCATAATGCAAAATTCCATTATGATGTCATAATGCAAAATTCCATTATGATGTCATAATGCAAAATTCCATTATGATGTCATAATGTAAAATTCCGTTATGATGTCATAATGCAAAATTCCATTATGATGTCATAATGTAAAATTCCATTATTCTGTCATAATACAAAATTCCATTATGATGTCATAATGCAAAATTCCATTATGATGTCATAATGCAAAATTCCATTATGATGTCATAATGTAAAATTACATTATGATGTCATAATGTAAAATTCCATTATGATGTCATAATGTAACATTCCATTATGATGTCATAATGCAAAATTCCATTATGATGTCATAATGTAACATTCCATTATGATGTCATAATGCAACATTGCATTATGATGTCATAATGCAAAATTCCATTATGATGAAATAATGCAAAATTCCATTATGATGTCATAATGTAACATTCCATTATGATGTCATAATGCAACATTCCATTATGATGTCATAATGTAAAATTCCATTATGATGTCATAATGCAACATTCCATTATGATGTCCTAATGTAAAATTCCATTATGATGTCATAATGTAACATTCCATTATGATGTCATAATGCAAAATTCCATTATGATGTCATAATGCAAAATTCCATTATGATGTCATAATGCAACATTCCATTATGATGTCATAATGCAAAATTCCATTATGATGTCATAATGTAAAATTCCATTATGCTGTCATAATACAAAATTCCATTATGATGTTATAATGCAAAATTCCATTATGATGTCATAATGTAACATTCCATTATGATGTCATAATGCAACATTCCATTATGATGTCATAATGCAAAATTCCATTGTGATGTCATAATGTAACATTCCATTATGATGTCATAATGCAACATTCCATTATGATGTCCTAATGTAAAATTCCATTATGATGTCATAATGTAACATTCCATTATGATGTCATAATGCAAAATTCCATTATGATGTCATAATGCAAAATTCCATTATGATGTCATAATGTAACATTCCATTATGATGTCATAATGCAAAATTCCATTATGATGTCATAATGTAAAATTCCATTATGCTGTCATAATACAAAATTCCATTATGATGTCATAATGTAACATTCCATTATGATGTCATAATGCAACATTCCATTCTGATGTCTTAATGCAACATTCCATTCTGATGTCATAATGCAACATTCCATTATGATGTCATAATGTAACATTCCATTATGATGTCATAATTAGAGATGAGCAAACGTGTTCGGCCACGCCCCTTTTTCGCCCGAACACCGCGAACTCCGAGTACTTCCGTACTCGGGCGAAAAAGTTCGGGGGGCGCCGTGGGAGCACGGGGGGTAGCAGTGGGGAGTGGGGGGGAGAGGGAGAGAGAGAGGGCTCCCCCCTGTTCCCCGCTGCTACCCCCCGCACCGCCACGCCTCTCCCCGCCCCCCGGCGCCCCCCGAATATTTGCGCGCGAGTACTGAAGTACTCGCAAAGCGCGGTATTCGGGTGCGTAAGTACTTGTAACGAGTACGTTCGCTAATCTCTAGTCATAATGCAACATTCCATTATGATGTCATAATGCAAAATTCCATTATGATGTCATAATGCAAAATTCCATTATGATGTCATAATGTAACATTCCATTATGATGTCATAATGCAACATTCCATTATGATGTCATAATGTAACATTCCATTATGATGTCATAATGCAACATTCCATTAAGATGTCATAATGCAAAATTCCATTATGATGTCATAATGTAACATTCCATTATGATGTCATAATGCAATATTCCATTATGATGTCATAATGCAAAATTCCATTATGATGTCATTATGTAAAATTCCATTCTGATGTCATAATGCAACATTCCATTATGATGTCATAATGTAACATTCCATTATGATGTCATAATGCAACATTCCATTATGATGTCCTAATGTAAAATTCCATTATGATGTCATAATGTAACATTCCATTATGATGTCATAATGCAACATTCCATTATGATGTCCTAATGTAAAATTCCATTATGATGTCATAATGTAACATTCCATTATGATGTCATAATGTAAAATTCCATTATGATGTCATAATGCAAAATTCCATTATGATGTCATAATGCAAAATTCCATTATGATGTCATAATGCAAAATTCCATTATGATGTCATAATGTAACATTCCATTATGATGTCATAATGCAACATTCCATTCTGATGTCATAATGCAACATTCCATTATGATGTCATAATGTAACATTCCATTATGATGTCATAATTAGAGATGAGCGAACGTGTTCGGCCACGCCCCTTTTTCGCCCGAACACCGCGAACTCCGAGTACTTCCGTACTCGGGCGAAAAAGTTCGGGGGGCGCCGTGGCGGCACAGGGGGTAGCAGTGGGGAGTGGGGGGGAGAGGGAGAGAGAGAGGGCTCCCCCCTCTTCCCCGCTGCTACCCCCGCACCGCCACGCCTATCCCCGCCCCCCCGCCGCCCCCAGAATATTTGCGCGCGAGTACTGAAGTACTCGCAAGGTGCGGTATTCGGGTGCGTAAGTACTCGTAACGAGTACGTTCACTCATCTCTAGTCATAATGCAACATTCCATTATGATGTCATAATACAAAATTCCATTATGTTGTCATAATGCAAAATTCCATTATGATGTCATAATGCAAAATTCCATTATGATGTCATAATGTAACATTCCATTATGATGTCATAATGCAACATTCCATTATGATGTCATAATGTAAAATTCCATTATGATGTCATAATGCAACATTCCATTATGATGTCCTAATGTAAAATTCCATTATGATGTCATAATGTAACATTCCATTATGATGTCATAATGCAAAATTCCATTATGATGTCATAATGCAAAATTCCATTATGATGTCATAATGTAACATTCCATTATGATGTCATAATGCAAAATTCCATTATGATGTCATAATGTAAAATTCCATTATGCTGTAATAATACAAAATTCCATTATGATGTTATAATGCAAAATTCCATTACGATGTCATAATGTAACATTCCATTATGATGTCATAATGCAACATTCCATTATGATGTCATAATGCAAAATTCCATTGTGATGTCATAATGTAACATTCCATTATGATGTCATAATGCAAAATTCCATTATGATGTCATAATGTAAAATTCTATTATGATGTCATAATGCAACATTCCATTATGATGTCATAATGCAAAATTCCATTGTGATGTCATAATGTAACATTCCATTATGATGTCATAATGCAACATTCCATTATGATGTCCTAATGTAAAATTCCATTATGATGTCATAATGTAACATTCCATTATGATGTCATAATGCAAAATTCCATTATGATGTCATAATGCAAAATTCCATTATGATGTCATAATGTAACATTCCATTATGATGTCATAATGCAAAATTCCATTATGATGTCATAATGTAAAATTCCATTATGCTGTCATAATACAAAATTCCATTATGATGTCATAATGTAACATTCCATTATGATGTCATAATGCAACATTCCATTCTGATGTCTTAATGCAACATTCCATTCTGATGTCATAATGCAACATTCCATTATGATGTCATAATGTAACATTCCATTATGATGTCATAATTAGAGATGAGCAAACGTGTTCGGCCACGCCCCTTTTTCGCCCGAACACCGCGAACTCCGAGTACTTCCGTACTCGGGCGAAAAAGTTCGGGGGGCGCCGTGGGAGCACGGGGGGTAGCAGTGGGGAGTGGGGGGGAGAGGGAGAGAGAGAGGGCTCCCCCCTGTTCCCCGCTGCTACCCCCCGCACCGCCACGCCTCTCCCCGCCCCCCGGCGCCCCCCGAATATTTGCGCGCGAGTACTGAAGTACTCGCAAAGCGCGGTATTCGGGTGCGTAAGTACTTGTAACGAGTACGTTCGCTAATCTCTAGTCATAATGCAACATTCCATTATGATGTCATAATGCAAAATTCCATTATGATGTCATAATGCAAAATTCCATTATGATGTCATAATGTAACATTCCATTATGATGTCATAATGCAACATTCCATTATGATGTCATAATGTAACATTCCATTATGATGTCATAATGCAACATTCCATTAAGATGTCATAATGCAAAATTCCATTATGATGTCATAATGTAACATTCCATTATGATGTCATAATGCAATATTCCATTATGATGTCATAATGCAAAATTCCATTATGATGTCATTATGTAAAATTCCATTCTGATGTCATAATGCAACATTCCATTATGATGTCATAATGTAACATTCCATTATGATGTCATAATGCAACATTCCATTATGATGTCCTAATGTAAAATTCCATTATGATGTCATAATGTAACATTCCATTATGATGTCATAATGCAACATTCCATTATGATGTCCTAATGTAAAATTCCATTATGATGTCATAATGTAACATTCCATTATGATGTCATAATGTAAAATTCCATTATGATGTCATAATGCAAAATTCCATTATGATGTCATAATGCAAAATTCCATTATGATGTCATAATGCAAAATTCCATTATGATGTCATAATGTAACATTCCATTATGATGTCATAATGCAACATTCCATTCTGATGTCATAATGCAACATTCCATTATGATGTCATAATGTAACATTCCATTATGATGTCATAATTAGAGATGAGCGAACGTGTTCGGCCACGCCCCTTTTTCGCCCGAACACCGCGAACTCCGAGTACTTCCGTACTCGGGCGAAAAAGTTCGGGGGGCGCCGTGGCGGCACAGGGGGTAGCAGTGGGGAGTGGGGGGGAGAGGGAGAGAGAGAGGGCTCCCCCCTCTTCCCCGCTGCTACCCCCGCACCGCCACGCCTATCCCCGCCCCCCCGCCGCCCCCAGAATATTTGCGCGCGAGTACTGAAGTACTCGCAAAGTGCGGTATTCGGGTGCGTAAGTACTCGTAACGAGTACGTTCGCTCATCTCTAGTCATAATGCAACATTCCATTATGATGTCATAATACAAAATTCCATTATGTTGTCATAATGCAAAATTCCATTATGATGTCATAATGCAAAATTCCATTATGATGTCATAATGTAACATTCCATTATGATGTCATAATGCAACATTCCATTATGATGTCATAATGTAAAATTCCATTATGATGTCATAATGCAACATTCCATTATGATGTCCTAATGTAAAATTCCATTATGATGTCATAATGTAACATTCCATTATGATGTCATAATGCAAAATTCCATTATGATGTCATAATGCAAAATTCCATTATGATGTCATAATGTAACATTCCATTATGATGTCATAATGCAAAATTCCATTATGATGTCATAATGTAAAATTCCATTATGCTGTAATAATACAAAATTCCATTATGATGTTATAATGCAAAATTCCATTATGATGTCATAATGTAACATTCCATTATGATGTCATAATGCAACATTCCATTATGATGTCATAATGCAAAATTCCATTGTGATGTCATAATGTAACATTCCATTATGATGTCATAATGCAAAATTCCATTATGATGTCATAATGTAAAATTCTATTATGATGTCATAATGCAACATTCCATTATGATGTCATAATGCAAAATTCCATTATGATGTCATAATGTAACATTCCATTATGATGTCATAATGCAACATTCCATTATGATGTCATAATGTAACATTCCATTATGATGTCATAATGTAACATTCCATTATGATGTCATAATGCAAAATTTCATTATGATGTCATAATGCAAAATTCCATTATGATGTCATAATGTAAAATTCCATTATGATGTCATAAGGTAACATTCCATTATGATGTCATAATGCAAAATTCCATTATGATGTCATAATGTAAAATTCTATTATGATGTCATAATGTAACATTCCTTTATGATGTCATAATGCAAAATTCCATTATGATGTCATAATGTAAAATTCCATTATGATGTCATAATGTAACATTCCTTTATGATGTCATAATGCAAAATTCCATTATGATGTCATAATGTAAAATTCCATTATGATGTCATAATGTAACATTCCATTATGATGTCATAATGCAACATTCCATTATGATGTCATAATGCAACATTCCATTATGATGTCATAATGTAACATTCCATTATGATGTCATAATGCAAAATTCCATTATGATGTCATAATGTAACATTCCATTATGATGTCATAATGCAACATTCCATTATGATGTCCTAATGTAAAATTCCATTATGATGTCATAATGTAAAATTCCATTATGATGTCATAATGGAAAATTCCATTATCATGTCATAATGCAAAATTCCATTATGATGTCATAATGCAAAATTCCATTATGATGTCATAATGTAAAATTCCATTATGATGTCATAATGTAAAGTTCCATTATAATGTCATAATGTAACGTTCCATTATGATGTCATAATGTAACATTCCATTATGATGTCATAATGTTAAATTCCATTATGTCATAATGCAAAATTCCATTATGATGTCATAATGCAAAATTCCATTATGATGTCATAATGTAAAATTCCATTATGATGTCATAATGTAACATTCCATTATGATGTCATAATGTAAAATTCCATTATGATGTCATAATGTAAAATTCCATTATGATGTCATAATGTAACTTTCCATTATGATGTCATAATGCAAAATTCCATTATGATGTCATAATGTCAAATACCATTATGATGTCATAATGTCAAATTCCATTATGATGTCATAATGTAACTTTCCATTATGATGTCATAATGCAAAATTCCATTATGATGTCATAATGCAAAACTCCATTATGATGTCATAATGTAACATTCCATTATGATGTCATAATGTAACATTCCATTATGATGTCATAATGCAAAATTCCATTATGATGTCATAATGTAAAATTCCATTATGATGTCATAATGTAAAATTCCATTATGATGTGATAATGCAAAATTCCATTATGATGCCATAATGCAAAATTCCATTATGATGTCATAATGTAAAATTCCATTATGATGTCATAATGCAAAATTCCATTATGATGTCATAATGTAAAACTCCATTATGATGCCATAATGCAAAATTCCATTATGATGTCATAATGTAAAACTCCATTATGATGTCATAATGTAAAACTCCATTATGATGCCATAATGTAAAATTCCATGATGATGTCATAATGCAAAATTCCATTATGATGTCATAATATAACATTCCATTATGATATCATAATGCAAAATTCCATTATGATGTCATAATGTAACATTCCATTATGATGTCATAATGCAAAATTCCATTATGATGTCATAATGTAAAATTCCATTATGATGTCATAATGCAAAATTCCATTATGTCATAATGTAAGATTCCATTATGATGTCATAATGCAAAATTCCATTATGATGTCATAATGTAACATTCCATTATGATGTCATAATGCAAAATTCCATTATGATGTCATAATGTAACATTCCATTATGATGTCATAATGCAAAATTCCATTATGATGTCATAATGTAACATTCCATTATGATGTCATAATGTAAAGTTCCATTATGATGTCATAATGCAAAGTTCCATTATGATGTCATAATGTAAAGTTCCATTATGATGTCATAATGCAAAATTCCATTATGATGTCATAATGTAAAATTCCATTATGATGTCATAATGTAAAATTCCATTATGATTAGAGATGAGCGAACGTACTCGTAACGAGTACTTACGCACCCGAGTACCGCCATTTTCGAGTACTTCAGTACTCGGGCGCAAAGATTCGGGGGGCGCCGGGGGGCGGGGAGAGGCATGGCGGTGCGGGGGGTAGCAGCGGGGAACAGGGGGAGCCCTCTCTCTCCCTCTCCCCCCCACTCCCCACTGCTACCCCCCGTGCCGCCACGGCGCCCCCCGAATCTTTTCACCCGAGTACTGATGTACTCGAAAATGGCGGTACTCGGGTGCGTAAGTACTCGTTACTAGTACGTTTGCTCATCTCTATTTATGATGTCATAATGTAAAATTCCATTATGATGTCATAATGCAAAATTCCATTATGATGTCATAATTTAAAACTCCATTACGATGTCATAATGCAAAATTCCATTATGATGTCATAATGTAACATTCCATTATGATGTCATAATGCAAAATTCGATTATGATGTCATAATGCAAAATTCCATTATGATGTCATAATGCAAAATTCCATTATGATGTCATAATGTAAAATTCCATTATGATGTCATAATGTAAAATTCCATTATGATGTCATAATGTAAAATTCCATTATGATGTCATAATGCAAAATTCCATTATGATGTCATAATGTAAGATTCCATTATGATGTCATAATGCAACATTCCATTATGATGTCATAATGCAAAATTCCATTATGATGTCATAATGTAAAATTCCATTATGATGTCATAATGCAAAATTCCATTATGATGTCATAATGTAAAACTCCATTATGATGTCATAATGCAAAATTCCATTATGATGTCATAATGTAACATTCCATTATCATGTCATAATGCAAAATTCCATTATGATGTCATAATGCAAAATTCCATTATGATGTCATAATGTAAAATTCCATAATGATGTCATAATGTAAAATTCCATTATGATGTCATAATGTAAAATTCCATTATGATGTCATAATGTAAAATTCCATTATGATGTCATAATGTAACTTTCCATTATGATGTCATAATGCAAAATTCCATTATGATGTCATAATGCAAAATTCCATTATGATGTCATAATGTAAAATTCCATTATGATGTCATAATGTAAAGTTCCATTATAATGTCATAATGTAACGTTCCATTATGATGTCATAATGTAACATTCCATTATGATGTCATAATGTTAAATTCCATTATGTCATAATGCAAAATTCCATTATGATGTCATAATGTAAAATTCCATTATGATGTCATAATTTAACATTCCATTATGATGTCATAATGTAAAATTCCATTATGATGTCATAATGCAAAACTCCATTATGATGCCATAATGCAAAATTCCATTATGATGTCATAATGTAAAACTCCATTATGATGTCATAATGTAAAACTCCATTATGATGCCATAATGTAAAATTCCATGATGATGTCATAATGCAAAATTCCATTATGATGTCATAATATAACATTCCATTATGATATCATAATGCAAAATTCCATTATGATGTCATAATGTAACATTCCATTATGATGTCATAATGCAAAATTCCATTATGATGTCATAATGTAACATTCCATTATGATGTCATAATGCAAAATTCCATTATGATGTCATAATGCGAAATTCCATTATGATGTCATAATGCAAAATTCCATTATGATGTCCTAATGTAAAATTACATTATGATGTCATAATGCAAAATTACATTATGATGTCATAATGTAAAGTTCCATTATGATGTCATAATGCAAAATTCCATTATGATGTCATAATGTAAAGTTTCATTATGATGTCATAATGTAAAATTCCATTATGATGTCATAATGTAAAATTCCATTATGATGTCATAATGTAAAATTCCATTATGATGTCATAATGCAAAATTCCATTATGATGTCATAATGCAAAATTCCATTATGATGTCATAATTTAAAATTCCATTATGATGTCATAATGTAAAATTCCATTATGATGTCATAGTGCAAAATTCCATTATGATGTCATAATGTAACATTCCATTATGATGTCATAATGCAAAATTCCATTATGATGTCATAATGTAAGATTCCATTATGATGTCATAATGCAAAATTCCATTATGATGTCATAATGTAACATTCCATTATGATGTCATAATGCAAAATTCCATTATGTCATAATGTAAGATTCCATTATGATGTCATAATGCAAAATTCCATTATGATGTCATAATGTAACATTCCATTATGATGTCATAATGTAAAGTTCCATTATGATGTCATAATGCAAAGTTCCATTATGATGTCATAATGTAAAGTTCCATTATGATGTCATAATGCAAAATTCCATTATGATGTCATAATGTAAAATTCCATTATGATGTCATAATGTAAAATTCCATTATGATTAGAGATGAGCGCACGTACTCGTAACGAGTACTTACGCACCCGAGTACCGCCATTTTCGAGTACTTCAGTACTCGGGCGCAAAGATTCGGGGGACGCCGGGGGGCGGGGAGAGGCATGGCGGTGCGGGGGGTAGCAGCGGGGAACAGGGGGGAGCCCTCTCTCTCTCCCTCTCCCCCCCACTCCCCACTGCTACCCCCCGTGCCGCCACGGCGCCCCCCGAATCTTTTCACCCGAGTACTGATGTACTCGAAAATGGTGGTACTCGGGTGCGTAAGTACTCGTTACTAGTACGTTTGCTCATCTCTATTTATGATGTCATAATGTAAAATTCCATTATGATGTCATAATGCAAAATTCCATTATGATGTCATAATGTAAAACTCCATTATGATGTCATAATGCAAAATTCCATTATGATGTCATAATGTAACATTCCATTATGATGTCATAATGCAAAATTCCATTATGATGTCATAATGTAACATTCGATTATGATGTCATAATGCAAAATTCCATTATGATGTCATAATGCAAAATTCCATTATGATGTCATAATGTAAAATTCCATTATGATGTCATAATGCAAAATTCCATTATGATGTCATAATGTAAAATTCCATTATGATGTCATAATGTAAAATTCCATTATGATGTCATAATGCAAAATTCCATTATGATGTCATAATGTAACATTCCATTATGATGTCATAATGCAACATTCCATTATGATGTCATAATGCAACATTCCATTATGATGTCATAATGCAAAATTCCATTGTGATGTCATAATGTAACATTCCATTATGATGTCATAATGCAAAATTCCATTATGATGTCATAATGTAAAATTCTATTATGATGTCATAATGCAACATTCCATTATGATGTCATAATGCAAAATTCCATTATGATGTCATAATGTAACATTCCATTATGATGTCATAATGCAACATTCCATTATGATGTCATAATGTAACATTCCATTATGATGTCATAATGTAACATTGCATTATGATGTCATAATGCAAAATTTCATTATGATGTCATAATGCAAAATTCCATTATGATGTCATAATGTAAAATTCCATTATGATGTCATAATGTAACATTCCATTATGATGTCATAATGCAAAATTCCATTATGATGTCATAATGTAAAATTCTATTATGATGTCATAATGTAACATTCCTTTATGATGTCATAATGCAAAATTCCATTATGATGTCATAATGTAAAATTCCATTATGATGTCATAATGTAACATTCCTTTATGATGTCATAATGCAAAATTCCATTATGATGTCATAATGTAAAATTCCATTATGATGTCATAATGTAACATTCCATTATGATGTCATAATGCAAAATTCCATTATGATGTCATAATGTAACATTCCATTATGATGTCATAATACAAAATTCCATGTCATAATGTAAAATTCCATTATGATGTCATAATGTAACATTCCATTATGATGTCATAATGTAACATTCCATTATGATGTCATAATGTAACATTCCATTATGATGTCATAATGCAAAATTCCATTATGATGTCATAATGCAACATTCCATTATGATGCCATAATGCAAAATTCCATTATGATGTCATAATGCAAAATTCCATTATGATGTCATAATGTCAAATTCCATTATGATGTCATAATGTAAAATTCCATTTTGATGTCATAATGTAACTTTCCATTATGATGTCATAATGCAAAATTCCATTATGATGTCATAATGCAAAAGTCCATTATGATGTCATAATGTAAAATTCCATTATGATGTCATAATGTAAAACTCCATTATGATGTCATAATGTAAAATTCCATTATGATGTCATAATGCGAAATTCCATTATGATGTCATAATGCGAAATTCCATTATGATGTCATGATGTAAAAATCCATTATGATGTCATAATGTAACATTCCATTATGATGTCATAATGCAAAATTGCATTATGATGTCATAATGCAACATTCCATTATGATGTCATAATGCAAAATTCCATTATGATGTCATAATGTAACATTCCATTATGATGTCATAATGCAAAATTCCATTATGATGTCATAATGTAACATTCCATTATGATGTCATAATGTAACATTCCATTATGATGTCATAATGCAACATTCCATTCTGATGTCTTAATGCAACATTCCATTCTGATGTCATAATGCAACATTCCATTATGATGTCATAATGTAACATTCCATTATGATGTCATAATTAGAGATGAGCAAACGTGTTCGGCCACGCCCCTTTTTCGCCCGAACACCGCGAACTCCGAATACTTCCGTACTCGGGCGAAAAAGTTCGGGGGGCGCCGTGGGAGCACGGGGGGTAGCAGTGGGGAGTGGGGGGGAGAGGGAGAGAGAGAGGGCTCCCCCCTGTTCCCCGCTGCTACCCCCCGCACCGCCACGCCTCTCCCCGCCCCCCGGCGCCCCCCGAATATTTGCGCGCGAGTACTGAAGTACTCGCAAAGCGCGGTATTCGGGTGCGTAAGTACTTGTAACGAGTACGTTCGCTCATCTCTAGTCATAATGCAACATTCCATTATGATGTCATAATGCAAAATTCCATTATGATGTCATAATGCAAAATTCCATTATGATGTCATAATGTAACATTCCATTATGATGTCATAATGCAACATTCCATTATGATGTCATAATGTAACATTCCATTATGATGTCATAATGCAACATTCCATTAAGATGTCATAATGCAAAATTCCATTATGATGTCATAATGTAACATTCCATTATGATGCCATAATGTAAAATTCCATGATGATGTCATAATGCAAAATTCCATTATGATGTCATAATATAACATTCCATTATGATATCATAATGCAAAATTCCATTATGATGTAATAATGTAAAATTACATTATGATGTCATAATGCAAAATTACATTATGATGTTATAATGTAAAGTTCCATTATGATGTCATAATGCAAAATTCCATTATGATGTCATAATGTAAAGTTTCATTATGATGTCATAATGTAAAATTCCATTATGATGTCATAATGTAAAATTCCATTATGATGTCATAATGCAAAATTCCATTATGATGTCATAATGTAACATTCCATTATGATGTCATAATGCAAAATTCCATTATGATGTCATAATGCGAAATTCCATTATGATGTCATAATGCAAAATTCCATTATGCTGTCATAATGCAAAATTCCATTATGATGTCATAATGTAAAGTTTCATTATGATGTCATAATGTAAAATTCCATTATGATGTCATAATGTAAAATTCCATTATGATGTCATAATGTAAAATTCCATTATGATGTCATAATGCAAAATTCCATTATGATGTCATAATGCAAAATTCCATTATGATGTCATAATTTAAAATTCCATTATGATGTCATAATGTAAAATTCCATTATGATGTCATAGTGCAAAATTCCATTATGATGTCATAATGTAACATTCCATTATGATGTCATAATGCAAAATTCCATTATGATGTCATAATGTAAGATTCCATTATGATGTCATAATGCAAAATTCCATTATGATGTCATAATGTAACATTCCATTATGATGTCATAATGCAAAATTCCATTATGTCATAATGTAAGATTCCATTATGATGTCATAATGCAAAATTCCATTATGATGTCATAATGTAACATTCCATTATGATGTCATAATGTAAAGTTCCATTATGATGTCATAATGCAAAGTTCCATTATGATGTCATAATGTAAAGTTCCATTATGATGTCATAATGCAAAATTCCATTATGATGTCATAATGTAACATTCCATTATGATGTCATAATGTAAAATTCCATTATGATTAGAGATGAGCGCACGTACTCGTAACGAGTACTTACGCACCCGAGTACCGCCATTTTCGAGTACTTCAGTACTCGGGCGCAAAGATTCGGGGGACGCCGGGGGGCGGGGAGAGGCATGGCGGTGCGGGGGGTAGCAGCGGGGAACAGAGGGGAGCCCTCTCTCTCTCCCTCTCCCCCCCACTCCCCACTGCTACCCCCCGTGCCGCCACGGCGCCCCCCGAATCTTTTCACCCGAGTACTGATGTACTCGAAAATGGTGGTACTCGGGTGCGTAAGTACTCGTTACTAGTACGTTTGCTCATCTCTATTTATGATGTCATAATGTAAAATTCCATTATGATGTCATAATGCAAAATTCCATTATGATGTCATAATGTAAAACTCCATTATGATGTCATAATGCAAAATTCCATTATGATGTCATAATGTAACATTCCATTATGATGTCATAATGCAAAATTCCATTATGATGTCATAATGTAACATTCGATTATGATGTCATAATGCAAAATTCCATTATGATGTCATAATGCAAAATTCCATTATGATGTCATAATGCAAAATTCCATTATGATGTCATAATGCAACATTCCATTATGATGTCCTAATGTAAAATTCCATTATGATGTCATAATGTAAAATTCCATTATGATGTCATAATGTAAAATTCCTTTATGATGTCATAATGCAAAATTCCATTATGATGTCATAATGCAAAATTCCATTATGATGTCATAATGCAAAATTCCATTATGATGTCATAATGTAACATTCCATTATGATGTCATAATGCAAAATTCCATTATGATGTCATAATGTAAAATTCCATTATGATTAGAGATGAGCGAACGTACTCGTAACGAGTACTTACGCACCCGAGTACCGCCATTTTCGAGTACTTCAGTACTCGGGCGCAAAGATTCGGGGGGCGCCGGGGGGCGGGGAGAGGCATGGCGGTGCGGGGGGTAGCAGCGGGGAACAGGGGGAGCCCTCTCTCTCCCTCTCCCCCCCACTCCCCACTGCTACCCCCCGTGCCGCCACGGCGCCCCCCGAATCTTTTCACCCGAGTACTGATGTACTCGAAAATGGCGGTACTCGGGTGCGTAAGTACTCGTTACTAGTACGTTTGCTCATCTCTATTTATGATGTCATAATGTAAAATTCCATTATGATGTCATAATGCAAAATTCCATTATGATGTCATAATGTAAAACTCCATTACGATGTCATAATGCAAAATTCCATTATGATGTCATAATGTAACATTCCATTATGATGTCATAATGCAAAATTCGATTATGATGTCATAATGTAACATTCGATTATGATGTCATAATGCAAAATTCCATTATGATGTCATAATGCAAAATTCCATTATGATGTCATAATGTAAAATTCCATTATGATGTCATAATGTAAAATTCCATTATGATGTCATAATGTAAAATTCCATTATGATGTCATAATGCAAAATTCCATTATGATGTCATAATGTAACATTCCATTATGATGTCATAATGCAACATTCCATTATGATGTCATAATGCAAAATTCCATTATGATGTCATAATGTAAAATTCCATTATGATGTCATAATGCAAAATTCCATTATGATGTCATAATGTAAAACTCCATTATGATGTCATAATGCAAAATTCCATTATGATGTCATAATGTAACATTCCATTATCATGTCATAATGCAAAATTCCATTATGATGTCATAATGCAAAATTCCATTATGATGTCATAATGTAAAATTCCATTATGATGTCATAATGTAAAATTCCATTATGATGTCATAATGTAAAATTCCATTATGATGTCATAATGTAACTTTCCATTATGATGTCATAATGCAAAATTCCATTATGATGTCATAATGCAAAATTCCATTATGATGTCATAATGTAAAATTCCATTATGATGTCATAATGTAAAGTTCCATTATAATGTCATAATGTAACGTTCCATTATGATGTCATAATGTAACATTCCATTATGATGTCATAATGTTAAATTCCATTATGTCATAATGCAAAATTCCATTATGATGTCATAATGCAAAATTCCATTATGATGTCATAATGTAAAATTCCATTATGATGTCATAATGTAACATTCCATTATGATGTCATAATGTAAAATTCCATTATGATGTCATAATGTAAAATTCCATTATGATGTCATAATGTAACTTTCCATTATGATGTCATAATGCAAAATTCCATTATGATGTCATAATGTCAAATACCATTATGATGTCATAATGTCAAATTCCATTATGATGTCATAATGTAACTTTCCATTATGATGTCATAATGCAAAATTCCATTATGATGTCATAATGCAAAACTCCATTATGATGTCATAATGTAACATTCCATTATGATGTCATAATGTAACATTCTATTATAATGTCATAATGCAAAATTCCATTATGATGTCATAATGTAAAATTCCATTATGATGTCATAATGCGAAATTCCATTATGATGTCATAATGCGAAATTCCATTATGATGTCATAATGTAAAAATCCATTATGATGTTATAATGTAACATTCCATTATGATGTCATAATGCAAAATTGCATTATGGTGTCATAATGCAACATTCCATTATGATGTCATAATGCAAAATTCCATTATGATGTCATAATGTAACATTCCATTATGATGTCATAATGCAAAATTCCATTATGATGTCATAATGTAACATTCCATTATGATGTCATAATGCAACATTCCATTATGATGTCATGATGCAACATTCCATTATGATGTCATAATGTAACATTCCATTATGATGTCATAATGCAACATTCCATTCTAATGTCATGATGCAACATTCCATTATGATGTCATAATGTAACATTCCATTATGATGTCATAATTAGAGATGAGCGAACGTGTTCGGCCACGCCCCTTTTTCGCCCGAACACCGCGAACTCCGAGTACTTCCGTACTCGGGCGAAAAAGTTCGGGGGGCGCCGTGGGAGCACGGGGGGTAGCAGTGGGGAGGGGGCGGGAGAGGGAGAGAGAGAGGGCTCCCCCCTGTTCCCCGCTGCTACCCCCCACACCGCCACGCCTCTCCCCGCCCCCCGGCGCCCCCCGAATATTTGCGCGCGAGTACTGAAGTACTCGCAAAGCGCGGTATTCTGGTGCGTAAGTACTCGTAACGAGTACGTTCGCTCATCTCTAGTCACAATGCAACATTCCATTATGATGTCATAATGCAAAATTCCATTATGATGTCAATGCAAAATTCCATTATGATGTCAATGCAAAATTCCATTATGATGTCATATTGTAACATTCCATTATGATGTCATAATGTAAAATTCCATTATAATGTCATAATGCAACATTCCATTATGATGTCATAATGCAACATTCCATTATGATGTCATAATGTAACATTCCATTATGATGTCATAATGCAAAATTCCATTATGATGTCATAATGCAAAATTCCATTATGATGTCATAATGTAACATTCCATTATGATGTCATAATGCAACATTCCATTATGATGTCCTAATGTAAAATTCCATTATGATGTCATAATGTAAAATTCCATTATGATGTCATAATGTAAAATTCCTTTATGATGTCATAATGCAAAATTCCATTATGATGTCATAATGCAAAATTCCATTATGATGTCATAATGCAAAATTCCATTATGATGTCATAATGTAACATTCCATTATGATGTCATAATGCAAAATTCCATTATGATGTCATAATGTAAAATTGCATTATTCTGTCATAATACAAAATTCCATTATGATGTCATAATGCAAAATTCCATTATGATGTCATAATGTAAAATTCCATTATGATGTCATAATGTAAAATTCCATTATGATGTCATAATGGAAAATTCCATTATCATGTCATAATGCAAAATTACATTATGATGTCATAATGCAAAATTCCATTATGATGTCATAATGTAAAATTCCATTATGATGTCATAATGTAAAATTCCATTATGATGTCATAATGTAAAATTCCATTATGATGTCATAATGTAAAATTCCATTATGATGTCATAATGCAAAATTCCATTATGATGTCATAATGCAAAATTACATTATGATGTCATAATGTAAAATTCCATTATGATGTCATAATGTAAAGTTCCATTATAATGTCATAATGTAACGTTCCATTATGATGTCATAATGTAACATTCCATTATGATGTCATTATGTTAAATTCCATTATGTCATAATGCAAAATTCCATTATGATGTCATAATGCAAAATTTCATTATGATGTCATAATGTAAAATTCCATTATGATGTCATAATGTAACATTCCATTATGATGTTATAATGTAAAATTCCATTATGATGTCATAATGTAAAATTCCATTATGATGTCAATGTAACTTTCCATTATGATGTCATAATGCAAAATTCCATTATGATGTCATAATGTCAAATACCATTATGATGTCATAATGTCAAATTCCATTATGATGTCATAATGTAACTTTCCATTATGATGTCATAATGCAAAATTCCATTATGATGTCATAATGCAAAACTCCATTATGATGTCATAATGTAAAATTCCATTATGATGTCATAATGTAAAATTCCATTATGATGTCATAATGCAAAATTCCATTATGATGTCATAATGTAAAATTCCATTATGATGTCATAATGTAAAATTCCATTATGATGTCATAATTAGAGATGAGCGAACATGTCCGTTACGGACACATCCGCACCCGGACACCGGCTTTGCCGAACACTGCAGTGTTCGCGCGTAAAGGTCCGGGTGCCGCCGGGGGGCGGGGAGATGCGCGGCGGCGCGGGCGGCAGTAGCGGGGAACAGGGGGGAGCCCTCTCTCTCTCCCTCTCCCCCCCACTCCCCGCCGCACCCCCCCGCGCTGCCACGGCGGCCCCCGAACTTTTTCGCCCGAACACTGAAGTGTTCGCAAAGTTCGGTGTTCGGGCGAAAAAGGGGCGGGGCCGAACGTGTTCGCTCATCTCTAGTCATAATGCAAAATTCCATTATGATGTCATAATGCAAAATTCCATTATGATGTCATAATGTAAAATTCCATTATGATGTCATAATGCAAAATTCCATTATGATGTCATAATGTAAAACTCCATTATGATGCCATAATGCAAAATTCCATTATAATGTCATAATGTAAAACTCCATTATGATGTCATAATGTAAAACTCCATTATGATGCCATAATGTAAAATTCCATGATGATGTCATAATGCAAAATTCCATTATGATGTCATAATATAACATTCCATTATGATATCATAATGCAAAATTCCATTATGATGTCATAATGTAACATTCCATTATGATGTCATAATGCAAAATTCCATTATGATGTCATAATGTAACATTCCATTATGATGTCATAATGCAAAATTCCATTATGATGTCATAATGCGAAATTCCATTATGATGTCATAATGCAAAATTCCATTATGATGTCATAATGTAAAATTACATTATGATGTCATAATGCAAAATTACATTATGATGTCATAATGTAAAGTTCCATTATGATGTCATAATGCAAAATTCCATTATGATGTCATAATGTAAAGTTTCATTATGATGTCATAATGTAAAATTCCATTATGATGTCATAATGTAAAATTCCATTATGATGTCATAATGTAAAATTCCATTATGATGTCATAATGCAAAATTCCATTATGATGTCATAATGCAACATTCCATTATGATGCCATAATGCAAAATTCCATTATGATGTCATAATGTAAAATTCCATTATGATGTCATAATGTAAAATTCCATTATGATGTCATAATGCAAAATTCCATTATGATGTCATAATGTAACATTCCATTATGATGTCATAATGCAACATTCCATTATGATGTCATAATGCAACATTCCATTATGATGTCATAATGCAAAATTCCATTGTGATGTCATAATGTAACATTCCATTATGATGTCATAATGCAAAATTCCATTATGATGTCATAATGTAAAATTCTATTATGATGTCATAATGCAACATTCCATTATGATGTCATAATGCAAAATTCCATTATGATGTCATAATGTAACATTCCATTATGATGTCATAATGCAACATTCCATTATGATGTCATAATGTAACATTCCATTATGATGTCATAATGTAACATTCCATTATGATGTCATAATGCAAAATTTCATTATGATGTCATAATGCAAAATTCCATTATGATGTCATAATGTAAAATTCCATTATGATGTCATAATGTAACATTCCATTATGATGTCATAATGCAAAATTCCATTATGATGTCATAATGTAAAATTCTATTATGATGTCATAATGTAACATTCCTTTATGATGTCATAATGCAAAATTCCATTATGATGTCATAATGTAAAATTCCATTATGATGTCATAATGTAACATTCCTTTATGATGTCATAATGCAAAATTCCATTATGATGTCATAATGTAAAATTCCATTATGATGTCATAATGTAACATTCCATTATGATGTCATAATGCAAAATTCCATTATGATGTCATAATGTAACATTCCATTATGATGTCATAATACAAAATTCCATGTCATAATGTAAAATTCCATTATGATGTCATAATGTAACATTCCATTATGATGTCATAATGTAACATTCCATTATGATGTCATAATGCAAAATTCCATTATGATGTCATAATGCAACATTCCATTATGATGCCATAATGCAAAATTCCATTATGATGTCATAATGCAAAATTCCATTATGATGTCATAATGTCAAATTCCATTATGATGTCATAATGTAAAATTCCATTTTGATGTCATAATGTAACTTTCCATTATGATGTCATAATGCAAAATTCCATTATGATGTCATAATGCAAAAGTCCATTATGATGTCATAATGTAAAATTCCATTATGATGTCATAATGTAAAACTCCATTATGATGTCATAATGTAAAATTCCATTATGATGTCATAATGCGAAATTCCATTATGATGTCATAATGCGAAATTCCATTATGATGTCATGATGTAAAAATCCATTATGATGTCATAATGTAACATTCCATTATGATGTCATAATGCAAAATTGCATTATGATGTCATAATGCAACATTCCATTATGATGTCATAATGCAAAATTCCATTATGATGTCATAATGTAACATTCCATTATGATGTCATAATGCAAAATTCCATTATGATGTCATAATGTAACATTCCATTATGATGTCATAATGCAAAATTTCATTATGATGTCATAATGCAAAATTCCATTATGATGTCATAATGTAAAATTCCATTATGATGTCATAATGTAACATTCCATTATGATGTCATAATGCAAAATTCCATTATGATGTCATAATGTAAAATTCTATTATGATGTCATAATGTAACATTCCTTTATGATGTCATAATGCAAAATTCCATTATGATGTCATAATGTAAAATTCCATTATGATGTCATAATGTAACATTCCTTTATGATGTCATAATGCAAAATTCCATTATGATGTCATAATGTAAAATTCCATTATGATGTCATAATGTAACATTCCATTATGATGTCATAATGCAAAATTCCATTATGATGTCATAATGTAACATTCCATTATGATGTCATAATACAAAATTCCATGTCATAATGTAAAATTCCATTATGATGTCATAATGTAACATTCCATTATGATGTCATAATGTAACATTCCATTATGATGTCATAATGCAAAATTCCATTATGATGTCATAATGCAACATTCCATTATGATGCCATAATGCAAAATTCCATTATGATGTCATAATGCAAAATTCCATTATGATGTCATAATGTCAAATTCCATTATGATGTCATAATGTAAAATTCCATTTTGATGTCATAATGTAACTTTCCATTATGATGTCATAATGCAAAATTCCATTATGATGTCATAATGCAAAAGTCCATTATGATGTCATAATGTAAAATTCCATTATGATGTCATAATGTAAAACTCCATTATGATGTCATAATGTAAAATTCCATTATGATGTCATAATGCGAAATTCCATTATGATGTCATAATGCGAAATTCCATTATGATGTCATGATGTAAAAATCCATTATGATGTCATAATGTAACATTCCATTATGATGGCATAATGCAAAATTGCATTATGATGTCATAATGCAACATTCCATTATGATGTCATAATGCAAAATTCCATTATGATGTCATAATGTAACATTCCATTATGATGTCATAATGCAAAATTCCATTATGATGTCATAATGTAACATTCCATTATGATGTCATAATGTAACATTCCATTATGATGTCATAATGCAACATTCCATTCTGATGTCTTAATGCAACATTCCATTCTGATGTCATAATGCAACATTCCATTATGATGTCATAATGTAACATTCCATTATGATGTCATAATTAGAGATGAGCAAACGTGTTCGGCCACGCCCCTTTTTCGCCCGAACACCGCGAACTCCGAGTACTTCCGTACTCGGGCGAAAAAGTTCGGGGGGCGCCGTGGGAGCACGGGGGGTAGCAGTGGGGAGTGGGGGGGAGAGGGAGAGAGAGAGGGCTCCCCCCTGTTCCCCGCTGCTACCCCCCCGCACCGCCACGCCTCTCCCCGCCCCCCGGCGCCCCCCGAATATTTGCGCGCGAGTACTGAAGTACTCGCAAAGCGCGGTATTCGGGTGCGTAAGTACTTGTAACGAGTACGTTCGCTCATCTCTAGTCATAATGCAACATTCCATTATAATGTCATAATGCAAAATTCCATTATGATGTCATAATGCAAAATTCCATTATGATGTCATAATGTAACATTCCATTATGATGTCATAATGCAACATTCCATTATGATGTCATAATGTAACATTCCATTATGATGTCATAATGCAACATTCCATTAAGATGTCATAATGCAAAATTCCATTATGATGTCATAATGTAACATTCCATTATGATGTCATAATGCAATATTCCATTATGATGTCATAATGCAAAATTCCATTATGATGTCATTATGTAAAATTCCATTATGATGTCATAATGCAACATTCCATTATGATGTCATAATGTAACATTCCATTATGATGTCATAATGCAACATTCCATTATGATGTCCTAATGTAAAATTCCATTATGATGTCATAATGTAACATTCCATTATGATGTCATAATGCAACATTCCATTATGATGTCCTAATGTAAAATTCCATTATGATGTCATAATGTAACATTCCATTATGATGTCATAATGTAAAATTCCATTATGATGTCATAATGCAAAATTCCATTATGATGTCATAATGCAAAATTCCATTATGATGTCATAATGCAAAATTCCATTATGATGTCATAATGTAAAATTCCATTATGATGTCATAATGCAAAATTCCATTATGATGTCATAATGTAAAATTCCATTATTCTGTCATAATACAAAATTCCATTATGATGTCATAATGCAAAATTCCATTATGATGTCATAATGCAAAATTCCATTATGATGTCATAATGTAAAATTACATTATGATGTCATAATGTAAAATTCCATTATGATGTCATAATGTAACATTCCATTATGATGTCATAATGCAAAATTCCATTATGATGTCATAATGTAACATTCCATTATGATGTCATAATGCAACATTGCATTATGATGTCATAATGCAAAATTCCATTATGATGTCATAATGCAAAATTCCATTATGATGTCATAATGTAACATTCCATTATGATGTCATAATGCAACATTCCATTATGATGTCATAATGTAAAATTCCATTATGATGTCATAATGCAACATTCCATTATGATGTCCTAATGTAAAATTCCATTATGATGTCATAATGTAACATTCCATTATGATGTCATAATGCAAAATTCCATTATGATGTCATAATGCAAAATTCCATTATGATGTCATAATGTAACATTCCATTATGATGTCATAATGCAAAATTCCATTATGATGTCATAATGTAAAATTCCATTATGCTGTCATAATACAAAATTCCATTATGATGTTATAATGCAAAATTCCATTATGATGTCATAATGTAACATTCCATTATGATGTCATAATGCAACATTCCATTATGATGTCATAATGTAACATTCCATTATGATGTCATAATGTAAAGTTCCATTATAATGTCATAATGTAACGTTCCATTATGATGTCATAATGTAACATTCCATTATGATGTCATAATGTTAAATTCCATTATGTCATAATGCAAAATTCCATTATGATGTCATAATGCAAAATTCCATTATGATGTCATAATGTAAAATTCCATTATGATGTCATAATGTAACATTCCATTATGATGTCATAATGTATAATTCCATTATGATGTCATAATGTAAAATTCCATTATGATGTCATAATGTAACTTTCCATTATGATGTCATAATGCAAAATTCCATTATGATGTCATAATGTCAAATACCATTATGATGTCATAATGTCAAATTCCATTATGATGTCATAATGTAACTTTCCATTATGATGTCATAATGCAAAATTCCATTATGATGTCATAATGCAAAACTCCATTATGATGTCATAATGTAACATTCCATTATGATGTCATAATGTAACATTCCATTATGATGTCATAATGCAAAATTCCATTATGATGTCATAATGTAAAATTCCATTATGATGTCATAATGTAAAATTCCATTATGATGTGATAATGCAAAATTCCATTATGATGCCATAATGCAAAATTCCATTATGATGTCATAATGTAAAGTTCCATTATGATGTCATAATGCAAAATTCCATTATGATGTCATAATGTAAAACTCCATTATGATGCCATAATGCAAAATTCCATTATGATGTCATAATGTAAAACTCCATTATGATGTCATAATGTAAAACTCCATTATGATGCCATAATGTAAAATTCCATGATGATGTCATAATGCAAAATTCCATTGTGATGTCATAATATAACATTCCATTATGATATCATAATGCAAAATTCCATTTTGATGTCATAATGTAACATTCCATTATGATGTCATAATGCAAAATTCCATTATGATGTCATAATGTAAAATTCCATTATGATGTCATAATGCAAAATTCCATTATGTCATAATGTAAGATTCCATTATGATGTCATAATGCAAAATTCCATTATGATGTCATAATGTAACATTCCATTATGATGTCATAATGCAAAATTCCATTATGATGTCATAATGTAACATTCCATTATGATGTCATAATGCAAAATTCCATTATGATGTCATAATGTAACATTCCATTATGATGTCATAATGCAAAATTCCATTATGATGTCATAATGTAACATTCCATTATGATGTCATAATGTAAAGTTCCATTATGATGTCATAATGCAAAGTTCCATTATGATGTCATAATGTAAAGTTCCATTATGATGTCATAATGCAAAATTCCATTATGATGTCATAATGTAAAATTCCATTATGATGTCATAATGTAAAATTCCATTATGATTAGAGATGAGCGAACGTACTCGTAACGAGTACTTACGCACCCGAGTACCGCCATTTTCGAGTACTTCAGTACTCGGGCGCAAAGATTCGGGGGGCGCCGGGGGGCGGGGAGAGGCATGGCGGTGCGGGGGGTAGCAGCGGGGAACAGGGGGAGCCCTCTCTCTCCCTCTCCCCCCCACTCCCCACTGCTACCCCCCGTGCCGCCACGGCGCCCCCCGAATCTTTTCACCCGAGTACTGATGTACTCGAAAATGGCGGTACTCGGGTGCGTAAGTACTCGTTACTAGTACGTTTGCTCATCTCTATTTATGATGTCATAATGTAAAATTCCATTATGATGTCATAATGCAAAATTCCATTATGATGTCATAATTTAAAACTCCATTACGATGTCATAATGCAAAATTCCATTATGATGTCATAATGTAACATTCCATTATGATGTCATAATGCAAAATTCGATTATGATGTCAAAATGCAAAATTCCATTATGATGTCATAATGCAAAATTCCATTATGATGTCATAATGTAAAATTCCATTATGATGTCATAATGTAAAATTCCATTATGATGTCATAATGTAAAATTCCATTATGATGTCATAATGCAAAATTCCATTATGATGTCATAATGTAACATTCCATTATGATGTCATAATGCAACATTCCATTATGATGTCATAATGCAAAATTCCATTATGATGTCATAATGTAAAATTCCATTATGATGTCATAATGCAAAATTCCATTATGATGTCATAATGTAAAACTCCATTATGATGTCATAATGCAAAATTCCATTATGATGTCATAATGTAACATTCCATTATCATGTCATAATGCAAAATTCCATTATGATGTCATAATGCAAAATTCCATTATGATGTCATAATGTAAAATTCCATTATGATGTCATAATGTAAAATTCCATTATGATGTCATAATGCAAAATTCCATTATGATGTCATAATGTAAAATTCCATTATGATGTCATAATGTAAAGTTCCATTATAATGTCATAATGTAACGTTCCATTATGATGTCATAATGTAACATTCCATTATGATGTCATAATGTTAAATTCCATTATGTCATAATGCAAAATTCCATTATGATGTCATAATGCAAAATTCCATTATGATGTCATAATGTAAAATTCCATTATGATGTCATAATGTAACATTCCATTATGATGTCATAATGTAAAATTCCATTATGATGTCATAATGTAAAATTCTATTATGATGTCATAATGTAACTTTCCATTATGATGTCATAATGCAAAACTCCATTATGATGCCATAATGCAAAATTCCATTATGATGTCATAATGTAAAACTCCATTATGATGTCATAATGTAAAACTCCATTATGATGCCATAATGTAAAATTCCATGATGATGTCATAATGCAAAATTCCATTATGATGTCATAATATAACATTCCATTATGATATCATAATGCAAAATTCCATTATGATGTCATAATGTAACATTCCATTATGATGTCATAATGCAAAATTCCATTATGATGTCATAATGTAACATTCCATTATGATGTCATAATGCAAAATTCCATTATGATGTCATAATGCGAAATTCCATTATGATGTCATAATGCAAAATTCCATTATGATGTCATAATGTAAAATTACATTATGATGTCATAATGCAAAATTACATTATGATGTCATAATGTAAAGTTCCATTATGATGTCATAATGCAAAATTCCATTATGATGTCATAATGTAAAGTTTCATTATGATGTCATAATGTAAAATTCCATTATGATGTCATAATGTAAAATTCCATTATGATGTCATAATGTAAAATTCCATTATGATGTCATAATGCAAAATTCCATTATGATGTCATAATGCAAAATTCCATTATGATGTCATAATTTAAAATTCCATTATGATGTCATAATGTAAAATTCCATTATGATGTCATAGTGCAAAATTCCATTATGATGTCATAATGTAACATTCCATTATGATGTCATAATGCAAAATTCCATTATGATGTCATAATGTAAGATTCCATTATGATGTCATAATGCAAAATTCCATTATGATGTCATAATGTAAGATTCCATTATGATGTCATAATGCAAAATTCCATTATGATGTCATAATGTAAGATTCCATTATGATGTCATAATGCAAAATTCCATTATGTCATAATGTAAGATTCCATTATGATGTCATAATGCAAAATTCCATTATGATGTCATAATGTAACATTCCATTATGATGTCATAATGTAAAGTTCCATTATGATGTCATAATGCAAAGTTCCATTATGATGTCATAATGTAAAGTTCCATTATGATGTCATAATGCAAAATTCCATTATGATGTCATAATGTAAAATTCCATTATGATGTCATAATGTAAAATTCCATTATGATTAGAGATGAGCGCACGTACTCGTAACGAGTACTTACGCACCCGAGTACCGCCATTTTCGAGTACTTCAGTACTCGGGCGCAAAGATTCGGGGGACGCCGGGGGGCGGGGAGAGGCATGGCGGTGCGGGGGGTAGCAGCGGGGAACAGGGGGGAGCCCTCTCTCTCTCCCTCTCCCCCCCACTCCCCACTGCTACCCCCCGTGCCGCCACGGCGCCCCCCGAATCTTTTCACCCGAGTACTGATGTACTCGAAAATGGTGGTACTCGGGTGCGTAAGTACTCGTTACTAGTACGTTTGCTCATCTCTATTTATGATGTCATAATGTAAAATTCCATTATGATGTCATAATGCAAAATTCCATTATGATGTCATAATGTAAAACTCCATTATGATGTCATAATGCAAAATTCCATTATGATGTCATAATGTAACATTCCATTATGATGTCATAATGCAAAATTCCATTATGATGTCATAATGTAACATTCGATTATGATGTCATAATGCAAAATTCCATTATGATGTCATAATGCAAAATTCCATTATGATGTCATAATGTAAAATTCCATTATGATGTCATAATGCAAAATTCCATTATGATGTCATAATGTAAAATTCCATTATGATGTCATAATGTAAAATTCCATTATGATGTCATAATGCAAAATTCCATTATGATGTCATAATGTAACATTCCATTATGATGTCATAATGCAACATTCCATTATGATGTCATAATGTAACATTCCATTATGATGTCATAATGTAACATTGCATTATGATGTCATAATGCAAAATTTCATTATGATGTCATAATGCAAAATTCCATTATGATGTCATAATGTAAAATTCCATTATGATGTCATAATGTAAAATTCCATTATGATGTCATAATGTAACATTCCATTATGATGTCATAATGCAAAATTCCATTATGATGTCATAATGTAAAATTCTATTATGATGTCATAATGTAACATTCCTTTATGATGTCATAATGCAAAATTCCATTATGATGTCATAATGTAAAATTCCATTATGATGTCATAATGTAACATTCCTTTATGATGTCATAATGCAAAATTCCATTATGATGTCATAATGTAAAATTCCATTATGATGTCATAATGTAACATTCCATTATGATGTCATAATGCAAAATTCCATTATGATGTCATAATGTAACATTCCATTATGATGTCATAATACAAAATTCCATGTCATAATGTAAAATTCCATTATGATGTCATAATGTAACATTCCATTATGATGTCATAATGTAACATTCCATTATGATGTCATAATGCAAAATTCCATTATGATGTCATAATGCAACATTCCATTATGATGCCATAATGCAAAATTCCATTATGATGTCATAATGCAAAATTCCATTATGATGTCATAATGTCAAATTCCATTATGATGTCATAATGTAAAATTCCATTTTGATGTCATAATGTAACTTTCCATTATGATGTCATAATGCAAAATTCCATTATGATGTCATAATGCAAAAGTCCATTATGATGTCATAATGTAAAATTCCATTATGATGTCATAATGTAAAACTCCATTATGATGTCATAATGTAAAATTCCATTATGATGTCATAATGCGAAATTCCATTATGATGTCATGATGTAAAAATCCATTATGATGTCATAATGTAACATTCCATTATGATGTCATAATGCAAAATTGCATTATGATGTCATAATGCAACATTCCATTATGATGTCATAATGCAAAATTCCATTATGATGTCATAATGTAACATTCCATTATGATGTCATAATGCAAAATTCCATTATGATGTCATAATGTAACATTCCATTATGATGTCATAATGTAACATTCCATTATGATGTCATAATGCAACATTCCATTCTGATGTCTTAATGCAACATTCCATTCTGATGTCATAATGCAACATTCCATTATGATGTCATAATGTAACATTCCATTATGATGTCATAATTAGAGATGAGCAAACGTGTTCGGCCACGCCCCTTTTTCGCCCGAACACCGCGAACTCCGAATACTTCCGTACTCGGGCGAAAAAGTTCGGGGGGCGCCGTGGGAGCACGGGGGGGTAGCAGTGGGGAGTGGGGGGGAGAGGGAGAGAGAGAGGGCTCCCCCCTGTTCCCCGCTGCTACCCCCCCGCACCGCCACGCCTCTCCCCGCCCCCCGGCGCCCCCCGAATATTTGCGCGCGAGTACTGAAGTACTCGCAAAGCGCGGTATTCGGGTGCGTAAGTACTTGTAACGAGTACGTTCGCTCATCTCTAGTCATAATGCAACATTCCATTATTATGTCATAATGCAAAATTCCATTATGATGTCATAATGCAAAATTCCATTATGATGTCATAATGTAACATTCCATTATGATGTCATAATGCAACATTCCATTATGATGTCATAATGTAACATTCCATTATGATGTCATAATGCAACATTCCATTAAGATGTCATAATGCAAAATTCCATTATGATGTCATAATGTAACATTCCATTATGATGCCATAATGTAAAATTCCATGATGATGTCATAATGCAAAATTCCATTATGATGTCATAATATAACATTCCATTATGATATCATAATGCAAAATTCCATTATGATGTCATAATGTAAAATTACATTATGATGTCATAATGCAAAATTACATTATGATGTCATAATGTAAAGTTCCATTATGATGTCATAATGCAAAATTCCATTATGATGTCATAATGTAAAGTTTCATTATGATGCCATAATGTAAAATTCCATTATGATGTCATAATGTAAAATTCCATTATGATGTCATAATGCAAAATTCCATTATGATGTCATAATGTAACATTCCATTATGATGTCATAATGCAAAATTCCATTATGATGTCATAATGCGAAATTCCATTATGATGTCATAATGCAAAATTCCATTATGATGTCATAATGCAAAATTCCATTATGATGTCATAATGTAAAGTTTCATTATGATGTCATAATGTAAAATTCCATTATGATGTCATAATGTAAAATTCCATTATGATGTCATAATGTAAAATTCCATTATGATGTCATAATGCAAAATTCCATTATGATGTCATAATGCAAAATTCCATTATGATGTCATAATTTAAAATTCCATTATGATGTCATAATGTAAAATTCCATTATGATGTCATAGTGCAAAATTCCATTATGATGTCATAATGTAACATTCCATTATGATGTCATAATGCAAAATTCCATTATGATGTCATAATGTAAGATTCCATTATGATGTCATAATGCAAAATTCCATTATGATGTCATAATGTAACATTCCATTATGATGTCATAATGCAAAATTCCATTATGTCATAATGTGAGATTCCATTATGATGTCATAATGCAAAATTCCATTATGATGTCATAATGTAACATTCCATTATGATGTCATAATGCAAAATTCCATTATGATGTCAAAATGTAACATTCCATTATGATGTCATAATGCAAAATTCCATTATGATGTCATAATGCGAAATTCCATTATGATGTCATAATGCAAAATTCCATTATGATGTCATAATGTAAAATTACATTATGATGTCATAATGCAAAATTACATTATGATGTCATAATGTAAAGTTCCATTATGATGTCATAATGCAAAATTCCATTATGATGTCATAATGTAAAGTTTCATTATGATGTCATAATGTAAAATTCCATTATGATGTCATAATGTAAAATTCCATTATGATGTCATAATGTAAAATTCCATTATGATGTCATAATGCAAAATTCCATTATGATGTCATAATGCAAAATTCCATTATGATGTCATAATTTAAAATTCCATTATGATGTCATAATGTAAAATTCCATTATGATGTCATAGTGCAAAATTCCATTATGATGTCATAATGCGAAATTCCATTATGATGTCATAATGTAACATTCCATTATGATGTCATAATGCAAAATTCCATTATGATGTCATAATGCGAAATTCCATTATGATGTCATAATGCAAAATTCCATTATGATGTCATAATGTAAAATTACATTATGATGTCATAATGCAAAATTACATTATGATGTCATAATGTAAAGTTCCATTATGATGTCATAATGCAAAATTCCATTATGATGTCATAATGTAAAGTTTCATTATGATGTCATAATGTAAAATTCCATTATGATGTCATAATGCAACATTCCATTATGATGTCATAATGTAAAATTCCATTATGATGTCATAATGCAAAATTCCATTATGATGTCATAATGCAAAATTCCATTATGATGTCATAATTTAAAATTCCATTATGATGTCATAATGTAAAATTCCATTATGATGTCATAGTGCAAAATTCCATTATGATGTCATAATGTAACATTCCATTATGATGTCATAATGCAAAATTCCATTATGATGTCATAATGTAAGATTCCATTATGATGTCATAATGCAAAATTCCATTATGATGTCATAATGTAACATTCCATTATGATGTCATAATGCAAAATTCCATTATGTCATAATGTAAGATTCCATTATGATGTCATAATGCAAAATTCCATTATGATGTCATAATGTAACATTCCATTATGATGTCATAATGTAAAGTTCCATTATGATGTCATAATGCAAAGTTCCATTATGATGTCATAATGTAAAGTTCCATTATGATGTCATAATGCAAAATTCCATTATGATGTCATAATGTAAAATTCCATTATGATGTCATAATGTAAAATTCCATTATGATTAGAGATGAGCGCACGTACTCGTAACGAGTACTTACGCACCCGAGTACCGCCATTTTCGAGTACTTCAGTACTCGGGCGCAAAGATTCGGGGGACGCCGGGGGGCGGGGAGAGGCATGGCGGTGCGGGGGGGTAGCAGCGGGGAACAGGGGGGAGCCCTCTCTCTCTCCCTCTCCCCCCCACTCCCCACTGCTACCCCCCGTGCCGCCACGGCGCCCCCCGAATCTTTTCACCCGAGTACTGATGTACTCGAAAATGGTGGTACTCGGGTGCGTAAGTACTCGTTACTAGTACGTTTGCTCATCTCTATTTATGATGTCATAATGTAAAATTCCATTATGATGTCATAATGCAAAATTCCATTATGATGTCATAATGTAAAACTCCATTATGATGTCATAATGCAAAATTCCATTATGATGTCATAATGCAAAATTCCATTATGATGTCATAATGCAAAATTCCATTATGATGTCATAATGTAAAATTCCATTATGATGTCATAATGCAAAATTCCATTATGATGTCATAATGTAAAATTCCATTATGATGTCATAATGTAAAATTCCATTATGATGTCATAATGCAAAATTCCATTATGATGTCATAATGTAACATTCCATTATGATGTCATAATGCAACATTCCATTATGATGTCATAATGCAACATTCCATTATGATGTCATAATGCAAAATTCCATTGTGATGTCATAATGTAACATTCCATTATGATGTCATAATGCAAAATTCCATTATGATGTCATAATGTAAAATTCTATTATGATGTCATAATGCAACATTCCATTATGATGTCATAATGCAAAATTCCATTATGATGTCATAATGTAACATTCCATTATGATGTCATAATGCAACATTCCATTATGATGTCATAATGTAACATTCCATTATGATGTCATAATGTAACATTCCATTATGATGTCATAATGCAAAATTTCATTATGATGTCATAATGCAAAATTCCATTATGATGTCATAATGTAAAATTCCATTATGATGTCATAATGTAACAGTCCATTATGATGTCATAATGCAAAATTCTATTATGATGTCATAATGTAAAATTCTATTATGATGTCATAATGTAACATTCCTTTATGATGTCATAATGCAAAATTCCATTATGATGTCATAATGTAAAATTCCATTATGATGTCATAATGTAACATTCCTTTATGATGTCATAATGCAAAATTCCATTATGATGTCATAATGTAAAATTCCATTATGATGTCATAATGTAACATTCCATTATGATGTCATAATGCAAAATTCCATTATGATGTCATAATGTAACATTCCATTATGATGTCATAATACAAAATTCCATGTCATAATATAAAATTCCATTATGATGTCATAATGCAACATTCCATTATGATGCCATAATGCAAAATTCCATTATGATGTCATAATGCAAAATTCCATTATGATGTCATAATGTCAAATTCCATTATGATGTCATAATGTAAAATTCCATTTTGATGTCATAATGTAACTTTCCATTATGATGTCATAATGCAAAATTCCATTATGATGTCATAATGCAAAAGTCCATTATGATGTCATAATGCAACATTCCATTATGATGCCATAATGCAAAATTCCATTATGATGTCATAATGCAAAATTCCATTATGATGTCATAATGTCAAATTCCATTATGATGTCATAATGTAAAATTCCATTTTGATGTCATAATGTAACTTTCCATTATGATGTCATAATGCAAAATTCCATTATGATGTCATAATGCAAAAGTCCATTATGATGTCATAATGCAACATTCCATTATGATGCCATAATGCAAAATTCCATTATGATGTCATAATGCAAAATTCCATTATGATGTCATAATGTCAAATTCCATTATGATGTCATAATGTAAAATTCCATTTTGATGTCATAATGTAACTTTCCATTATGATGTCATAATGCAAAATTCCATTATGATGTCATAATGCAACATTCCATTATGATGCCATAATGCAAAATTCCATTATGATGTCATAATGCAAAATTCCATTATGATGTCATAATGTCAAATTCCATTATGATGTCATAATGTAAAATTCCATTTTGATGTCATAATGTAACTTTCCATTATGATGTCATAATGCAAAATTCCATTATGATGTCATAATGCAAAAGTCCATTATGATGTCATAATGTAAAATTCCATTATGATGTCATAATGTAAAACTCCATTATGATGTCATAATGTAAAATTCCATTATGATGTCATAATGCGAAATTCCATTATGATGTCATAATGCGAAATTCCATTATGATGTCATGATGTAAAAATCCATTATGATGTCATAATGTAACATTCCATTATGATGTCATAATGTAACATTCCATTATGATGTCATAATGTAACATTCCATTATGATGTCATAATGCAACATTCCATTCTGATGTCTTAATGCAACATTCCATTCTGATGTCATAATGCAAAATTCCATTATGATGTCATAATGTAACATTCCATTATGATGTCATAATGCAAAATTCCATTATGATGTCATAATGTAACATTCCATTATGATGTCATAATGTAACATTCCATTATGATGTCATAATGCAACATTCCATTCTGATGTCTTAATGCAACATTCCATTCTGATGTCATAATGCAACATTCCATTATGATGTCATAATGTAACATTCCATTATGATGTCATAATTAGAGATGAGCAAACGTGTTCGGCCACGCCCCTTTTTCGCCCGAACACCGCGAACTCCGAGTACTTCCGTACTCGGGCGAAAAAGTTCGGGGGGCGCCGTGGGAGCACGGGGGGTAGCAGTGGGGAGTGGGGGGGAGAGGGAGAGAGAGAGGGCTCCCCCCTGTTCCCCGCTGCTACCCCCCGCACCGCCACGCCTCTCCCCGCCCCCCGGCGCCCCCCGAATATTTGCGCGCGAGTACTGAAGTACTCGCAAAGCGCGGTATTCGGGTGCGTAAGTACTTGTAACGAGTACGTTCGCTCATCTCTAGTCATAATGCAACATTCCATTATGATGTCATAATGCAAAATTCCATTATGATGTCATAATGCAAAATTCCATTATGATGTCATAATGTAACATTCCATTATGATGTCATAATGCAACATTCCATTATGATGTCATAATGCAACATTCCATTAAGATGTCATAATGCAAAATTCCATTATGATGTCATAATGTAACATTCCATTATGATGCCATAATGTAAAATTCCATGATGATGTCATAATGCAAAATTCCATTATCATGTCATAATATAACATTCCATTATGATATCATAATGCAAAATTCCATTATGATGTCATAATGTAACATTCCATTATGATGTCATAATGCAAAATTCCATTATGATGTCATAATGCAACATTCCATTATGATGTCATAATTAGAGATGAGCAAACGTGTTCGGCCACGCCCCTTTTTCGCCCGAACACCGCGAACTCCGAGTACTTCCGTACTCGGGCGAAAAAGTTCGGGGGGCGCCGTGGGAGCACGGGGGGTAGCAGTGGGGAGTGGGGGGGAGAGGGAGAGAGAGAGGGCTCCCCCCTGTTCCCCGCTGCTACCCCCCGCACCGCCACGCCTCTCCCCGCCCCCCGGCGCCCCCCGAATATTTGCGCGCGAGTACTGAAGTACTCGCAAAGCGCGGTATTCGGGTGCATAAGTACTCGTAACGAGTACGTTCGCTCATCTCTAGTCATAATGCAACATTCCATTATGATGTCATAATGCAAAATTCCATTATGATGTCATAATGCAAAATTCCATTATGATGTCATAATGTAACATTCCATTATGATGTCATAATGCAACATTCCATTATGATGTCATAATGTAACATTCCATTATGATGTCATAATGCAACATTCCATTAAGATGTCATAATGCAAAATTCCATTATGATGTCATAATAAAACATTCCATTATGATGTCATAATGCAAAATTCC
Organism: Eleutherodactylus coqui; assembly: GCF_035609145.1. Taxonomy (NCBI): domain Eukaryota; kingdom Metazoa; phylum Chordata; class Amphibia; order Anura; family Eleutherodactylidae; genus Eleutherodactylus; species Eleutherodactylus coqui. Next base: position 409,638 of record NW_027102368.1, read on the forward strand.
ATTATGATGTCATAATGTAAAATTCCATTATGATGTCATAATGCAACATTCCATTATTATGTCATAATGTAACATTCCATTATGATGTCATAATGCAAAATTCCATTATGATGTCATAATGTAAGATTCCATTATGATGTCATAATGCAAAATTCCATTATGATGTCATAATGTAACATTCCATTATGATGTCATAATGCAAAATTCCATTATGTCATAATGTAAGATTCCATTATGATGTCATAATGCAAAATTCCATTATGATGTCATAATGTAACATTCCATTATGATGTCATAATGTAAAGTTCCATTATGATGTCATAATGCAAAGTTCCATTATGATGTCATAATGTAAAGTTCCATTATGATGTCATAATGCAAAATTCCATTATGATGTCATAATGTAAAATTCCATTATGATGTCATAATGTAAAATTCCATTATGATTAGAGATGAGCGCACGTACTCGTAACGAGTACTTACGCACCCGAGTACCGCCATTTTCGAGTACTTCAGTACTCGGGCGCAAAGATTCGGGGGACGCCGGGGGGCGGGGAGAGGCATGGCGGTGCGGGGGGTAGCAGCGGGGAACAGGGGGGAGCCCTCTCTCTCTCCCTCTCCCCCCCACTCCCCACTGCTACCCCCCAAGCCGCCACGGCGCCCCCCGAATCTTTTCACCCGAGTACTGATGTACTCGAAAATGGTGGTACTCGGGTGCGTAAGTACTCGTTACTAGTACGTTTGCTCATCTCTATTTATGATGTCATAATGTAAAATTCCATTATGATGTCATAATGCAAAATTCCATTATGATGTCATAATGTAACATTCGATTATGATGTCATAATGCAAAATTCCATTATGATGTCATAATGCAAAATTCCATTATGATGTCATAATGCAAAATTCCATTATGATGTCATAATGTAACATTCCATTATGATGTCATAATGCAACATTCCATTATGATGTCCTAATGTAAAATTCCATTATGATGTCATAATGTAAAATTCCATTATGATGTCATAATGTAAAATTCCATTATGATGTCATAATGTAACATTCCATTATGATGTCATAATGCAAAATTCCATTATGATGTCATAATGTAACATTCCATTATGATGTCATAATACAAAATTCCATGATGTCATAATGTAAAATTCCATTATGATGTCATAATGTAACATTCCATTATGATGTCATAATGTAAAGTTCCATTATGATGTCATAATGCAAAATTCCATTATGATGTCATAATGTAACATTCCATTATGATGTCATAATGTAAAGTTCCATTATGATGTCATAATGCAAAATTCCATTATGATGTCATAATGTAAAGTTCCATTATGATGTCATAATGCAAAATTCCATTATGATGTCATAATGTAAAATTCCATTATGATGTCATAATGTAACATTCCATTATGATGTCATAATGTAAAATTCCATTATGATGTCATAATGCAAAATTCCATTATGATGTCATAATGTAAAATTCCATTATGATGTCATAATGTAAAATTCCATTATGATGTCATAATGTAACATTCCATTATGATGTCATAATGCAAAATTCCATTATGATGTCATAATGTAACATTCCATTATGATGTCATAATACAAAATTCCATGATGTCATAATGTAAAATTCCATTATGATGTCATAATGTAACATTCCATTATGATGTCATAATACAAAATTCGATTATGATGTCACAATGTAAAATTCTATTATGATGTCATAATGCAAAATTCCATTATGATGTCATAATGCAAAAGTCCATTATGATGTCATAATGCAAAATTCCATTATGATGTCATAATGCAAAATTCCATTATGATGTCATAATGTCAAATTCCATTATGATGTCATAATGTAACTTTCCATTATGATGTCATAATGCAAAATTCCATTATGATGTCATAATGCAAAAGTCCATTATGATGTCATAATGTAAAATTCCATTATGATGTCATAATGTAAAAATCCATTATGATGTCATAATGTAACATTCCATTATGATGTCATAATGCAAAATTCCATTATGATGTCATAATGTAACATTCCATTATGATGTCATAATGCAAAATTCCATTATGATGTCATAATGCAACATTCCATTATGATGTCATAATGCAAAATTCCATTATGATGTCATAATGTAACATTCCATTATGATGTCATAATGCAAAATTCCATTATGATGTCATAATGCAACATTCCATTATGATGTCATAATTAGAGATGAGCAAACGTGTTCGGCCACGCCCCTTTTTCGCCCGAACACCGCGAACTCCGAGTACTTCCGTACTCGGGCGAAAAAGTTCGGGGGGCGCCGTGGGAGCACGGGGGGTAGCAGTGGGGAGTGGGGGGGAGAGGGAGAGAGAGAGGGCTCCCCCCTGTTCCCCGCTGCTACCCCCCCGCACCGCCACGCCTCTCCCCGCCCCCCGGCGCCCCCCGAATATTTGCGCGCGAGTACTGAAGTACTCGCAAAGCGCGGTATTCGGGTGCATAAGTACTCGTAACGAGTACGTTCGCTCATCTCTAGTCATAATGCAACATTCCATTATGATGTCATAATGCAAAATTCCATTATGATGTCATAATGCAAAATTCCATTATGATGTCATAATGTAACATTCCATTATGATGTCATAATGCAACATTCCATTATGATGTCATAATGTAACATTCCATTATGATGTCATAATGCAACATTCCATTAAGATGTCATAATGCAAAATTCCATTATGATGTCATAATAAAACATTCCATTATGATGTCATAATGCAAAATTCCATTATGATGTCATAATGTAAAATTCCATTATGATGTCATAATGCAACATTCCATTATTATGTCATAATGTAACATTCCATTATGATGTCATAATGCAAAATTCCATTATGATGTCATAATGTAAGATTCCATTATGATGTCATAATGCAAAATTCCATTATGATGTCATAATGTAACATTCCATTATGATGTCATAATGCAAAATTCCATTATGTCATAATGTAAGATTCCATTATGATGTCATAATGCAAAATTCCATTATGATGTCATAATGTAACATTCCATTATGATGTCATAATGTAAAGTTCCATTATGATGTCATAATGCAAAGTTCCATTATGATGTCATAATGTAAAGTTCCATTATGATGTCATAATGCAAAATTCCATTATGATGTCATAATGTAAAATTCCATTATGATGTCATAATGTAAAATTCCATTATGATTAGAGATGAGCGCACGTACTCGTAACGAGTACTTACGCACCCGAGTACCGCCATTTTCGAGTACTTCAGTACTCGGGCGCAAAGATTCGGGGGACGCCGGGGGGCGGGGAGAGGCATGGCGGTGCGGGGGGTAGCAGCGGGGAACAGGGGGGAGCCCTCTCTCTCTCCCTCTCCCCCCCACTCCCCACTGCTACCCCCCAAGCCGCCACGGCGCCCCCCGAATCTTTTCACCCGAGTACTGATGTACTCGAAAATGGTGGTACTCGGGTGCGTAAGTACTCGTTACTAGTACGTTTGCTCATCTCTATTTATGATGTCATAATGTAAAATTCCATTATGATGTCATAATGCAAAATTCCATTATGATGTCATAATGTAACATTCGATTATGATGTCATAATGCAAAATTCCATTATGATGTCATAATGCAAAATTCCATTATGATGTCATAATGCAAAATTCCATTATGATGTCATAATGTAACATTCCATTATGATGTCATAATGCAACATTCCATTATGATGTCCTAATGTAAAATTCCATTATGATGTCATAATGTAAAATTCCATTATGATGTCATAATGTAAAATTCCATTATGATGTCATAATGTAAAATTCCTTTATGATGTCATAATGCAAAATTCCATTATGATGTCATAATGCAAAATTCCATTATGATGTCATAATGTAAAATTGCATTATTCTGTCATAATACAAAATTCCATTATGATGTCATAATGCAAAATTCCATTATGATGTCATAATGTAAAATTCCATTATGATGTCATAATGGAAAATTCCATTATCATGTCATAATGCAAAATTCCATTATGATGTCATAATGCAAAATTCCATTATGATGTCATAATGTAAAATTCCATTATGATGTCATAATGTAAAATTCCATTATGATGTCATAATGTAAAATTCCTTTATGATGTCATAATGCAAAATTCCATTATGATGTCATAATGCAAAATTCCATTATGATGTCATAATGCAAAATTCCATTATGATGTCATAATGTAAAATTCCATTATGATGTCATAATGTAAAGTTCCATTATAATGTCATAATGTAACGTTCCATTATGATGTCATAATGTAACATTCCATTATGATGTCATTATGTTAAATTCCATTATGTCATAATGCAAAATTCCATTATGATGTCATAATGCAAAATTTCATTATGATGTCATAATGTAAAATTCCATTATGATGTCATAATGTAACATTCCATTATGATGTTATAATGTAAAATTCCATTATGATGTCATAATGTAAAATTCCATTATGATGTCAATGTAACTTTCCATTATGATGTCATAATGCAAAATTCCATTATGATGTCATAATGTCAAATACCATTATGATGTCATAATGTCAAATTCCATTATGATGTCATAATGTAACTTTCCATTATGATGTCATAATGCAAAATTCCATTATGATGTCATAATGCAAAACTCCATTATGATGTCATAATGTAACATTCCATTATGATGTCATAATGTAACATTCCATTATGATGTCATAATGCAAAATTCCATTATGATGTCATAATGTAAAATTCCATTATGATGTCATAATGTAAAATTCCATTATGATGTCATAATTAGAGATGAGCGAACATGTCCGTTACGGACACATCCGCACCCGGACACCGGCTTTGCCGAACACTGCAGTGTTCGCGCGTAAAGGTCCGGGTGCCGCCGGGGGGCGGGGAGATGCGCGGCGGCGCGGGCGGCAGTAGCGGGGAACAGGGGGGAGCCCTCTCTCTCTCCCTCTCCCCCCCACTCCCCGCCGCACCCCCCCGCGCTGCCACGGCGGCCCCTGAACTTTTTCGCCCGAACACTGAAGTGTTCGCAAAGTTCGGTGTTCGGGCGAAAAAGGGGCGGGGCCGAACGTGTTCGCTCATCTCTAGTCATAATGCAAAATTCCATTATGATGTCATAATGCAAAATTCCATTATGATGTCATAATGTAAAACTCCATTATGATGCCATAATGCAAAATTCCATTATGATGTCATAATGTAAAACTCCATTATGATGTCATAATGTAAAACTCCATTATGATGCCATAATGTAAAATTCCATGATGATGTCATAATGCAAAATTCCATTATGATGTCATAATATAACATTCCATTATGATATCATAATGCAAAATTCCATTATGATGTCATAATGTAACATTCCATTATGATGTCATAATGCAAAATTCCATTATGATGTCATAATGTAACATTCCATTATGATGTCATAATGCAAAATACCATTATGATGTCATAATGCGAAATTCCATTATGATGTCATAATGCAAAATTCCATTATGATGTCATAATGTAAAATTACATTATGATGTCATAGTGCAAAATTACATTATGATGTCATAATGTAAAGTTCCATTATGATGTCATAATGCAAAATTCCATTATGATGTCATAATGTAAAGTTTCATTATGATGTCATAATGTAAAATTCCATTATGATGTCATAATGTAAAATTCCATTATGATGTCATAATGTAAAATTCCATTATGATGTCATAATGCAAAATTCCATTATGATGTCATAATGCAAAATTCCATTATGATGTCATAATTTAAAATTCCATTATGATGTCATAATGTAAAATTCCATTATGATGTCATAGTGCAAAATTCCATTATGATGTCATAATGTAACATTCCATTATGATGTCATAATGCAAAATTCCATTATGATGTCATAATGTAAGATTCCATTATGATGTCATAATGCAAAATTCCATTATGATGTCATAATGTAACATTCCATTATGATGTCATAATGCAAAATTCCATTATGTCATAATGTAAGATTCCATTATGATGTCATAATGCAAAATTCCATTATGATGTCATAATGTAACATTCCATTATGATGTCATAATGTAAAGTTCCATTATGATGTCATAATCCAAAGTTCCATTATGATGTCATAATGTAAAGTTCCATTATGATGTCATAATGCAAAATTCCATTATGATGTCATAATGTAAAATTCCATTATGATGTCATAATGTAAAATTCCATTATGATTAGAGATGAGCGCACGTACTCGTAACGAGTACTTACGCACCCGAGTACCGCCATTTTCGAGTACTTCAGTACTCGGGCGCAAAGATTCGGGGGACGCCGGGGGGCGGGGAGAGGCATGGCGGTGCGGGGGGTAGCAGCGGGGAACAGGGGGGAGCCCTCTCTCTCTCCCTCTCCCCCCCACTCCCCACTGCTACCCCCCGTGCCGCCACGGCGCCCCCCGAATCTTTTCACCCGAGTACTGATGTACTCGAAAATGGTGGTACTCGGGTGCGTAAGTACTCGTTACTAGTACGTTTGCTCATCTCTATTTATGATGTCATAATGTAAAATTCCATTATGATGTCATAATGCAAAATTCCATTATGATGTCATAATGCAAAATTCCATTATGATGTCATAATGTAAAGTTTCATTATGATGTCATAATGTAAAATTCTATTATGATGTCATAATGCAACATTCCATTATGATGTCATAATGCAAAATTCCATTATGATGTCATAATGTAACATTCCATTATGATGTCATAATGCAACATTCCATTATGATGTCATAATGTAACATTCCATTATGATGTCATAATGTAACATTCCATTATGATGTCATAATGCAAAATTTCATTATGATGTCATAATGCAAAATTCCATTATGATGTCATAATGTAAAATTCCATTATGATGTCATAATGTAACATTCCATTATGATGTCATAATGCAAAATTCCATTATGATGTCATAATGTAAAATTCTATTATGATGTCATAATGTAACATTCCTTTATGATGTCATAATGCAAAATTCCATTATGATGTCATAATGTAAAATTCCATTATGATGTCATAATGTAACATTCCTTTATGATGTCATAATGCAAAATTCCATTATGATGTCATAATGCAAAATTCCATTATGATGTCATAATGTAACATTCCATTATGATGTCATAATGCAAAATTCCATTATGTCATAATGTAAGATTCCATTATGATGTCATAATGCAAAATTCCATTATGATGTCATAATGTAACATTCCATTATGATGTCATAATGTAAAGTTCCATTATGATGTCATAATCCAAAGTTCCATTATGATGTCATAATGTAAAGTTCCATTATGATGTCATAATGCAAAATTCCATTATGATGTCATAATGTAAAATTCCATTATGATGTCATAATGTAAAATTCCATTATGATTAGAGATGAGCGCACGTACTCGTAACGAGTACTTACGCACCCGAGTACCGCCATTTTCGAGTACTTCAGTACTCGGGCGCAAAGATTCGGGGGACGCCGGGGGGCGGGGAGAGGCATGGCGGTGCGGGGGGTAGCAGCGGGGAACAGGGGGGAGCCCTCTCTCTCTCCCTCTCCCCCCCACTCCCCACTGCTACCCCCCGTGCCGCCACGGCGCCCCCCGAATCTTTTCACCCGAGTACTGATGTACTCGAAAATGGTGGTACTCGGGTGCGTAAGTACTCGTTACTAGTACGTTTGCTCATCTCTATTTATGATGTCATAATGTAAAATTCCATTATGATATCATAATGCAAAATTCCATTATGATGTCATAATGTAAAACTCCATTATGATGTCATAATGCAAAATTCCATTATGATGTCATAATGTAACATTCCATTATGATGTCATAATGCAAAATTCCATTATGATGTCATAATGTAACATTCGATTATGATGTCATAATGCAAAATTCCATTATGATGTCATAATGCAAAATTCCATTATGATGTCATAATGTAAAATTCCATTATGATGTCATAATGCAAAATTCCATTATGATGTCATAATGTAAAATTCCATTATGATGTCATAATGTAAAATTCCATTATGATGTCATAATGCAAAATTCCATTATGATGTCATAATGTAACATTCCATTATGATGTCATAATGCAACATTCCATTATGATGTCATAATGCAAAATTCCATTGTGATGTCATAATGTAACATTCCATTATGATGTCATAATGCAAAATTCCATTATGATGTCATAATGTAAAATTCTATTATGATGTCATAATGCAACATTCCATTATGATGTCATAATGCAAAATTCCATTATGATGTCATAATGTAACATTCCATTATGATGTCATAATGCAACATTCCATTATGATGTCATAATGTAACATTCCATTATGATGTCATAATGTAACATTCCATTATGATGTCATAATGCAAAATTTCATTATGATGTCATAATGCAAAATTCCATTATGATGTCATAATGTAAAATTCCATTATGATGTCATAATGTAACATTCCATTATGATGTCATAATGCAAAATTCCATTATGATGTCATAATGTAAAATTCTATTATCATGTCATAATGTAACATTCCTTTATGATGTCATAATGCAAAATTCCATTATGATGTCATAATGTAAAATTCCATTATGATGTCATAATGTAACATTCCTTTATGATGTCATAATGCAAAATTCCATTATGATGTCATAATGTAAAATTCCATTATGATGTCATAATGTAACATTCCATTATGATGTCATAATGCAAAATTCCATTATGATGTCATAATGTAACATTCCATTATGATGTCATAATACAAAATTCCATGTCATAATGTAAAATTCCATTATGATGTCATAATGTAACATTCCATTATGATGTCATAATGTAACATTCCATTATGATGTCATAATGCAAAATTCCATTATGATGTCATAATGCAACATTCCATTATGATGCCATAATGCAAAATTCCATTATGATGTCATAATGCAAAATTCCATTATGATGTCATAATGTCAAATTCCATTATGATGTCATAATGTAAAATTCCATTTTGATGTCATAATGTAACTTTCCATTATGATGTCATAATGCAAAATTCCATTATGATGTCATAATGCAAAAGTCCATTATGATGTCATAATGTAAAATTCCATTATGATGTCATAATGTAAAACTCCATTATGATGTCATTATGTAAAATTCCATTATGATGTCATAATGCGAAATTCCATTATGATGTCATAATGCGAAATTCCATTATGATGTCATGATGTAAAAATCCATTATGATGTCATAATGTAACATTCCATTATGATGTCATAATGCAAAATTGCATTATGATGTCATAATGCAACATTCCATTATGATGTCATAATGCAAAATTCCATTATGATGTCATAATGTAACATTCCATTATGATGTCATAATGCAAAATTCCATTATGATGTCATAATGTAACATTCCATTATGATGTCATAATGTAACATTCCATTATGATGTCATAATGCAACATTCCATTCTGATGTCTTAATGCAACATTCCATTCTGATGTCATAATGCAACATTCCATTATGATGTCATAATGTAACATTCCATTATGATGTCATAATTAGAGATGAGCAAACGTGTTCGGCCACGCCCCTTTTTCGCCCGAACACCGCGAACTCCGAGTACTTCCGTACTCGGGCGAAAAAGTTCGGGGGGCGCCGTGGGAGCACGGGGGGGTAGCAGTGGGGAGTGGGGGGGAGAGGGAGAGAGAGAGGGCTCCCCCCTGTTCCCCGCTGCTACCCCCCGCACCGCCACGCCTCTCCCCGCCCCCCGGCGCCCCCCGAATATTTGCGCGCGAGTACTGAAGTACTCGCAAAGCGCGGTATTCGGGTGCGTAAGTACTTGTAACGAGTACGTTCGCTCATCTCTAGTCATAATGCAACATTCCATTATGATGTCATAATGCAAAATTCCATTATGATGTCATAATGCAAAATTCCATTATGATGTCATAATGTAACATTCCATTATGATGTCATAATGCAACATTCCATTATGATGTCATAATGCAACATTCCATTAAGATGTCATAATGCAAAATTCCATTATGATGTCATAATGTAACATTCCATTATGATGCCATAATGTAAAATTCCATGATGATGTCATAATGCAAAATTCCATTATGATGTCATAATATAACATTCCATTATGATATCATAATGCAAAATTCCATTATGATGTCATAATGTAAAATTACATTATGATGTCATAATGCAAAATTACATTATGATGTCATAATGTAAAGTTCCATTATGATGTCATAATGCAAAATTCCATTATGATGTCATAATGTAAAGTTTCATTATGATGTCATAATGTAAAATTCCATTATGATGTCATAATGTAAAATTCCATTATGATGTCATAATGCAAAATTCCATTATGATGTCATAATGTAACATTCCATTATGATGTCATAATGCAAAATTCCATTATGATGTCATAATGCGAAATTCCATTATGATGTCATAATGCAAAATTCCATTATGATGTCATAATGCAAAATTCCATTATGATGTCATAATGCAAAATTCCATTATGATGTCATAATGTAAAATTCCATTATGATGTCATAATGCAAAATTCCATTATGATGTCATAATGTAAAATTCCATTATTCTGTCATAATACAAAATTCCATTATGATGTCATAATGCAAAATTCCATTATGATGTCATAATGCAAAATTCCATTATGATGTCATAATGTAAAATTCCATTATGATGTCATAATGTAAAATTCCATTATGATGTCATAATGTAACATTCCATTATGATGTCATAATGCAAAATTCCATTATGATGTCATAATGTAACATTCCATTATGATGTCATAATGCAACATTGCATTATGATGTCATAATGCAAAATTCCATTATGATGTCATAATGCAAAATTCCATTATGATGTCATAATGTAACATTCCATTATGATGTCATAATGCAACATTCCATTATGATGTCATAATGTAAAATTCCATTATGATGTCATAATGCAACATTCCATTATGATGTCCTAATGTAAAATTCCATTATGATGTCATAATGTAACATTCCATTATGATGTCATAATGCAAAATTCCATTATGATGTCATAATGCAAAATTCCATTATGATGTCATAATGTAACATTCCATTATGATGTCATAATGCAAAATTCCATTATGATGTCATAATGTAAAATTCCATTATGCTGTCATAATACAAAATTCCATTATGATGTTATAATGCAAAATTCCATTATGATATCATAATGTAACATTCCATTATGATGTCATAATGCAACATTCCATTATGATGTCATAATGCAAAATTCCATTGTGATGTCATAATGTAACATTCCATTATGATGTCATAATGCAACATTCCATTATGATGTCCTAATGTAAAATTCCATTATGATGTCATAATGTAACATTCCATTATGATGTCATAATGCAAAATTCCATTATGATGTCATAATGCAAAATTCCATTATGATGTCATAATGTAACATTCCATTATGATGTCATAATGCAAAATTCCATTATGATGTCATAATGTAAAATTCCATTATGCTGTCATAATACAAAATTCCATTATGATGTCATAATGTAACATTCCATTATGATGTCATAATGCAACATTCCATTCTGATGTCTTAATGCAACATTCCATTCTGATGTCATAATGCAACATTCCATTATGATGTCATAATGTAACATTCCATTATGATGTCATAATTAGAGATGAGCAAACGTGTTCGGCCACGCCCCTTTTTCGCCCGAACACCGCGAACTCCGAGTACTTCCGTACTCGGGCGAAAAAGTTCGGGGGGCGCCGTGGGAGCACGGGGGGTAGCAGTGGGGAGTGGGGGGGAGAGGGAGAGAGAGAGGGCTCCCCCCTGTTCCCCGCTGCTACCCCCCGCACCGCCACGCCTCTCCCCGCCCCCCGGCGCCCCCCGAATATTTGCGCGCGAGTACTGAAGTACTCGCAAAGCGCGGTATTCGGGTGCGTAAGTACTTGTAACGAGTACGTTCGCTCATCTCTAGTCATAATGCAACATTCCATTATGATGTCATAATGCAAAATTCCATTATGATGTCATAATGCAAAATTCCATTATGATGTCATAATGTAACATTCCATTATGATGTCATAATGCAACATTCCATTATGATGTCATAATGTAACATTCCATTATGATGTCATAATGCAACATTCCATTAAGATGTCATAATGCAAAATTCCATTATGATGTCATAATGTAACATTCCATTATGATGTCATAATGCAATATTCCATTATGATGTCATAATGCAAAATTCCATTATGATGTCATTATGTAAAATTCCATTATGATGTCATAATGCAACATTCCATTATGATGTCATAATGTAACATTCCATTATGATGTCATAATGCAACATTCCATTATGATGTCATAATGTAACATTCCATTATGATGTCATAATGCAACATTCCATTATGATGTCCTAATGTAAAATTCCATTATGATGTCATAATGTAACATTCCATTATGATGTCATAATGCAACATTCCATTATGATGTCCTAATGTAAAATTCCATTATGATGTCATAATGTAACATTCCATTATGATGTCATAATGTAAAATTCCATTATGATGTCATAATGCGAAATTCCATTATGATGTCATAATGCAAAATTCCATTATGATGTCATAATGCAAAATTCCATTATGATGTCATAATGCAAAATTCCATTATGATGTCATAATGTAAAATTCCATTATGATGTCATAATGCAAAATTCCATTATGATGTCATAATGTAAAATTCCATTATTCTGTCATAATACAAAATTCCATTATGATGTCATAATGCAAAATTCCATTATGATGTCATAATGCAAAATTCCATTATGATGTCATAATGTAAAATTCCATTATGATGTCATAATGTAAAATTCCATTATGATGTCATAATGTAACATTCCATTATGATGTCATAATGCAAAATTCCATTATGATGTCATAATGTAACATTCCATTATGATGTCATAATGCAACATTGCATTATGATGTCATAATGCAAAATTCCATTATGATGTCATAATGCAAAATTCCATTATGATGTCATAATGTAACATTCCATTATGATGTCATAATGCAACATTCCATTATGATGTCATAATGTAAAATTCCATTATGATGTCATAATGCAACATTCCATTATGATGTCCTAATGTAAAATTCCATTATGATGTCATAATGTAACATTCCATTATGATGTCATAATGCAAAATTCCATTATGATGTCATAATGCAAAATTCCATTATGATGTCATAATGTAACATTCCATTATGATGTCATAATGCAAAATTCCATTATGATGTCATAATGTAAAATTCCATTATGCTGTCATAATACAAAATTCCATTATGATGTTATAATGCAAAATTCCATTATGATATCATAATGTAACATTCCATTATGATGTCATAATGCAACATTCCATTATGATGTCATAATGCAAAATTCCATTGTGATGTCATAATGTAACATTCCATTATGATGTCATAATGCAACATTCCATTATGATGTCCTAATGTAAAATTCCATTATGATGTCATAATGTAACATTCCATTATGATGTCATAATGCAAAATTCCATTATGATGTCATAATGCAAAATTCCATTATGATGTCATAATGTAACATTCCATTATGATGTCATAATGCAAAATTCCATTATGATGTCATAATGTAAAATTCCATTATGCTGTCATAATACAAAATTCCATTATGATGTCATAATGTAACATTCCATTATGATGTCATAATGCAACATTCCATTCTGATGTCTTAATGCAACATTCCATTCTGATGTCATAATGCAACATTCCATTATGATGTCATAATGTAACATTCCATTATGATGTCATAATTAGAGATGAGCAAACGTGTTCGGCCACGCCCCTTTTTCGCCCGAACACCGCGAACTCCGAGTACTTCCGTACTCGGGCGAAAAAGTTCGGGGGGCGCCGTGGGAGCACGGGGGGTAGCAGTGGGGAGTGGGGGGGAGAGGGAGAGAGAGAGGGCTCCCCCCTGTTCCCCGCTGCTACCCCCCCGCACCGCCACGCCTCTCCCCGCCCCCCGGCGCCCCCCGAATATTTGCGCGCGAGTACTGAAGTACTCGCAAAGCGCGGTATTCGGGTGCGTAAGTACTTGTAACGAGTACGTTCGCTCATCTCTAGTCATAATGCAACATTCCATTATGATGTCATAATGCAAAATTCCATTATGATGTCATAATGCAAAATTCCATTATGATGTCATAATGTAACATTCCATTATGATGTCATAATGCAACATTCCATTATGATGTCATAATGTAACATTCCATTATGATGTCATAATGCAACATTCCATTAAGATGTCATAATGCAAAATTCCATTATGATGTCATAATGTAACATTCCATTATGATGTCATAATGCAATATTCCATTATGATGTCATAATGCAAAATTCCATTATGATGTCATTATGTAAAATTCCATTATGATGTCATAATGCAACATTCCATTATGATGTCATAATGTAACATTCCATTATGATGTCATAATGCAACATTCCATTATGATGTCATAATGTAACATTCCATTATGATGTCATAATGCAACATTCCATTATGATGTCCTAATGTAAAATTCCATTATGATGTCATAATGTAACATTCCATTATGATGTCATAATGCAACATTCCATTATGATGTCCTAATGTAAAATTCCATTATGATGTCATAATGTAACATTCCATTATGATGTCATAATGTAAAATTCCATTATGATGTCATAATGCAAAATTCCATTATGATGTCATAATGCAAAATTCCATTATGATGTCATAATGCAAAATTCCATTATGATGTCATAATGCAAAATTCCATTATGATGTCATAATGTAAAATTCCATTATGATGTCATAATGCAAAATTCCATTATGATGTCATAATGTAAAATTCCATTATTCTGTCATAATACAAAATTCCATTATGATGTCATAATGCAAAATTCCATTATGATGTCATAATGCAAAATTCCATTATGATGTCATAATGTAAAATTCCATTATGATGTCATAATGTAAAATTCCATTATGATGTCATAATGTAACATTCCATTATGATGTCATAATGCAAAATTCCATTATGATGTCATAATGTAACATTCCATTATGATGTCATAATGCAACATTGCATTATGATGTCATAATGCAAAATTCCATTATGATGTCATAATGCAAAATTCCATTATGATGTCATAATGTAACATTCCATTATGATGTCATAATGCAACATTCCATTATGATGTCATAATGTAAAATTCCATTATGATGTCATAATGCAACATTCCATTATGATGTCCTAATGTAAAATTCCATTATGATGTCATAATGTAACATTCCATTATGATGTCATAATGCAAAATTCCATTATGATGTCATAATGCAAAAATCCATTATGATGTCATAATGTAACATTCCATTATGATGTCATAATGCAAAATTCCATTATGATGTCATAATGTAAAATTCCATTATGCTGTCATAATACAAAATTCCATTATGATGTTATAATGCAAAATTCCATTATGATGTCATAATGTAACATTCCATTATGATGTCATAATGCAAAATTCCATTATGATGTCATAATGCAAAATTCCATTGTGATGTCATAATGTAACATTCCATTATGATGTCATAATGCAAAATTCCATTATGATGTCATAATGTAAAATTCTATTATGATGTCATAATGCAACATTCCATTATGATGTCATAATGCAAAATTCCATTATGATGTCATAATGTAACATTCCATTATGATGTCATAATGCAACATTCCATTATGATGTCATAATGTAACATTCCATTATGATGTCATAATGCAAAATTCCATTATGATGTCATAATGCAAAATTCCATTATGATGTCATAATGCAAAATTCCATTATGATGTCATAATGCAAACTTCCATTATGATGTCATAATGTAAAATTCCATTATGATGTCCTAATGCAAACTTCCATTATGATGTCATAATGTAAAATTCCATTATGATGTCATAATTCAACATTCCATTATGATGTCATAATGCAAAATTCCATTATGATGTCATAATGTAACATTCCATTATGATGTCATAATGCAAAATTTCATTATGATGTCAGAATGCAAAATTCCATTATGATGTCATAATGCAAAATTCCATTATGATGTCATAATGTAACATGCCATTATGATGTCATAATGTAACATTCCATTATGATGTCATAATGCAAAATTCCATTATGATGTCATAATGTAAAATTCCATTATGATGTCATAATGCTAAATTCTATTATAATGTCATAATGCAAAATTCCATTATGATGTCATAATGTAAAATTCCATTATGACGTCATAATGCTAAATTCTATTATGATGTCATAATGCAAAATTGCATTATGATATAATGTAACATTCCATTATGATGTCATAATGCAATATTCCATTATGATGTCATAATGTAAAATTCCATTATGATGTCATAATGCAACATTCCATTATGATGTCATAATGCAAAATTCCATTATGATGTCATAATGTAAAATTCCATTATGATGTCATAATGTAACATTCCATTATGATGTCATAATGCAAAATTCCATTATGATGTCATAATGTAAAATTCTATTATGATGTCATAATGTAACATTCCTTTATGATGTCATAATGCAAAATTCCATTATGATGTCATAATGTAAAATTCCATTATGATGTCATAATGTAACATTCCTTTATGATGTCATAATGCAAAATTCCATTATGATGTCATAATGTAAAATTCCATTATGATGTCATAATGTAACATTCCATTATGATGTCATAATGCAAAATTCCATTATGATGTCATAATGTAACATTCCATTATGATGTCATAATACAAAATTCCATGATGTCATAATGTAAAATTCCATTATGATGTCATAATGTAACATTCCATTATGATGTCATAATGTAACATTCCATTATGATGTCATAATGCAAAATTCGATTATGATGTCACAATGTCTAATTCTATTATAATGTCATAATGCAACATTCCATTATGATGTCATAGTGCAAAATTCCATTATGATGTCATAATGCAACATTCCATTATGATGCCATAATGCAAAATTCCATTATGATGTCATAATGCAAAATTCCATTATGATGTCATAATGTCAAATTCCATTATGATGTCATAATGTAAAATTCCATTTTGATGTCATAATGTAACTTTCCATTATGATGTCATAATGCAAAATTCCATTATGATGTCATAATGCAAAAGTCCATTATGATGTCATAATGTAAAATTCCATTATGATGTCATAATGTAAAACTCCATTATGATGTCATAATGTAAAATTCCATTATAATGTCATAATGCGAAATTCCATTATGATGTCATAATGCGAAATTCCATTATGATGTCATGATGTAAAAATCCATTATGATGTCATAATGTAACATTCCATTATGATGTCATAATGCAAAATTGCATTATGATGTCATAATGCAACATTCCATTATGATGTCATAATGCAAAATTCCATTATGATGTCATAATGTAACATTCCATTATGATGTCATAATGCAAAATTCCATTATGATGTCATAATGTAACATTCCATTATGATGTCATAATGCAACATTCCATTATGATGTCTTAATGCAACATTCCATTCTGATGTCATAATGCAACATTCCATTATGATGTCATAATGTAACATTCCATTATGATGTCATAATTAGAGATGAGCAAACGTGTTCGGCCACGCCCCTTTTTCGCCCGAACACCGCGAACTCCGAGTACTTCCGTACTCGGGCGAAAAAGTTTGGGGGGCGCCGTGGCGGCACAGGGGGTAGCAGTGGGGAGTGGGGGGGAGAGGGAGAGAGAGAGGGCTCCCCCCTGTTCCCCGCTGCTACCCCCGCACCGCCACGCCTCTCCCCGCCCCCCGGCGCCCCCAGAATATTTGCCCGCGAGTACTGAAGTACTCGCAAAGTGCGGTATTCGGGTGCGTAAGTACTCGTAACGAGTACGTTCGCTCATCTCTAGTCATAATGCAACATTCCATTATGATGTCATAATACAAAATTCCATTATGTTGTCATAATGCAAAATTCCATTATGTTGTCATAATGCAAAATTCCATTATGATGTCATAATGCAAAATTCCATTATGATGTCATAATGTAACATTCCATTATGATGTCATAATGCAACATTCCATTATGATGTCATAATGCAACATTCCATTATGATGTCATAATGTAAAATTCCATTATGATGTCATAATGTAACATTCCATTATGATGTCATAATGTAAAATTCCATTATGATGTCATAATGTAACATTCCATTATGATGTCATAATGCAAAATTCCATTATGATGTCATAATGCAAAATTCCATTATGATGTCATAATGTAACATTCCATTATGATGTCATAATGCAACATTCCATTATGATGTCATAATGTAAAATTCCATTATGATGTCATAATGCAACATTCCATTATGATGTCCTAATGTAAAATTCCATTATGATGTCATAATGTAACATTCCATTATGATGTCATAATGCAAAATTCCATTATGATGTCATAATGCAAAATTCCATTATGATGTCATAATGTAACATTCCATTATGATGTCATAATGCAAAATTCCATTATGATGTCATAATGTAAAATTCCATTATGCTGTCATAATACAAAATTCCATTATGATGTTATAATGCAAAATTCCATTATGATGTCATAATGTAACATTCCATTATGATGTCATAATGCAAAATTCCATTATGATGTCATAATGCAAAATTCCATTGTGATGTCATAATGTAACATTCCATTATGATGTCATAATGCAAAATTCCATTATGATGTCATAATGTAAAATTCCATTATGATGTCATAATGTAACATTCCATTATGATGTCATAATGCAACATTCCATTATGATGTCATAATGTAACATTCCATTATGATGTCATAATGCAAAATTCCATTATGATGTCATAATGCAAAATTCCATTATGATGTCATAATGCAAAATTCCATTATGATGTCATAATGTAACATTCCATTATGATGTCATAATGCAAAATTCCATTATGATGTCATAATGTAAAATTCCATTATGCTGTCATAATACAAAATTCCATTATGATGTTATAATGCAAAATTCCATTATGATGTCATAATGTAACATTCCATTATGATGTCATAATGCAAAATTCCATTATGATGTCATAATGCAAAATTCCATTGTGATGTCATAATGTAACATTCCATTATGATGTCATAATGCAAAATTCCATTATGATGTCATAATGTAAAATTCCATTATGATGTCATAATGTAACATTCCATTATGATGTCATAATGCAACATTCCATTATGATGTCATAATGTAACATTCCATTATGATGTCATAATGCAAAATTCCATTATGATGTCATAATGCAAAATTCCATTATGATGTCATAATGCAAAATTCCATTATGATGTCATAATGCAAACTTCCATTATGATGTCATAATGTAAAATTCCATTATGATGTCCTAATGCAAACTTCCATTATGATGTCATAATGTAAAATTCCATTATGATGTCATAATTCAACATTCCATTATGATGTCATAATGCAAAATTCCATTATGATGTCATAATGTAACATTCCATTATGATGTCATAATGCAAAATTTCATTATGATGTCAGAATGCAAAATTCCATTATGATGTCATAATGCAAAATTCCATTATGATGTCATAATGTAACATGCCATTATGATGTCATAATGTAACATTCCATTATGATGTCATAATGCAAAATTCCATTATGATGTCATAATGTAAAATTCCATTATGATGTCATAATGCTAAATTCTATTATAATGTCATAATGCAAAATTCCATTATGATGTCATAATGTAAAATTCCATGATGACGTCATAATGCTAAATTCTATTATGATGTCATAATGCAAAATTGCATTATGATATAATGTAACATTCCATTATGATGTCATAATGCAATATTCCATTATGATGTCATAATGTAAAATTCCATTATGATGTCATAATGCAACATTCCATTATGATGTCATAATGCAAAATTCCATTATGATGTCATAATGTAAAATTCCATTATGATGTCATAATGTAACATTCCATTATGATGTCATAATGCAAAATTCCATTATGATGTCATAATGTAAAATTCTATTATGATGTCATAATGTAACATTCCTTTATGATGTCATAATGCAAAATTCCATTATGATGTCATAATGTAAAATTCCATTATGATGTCATAATGTAACATTCCTTTATGATGTCATAATGCAAAATTCCATTATGATGTCATAATGTAAAATTCCATTATGATGTCATAATGTAACATTCCATTATGATGTCATAATGCAAAATTACATTATGATGTCATAATGTAACATTCCATTATGATGTCATAATACAAAATTCCATGATGTCATAATGTAAAATTCCATTATGATGTCATAATGTAACATTCCATTATGATGTCATAATGTAACATTCCATTATGATGTCATAATGCAAAATTCGATTATGATGTCACAATGTCTAATTCTATTATAATGTCATAATGCAACATTCCATTATGATGTCATAGTGCAAAATTCCATTATGATGTCATAATGCAACATTCCATTATGATGCCATAATGCAAAATTCCATTATGATGTCATAATGTAAAACTCCATTATGATGTCATAATGTAAAATTCCATTATGATGTCATAATGTCAAATTCCATTATGATGTCATAATGTAAAATTCCATTTTGATGTCATAATGTAACTTTCCATTATGATGTCATAATGCAAAATTCCATTATGATGTCATAATGCAAAAGTCCATTATGATGTCATAATGTAAAATTCCATTATGATGTCATAATGTAAAACTCCATTATGATGTCATAATGTAAAATTCCATTATAATGTCATAATGCGAAATTCCATTATGATGTCATAATGCGAAATTCCATTATGATGTCATGATGTAAAAATCCATTATGATGTCATAATGTAACATTCCATTATGATGTCATAATGCAAAATTGCATTATGATGTCATAATGCAACATTCCATTATGATGTCATAATGCAAAATTCCATTATGATGTCATAATGTAACATTCCATTATGATGTCATAATGCAAAATTCCATTATGATGTCATAATGTAACATTCCATTATGATGTCATAATGCAACATTCCATTATGATGTCTTAATGCAACATTCCATTCTGATGTCATAATGCAACATTCCATTATGATGTCATAATGTAACATTCCATTATGATGTCATAATTAGAGATGAGCAAACGTGTTCGGCCACGCCCCTTTTTCGCCCGAACACCGCGAACTCCGAGTACTTCCGTACTCGGGCGAAAAAGTTCGGGGGGCGCCGTGGCGGCACAGGGGGTAGCAGTGGGGAGTGGGGGGGAGAGGGAGAGAGAGAGGGCTCCCCCCTGTTCCCCGCTGCTACCCCCGCACCGCCACGCCTCTCCCCGCCCCCCGGCGCCCCCAGAATATTTGCCCGCGAGTACTGAAGTACTCGCAAAGTGCGGTATTCGGGTGCGTAAGTACTCGTAACGAGTACGTTCGCTCATCTCTAGTCATAATGCAACATTCCATTATGATGTCATAATACAAAATTCCATTATGTTGTCATAATGCAAAATTCCATTATGTTGTCATAATGCAAAATTCCATTATGATGTCATAATGCAAAATTCCATTATGATGTCATAATGTAACATTCCATTATGATGTCATAATGCAACATTCCATTATGATGTCATAATGCAACATTCCATTATGATGTCATAATGTAAAATTCCATTATGATGTCATAATGTAACATTCCATTATGATGTCATAATGCAAAATTCCATTATGTTGTCATAATGCAACATTCCATTATGATGTCATAATACAAAATTCCATTATGTTGTCATAATGCAAAATTCCATTATGATGTCATAATGCAAAATTCCATTCTGATGTCATAATGTAACATTCCATTATGATGCCATAATGTAAAATTCCATTATGATGTCATAATGCAACATTCCATTATGATGTCATAATGTAAAATTCCATTATGATGTCATAATGTAACATTCCATTATGATGTCATAATGCAAAATTCCATTATGATGTCATAATGCAAAATTCCATTATGATGTCATAATGTAACATTCCATTATGATGTCATAATGCAAAATTCCATTATGATGTCATAATGTAAAATTCCATTATGCTGTAATAATACAAAATTCCATTATGATGTTATAATGCAAAATTCCATTATGATGTCATAATGTAACATTCCATTATGATGTCATAATGCAACATTCCATTATGATGTCATAATGCAAAATTCCATTGTGATGTCATAATGTAACATTCCATTATGATGTCATAATGCAAAATTCCATTATGATGTCATAATGTAAAATTCTATTATGATGTCATAATGCAACATTCCATTATGATGTCATAATGCAAAATTCCATTATGATGTCATAATGTAACATTCCATTATGATGTCATAATGCAACATTCCATTATGATGTCATAATGTAACATTCCATTATGATGTCATAATGTAACATTCCATTATGATGTCATAATGCAAAATTTCATTATGATGTCATAATGCAAAATTCCATTATGATGTCATAATGTAAAATTCCATTATGATGTCATAATGTAACATTCCATTATGATGTCATAATGCACAATTCCATTATGATGTCATAATGTAAAATTCTATTATGATGTCATAATGTAACATTCCTTTATGATGTCATAATGCAAAATTCCATTATGATGTCATAATATAAAATTCCATTATGATGTCATAATGTAACATTCCTTTATGATGTCATAATGCAAAATTCCATTATGATGTCATAATGTAAAATTCCATTATGATGTCATAATGTAACATTCCATTATGATGTCATAATGCAAAATTCCATTATGATGTCATAATGTAACATTCCATTATGATGTCATAATACAAAATTCCATGATGTCATAATGTAAAATTCCATTATGATGTCATAATGTAACATTCCATTATGATGTCATAATGTAACATTCCATTATGATGTCATAATGCAAAATTCGATTATGATGTCACAATGTAAAATTCTATTATAATGTCATAATGCAACATTCCATTATGATGTCATAGTGCAAAATTCCATTATGATGTCATAATGCAACATTCCATTATGATGCCATAATGCAAAATTCCATTATGATGTCATAATGCAAAATTCCATTATGATGTCATAATGTAACATTCCATTATGATGTCATAATGCAACATTCCATTATGATGTCCTAATGTTTAATTCCATTATGATGTCATAATGTAACATTCCATTATGATGTCATAATGTAAAATTCCATTATGATGTCATAATGCAAAATTCCATTATGATGTCATAATGCAAAATTCCATTATGATGTCATAATGCAAAATTCCATTATGATGTCATAATACAAAATTCCATTATGATGTCATAATGCAAAATTCCATTATGATGTCATAATGTAACATTCCATTATGATGTCATAATGCAACATTCCATTATGATGTCATAATGCAAAATTCCATTATGATGTCATAATGCAAAATTCCATTATGATGTCATTATGTAAAATTCCATTATGATGTCATAATGCAACATTCCATTATGATGTCATAATGCAACATTCCATTATGATGTCATAATGCAAAATTCCATTATGATGTCATAATGTAAAATTCCATTATGATGTCATAATGCAACATTCCATTATGATGTCATAATGCAAAATTCCATTATGATGTCATAATGCAAAATTCCATTATGATGTCATAATGTTACATTCCATTATGATATCATAATGCAAAATTCCATTATGATGTCATAATGTAAGATTCCATTATAATGTCATAATGCAAAATTCCATTATGATGTCATAATGTAACATTCCATTATGATGTCATAATGCAAAATTCCATTATGATGTCATAATGTAAAATTACATTATGATGTCATAATGTAAAGTCCCATTATGATGTCATAATGCAAAATTCCATTATGATGTCATAATGTAAAGTTCCATTATGATGTCATAATGCAAAATTCCATTATGATGTCATAATGTAACATTCCATTATGATGTCATAATGCAAAATTCCATTATGATGTCATAATGCAAAATTCCATTATGATGTCATAATTTAAAATTCCATTATGATGTCATAATGTAAAATTCCATTATGATGTCATAGTGCAAAATTCCATTATGATGTCATAATGTAACATTCCATTATGATGTCATAATGCAAAATTCCATTATGATGTCATTATGTAAGATTCCATTATGATGTCATAATGCAAAATTCCATTATGATGTCATAATGTAAGATTCCATTATGATGTCATAATGCAAAATTCCATTATGTCATAATGTGAGATTCCATTATGATGTCATAATGCAAAATTCCATTATGATGTCATAATGTAACATTCGATTATGATGTCATAATGCAAAATTCCATTATGATGTCATAATGCAAAATTCCATTATGATGTCATAATGTAAAATTCCATTATGATGTCATAATGCAAAATTCCATTATGATGTCATAATGTAAAATTCCATTATGCTGTAATAATACAAAATTCCATTATGATGTTATAATGCAAAATTCCATTATGATGTCATAATGTAACATTCCATTATGATGTCATAATGCAACATTCCATTATGATGTCATAATGCAAAATTCCATTGTGATGTCATAATGTAACATTCCATTATGATGTCATAATGCAAAATTCCATTATGATGTCATAATGTAAAATTCTATTATGATGTCATAATGCAACATTCCATTATGATGTCATAATGCAAAATTCCATTATGATGTCATAATGTAACATTCCATTATGATGTCATAATGCAACATTCCATTATGATGTCATAATGTAACATTCCATTATGATGTCATAATGTAACATTCCATTATGATGTCATAATGCAAAATTTCATTATGATGTCATAATGCAAAATTCCATTATGATGTCATAATGTAAAATTCCATTATGATGTCATAATGTAACATTCCATTATGATGTCATAATGCACAATTCCATTATGATGTCATAATGTAAAATTCTATTATGATGTCATAATGTAACATTCCTTTATGATGTCATAATGCAAAATTCCATTATGATGTCATAATATAAAATTCCATTATGATGTCATAATGTAACATTCCTTTATGATGTCATAATGCAAAATTCCATTATGATGTCATAATGTAAAATTCCATTATGATGTCATAATGTAACATTCCATTATGATGTCATAATGCAAAATTCCATTATGATGTCATAATGTAACATTCCATTATGATGTCATAATACAAAATTCCATGATGTCATAATGTAAAATTCCATTATGATGTCATAATGTAACATTCCATTATGATGTCATAATGTAACATTCCATTATGATGTCATAATGCAAAATTCGATTATGATGTCACAATGTAAAATTCTATTATAATGTCATAATGCAACATTCCATTATGATGTCATAGTGCAAAATTCCATTATGATGTCATAATGCAACATTCCATTATGATGCCATAATGCAAAATTCCATTATGATGTCATAATGCAAAATTCCATTATGATGTCATAATGTAACATTCCATTATGATGTCATAATGCAACATTCCATTATGATGTCCTAATGTTTAATTCCATTATGATGTCATAATGTAACATTCCATTATGATGTCATAATGTAAAATTCCATTATGATGTCATAATGCAAAATTCCATTATGATGTCATAATGCAAAATTCCATTATGATGTCATAATGCAAAATTCCATTATGATGTCATAATACAAAATTCCATTATGATGTCATAATGCAAAATTCCATTATGATGTCATAATGTAACATTCCATTATGATGTCATAATGCAACATTCCATTATGATGTCATAATGCAAAATTCCATTATGATGTCATAATGCAAAATTCCATTATGATGTCATTATGTAAAATTCCATTATGATGTCATAATGCAACATTCCATTATGATGTCATAATGCAACATTCCATTATGATGTCATAATGCAAAATTCCATTATGATGTCATAATGTAAAATTCCATTATGATGTCATAATGCAACATTCCATTATGATGTCATAATGCAAAATTCCATTATGATGTCATAATGCAAAATTCCATTATGATGTCATAATGTTACATTCCATTATGATATCATAATGCAAAATTCCATTATGATGTCATAATGTAAGATTCCATTATAATGTCATAATGCAAAATTCCATTATGATGTCATAATGTAACATTCCATTATGATGTCATAATGCAAAATTCCATTATGATGTCATAATGTAAAATTACATTATGATGTCATAATGTAAAGTCCCATTATGATGTCATAATGCAAAATTCCATTATGATGTCATAATGTAAAGTTCCATTATGATGTCATAATGCAAAATTCCATTATGATGTCATAATGTAACATTCCATTATGATGTCATAATGCAAAATTCCATTATGATGTCATAATGCAAAATTCCATTATGATGTCATAATTTAAAATTCCATTATGATGTCATAATGTAAAATTCCATTATGATGTCATAGTGCAAAATTCCATTATGATGTCATAATGTAACATTCCATTATGATGTCATAATGCAAAATTCCATTATGATGTCATTATGTAAGATTCCATTATGATGTCATAATGCAAAATTCCATTATGATGTCATAATGTAAGATTCCATTATGATGTCATAATGCAAAATTCCATTATGTCATAATGTGAGATTCCATTATGATGTCATAATGCAAAATTCCATTATGATGTCATAATGTAACATTCGATTATGATGTCATAATGCAAAATTCCATTATGATGTCATAATGCAAAATTCCATTATGATGTCATAATGTAAAATTCCATTATGATGTCATAATGCAAAATTCCATTATGATGTCATAATGTGAAATTCCATTATGATGTCATAATGTAAAATTCCATTATGATGTCATAATGCAAAATTCCATTATGATGTCATAATGTAACATTCCATTATGATGTCATAATGCAAAATTCCATTATGATGTCATAATGTAAAATTCCATTATGATGTCATAATGCAAAATTCCATTATGATGTCATAATGCAAAACTCCATTATGATGTCATAATGCAAAATTCCATTATGATGTCATAATGTAACATTCCATTATGATGTCATAATGCAAAGTTCCATTATGATGTCATAATGTAACATTCCATTATGATGTCATAATGCAAAGTTCCATTATGATGTCATAATGCAAAATTCCATTATGATGTCATAATGTAAAGTTCCATTATGATGTCATAATGCAAAATTCCATTATGATGTCATAATGTAAAATTCCATTATGATGTCATAATGTAACATTCCATTATGATGTCATAATGTAAAATTCCATTATGATGTCATAATGCAAAATTCCATTATGATGTCATAATGTAAAATTCCATTATGATGTCATAATGCAACATTCCATTATGATGTCCTAATGTAAAATTCCATTATGATGTCATAATGTAACATTCCATTATGATGTCATAATGTAAAATTCCATTATGATGTCATAATGCAAAATTCCATTATGATGTCATAATGCAAAATTCCATTATGATGTCATAATGTAAAATTCCATTATTCTGTCATAATACAAAATTCCATTATGATGTCATAATGCAAAATTCCATTATGATGTCAATGTAACATTCTATTATGATGTCATAATGCAAAATTCCATTATGATGTCATAATGTAAAATTCCATTATGATGTCATAATGTAAAATTCCATTATGATGTCATAATGCAACATTCCATTATGATGTCATAATGCAAAATTCCATTATGATGTCATAATGTAACATTCCATTATGATGTCATAATGCAACATTCCATTATGATGTCATAATGCAAAATTCCATTATGATGTCATAATGCAAAATTCCATTATGATGTCATTATGTAAAATTCCATTATGATGTCATAATGCAACATTCCATTATGATGTCATAATGCAAAATTCCATTATGATGTCATAATGTAAAATTCCATTATGATGTCATAATGCAACATTCCATTATGATGTCATAATGCAAAATTTCATTATGATGTCATAATGTAACATTCCATTATGATGTCATAATGCAAAATTCCATTATGATGTCATAATGCAAAATTCCATTATGATGTCATAATGTAACATTCCATTATGATGTCATAATGCAAAATTCCATTATGATGTCATAATGTAAAACTCCATTATGATGCCATAATGCAAAATTCCATTATGATGTCATAATGTAAAACTCCATGATGATGTCATAATGTAAAACTCCATTATGATGCCATAATGTTACATTCCATTATGATGTCATAATGCAAAATTCCATTATGATGTCATAATGTTACATTCCATTATGATATCATAATGCAAAATTCCATTATGATGTCATAATGTAAGATTCCATTATGATGTCATAATGCAAAATTCCATTATGATGTCATAATGTAAAATTACATTATGATGTCATAATGTAAAGTTCCATTATGATGTCATAATGCAAAATTCCATTATGATGTCATAATGTAAAGTTCCATTATGATGTCATAATGCAAAATTCCATTATGATGTCATAATGTAACATTCCATTATGATGTCATAATGCAAAATTCCATTATGATGTCATAATGCAAAATTCCATTATGATGTCATAATGCAAAATTCCATTATGATGTCATAATTTAAAATTCCATTATGATGTCATAATGTAAAATTCCATTATGATGTCATAATGCAAAATTCCATTATGATGTCATAATGTAAGATTCCATTATGATGTCATAATGCAAAATTCCATGATGTCATAATGTAAGATTCCATTATGATGTCATAATGCAAAATTCCATTATGATGTCATAATGTAACATTCCATTATGATGTCATAATGCAAAATTCCATTATGATGTCATAATGTAACATTCGATTATGATGTCATAATGCAAAATTCCATTATGATGTCATAATGCAAAATTCCATTATGATGTCATAATGTAAAATTCCATTATGATGTCATAATGCAAAATTCCATTATGATGTAATAATGTAAAATTCCATTATGATGTCATAATGTAAAATTCCATTATGATGTCATAATGCAAAATTCCATTATGATGTCATAATGTAACATTCCATTATGATGTCATAATGCAACATTCCATTATGATGTCATAATGCAAAATTCCATTATGATGTCATAATGTAAAATTCCATTATGATGTCATAATGCAAAATTCCATTATGATGTCATAATGTAAAACTCCATTATGATGTCATAATGCAAAATTCCATTATGATGTCATAATGCAAAATTCCATTATGATGTCATAATGTAAAGTTCCATTATGATGTCATAATGCAAAATTCCATTATGATGTCATAATGTAAAATTCCATTATGATGTCATAATGTAACATTCCATTATGATGTCATAATGTAAAATTCCATTATGATGTCATAATGCAAAATTCCATTATGATGTCATAATGTAAAATTCCATTATGATGTCATAATGCAAAATTCCATTATGATGTCATAATGTAACATTCCATTATGATGTCATAATGTAAAATTCCATTATGATGTCATAATGTAACATTCCATTATGATGTCATAATGTAAAATTCCATTATGATGTCATAATGCAAAATTCCATTATGATGTCATAATGTAAAATTCCATTATGATGTCATAATGCAACATTCCATTATGATGTCCTAATGTAAAATTCCATTATGATGTCATAATGTAACATTCCATTATGATGTCATAATGTAAAATTCCATTATGATGTCATAATGCAAAATTCCATTATGATGTCATAATGCAAAATTCCATTATGATGTCATAATGCAAAATTCCATTATGATGTCATAATGTAAAATTCCATTATGATGTCATAATGCAAAATTCCATTATGATGTCATAATGTAAAATTCCATTATTCTGTCATAATACAAAATTCCATTATGATGTCATAATGCAAAATTCCATTATGATGTCATAATGTAACATTCTATTATGATGTCATAATGCAAAATTCCATTATGATGTCATAATGTAAAATTCCATTATGATGTCATAATGTAAAATTCCATTATGATGTCATAATGTAACATTCCATTATGATGTCATAATGCAAAATTCCATTATGATGTCATAATGTAACATTCCATTATGATGTCATAATGCAACATTCCATTATGATGTCATAATGCAAAATTCCATTATGATGTCATAATGCAAAATTCCATTATGATGTCATTATGTAAAATTCCATTATGATGTCATAATGCAACATTCCATTATGATGTCATAATGCAAAATTCCATTATGATGTCATAATGTAAAATTCCATTATGATGTCATAATGCAACATTCCATTATGATGTCATAATGCAAAATTTCATTATGATGTCATAATGTAACATTCCATTATGATGTCATAATGCAAAATTCCATTATGATGTCATAATGCAAAATTCCATTATGATGTCATAATGTAACATTCCATTATGATGTCATAATGCAAAATTCCATTATGATGTCATAATGTAAAACTCCATTATGATGCCATAATGCAAAATTCCATTATGATGTCATAATGTAAAACTCCATGATGATGTCATAATGTAAAACTCCATTATGATGCCATAATGTTACATTCCATTATGATGTCATAATGCAAAATTCCATTATGATGTCATAATGTTACATTCCATTATGATATCATAATGCAAAATTCCATTATGATGTCATAATGTAAGATTCCATTATGATGTCATAATGCAAAATTCCATTATGATGTCATAATGTAACATTCCATTATGATGTCATAATGCAAAATTCCATTATGATGTCATAATGGTAAATTACATTATGATGTCATAATGTAAAGTTCCATTATGATGTCATAATGCAAAATTCCATTATGATGTCATAATGTAAAGTTCCATTATGATGTCATAATGCAAAATTCCATTATGATGTCATAATGTAACATTCCATTATGATGTCATAATGCAAAATTCCATTATGATGTCATAATGCAAAATTCCATTATGATGTCATAATTTAAAATTCCATTATGATGTCATAATGTAAAATTCCATTATGATGTCATAATGCAAAATTCCATTATGATGTCATAATGTAAGATTCCATTATGATGTCATAATGCAAAATTCCATTATGTCATAATGTAAGATTCCATTATGATGTCATAATGCAAAATTCCATTATGATGTCATAATGTAACATTCCATTATGATGTCATAATGCAAAATTCCATTATGATGTCATAATGTAACATTCGATTATGATGTCATAATGCAAAATTCCATTATGATGTCATAATGCAAAATTCCATTATGATGTCATAATGTAAAATTCCATTATGATGTCATAATGCAAAATTCCATTATGATGTAATAATGTAAAATTCCATTATGATGTCATAATGTAAAATTCCATTATGATGTCATAATGCAAAATTCCATTATGATGTCATAATGTAACATTCCATTATGATGTCATAATGCAACATTCCATTATGATGTCATAATGCAAAATTCCATTATGATGTCATAATGTAAAATTCCATTATGATGTCATAATGCAAAATTCCATTATGATGTCATAATGTAAAACTCCATTATGATGTCATAATGCAAAATTCCATTATGATGTCATAATGTAACATTCCATTATGATGTCATAATGCAAAGTTCCATTATGATGTCATAATGCAAAATTCCATTATGATGTCATAATGTAAAGTTCCATTATGATGTCATAATGCAAAATTCCATTATGATGTCATAATGTAAAGTTCCATTATGATGTCATAATGCAAAATTCCATTATGATGTCATAATGTAAAGTTCCATTATGATGTCATAATGCAAAATTCCATTATGATGTCATAATGTAAAATTCCATTATGATGTCATAATGTAACATTCCATTATGATGTCATAATGTAAAATTCCATTATGATGTCATAATGCAAAATTCCATTATGATGTCATAATGTAAAATTCCATTATGATGTCATAATGTAAAATTCCATTATGATGTCATAATGTAACATTCCATTATGATGTCATAATGCAAAATTCCATTATGATGTCATAATGTAACATTCCATTATGATGTCATAATACAAAATTCCATGATGTCATAATGTAAAATTCCATTATGATGTCATAATGTAACATTCCATTATGATGTCATAATACAAAATTCGATTATGATGTCACAATGTAAAATTCTATTATGATGTCATAATGCAAAATTCCATTATGATGTCATAATGCAAAAGTCCATTATGATGTCATAATGCAAAATTCCATTATGATGTCATAATGCAAAATTCCATTATGATGTCATAATGTCAAATTCCATTATGATGTCATAATGTAACTTTCCATTATGATGTCATAATGCAAAATTCCATTATGATGTCATAATGCAAAAGTCCATTATGATGTCATAATGTAAAATTCCATTATGATGTCATAATGTAAAAATCCATTATGATGTCATAATGTAACATTCCATTATGATGTCATAATGCAAAATTCCATTATGATGTCATAATGTAACATTCCATTATGATGTCATAATGCAAAATTCCATTATGATGTCATAATGCAACATTCCATTATGATGTCATAATGCAAAATTCCATTATGATGTCATAATGTAACATTCCATTATGATGTCATAATGCAAAATTCCATTATGATGTCATAATGCAACATTCCATTATGATGTCATAATTAGAGATGAGCAAACGTGTTCGGCCACGCCCCTTTTTCGCCCGAACACCGCGAACTCCGAGTACTTCCGTACTCGGGCGAAAAAGTTCGGGGGGCGCCGTGGGAGCACGGGGGGTAGCAGTGGGGAGTGGGGGGGAGAGGGAGAGAGAGAGGGCTCCCCCCTGTTCCCCGCTGCTACCCCCCGCACCGCCACGCCTCTCCCCGCCCCCCGGCGCCCCCCGAATATTTGCGCGCGAGTACTGAAGTACTCGCAAAGCGCGGTATTCGGGTGCATAAGTACTCGTAACGAGTACGTTCGCTCATCTCTAGTCATAATGCAACATTCCATTATGATGTCATAATGCAAAATTCCATTATGATGTCATAATGCAAAATTCCATTATGATGTCATAATGTAACATTCCATTATGATGTCATAATGCAACATTCCATTATGATGTCATAATGTAACATTCCATTATGATGTCATAATGCAACATTCCATTAAGATGTCATAATGCAAAATTCCATTATGATGTCATAATAAAACATTCCATTATGATGTCATAATGCAAAATTCCATTATGATGTCATAATGTAAAATTCCATTATGATGTCATAATGCAACATTCCATTATTATGTCATAATGTAACATTCCATTATGATGTCATAATGCAACATTCCATTATGATGTCCTAATGTAAAATTCCATTATGATGTCATAATGTAACATTCCATTATGATGTCATAATGCAACATTCCATTATGATGTCATAATGTAACATTCCATTATGATGTCATAATGCAACATTCCATTAAGATGTCATAATGCAAAATTCCATTATGATGTCATAATAAAACATTCCATTATGATGTCATAATGCAAAATTCCATTATGATGTCATTATGTAAAATTCCATTATGATGTCATAATGCAACATTCCATTATTATGTCATAATGTAACATTCCATTATGATGTCATAATGCAACATTCCATTATGATGTCCTAATGTAAAATTCCATTATGATGTCATAATGTAACATTCCATTGTGATGTCATAATGCAACATTCCATTATGATGTCCTAATGTAAAATTCCATTATGATGTCATAATGCAACATTCCATTATGATGTCCTAATGTAAAATTCCATTATGATGTCATAATGTAACATTCCATTGTGATGTCATAATGCAACATTCCATTATGATGTCCTAATGTAAAATTCCATTATGATGTCATAATGTAACATTCCATTATGATGTCATAATGTAAAATTCCATTATGATGTCATAATGCAAAATTCCATTATGATGTCATAATGCAAAATTCCATTATGATGTCATAATGCAAAATTCCATTATGATGTCATAATGTAACATTCCATTATGATGTCATAATGCAAAATTCCATTATGATGTCATAATGTAAAATTCCATTATTCTGTCATAATACAAAATTCCATTATGATGTCATAATGCAAAATTCCATTATGATGTCATAATGTAACATTCCATTATGATGTCATAATGCAAAATTCCATTATGATGTCATAATGTAAAATTCCATTATGATGTCATAATGTAAAATTCCATTATGATGTCATAATGTAACATTCCATTATGATGTCATAATGCAAAATTCCATTATGATGTCATAATGTAACATTCCATTATGATGTCATAATGCAACATTCCATTATGATGTCATAATGCAAAATTCCATTATGATGTCATAATGTAAAATTCCATTATGATGTCATAATGTAAAAATCCATTATGATGTCATAATATAACATTCCATTATGATGTCATAATGCAAAATTCCATTATGATGTCATAATGTAACATTCCATTATGATGTCATAATGCAACATTCCATTATGATGTCATAATGTAACATTCCATTATGATGTCATAATTAGAGATGAGCAAACGTGTTCGGCCACGCCCCTTTTTCGCCCGAACACCGCAAACTCCGAGTACTTCCGTACTCGGGCGAAAAAGTTCGGGGGGCGCCGTGGGAGCACGGGGGGTAGCAGTGGGGAGTGGGGGGGAGAGGGAGAGAGAGAGGGCTCCCCCCTGTTCCCCGCTGCTACCTTCCCGCACCGCCACGCCTCTCCCCGCCCCCCGGCGCCCCCCGAATATTTGCGCGCGAGTACTGAAGTACTCGCAAAGCGCGGTATTCGGGTGCATAAGTACTCGTAACGAGTACGTTCGCTCATCTCTAGTCATAATGCAACATTCCATTATGATGTCATAATGCAAAATTCCATTATGATGTCATAATGCAAAATTCCATTATGATGTCATAATGTAACATTCCATTATGATGTCATAATGCAACATTCCATTATGATGTCATAATGTAACATTCCATTATGATGTCATAATGCAAAATTCCATTATGATGTCATAATGCAAAATTCCATTATGATGTCATAATGCAAAATTCCATTATGATGTCATAGTGTAACATTCCATTATGATGTCATAATGCAACATTCCATTATGATGTCATAATGTAAAATTCCATTATGATGTCATAATGTAAAATTCCATTATGATGTCATAATGTAACATTCCATTATGATGTCATAATGCAACATTCCATTATGATGTCATAATGTAACATTCCATTATGATGTCATAATGCAAAATTCCATTATGATGTCATAATGCAATATTCTATTATGATGTCATAATGCAAAATTCCATTATGATGTCATTATGTAAAATTCCATTATGATGTCATAATGCAACATTCCATTATTATGTCATAATGTAACATTCCATTATGATGTCATAATGCAACATTCCATTATGATGTCCTAATGTAAAATTCCATTATGATGTCATAATGTAACATTCCATTATGATGTCATAATGCAACATTCCATTATGATGTCCTAATGTAAAATTCCATTATGATGTCATAATGTAACATTCCATTATGATGTCATAATGTAAAATTCCATTATGATGTCATAATGCAAAATTCCATTATGATGTCATAATGCAAAATTCCATTATGATGTCATAATGCAAAATTCCATTATGATGTCATAATGTAGCATTCCATTATGATGTCATAATGCAAAATTCCATTATGATGTCATAATGTAAAATTCCATTATTCTGTCATAATACAAAATTCCATTATGATGTCATAATGCAAAATTCCATTATGATGTCATAATGTAACATTCCATTATGATGTCATAATGTAAAATTCCATTATGATGTCATAATGTAAAATTCCATTATGATGTCATAATGTAAAATTCCATTATGATGTCATAATGTAAAATTCCATTATGATGTCATAATGCAAAATTCCATTATGATGTCATTATGTAAAATTCCAATTTGATGTCATAATGCAACATTCCATTATGATGTCATAATGCAAAATTCCATTATGATGTCATAATGTAACATTCCATTATGATGTCATAATGCAAAATTCCATTATGATGTCATAATGTAAAATTCCATTATGATGTCATAATGTAAAATTCCATTATGATGTCATAATGTAACATTCCATTATGATGTCATAATGCAAAATTCCATTATGATGTCATAATGCAATATTCTATTATGATGTCATAATGCAAAATTCCATTTTGATGTCATTATGTAAAATTCCATTATGATGTCATAATGCAAAATTCCATAATGATGTCATAATGTAACATTCCATTATGATGTCATAATGCAACATTCCATTATGATGTCATAATGCAAAATTCCATTATGATGTCATAATGTAAAATTCCATTATGATGTCATAATGCAAAATTCCATTATGATGTCATAATGTAAAACTCCATTATGATGTCATAATGCAAAATTCCATTATGATGTCATAATGTAACATTCCATTATGATGTCATAATGTAAAGTTCCATTATGATGTCATAATGCAAAATTCCATTATGATGTCATAATGTAAAGTTCCATTATGATGTCATAATGCAAAATTCCATTATGATGTCATAATGTAAAATTCCATTATGATGTCATAATGTAACATTCCATTATGATGTCATAATGTAAAATTCCATTATGATGTCATAATGCAAAATTCCATTATGATGTCATAATGTAAAATTCCATTATGATGTCATAATGTAAAATTCCATTATGATGTCATAATGTAACATTCCATTATGATGTCATAATGCAAAATTCCATTATGATGTCATAATGTAACATTCCATTATGATGTCATAATACAAAATTCCATGATGTCATAATGTAAAATTCCATTATGATGTCATAATGTAACATTCCATTATGATGTCATAATACAAAATTCGATTATGATGTCACAATGTAAAATTCTATTATGATGTCATAATGCAAAATTCCATTATGATGTCATAATGCAAAAGTCCATTATGATGTCATAATGCAAAATTCCATTATGATGTCATAATGCAAAATTCCATTATGATGTCATAATGTCAAATTCCATTATGATGTCATAATGTAACTTTCCATTATGATGTCATAATGCAAAATTCCATTATGATGTCATAATGCAAAAGTCCATTATGATGTCATAATGTAAAATTCCATTATGATGTCATAATGTAAAAATCCATTATGATGTCATAATGTAACATTCCATTATGATGTCATAATGCAAAATTCCATTATGATGTCATAATGTAACATTCCATTATGATGTCATAATGCAAAATTCCATTATGATGTCATAATGCAACATTCCATTATGATGTCATAATGCAAAATTCCATTATGATGTCATAATGTAACATTCCATTATGATGTCATAATGCAAAATTCCATTATGATGTCATAATGCAACATTCCATTATGATGTCATAATTAGAGATGAGCAAACGTGTTCGGCCACGCCCCTTTTTCGCCCGAACACCGCGAACTCCGAGTACTTCCGTACTCGGGCGAAAAAGTTCGGGGGGCGCCGTGGGAGCACGGGGGGTAGCAGTGGGGAGTGGGGGGGAGAGGGAGAGAGAGAGGGCTCCCCCCTGTTCCCCGCTGCTACCCCCCGCACCGCCACGCCTCTCCCCGCCCCCCGGCGCCCCCCGAATATTTGCGCGCGAGTACTGAAGTACTCGCAAAGCGCGGTATTCGGGTGCATAAGTACTCGTAACGAGTACGTTCGCTCATCTCTAGTCATAATGCAACATTCCATTATGATGTCATAATGCAAAATTCCATTATGATGTCATAATGCAAAATTCCATTATGATGTCATAATGTAACATTCCATTATGATGTCATAATGCAACATTCCATTATGATGTCATAATGTAACATTCCATTATGATGTCATAATGCAACATTCCATTAAGATGTCATAATGCAAAATTCCATTATGATGTCATAATAAAACATTCCATTATGATGTCATAATGCAAAATTCCATTATGATGTCATAATGTAAAATTCCATTATGATGTCATAATGCAACATTCCATTATTATGTCATAATGTAACATTCCATTATGATGTCATAATGCAACATTCCATTATGATGTCCTAATGTAAAATTCCATTATGATGTCATAATGTAACATTCCATTATGATGTCATAATGCAACATTCCATTATGATGTCATAATGTAACATTCCATTATGATGTCATAATGCAACATTCCATTAAGATGTCATAATGCAAAATTCCATTATGATGTCATAATAAAACATTCCATTATGATGTCATAATGCAAAATTCCATTATGATGTCATTATGTAAAATTCCATTATGATGTCATAATGCAACATTCCATTATTATGTCATAATGTAACATTCCATTATGATGTCATAATGCAACATTCCATTATGATGTCCTAATGTAAAATTCCATTATGATGTCATAATGTAACATTCCATTGTGATGTCATAATGCAACATTCCATTATGATGTCCTAATGTAAAATTCCATTATGATGTCATAATGCAACATTCCATTATGATGTCCTAATGTAAAATTCCATTATGATGTCATAATGTAACATTCCATTGTGATGTCATAATGCAACATTCCATTATGATGTCCTAATGTAAAATTCCATTATGATGTCATAATGTAACATTCCATTATGATGTCATAATGTAAAATTCCATTATGATGTCATAATGCAAAATTCCATTATGATGTCATAATGCAAAATTCCATTATGATGTCATAATGCAAAATTCCATTATGATGTCATAATGTAACATTCCATTATGATGTCATAATGCAAAATTCCATTATGATGTCATAATGTAAAATTCCATTATTCTGTCATAATACAAAATTCCATTATGATGTCATAATGCAAAATTCCATTATGATGTCATAATGTAACATTCCATTATGATGTCATAATGCAAAATTCCATTATGATGTCATAATGTAAAATTCCATTATGATGTCATAATGTAAAATTCCATTATGATGTCATAATGTAACATTCCATTATGATGTCATAATGCAAAATTCCATTATGATGTCATAATGTAACATTCCATTATGATGTCATAATGCAACATTCCATTATGATGTCATAATGCAAAATTCCATTATGATGTCATAATGTAAAATTCCATTATGATGTCATAATGTAAAAATCCATTATGATGTCATAATATAACATTCCATTATGATGTCATAATGCAAAATTCCATTATGATGTCATAATGTAACATTCCATTATGATGTCATAATGCAACATTCCATTATGATGTCATAATGTAACATTCCATTATGATGTCATAATTAGAGATGAGCAAACGTGTTCGGCCACGCCCCTTTTTCGCCCGAACACCGCAAACTCCGAGTACTTCCGTACTCGGGCGAAAAAGTTCGGGGGGCGCCGTGGGAGCACGGGGGGGTAGCAGTGGGGAGTGGGGGGGAGAGGGAGAGAGAGAGGGCTCCCCCCTGTTCCCCGCTGCTACCTCCCGCACCGCCACGCCTCTCCCCGCCCCCCGGCGCCCCCCGAATATTTGCGCGCGAGTACTGAAGTACTCGCAAAGCGCGGTATTCGGGTGCATAAGTACTCGTAACGAGTACGTTCGCTCATCTCTAGTCATAATGCAACATTCCATTATGATGTCATAATGCAAAATTCCATTATGATGTCATAATGCAAAATTCCATTATGATGTCATAATGTAACATTCCATTATGATGTCATAATGCAACATTCCATTATGATGTCATAATGTAACATTCCATTATGATGTCATAATGCAAAATTCCATTATGATGTCATAATGCAAAATTCCATTATGATGTCATAATGCAAAATTCCATTATGATGTCATAGTGTAACATTCCATTATGATGTCATAATGCAACATTCCATTATGATGTCATAATGTAAAATTCCATTATGATGTCATAATGTAAAATTCCATTATGATGTCATAATGTAACATTCCATTATGATGTCATAATGCAACATTCCATTATGATGTCATAATGTAACATTCCATTATGATGTCAT
Organism: Eleutherodactylus coqui; assembly: GCF_035609145.1. Taxonomy (NCBI): domain Eukaryota; kingdom Metazoa; phylum Chordata; class Amphibia; order Anura; family Eleutherodactylidae; genus Eleutherodactylus; species Eleutherodactylus coqui. The sequence goes on from NW_027102368.1 coordinate 450,348, forward strand.
AATGCAAAATTCCATTATGATGTCATAATGCAATATTCTATTATGATGTCATAATGCAAAATTCCATTATGATGTCATTATGTAAAATTCCATTATGATGTCATAATGCAACATTCCATTATTATGTCATAATGTAACATTCCATTATGATGTCATAATGCAACATTCCATTATGATGTCCTAATGTAAAATTCCATTATGATGTCATAATGTAACATTCCATTATGATGTCATAATGCAACATTCCATTATGATGTCCTAATGTAAAATTCCATTATGATGTCATAATGTAACATTCCATTATGATGTCATAATGTAAAATTCCATTATGATGTCATAATGCAAAATTCCATTATGATGTCATAATGCAAAATTCCATTATGATGTCATAATGCAAAATTCCATTATGATGTCATAATGTAGCATTCCATTATGATGTCATAATGCAAAATTCCATTATGATGTCATAATGTAAAATTCCATTATTCTGTCATAATACAAAATTCCATTATGATGTCATAATGCAAAATTCCATTATGATGTCATAATGTAACATTCCATTATGATGTCATAATGTAAAATTCCATTATGATGTCATAATGTAAAATTCCATTATGATGTCATAATGTAAAATTCCATTATGATGTCATAATGTAAAATTCCATTATGATGTCATAATGCAAAATTCCATTATGATGTCATTATGTAAAATTCCAATTTGATGTCATAATGCAACATTCCATTATGATGTCATAATGCAAAATTCCATTATGATGTCATAATGTAACATTCCATTATGATGTCATAATGCAAAATTCCATTATGATGTCATAATGTAAAATTCCATTATGATGTCATAATGTAAAATTCCATTATGATGTCATAATGTAACATTCCATTATGATGTCATAATGCAAAATTCCATTATGATGTCATAATGCAATATTCTATTATGATGTCATAATGCAAAATTCCATTTTGATGTCATTATGTAAAATTCCATTATGATGTCATAATGCAAAATTCCATTATGATGTCATAATGTAACATTCCATTATGATGTCATAATGCAACATTCCATTATGATGTCATAATGCAAAATTCCATTATGATGTCATAATGTAAAATTCCATTATGATGTCATAATGCAAAATTCCATTATGATGTCATAATGTAAAACTCCATTATGATGTCATAATGCAAAATTCCATTATGATGTCATAATGTAACATTCCATTATGATGTCATAATGTAAAGTTCCATTATGATGTCATAATGCAAAATTCCATTATGATGTCATAATGTAAAATTCCATTATGATGTCATAATGTAACATTCCATTATGATGTCATAATGTAAAATTCCATTATGATGTCATAATGCAAAATTCCATTATGATGTCATAATGTAAAATTCCATTATGATGTCATAATGTAAAATTCCATTATGATGTCATAATGTAACATTCCATTATGATGTCATAATGCAAAATTCCATTATGATGTCATAATGTAACATTCCATTATGATGTCATAATACAAAATTCCATGATGTCATAATGTAACATTCCATTATGATGTCATAATACAAAATTCCATGATGTCATAATGTAAAATTCCATTATGATGTCATAATGTAACATTCCATTATGATGTCATAATACAAAATTCGATTATGATGTCACAATGTAAAATTCTATTATGATGTCATAATGCAAAATTCCATTATGATGTCATAATGCAAAAGTCCATTATGATGTCATAATGCAAAATTCCATTATGATGTCATAATGCAAAATTCCATTATGATGTCATAATGTCAAATTCCATTATGATGTCATAATGTAACTTTCCATTATGATGTCATAATGCAAAATTCCATTATGATGTCATAATGCAAAAGTCCATTATGATGTCATAATGTAAAAATCCATTATGATGTCATAATGTAACATTCCATTATGATGTCATAATGCAAAATCCCATTATGATGTCATAATGTAACATTCCATTATGATGTCATAATGCAAAATTCCATTATGATGTCATAATGCAACATTCCATTATGATGTCATAATGCAAAATTCCATTATGATGTCATAATGTAACATTCCATTATGATGTCATAATGCAAAATTCCATTATGATGTCATAATGCAAAATTCCATTATGATGTCATAATGCAACATTCCATTATGATGTCATAATGCAAAATTCCATTATGATGTCATAATGTAAAATTCCATTATGATGTCATAATGCAAAATTCCATTATGATGTCATAATGTAAAACTCCATTATGATGTCATAATGCAAAATTCCATTATGATGTCATAATGTAACATTCCATTATGATGTCATAATGTAAAGTTCCATTATGATGTCATAATGCAAAATTCCATTATGATGTCATAATGTAAAGTTCCATTATGATGTCATAATGCAAAATTCCATTATGATGTCATAATGTAAAATTCCATTATGATGTCATAATGTAACATTCCATTATGATGTCATAATGTAAAATTCCATTATGATGTCATAATGCAAAATTCCATTATGATGTCATAATGTAAAATTCCATTATGATGTCATAATGTAAAATTCCATTATGATGTCATAATGTAACATTCCATTATGATGTCATAATGCAAAATTCCATTATGATGTCATAATGTAACATTCCATTATGATGTCATAATACAAAATTCCATGATGTCATAATGTAACATTCCATTATGATGTCATAATACAAAATTCCATGATGTCATAATGTAAAATTCCATTATGATGTCATAATGTAACATTCCATTATGATGTCATAATACAAAATTCGATTATGATGTCACAATGTAAAATTCTATTATGATGTCATAATGCAAAATTCCATTATGATGTCATAATGCAAAAGTCCATTATGATGTCATAATGCAAAATTCCATTATGATGTCATAATGCAAAATTCCATTATGATGTCATAATGTCAAATTCCATTATGATGTCATAATGTAACTTTCCATTATGATGTCATAATGCAAAATTCCATTATGATGTCATAATGCAAAAGTCCATTATGATGTCATAATGTAAAAATCCATTATGATGTCATAATGTAACATTCCATTATGATGTCATAATGCAAAATCCCATTATGATGTCATAATGTAACATTCCATTATGATGTCATAATGCAAAATTCCATTATGATGTCATAATGCAACATTCCATTATGATGTCATAATGCAAAATTCCATTATGATGTCATAATGTAACATTCCATTATGATGTCATAATGCAAAATTCCATTATGATGTCATAATGCAAAATTCCATTATGATGTCATAATGCAACATTCCATTATGATGTCATAATTAGAGATGAGCAAACGTGTTCGGCCACGCCCCTTTTTCGCCCGAACACCGCGAACTCCGAGTACTTCCGTACTCGGGCGAAAAAGTTCGGGGGGCGCCGTGGGAGCACGGGGGGTAGCAGTGGGGAGTGGGGGGGAGAGGGAGAGAGAGAGGGCTCCCCCCTGTTCCCCGCTGCTACCCCCCGCACCGCCACGCCTCTCCCCGCCCCCCGGCGCCCCCCGAATATTTGCGCGCGAGTACTGAAGTACTCGCAAAGCGCGGTATTCGGGTGCATAAGTACTCGTAACGAGTACGTTCGCTCATCTCTAGTCATAATGCAAAATTCCATTATGATGTCATAATGCAAAATTCCATTATGATGTCATAATGCAAAATTCCATTATGATGTCATAATGTAACATTCCATTATGATGTCATAATGCAACATTCCATTATGATGTCATAATGTAACATTCCATTATGATGTCATAATGCAACATTCCATTAAGATGTCATAATGCAAAATTCCATTATGATGTCATAATAAAACATTCCATTATGATGTCATAATGCAAAATTCCATTATGATGTCATAATGTAAAATTCCATTATGATGTCATAATGCAACATTCCATTATTATGTCATAATGTAACATTCCATTATGATGTCATAATGCAACATTCCATTATGATGTCCTAATGTAAAATTCCATTATGATGTCATAATGTAACATTCCATTATGATGTCATAATGCAACATTCCATTATGATGTCATAATGTAACATTCCATTATGATGTCATAATGCAACATTCCATTATGATGTCATAATGCAAAATTCCATTATGATGTCATAATGTAAAATTCCATTATTCTGTCATAATACAAAATTCCATTATGATGTCATAATGCAAAATTCCATTATGATGTCATAATGTAACATTCCATTATGATGTCATAATGTAAAATTCCATTATGATGTCATAATGTAAAATTCCATTATGATGTCATAATGTAAAATTCCATTATGATGTCATAATGTAAAATTCCATTATGATGTCATAATGCAAAATTCCATTATGATGTCATTATGTAAAATTCCAATTTGATGTCATAATGCAACATTCCATTATGATGTCATAATGCAAAATTCCATTATGATGTCATAATGTAACATTCCATTATGATGTCATAATGCAAAATTCCATTATGATGTCATAATGTAAAATTCCATTATGATGTCATAATGTAAAATTCCATTATGATGTCATAATGTAACATTCCATTATGATGTCATAATGCAAAATTCCATTATGATGTCATAATGCAATATTCTATTATGATGTCATAATGCAAAATTCCATTTTGATGTCATTATGTAAAATTCCATTATGATGTCATAATGCAAAATTCCATTATGATGTCATAATGTAACATTCCATTATGATGTCATAATGCAACATTCCATTATGATGTCATAATGCAAAATTCCATTATGATGTCATAATGTAAAATTCCATTATGATGTCATAATGCAAAATTCCATTATGATGTCATAATGTAAAACTCCATTATGATGTCATAATGCAAAATTCCATTATGATGTCATAATGTAACATTCCATTATGATGTCATAATGTAAAGTTCCATTATGATGTCATAATGCAAAATTCCATTATGATGTCATAATGTAAAGTTCCATTATGATGTCATAATGCAAAATTCCATTATGATGTCATAATGTAAAATTCCATTATGATGTCATAATGTAACATTCCATTATGATGTCATAATGTAAAATTCCATTATGATGTCATAATGCAAAATTCCATTATGATGTCATAATGTAAAATTCCATTATGATGTCATAATGTAAAATTCCATTATGATGTCATAATGTAACATTCCATTATGATGTCATAATGCAAAATTCCATTATGATGTCATAATGTAACATTCCATTATGATGTCATAATACAAAATTCCATGATGTCATAATGTAACATTCCATTATGATGTCATAATACAAAATTCCATGATGTCATAATGTAAAATTCCATTATGATGTCATAATGTAACATTCCATTATGATGTCATAATACAAAATTCGATTATGATGTCACAATGTAAAATTCTATTATGATGTCATAATGCAAAATTCCATTATGATGTCATAATGCAAAAGTCCATTATGATGTCATAATGCAAAATTCCATTATGATGTCATAATGCAAAATTCCATTATGATGTCATAATGTCAAATTCCATTATGATGTCATAATGTAACTTTCCATTATGATGTCATAATGCAAAATTCCATTATGATGTCATAATGCAAAAGTCCATTATGATGTCATAATGTAAAAATCCATTATGATGTCATAATGTAACATTCCATTATGATGTCATAATGCAAAATTCCATTATGATGTCATAATGCAACATTCCATTATGATGTCATAATGCAAAATTCCATTATGATGTCATAATGTAACATTCCATTATGATGTCATAATGCAAAATTCCATTATGATGTCATAATGTAACATTCCATTATGATGTCATAATGCAACATTCCATTATGATGTCATAATGCAAAATTCCATTATGATGTCATAATGTAAAATTCCATTATGATGTCATAATGCAAAATTCCATTATGATGTCATAATGTAAAACTCCATTATGATGTCATAATGCAAAATTCCATTATGATGTCATAATGTAACATTCCATTATGATGTCATAATGTAAAGTTCCATTATGATGTCATAATGCAAAATTCCATTATGATGTCATAATGTAAAGTTCCATTATGATGTCATAATGCAAAATTCCATTATGATGTCATAATGTAACATTCCATTATGATGTCATAATGTAACATTCCATTATGATGTCATAATGTAAAATTCCATTATGATGTCATAATGCAAAATTCCATTATGATGTCATAATGTAAAATTCCATTATGATGTCATAATGTAAAATTCCATTATGATGTCATAATGTAACATTCCATTATGATGTCATAATGCAAAATTCCATTATGATGTCATAATGTAACATTCCATTATGATGTCATAATACAAAATTCCATGATGTCATAATGTAACATTCCATTATGATGTCATAATACAAAATTCCATGATGTCATAATGTAAAATTCCATTATGATGTCATAATGTAACATTCCATTATGATGTCATAATACAAAATTCGATTATGATGTCACAATGTAAAATTCTATTATGATGTCATAATGCAAAATTCCATTATGATGTCATAATGCAAAAGTCCATTATGATGTCATAATGCAAAATTCCATTATGATGTCATAATGCAAAATTCCATTATGATGTCATAATGTCAAATTCCATTATGATGTCATAATGTAACTTTCCATTATGATGTCATAATGCAAAATTCCATTATGATGTCATAATGCAAAAGTCCATTATGATGTCATAATGTAAAAATCCATTATGATGTCATAATGTAACATTCCATTATGATGTCATAATGCAAAATCCCATTATGATGTCATAATGTAACATTCCATTATGATGTCATAATGCAAAATTCCATTATGATGTCATAATGCAACATTCCATTATGATGTCATAATGCAAAATTCCATTATGATGTCATAATGTAACATTCCATTATGATGTCATAATGCAAAATTCCATTATGATGTCATAATGCAAAATTCCATTATGATGTCATAATGCAACATTCCATTATGATGTCATAATTAGAGATGAGCAAACGTGTTCGGCCACGCCCCTTTTTCGCCCGAACACCGCGAACTCCGAGTACTTCCGTACTCGGGCGAAAAAGTTCGGGGGGCGCCGTGGGAGCACGGGGGGTAGCAGTGGGGAGTGGGGGGGAGAGGGAGAGAGAGAGGGCTCCCCCCTGTTCCCCGCTGCTACCCCCCGCACCGCCACGCCTCTCCCCGCCCCCCGGCGCCCCCCGAATATTTGCGCGCGAGTACTGAAGTACTCGCAAAGCGCGGTATTCGGGTGCATAAGTACTCGTAACGAGTACGTTCGCTCATCTCTAGTCATAATGCAAAATTCCATTATGATGTCATAATGCAAAATTCCATTATGATGTCATAATGCAAAATTCCATTATGATGTCATAATGTAACATTCCATTATGATGTCATAATGCAACATTCCATTATGATGTCATAATGTAACATTCCATTATGATGTCATAATGCAACATTCCATTAAGATGTCATAATGCAAAATTCCATTATGATGTCATAATAAAACATTCCATTATGATGTCATAATGCAAAATTCCATTATGATGTCATAATGTAAAATTCCATTATGATGTCATAATGCAACATTCCATTATTATGTCATAATGTAACATTCCATTATGATGTCATAATGCAACATTCCATTATGATGTCCTAATGTAAAATTCCATTATGATGTCATAATGTAACATTCCATTATGATGTCATAATGCAACATTCCATTATGATGTCATAATGTAACATTCCATTATGATGTCATAATGCAACATTCCATTAAGATGTCATAATGCAAAATTCCATTATGATGTCATAATAAAACATTCCATTATGATGTCATAATGCAAAATTCCATTATGATGTCATTATGTAAAATTCCATTATGATGTCATAATGCAACATTCCATTATTATGTCATAATGTAACATTCCATTATGATGTCATAATGCAACATTCCATTATGATGTCCTAATGTAAAATTCCATTATGATGTCATAATGTAACATTCCATTATGATGTCCTAATGTAAAATTCCATTATGATGTCATAATGTAACATTCCATTGTGATGTCATAATGCAACATTCCATTATGATGTCCTAATGTAAAATTCCATTATGATGTCATAATGCAACATTCCATTATGATGTCCTAATGTAAAATTCCATTATGATGTCATAATGTAACATTCCATTGTGATGTCATAATGCAACATTCCATTATGATGTCCTAATGTAAAATTCCATTATGATGTCATAATGTAACATTCCATTATGATGTCATAATGTAAAATTCCATTATGATGTCATAATGCAAAATTCCATTATGATGTCATAATGCAAAATTCCATTATGATGTCATAATGCAAAATTCCATTATGATGTCATAATGTAACATTCCATTATGATGTCATAATGCAAAATTCCATTATGATGTCATAATGTAAAATTCCATTATTCTGTCATAATACAAAATTCCATTATGATGTCATAATGCAAAATTCCATTATGATGTCATAATGTAACATTCCATTATGATGTCATAATGCAAAATTCCATTATGATGTCATAATGTAAAATTCCATTATGATGTCATAATGTAAAATTCCATTATGATGTCATAATGTAACATTCCATTATGATGTCATAATGCAAAATTCCATTATGATGTCATAATGTAACATTCCATTATGATGTCATAATGCAACATTCCATTATGATGTCATAATGCAAAATTCCATTATGATGTCATAATGTAAAATTCCATTATGATGTCATAATGTAAAATTCCATTATGATGTCATAATGTAAAATTCCATTATGATGTCATAATGCAAAATTCCATTATGATGTCATAATGTAACATTCCATTATGATGTCATAATGCAAAATTCCATTATGATGTCATAATGCAAAATTCCATTATGATGTCATAATGCAAAATTCCATTACGATGTCATAATGTAAAATTCCATTATGATGTCATAATGTAAAACTCCATTATGATGTCATAATGCAAAATTCCATTATGATGTCATAATGTAACATTCCATTATGATGTCATAATGCAAAGTTCCATTATGATGTCATAATGCAAAATTCCATTATGATGTCATAATGTAAAGTTCCATTATGATGTCATAATGCAAAATTCCATTATGATGTCATAATGTAAAATTCCATTATGATGTCATAATGTAACATTCCATTATGATGTCATAATGTAAAATTCCATTATGATGTCATAATGCAAAATTCCATTATGATTTCATAATGTAAAATTCCATTATGATGTCATAATGCAAAATTCCATTATGATGTCATAATGTAAAATTCCATTATGATGTCATAATGTAACATTCCATTATGATGTCATAATGCAAAATTCCATTATGATGTCATAATGTAACATTCCATTATGATGTCATAATACAAAATTCCATGATGTCATAATGTAAAATTCCATTATGATGTCATAATGTAACATTCCATTATGATGTCATAATGTAACATTCCATTATGATGTCATAATGCAAAATTCGATTATGATGTCACAATGTAAAATTCTATTATGATGTCATAATGCAAAATTCCATTATGATGTCATAATGCAAAAGTCCATTATGATGTCATAATGCAAAATTCCATTATGATGTCATAATGCAAAATTCCATTATGATGTCATAATGTCAAATTCCATTATGATGTCATAATGTAACTTTCCATTATGATGTCATAATGCAAAATTCCATTATGATGTCATAATGCAAAAGTCCATTATGATGTCATAATGTAAAATTCCATTATGATGTCATAATGTAAAAATCCATTATGATGTCATAATGTAACATTCCATTATGATGTCATAATGCAAAATTCCATTATGATGTCATAATGTAACATTCCATTATGATGTCATAATGCAAAATTCCATTATGATGTCATAATGCAACATTCCATTATGATGTCATAATGCAAAATTCCATTATGATGTCATAATGTAACATTCCATTATGATGTCATAATGCAAAATTCCATTATGATGTCATAATGTAACATTCCATTATGATGTCATAATGCAACATTCCATTATGATGTCATAATTAGAGATGAGCAAACGTGTTCGGCCACGCCCCTTTTTCGCCCGAACACCGCGAACTCCGAGTACTTCCGTACTCGGGCGAAAAAGTTCGGGGGGCGCCGTGGGAGCACGGGGGGTAGCAGTGGGGAGTGGGGGGGAGAGGGAGAGAGAGAGGGCTCCCCCCTGTTCCCCGCTGCTACCCCCCGCACCGCCACGCCTCTCCCCGCCCCCCGGCGCCCCCCGAATATTTGCGCGCGAGTACTGAAGTACTCGCAAAGCGCGGTATTCGGGTGCATAAGTACTCGTAACGAGTACGTTCGCTCATCTCTAGTCATAATGCAACATTCCATTATGATGTCATAATGCAAAATTCCATTATGATGTCATAATGCAAAATTCCATTATGATGTCATAATGTAACATTCCATTATGATGTCATAATGCAACATTCCATTATGATGTCATAATGTAACATTCCATTATGATGTCATAATGCAACATTCCATTAAGATGTCATAATGCAAAATTCCATTATGATGTCATAATAAAACATTCCATTATGATGTCATAATGCAAAATTCCATTATGATGTCATAATGTAAAATTCCATTATGATGTCATAATGCAACATTCCATTATTATGTCATAATGTAACATTCCATTATGATGTCATAATGCAACATTCCATTATGATGTCCTAATGTAAAATTCCATTATGATGTCATAATGTAACATTCCATTATGATGTCATAATGCAACATTCCATTATGATGTCATAATGTAACATTCCATTATGATGTCATAATGCAACATTCCATTAAGATGTCATAATGCAAAATTCCATTATGATGTCATAATAAAACATTCCATTATGATGTCATAATGCAAAATTCCATTATGATGTCATTATGTAAAATTCCATTATGATGTCATAATGCAACATTCCATTATTATGTCATAATGTAACATTCCATTATGATGTCATAATGCAACATTCCATTATGATGTCCTAATGTAAAATTCCATTATGATGTCATAATGTAACATTCCATTGTGATGTCATAATGCAACATTCCATTATGATGTCCTAATGTAAAATTCCATTATGATGTCATAATGCAACATTCCATTATGATGTCCTAATGTAAAATTCCATTATGATGTCATAATGTAACATTCCATTGTGATGTCATAATGCAACATTCCATTATGATGTCCTAATGTAAAATTCCATTATGATGTCATAATGTAACATTCCATTATGATGTCATAATGTAAAATTCCATTATGATGTCATAATGCAAAATTCCATTATGATGTCATAATGCAAAATTCCATTATGATGTCATAATGCAAAATTCCATTATGATGTCATAATGTAACATTCCATTATGATGTCATAATGCAAAATTCCATTATGATGTCATAATGTAAAATTCCATTATTCTGTCATAATACAAAATTCCATTATGATGTCATAATGCAAAATTCCATTATGATGTCATAATGTAACATTCCATTATGATGTCATAATGCAAAATTCCATTATGATGCCATAATGTAAAATTCCATTATGATGTCATAATGTAAAATTCCATTATGATGTCATAATGTAACATTCCATTATGATGTCATAATGCAAAATTCCATTATGATGTCATAATGTAACATTCCATTATGATGTCATAATGCAACATTCCATTATGATGTCATAATGCAAAATTCCATTATGATGTCATAATGTAAAATTCCATTATGATGTCATAATGTAAAATTCCATTATGATGTCATAATGTAAAATTCCATTATGATGTCATAATGCAAAATTCCATTATGATGTCATAATGTAACATTCCATTATGATGTCATAATGCAACATTCCATTATGATGTCATAATGCAAAATTCCATTATGATGTCATAATGTAAAATTCCATTACGATGTCATAATGCAAAATTCCATTATGATGTCATAATGTAAAACTCCATTATGATGTCATAATGCAAAATTCCATTATGATGTCATAATGTAACATTCCATTATGATGTCATAATGCAAAGTTCCATTATGATGTCATAATGCAAAATTCCATTATGATGTCATAATGTAAAGTTCCATTATGATGTCATAATGCAAAATTCCATTATGATGTCATAATGTAAAATTCCATTATGATTTCATAATGTAAAATTCCATTATGATGTCATAATGCAAAATTCCATTATGATGTCATAATGTAAAATTCCATTATGATGTCATAATGTAACATTCCATTATGATGTCATAATACAAAATTCCATGATGTCATAATGTAAAATTCCATTATGATGTCATAATGTAACATTCCATTATGATGTCATAATGTAACATTCCATTATGATGTCATAATGCAAAATTCGATTATGATGTCACAATGTAAAATTCTATTATGATGTCATAATGCAAAATTCCATTATGATGTCATAATGCAAAAGTCCATTATGATGTCATAATGCAAAATTCCATTATGATGTCATAATGCAAAATTCCATTATGATGTCATAATGTCAAATTCCATTATGACGTCATAATGTAACTTTCCATTATGATGTCATAATGCAAAATTCCATTATGATGTCATAATGCAAAAGTCCATTATGATGTCATAATGTAAAATTCCATTATGATGTCATAATGTAACATTCCATTATGATGTCATAATGCAAAATTCCATTATGATGTCATAATGTAACATTCCATTATGATGTCATAATGCAAAATTCCATTATGATGTCATAATGCAACATTCCATTATGATGTCATAATGCAAAATTCCATTATGATGTCATAATGTAACATTCCATTATGATGTCATAATGCAAAATTCCATTATGATGTCATAATGTAACATTCCATTATGATGTCATAATGCAACATTCCATTATGATGTCATAATGTAACATTCCATTATGATGTCATAATTAGAGATGAGCAAACGTGTTCGGCCACGCCCCTTTTTCGCCCGAACACCACGAACTCCGAGTACTTCCGTACTCGGGCGAAAAAGTTCGGGGGGCGCCGTGGGAGCACGGGGGGGTAGCAGTGGGGAGTGGGGGGGAGAGGGAGAGAGAGAGGGCTCCCCCCTGTTCCCCGCTGCTACCTCCCGCACCGCCACGCCTCTCCCCGCCCCCCGGCGCCCCCCGAATATTTGCGCGCGAGTACTGAAGTACTCGCAAAGCGCGGTATTCGGGTGCATAAGTACTCGTAACGAGTACGTTCGCTCATCTCTAGTCATAATGCAACATTCCATTATGATGTCATAATGCAAAATTCCATTATGATGTCATAATGCAAAATTCCATTATGATGTCATAATGTAACATTCCATTATGATGTCATAATGCAACATTCCATTATGATGTCATAATGTAACATTCCATTATGATGTCATAATGCAAAATTCCATTATGATGTCATAATGTAACATTCCATTATGATGTCATAATGCAAAATTCCATTATGATGTCATAATGTAACATTCCATTATGATGTCATAATGCAAAATTCCATTATGATGTCATAATGCAATATTCTATTATGATGTCATTATGTAAAATTCCATTATGATGTCATAATGCAACATTCCATTATTATGTCATAATGTAACATTCCATTATGATGTCATAATGCAACATTCCATTATGATGTCCTAATGTAAAATTCCATTATGATGTCATAATGTAACATTCCATTATGATGTCATAATGCAACATTCCATTATGATGTCCTAATGTAACATTCCATTATGATGTCATAATGTAAAATTCCATTATGATGTCATAATGTAACATTCCATTATGATGTCATAATGCAAAATTCCATTATGATGTCATAATGTAAAATTCCATTATGATGTCATAATGTAAAATTCCATTATGATGTCATAATGTAACATTCCATTATGATGTCATAATGCAAAATTCCATTATGATGTCATAATGTAACATTCCATTATGATGTCATAATGCAAAATTCCATTATGATGTCATAATGCAACATTCCATTATGATGTCATAATGCAAAATTCCATTATGATGTCATAATGTAACATTCCATTATGATGTCATAATGCAAAATTCCATTATGATGTCATAATGTAACATTCCATTATGATGTCATAATGCAACATTCCATTATGATGTCATAATGTAACATTCCATAATGATGTCATAATTAGAGATGAGCAAACGTGTTCGGCCACGCCCCTTTTTCGCCCGAACACCACGAACTCCGAGTACTTCCGTACTCGGGCGAAAAAGTTCGGGGGGCGCCGTGGGAGCACGGGGGGGTAGCAGTGGGGAGTGGGGGGGAGAGGGAGAGAGAGAGGGCTCCCCCCTGTTCCCCGCTGCTACCTTCCCGCACCGCCACGCCTCTCCCCGCCCCCCGGCGCCCCCCGAATATTTGCGCGCGAGTACTGAAGTACTCGCAAAGCGCGGTATTCGGGTGCATAAGTACTCGTAACGAGTACGTTCGCTCATCTCTAGTCATAATGCAAAATTCCATTATGATGTCATAATGCAAAATTCCATTATGATGTCATAATGCAAAATTCCATTATGATGTCATAATGTCAAATTCCATTATGATGTCATAATGTAACTTTCCATTATGATGTCATAATGCAAAATTCCATTATGATGTCATAATGCAAAAGTCCATTATGATGTCATAATGTAAAATTCCATTATGATGTCATAATGTAAAAATCCATTATGATGTCATAATGTAACATTCCATTATGATGTCATAATGCAAAATTCCATTATGATGTCATAATGTAACATTCCATTATGATGTCATAATGCAAAATTCCATTATGATGTCATAATGCAACATTCCATTATGATGTCATAATGCAAAATTCCATTATGATGTCATAATGTAACATTCCATTATGATGTCATAATGCAAAATTCCATTATGATGTCATAATGTAACATTCCATTATGATGTCATAATGCAACATTCCATTATGATGTCATAATTAGAGATGAGCAAACGTGTTCGGCCACGCCCCTTTTTCGCCCGAACACCGCGAACTCCGAGTACTTCCGTACTCGGGCGAAAAAGTTCGGGGGGCGCCGTGGGAGCACGGGGGGTAGCAGTGGGGAGTGGGGGGGAGAGGGAGAGAGAGAGGGCTCCCCCCTGTTCCCCGCTGCTACCCCCCCGCACCGCCACGCCTCTCCCCGCCCCCCGGCGCCCCCCGAATATTTGCGCGCGAGTACTGAAGTACTCGCAAAGCGCGGTATTCGGGTGCATAAGTACTCGTAACGAGTACGTTCGCTCATCTCTAGTCATAATGCAACATTCCATTATGATGTCATAATGCAAAATTCCATTATGATGTCATAATGCAAAATTCCATTATGATGTCATAATGTAACATTCCATTATGATGTCATAATGCAACATTCCATTATGATGTCATAATGTAACATTCCATTATGATGTCATAATGCAACATTCCATTAAGATGTCATAATGCAAAATTCCATTATGATGTCATAATAAAACATTCCATTATGATGTCATAATGCAAAATTCCATTATGATGTCATAATGTAAAATTCCATTATGATGTCATAATGCAACATTCCATTATTATGTCATAATGTAACATTCCATTATGATGTCATAATGCAACATTCCATTATGATGTCCTAATGTAAAATTCCATTATGATGTCATAATGTAACATTCCATTATGATGTCATAATGCAACATTCCATTATGATGTCATAATGTAACATTCCATTATGATGTCATAATGCAACATTCCATTAAGATGTCATAATGCAAAATTCCATTATGATGTCATAATAAAACATTCCATTATGATGTCATAATGCAAAATTCCATTATGATGTCATTATGTAAAATTCCATTATGATGTCATAATGCAACATTCCATTATTATGTCATAATGTAACATTCCATTATGATGTCATAATGCAACATTCCATTATGATGTCCTAATGTAAAATTCCATTATGATGTCATAATGTAACATTCCATTGTGATGTCATAATGCAACATTCCATTATGATGTCCTAATGTAAAATTCCATTATGATGTCATAATGCAACATTCCATTATGATGTCCTAATGTAAAATTCCATTATGATGTCATAATGTAACATTCCATTGTGATGTCATAATGCAACATTCCATTATGATGTCCTAATGTAAAATTCCATTATGATGTCATAATGTAACATTCCATTATGATGTCATAATGTAAAATTCCATTATGATGTCATAATGCAAAATTCCATTATGATGTCATAATGCAAAATTCCATTATGATGTCATAATGCAAAATTCCATTATGATGTCATAATGTAACATTCCATTATGATGTCATAATGCAAAATTCCATTATGATGTCATAATGTAAAATTCCATTATTCTGTCATAATACAAAATTCCATTATGATGTCATAATGCAAAATTCCATTATGATGTCATAATGTAACATTCCATTATGATGTCATAATGCAAAATTCCATTATGATGCCATAATGTAAAATTCCATTATGATGTCATAATGTAAAATTCCATTATGATGTCATAATGTAACATTCCATTATGATGTCATAATGCAAAATTCCATTATGATGTCATAATGTAACATTCCATTATGATGTCATAATGCAACATTCCATTATGATGTCATAATGCAAAATTCCATTATGATGTCATAATGTAAAATTCCATTATGATGTCATAATGTAAAATTCCATTATGATGTCATAATGTAAAATTCCATTATGATGTCATAATGCAAAATTCCATTATGATGTCATAATGTAACATTCCATTATGATGTCATAATGCAACATTCCATTATGATGTCATAATGCAAAATTCCATTATGATGTCATAATGTAAAATTCCATTACGATGTCATAATGCAAAATTCCATTATGATGTCATAATGTAAAACTCCATTATGATGTCATAATGCAAAATTCCATTATGATGTCATAATGTAACATTCCATTATGATGTCATAATGCAAAGTTCCATTATGATGTCATAATGCAAAATTCCATTATGATGTCATAATGTAAAGTTCCATTATGATGTCATAATGCAAAATTCCATTATGATGTCATAATGTAAAATTCCATTATGATGTCATAATGTAACATTCCATTATGATGTCATAATGTAAAATTCCATTATGATGTCATAATGCAAAATTCCATTATGATTTCATAATGTAAAATTCCATTATGATGTCATAATGCAAAATTCCATTATGATGTCATAATGTAAAATTCCATTATGATGTCATAATGTAACATTCCATTATGATGTCATAATACAAAATTCCATGATGTCATAATGTAAAATTCCATTATGATGTCATAATGTAACATTCCATTATGATGTCATAATGTAACATTCCATTATAATGTCATAATGCAAAATTCGATTATGATGTCACAATGTAAAATTCTATTATGATGTCATAATGCAAAATTCCATTATGATGTCATAATGCAAAAGTCCATTATGATGTCATAATGCAAAATTCCATTATGATGTCATAATGCAAAATTCCATTATGATGTCATAATGTCAAATTCCATTATGACGTCATAATGTAACTTTCCATTATGATGTCATAATGCAAAATTCCATTATGATGTCATAATGCAAAAGTCCATTATGATGTCATAATGTAAAATTCCATTATGATGTCATAATGTAACATTCCATTATGATGTCATAATGCAAAATTCCATTATGATGTCATAATGTAACATTCCATTATGATGTCATAATGCAAAATTCCATTATGATGTCATAATGCAACATTCCATTATGATGTCATAATGCAAAATTCCATTATGATGTCATAATGTAACATTCCATTATGATGTCATAATGCAAAATTCCATTATGATGTCATAATGTAACATTCCATTATGATGTCATAATGCAACATTCCATTATGATGTCATAATGTAACATTCCATTATGATGTCATAATTAGAGATGAGCAAACGTGTTCGGCCACGCCCCTTTTTCGCCCGAACACCACGAACTCCGAGTACTTCCGTACTCGGGCGAAAAAGTTCGGGGGGCGCCGTGGGAGCACGGGGGGTAGCAGTGGGGAGTGGGGGGGAGAGGGAGAGAGAGAGGGCTCCCCCCTGTTCCCCGCTGCTACCTCCCGCACCGCCACGCCTCTCCCCGCCCCCCGGCGCCCCCCGAATATTTGCGCGCGAGTACTGAAGTACTCGCAAAGCGCGGTATTCGGGTGCATAAGTACTCGTAACGAGTACGTTCGCTCATCTCTAGTCATAATGCAACATTCCATTATGATGTCATAATGCAAAATTCCATTATGATGTCATAATGCAAAATTCCATTATGATGTCATAATGTAACATTCCATTATGATGTCATAATGCAACATTCCATTATGATGTCATAATGTAACATTCCATTATGATGTCATAATGCAAAATTCCATTATGATGTCATAATGTAACATTCCATTATGATGTCATAATGCAAAATTCCATTATGATGTCATAATGTAACATTCCATTATGATGTCATAATGCAACATTCCATTATGATGTCCTAATGTAACATTCCATTATGATGTCATTATGTAAAATTCCATTATGATGTCATAATGTAACATTCCATTATGATGTCATAATGCAAAATTCCATTATGATGTCATAATGTAAAATTCCATTATGATGTCATAATGTAAAATTCCATTATGATGTCATAATGTAACATTCCATTATGATGTCATAATGCAAAATTCCATTATGATGTCATAATGTAACATTCCATTATGATGTCATAATGCAACATTCCATTATGATGTCATAATGCAAAATTCCATTATGATGTCATAATGCAAAATTCCATTATGATGTCATTATGTAAAATTCCATTATGATGTCATAATGCAACATTCCATTATGATGTCATAATGCAAAATTCCATTATGATGTCATAATGTAACATTCCATTATGATGTCATAATGCAAAATTCCATTATGATGTCATAATGCAAAATTCCATTATGATGTCATAATGCAATATTCTATTATGATGTCATAATGCAAAATTCCATTATGATGTCATTATGTAAAATTCCATTATGATGTCATAATGCAAAATTCCATTATGATGTCATAATGTAACATTCCATTATGATGTCATAATGCAACATTCCATTATGATGTCATAATGCAAAATTCCATTATGATGTCATAATGTAAAATTCCATTATGATGTCATAATGCAAAATTCCATTATGATGTCATAATGTAAAACTCCATTATGATGTCATAATGCAAAATTCCATTATGATGTCATAATGTAACATTCCATTATGATGTCATAATGTAAAGTTCCATTATGATGTCATAATGCAAAATTCCATTATGATGTCATAATGTAAAGTTCCATTACGATGTCATAATGCAAAATTCCATTATGATGTCATAATGTAAAATTCCATTATGATGTCATAATGTAACATTCCATTATGATGTCATAATGTAAAATTCCATTATGATGTCATAATGCAAAATTCCATTATGATGTCATAATGTAAAATTCCATTATGATGTCATAATGCAAAATTCCATTATGATGTCATAATGCAAAATTCCATTATGATGTCATAATGTAACATTCCATTATGATGTCATAATACAAAATTCCATGATGTCATAATGTAAAATTCCATTATGATGTCATAATGTAACATTCCATTATGATGTCATAATGTAACATTCCATTATGATGTCATAATGCAAAATTCGATTATGATGTCACAATGTAAAATTCTATTATGATGTCATAATGCAAAATTCCATTATGATGTCATAATGCAAAAGTCCATTATGATGTCATAATGCAAAATTCCATTATGATGTCATAATGCAAAATTCCATTATGATGTCATAATGTCAAATTCCATTATGATGTCATAATGTAACTTTCCATTATGATGTCATAATGCAAAATTCCATTATGATGTCATAATGCAAAAGTCCATTATGATGTCATAATGTAAAATTCCATTATGATGTCATAATGTAAAAATCCATTATGATGTCATAATGTAACATTTCATTATGATGTCATAATGCAAAATTCCATTATGATGTCATAATGTAACATTCCATTATGATGTCATAATGCAAAATTCCATTATGATGTCATAATGCAACATTCCATTATGATGTCATAATGCAAAATTCCATTATGATGTCATAATGTAACATTCCATTATGATGTCATAATGCAAAATTCCATTATGATGTCATAATGTAACATTCCATTATGATGTCATAATGCAACATTCCATTATGATGTCATAATGCAACATTCCATTCTGATGTCATAATGCAACATTCCATTATGATGTCATAATGTAACATTCCATTATGATGTCATAATTAGAGATGAGCAAACGTGTTCGGCCACGCCCCTTTTTCGCCCGAACACCGCGAACTCCGAGTACTTCCGTACTCGGGCGAAAAAGTTCGGGGGGCGCCGTGGGAGCACGGGGGGTAGCAGTGGGGAGTGGGGGGGAGAGGGAGAGAGAGAGGGCTCCCCCCTGTTCCCCGCTGCTACCCCCCACACCGCCACGCCTCTCCCCGCCCCCCGGCGCCCCCCCGAATATTTGCGCGCGAGTACTGAAGTACTCGCAAAGCGCGGTATTCGGGTGCATAAGTACTCGTAACGAGTACGTTCGCTCATCTCTAGTCATAATGCAACATTCCATTATGATGTCATAATGCAAAATTCCATTATGATGTCATAATGCAAAATTCCATTATGATGTCATAATGTAACATTCCATTATGATGTCATAATGCAACATTCCATTATGATGTCATAATGCAACATTCCATTAAGATGTCATAATGCAAAATTCCATTATGATGTCATAATGTAACATTCCATTATGATGTCATAATGCAAAATTCCATTATGATGTCATAATGTAAAATTCCATTATGATGTCATAATGTAAAATTCCATTATGATGTCATAATGTAACATTCCATTATGATGTCATAATGCAAAATTCCATTATGATGTCATAATGCAATATTCTATTATGATGTCATAATGCAAAATTCCATTATGATGTCATTATGTAAAATTCCATTATGATGTCATAATGCAAAATTCCATTATGATGTCATAATGCAAAATTCCATTATGATGTCATAATGCAATATTCTATTATGATGTCATAATGCAAAATTCCATTATGATGTCATAATGTAACATTCCATTATGATGTCATAATGCAACATTCCATTATGATGTCATAATGCAAAATTCCATTATGATGTCATAATGTAAAATTCCATTATGATGTCATAATGCAAAATTCCATTATGATGTCATAATGTAAAACTCCATTATGATGTCATAATGCAAAATTCCATTATGATGTCATAATGTAACATTCCATTATGATGTCATAATGTAAAATTCCATTATGATGTCATAATGCAAAATTCCATTATGATGTCATAATGTAAAATTCCATTATGATGTCATAATGCAAAATTCCATTATGATGTCATAATGTAAAATTCCATTATGATGTCATAATGTAACATTCCATTATGATGTCATAATGCAAAATTCCATTATGATGTCATAATGTAACATTCCATTATGATGTCATAATGTAACATTCCATTATGATGTCATAATGCAAAATTCCATTATGATGTCATAATGCAATATTCTATTATGATGTCATAATGCAAAATTCCATTATGATGTCATAATGTAAAATTCCATTATGATGTCATAATGCAAAATTCCATTATGATGTCATAATGTAAAATTCCATTATGATGTCATAATGTAACATTCCATTATGATGTCATAATGCAAAATTCCATTATGATGTCATAATGTAACATTCCATTATGATGTCATAATACAAAATTCCATGATGTCATAATGTAAAATTCCATTATGATGTCATAATGTAACATTCCATTATGATGTCATAATGTAACATTCCATTATGATGTCATAATGCAAAATTCGATTATGATGTCACAATGTAAAATTCTATTATGATGTCATAATGCAAAATTCCATTATGATGTCATAATGCAAAAGTCCATTATGATGTCATAATGCAAAATTCCATTATGATGTCATAATGCAAAATTCCATTATGATGTCATAATGTCAAATTCCATTATGATGTCATAATGTAACTTTCCATTATGATGTCATAATGCAAAATTCCATTATGATGTCATAATGCAAAAGTCCATTATGATGTCATAATGTAAAATTCCATTATGATGTCATAATGTAAAAATCCATTATGATGTCATAATGTAACATTCCATTATGATGTCATAATGCAAAATTCCATTATGATGTCATAATGTAACATTCCATTATGATGTCATAATGCAAAATTCCATTATGATGTCATAATGCAACATTCCATTATGATGTCATAATGCAAAATTCCATTATGATGTCATAATGTAACATTCCATTATGATGTCATAATGCAAAATTCCATTATGATGTCATAATGTAACATTCCATTATGATGTCATAATGCAACATTCCATTATGATGTCATAATGCAACATTCCATTCTGATGTCATAATGCAACATTCCATTATGATGTCATAATGTAACATTCCATTATGATGTCATAATTAGAGATGAGCAAACGTGTTCGGCCACGCCCCTTTTTCGCCCGAACACCGCGAACTCCGAGTACTTCCGTACTCGGGCGAAAAAGTTCGGGGGGCGCCGTGGGAGCACGGGGGGTAGCAGTGGGGAGTGGGGGGGAGAGGGAGAGAGAGAGGGCTCCCCCCTGTTCCCCGCTGCTACCCCCCGCACCGCCACGCCTCTCCCCGCCCCCCGGCGCCCCCCGAATATTTGCGCGCGAGTACTGAAGTACTCGCAAAGCGCGGTATTCGGGTGCATAAGTACTCGTAACGAGTACGTTCGCTCATCTCTAGTCATAATGCAACATTCCATTATGATGTCATAATGCAAAATTCCATTATGATGTCATAATGTAACATTCCATTATGATGTCATAATGCAACATTCCATTAAGATGTCATAATGCAAAATTCCATTATGATGTCATAATGTAACATTCCATTATGATGTCATAATGCAAAATTCCATTATGATGTCATAATGTAAAATTCCATTATGATGTCATAATGTAAAATTCCATTATGATGTCATAATGTAACATTCCATTATGATGTCATAATGCAAAATTCCATTATGATGTCATAATGCAAAATTCCATTATGATGTCATAATGTAACATTCCATTATGATGTCATAATGCAAAATTCCATTATGATGTCATAATGCAATATTCTATTATGATGTCATAATGCAAAATTCCATTATGATGTCATTATGTAAAATTCCATTATGATGTCATAATGCAACATTCCATTATTATGTCATAATGTAACATTCCATTATGATGTCATAATGCAACATTCCATTATGATGTCATAATGTAACATTCCATTGTGATGTCATAATGCAACATTCCATTATGATGTCCTAATGTAAAATTCCATTATGATGTCATAATGTAACATTCCATTATGATGTCATAATGTAAAATTCCATTATGATGTCATAATGCAAAATTCCATTATGATGTCATAATGCAAAATTCCATTATGATGTCATAATGCAAAATTCCATTATGATGTCATAATGTAACATTCCATTATGATGTCATAATGCAAAATTCCATTATGATGTCATAATGTAAAATTCCATTATTCTGTCATAATACAAAATTCCATTATGATGTCATAATGCAAAATTCCATTATGATGTCATAATGTAAAATTCCATTATGATGTCATAATGTAACATTCCATTATGATGTCATAATGCAAAATTCCATTATGATGTCATAATGTAACATTCCATTATGATGTCATAATGCAACATTCCATTATGATGTCATAATGCAAAATTCCATTATGATGTCATAATGTAAAATTCCATTATGATGTCATAATGTAAAATTCCATTATGATGTCATAATGTAAAATTCCATTATGATGTCATAATGTAAAATTCCATTATGATGTCATAATGCAAAATTCCATTATGATGTCATAATGTAACATTCCATTATGATGTCATAATGCAACATTCCATTATGATGTCATAATGCAAAATTCCATTATGATGTCATAATGTAAAATTCCATTATGATGTCATAATGCAAAATTCCATTATGATGTCATAATGTAAAACTCCATTATGATGTCATAATGCAAAATTCCATTATGATGTCATAATGTAACATTCCATTATGATGTCATAATGCAAAGTTCCATTATGATGTCATAATGCAAAATTCCATTATGATGTCATAATGTAAAGTTCCATTATGATGTCATAATGCAAAATTCCATTATGATGTCATAATGTAAAATTCCATTATGATGTCATAATGTAACATTCCATTATGATGTCATAATGTAAAATTCCATTATGATCTCATAATGCAAAATTCCATTATGATGTCATAATGTAAAATTCCATTATGATGTCATAATGCAAAATTCCATTATGATGTCATAATGTAAAATTCCATTATGATGTCATAATGTAACATTCCATTATGATGTCATAATGCAAAATTCCATTATGATGTCATAATGTAACATTCCATTATGATGTCATAATACAAAATTCCATGATGTCATAATGTAAAATTCCATTATGATGTCATAATGTAACATTCCATTATGATGTCATAATGCAAAATTCCATTATGATGCCATAATGTAAAATTCCATTATGATGTCATAATGTAAAATTCCATTATGATGTCATAATGTAAAATTCCATTATGATGTCATAAATCAACATTCCGTTATGATGTCATAATGAAAAATTCCATTATGATGTCATAATGTAAAATTCCATTATGATGTCATAATGCAACATTCCATTATGATGTGATAATGCAACATTCCATTATGATGTCATAATGTAAAATTCCATTATGATGTCATAAAGCAACATTCCATTATGATGTCATAATCCAACATTCCATTATGATGTCATAATGTAACATTCCATTATGATGTCATAATGCAAAATCCCATTATGATGTCATAATGCAACATTCCATTATGATGTCATAATGCAAAATCCCATTATGATGTCATAATGCAACATTCCATTATGATGTCATAATGCAAAATTCCATTATGATGTCATAATGCAACATTCCATTATGATGTCATAATGTAAAATTCCATTATGATGTCATAAAGCAACATTCCATTATGATGTCATAAAGCAACATTCCATTATGATGTCATAATGCAAAATTCCATTATGATGTCATAATGTAACATTCCATTATGATGTCATAATGCAACATTCCATTATGATGTCATAATGCAACATTCCATTATGACGTCATAATGCAACATTCCGTTATGATGTCATAAAGCAAAATTCCGTTATGATGTCATAATGCAACATTCCGTTATGATGTCATAAAGCAACATTCCGTTATGATGTCATAATGCAAAATTCCGTTACGATGTCATAATGTAAAATTCCATTATGATGTCATAATGTAACATTCCATTATGATGTCATAATGCAAAATTCCATTACGATGTCATAAAGCAACATTCCATTATGACGTCATAATGCAACATTCCATTACGATGTCATAATGTAAAATTCCATTATGATGTCATAAAGCAACATTCCATTATGATGTCATAATGCAACATTCCATTATGATGTCATAAAGCAACATTCCATTATGATGTCATAATGTTAAATTCCATTATGTCATAATGCAAAATTCCATTATGATGTCATAATGCAAAATTCCATTATGATGTCATAATGTAAAATTCCATTATGATGTCATAATGTAAAATTCCATTATGATGTCATAATGTAAAATTCCATTATGATGTCATAATGTAACTTTCCATTATGATGTCATAATGCAACATTCCATTATGATGTCATAATGCAAAATTCCATTATGATGTCATAATGTAAAATTCCATTATGATGTCATAATGCAAAATTCCATTATGATGTCATAATGTAAAACTCCATTATGATGTCATAATGCAAAATTCCATTATGATGTCATAATGTAAAATTCCATTATGATGTCATAATGTAAAATTCCATTATGATGTCATAATGTAAAATTCCATTATGATGTCATAATGTAACTTTCCATTATGATGTCATAATGCAACATTCCATTATGATGTCATAATGCAAAATTCCATTATGATGTCATAATGTAAAATTCCATTATGATGTCATAATGCAAAATTCCATTATGATGTCATAATGTAAAACTCCATTATGATGTCATAATGCAAAATTCCATTATGATGTCATAATGTAACATTCCATTATGATGTCATAATGTAAAGTTCCATTATGATGTCATAATGTAACATTCCATTATGATGTCATAATCCAACATTCCATTATGATGTCATAATGTAACATTCCATTATGATGTCATAATGCAAAATCCCATTATGATGTCATAATGCAACATTCCATTATGATGTCATAATGCAAAATCCCATTATGATGTCATAATGCAACATTCCATTATGATGTCATAATGCAAAATTCCATTATGATGTCATAATGCAACATTCCATTATGATGTCATAATGTAAAATTCCATTATGATGTCATAAAGCAACATTCCATTATGATGTCATAAAGCAACATTCCATTATGATGTCATAATGCAAAATTCCATTATGATGTCATAATGTAACATTCCATTATGATGTCATAATGCAACATTCCATTATGATGTCATAATGCAACATTCCATTATGACGTCATAATGCAACATTCCGTTATGATGTCATAAAGCAAAATTCCGTTATGATGTCATAATGCAACATTCCGTTATGATGTCATAAAGCAACATTCCGTTATGATGTCATAATGCAAAATTCCGTTACGATGTCATAATGTAAAATTCCATTATGATGTCATAATGTAACATTCCATTATGATGTCATAATGCAAAATTCCATTACGATGTCATAAAGCAACATTCCATTATGACGTCATAATGCAACATTCCATTACGATGTCATAATGTAAAATTCCATTATGATGTCATAAAGCAACATTCCATTATGATGTCATAATGCAACATTCCATTATGATGTCATAAAGCAACATTCCATTATGATGTCATAATGTTAAATTCCATTATGTCATAATGCAAAATTCCATTATGATGTCATAATGCAAAATTCCATTATGATGTCATAATGTAAAATTCCATTATGATGTCATAATGTAAAATTCCATTATGATGTCATAATGTAAAATTCCATTATGATGTCATAAATCAACATTCCGTTATGATGTCATAATGAAAAATTCCATTATGATGTCATAATGTAAAATTCCATTATGATGTCATAATGCAACATTCCATTATGATGTGATAATGCAACATTCCATTATGATGTCATAATGTAAAATTCCATTATGATGTCATAAAGCAACATTCCATTATGATGTCATAATCCAACATTCCATTATGATGTCATAATGTAACATTCCATTATGATGTCATAATGCAAAATCCCATTATGATGTCATAATGCAACATTCCATTATGATGTCATAATGCAAAATCCCATTATGATGTCATAATGCAACATTCCATTATGATGTCATAATGCAAAATTCCATTATGATGTCATAATGCAACATTCCATTATGATGTCATAATGTAAAATTCCATTATGATGTCATAAAGCAACATTCCATTATGATGTCATAAAGCAACATTCCATTATGATGTCATAATGCAAAATTCCATTATGATGTCATAATGTAACATTCCATTATGATGTCATAATGCAACATTCCATTATGATGTCATAATGCAACATTCCATTATGACGTCATAATGCAACATTCCGTTATGATGTCATAAAGCAAAATTCCGTTATGATGTCATAATGCAACATTCCGTTATGATGTCATAAAGCAACATTCCGTTATGATGTCATAATGCAAAATTCCGTTACGATGTCATAATGTAAAATTCCATTATGATGTCATAATGTAACATTCCATTATGATGTCATAATGCAAAATTCCATTACGATGTCATAAAGCAACATTCCATTATGACGTCATAATGCAACATTCCATTACGATGTCATAATGTAAAATTCCATTATGATGTCATAAAGCAACATTCCATTATGATGTCATAATGCAACATTCCATTATGATGTCATAAAGCAACATTCCATTATGATGTCATAATGTTAAATTCCATTATGTCATAATGCAAAATTCCATTATGATGTCATAATGCAAAATTCCATTATGATGTCATAATGTAAAATTCCATTATGATGTCATAATGTAAAATTCCATTATGATGTCATAATGTAAAATTCCATTATGATGTCATAATGTAACTTTCCATTATGATGTCATAATGCAACATTCCATTATGATGTCATAATGCAAAATTCCATTATGATGTCATAATGTAAAATTCCATTATGATGTCATAATGCAAAATTCCATTATGATGTCATAATGTAAAACTCCATTATGATGTCATAATGCAAAATTCCATTATGATGTCATAATGTAAAATTCCATTATGATGTCATAATGTAAAATTCCATTATGATGTCATAATGTAAAATTCCATTATGATGTCATAATGTAACTTTCCATTATGATGTCATAATGCAACATTCCATTATGATGTCATAATGCAAAATTCCATTATGATGTCATAATGTAAAATTCCA
Organism: Eleutherodactylus coqui; assembly: GCF_035609145.1. Classification (NCBI taxonomy): domain Eukaryota; kingdom Metazoa; phylum Chordata; class Amphibia; order Anura; family Eleutherodactylidae; genus Eleutherodactylus; species Eleutherodactylus coqui. The sequence continues at coordinate 479,463 of NW_027102368.1, forward strand.
TTATGATGTCATAATGCAAAATTCCATTATGATGTCATAATGTAAAACTCCATTATGATGTCATAATGCAAAATTCCATTATGATGTCATAATGTAACATTCCATTATGATGTCATAATGTAAAGTTCCATTATGATGTCATAATGTAACATTCCATTATGATGTCATAATCCAACATTCCATTATGATGTCATAATGTAACATTCCATTATGATGTCATAATGCAAAATCCCATTATGATGTCATAATGCAACATTCCATTATGATGTCATAATGCAAAATTCCATTATGATGTCATAATGCAACATTCCATTATGATGTCATAATGCAAAATTCCATTATGATGTCATAATGTAACATTCCATTATGATGTCATAATGCAAAATTCCATTATGATGTCATAATGTAACATTCCATTATGATGTCATAATGCAACATTCCATTATGATGTCATAATGTAACATTCCATTATGATGTCATAATTAGAGATGAGCAAACGTGTTCGGCCACGCCCATTTTTCGCCCGAACACCACGAACTCCGAGTACTTCCGTACTCGGGCGAAAAAGTTCGGGGGGCGCCGTGGGAGCACGGGGGGTAGCAGTGGGGAGTGGGGGGGAGAGGGAGAGAGAGAGGGCTCCCCCCTGTTCCCCGCTGCTACCTTCCCGCACCGCCACGCCTCTCCCCGCCCCCCGGCGCCCCCCGAATATTTGCGCGCGAGTACTGAAGTACTCGCAAAGCGCGGTATTCGGGTGCATAAGTACTCGTAACGAGTACGTTCGCTCATCTCTAGTCATAATGCAACATTCCATTATGATGTCATAATGCAAAATTCCATTATGATGTCATAATGCAAAATTCCATTATGATGTCATAATGTAACATTCCATTATGATGTCATAATGCAACATTCCATTATGATGTCATAATGTAACATTCCATTATGATGTCATAATGCAACATTCCATTAAGATGTCATAATGCAAAATTCCATTATGATGTCATAATGTAACATTCCATTATGATGTCATAATGCAATATTCCATTATGATGTCATAATGCAAAATTCCATTATGATGTCATTATGTAAAATTCCATTATGATGTCATAATGCAACATTCCATTATGATGTCATAATGTAACATTCCATTATGATGTCATAATGCAACATTCCATTATGATGTCATAATGCAACATTCCATTATGATGTCCTAATGTAAAATTCCATTATGATGTCATAATGTAACATTCCATTATGATGTCATAATGCAACATTCCATTATGATGTCCTAATGTAAAATTCCATTATGATGTCATAATGTAACATTCCATTATGATGTCATAATGTAAAATTCCATTATGATGTCATAATGCAAAATTCCATTATGATGTCATAATGCAAAATTCCATTATGATGTCATAATGCAAAATTCCATTATGATGTCATAATGCAAAATTCCATTATGATGTCATAATGTAAAATTCCATTATGATGTCATAATGCAAAATTCCATGATGATGTCATAATGTAAAATTCCATTATTCTGTCATAATACAAAATTCCATTATGATGTCATAATGCAAAATTCCATTATGATGTCATAATGTAAAATTCCATTATGATGTCATAATGTAAAATTCCATTATGATGTCATAATGTAACATTCCATAATGATGTCATAATGCAAAATTCCATTATGATGTCATAATGTAACATTCCATTATGATGTCATAATGCAACATTGCATTATGATGTCATAATGCAAAATTCCATTATGATGTCATAATGCAAAATTCCATTATGATGTCATAATGTAACATTCCATTATGATGTCATAATGCAACATTCCATTATGATGTCATAATGTAAAATTCCATTATGATGTCATAATGCAACATTCCATTATGATGTCCTAATGTAAAATTCCATTATGATGTCATAATGTAACATTCCATTATGATGTCATAATGCAAAATTCCATTATGATGTCATAATGCAAAATTCCATTATGATGTCATAATGTAACATTCCATTATGATGTCATAATGCAAAATTCCATTATGATGTCATAATGTAAAATTCCATTATGCTGTCATAATACAAAATTCCATTATGATGTTATAATGCAAAATTCCATTATGATATCATAATGTAACATTCCATTATGATGTCATAATGCAACATTCCATTATGATGTCATAATGCAAAATTCCATTGTGATGTCATAATGTAACATTCCATTATGATGTCATAATGCAACATTCCATTATGATGTCCTAATGTAAAATTCCATTATGATGTCATAATGTAACATTCCATTATGATGTCATAATGCAAAATTCCATTATGATGTCATAATGCAAAATTCCATTATGATGTCATAATGTAACATTCCATTATGATGTCATAATGCAAAATTCCATTATGATGTCATAATGTAAAATTCCATTATGCTGTCATAATACAAAATTCCATTATGATGTCATAATGTAACATTCCATTATGATGTCATAATGCAACATTCCATTCTGATGTATTAATGCAACATTCCATTCTGATGTCATAATGCAACATTCCATTATGATGTCATAATGTAACATTCCATTATGATGTCATAATTAGAGATGAGCAAACGTGTTCGGCCACGCCCCTTTTTCGCCCGAACACCGCGAACTCCGAGTACTTCCGTACTCGGGCGAAAAAGTTCGGGGGGCGCCGTGGGAGCACGGGGGGTAGCAGTGGGGAGTGGGGGGGAGAGGGAGAGAGAGAGGGCTCCCCCCTGTTCCCCGCTGCTACCCCCCGCACCGCCACGCCTCTCCCCGCCCCCCGGCGCCCCCCGAATATTTGCACGCGAGTACTGAAGTACTCGCAAAGCGCGGTATTCGGGTGCGTAAGTACTTGTAACGAGTACGTTCGCTCATCTCTAGTCATAATGCAACATTCCATTATGATGTCATAATGCAAAATTCCATTATGATGTCATAATGCAAAATTCCATTATGATGTCATAATGTAACATTCCATTATGATGTCATAATGCAACATTCCATTATGATGTCATAATGTAACATTCCATTATGATGTCATAATGCAACATTCCATTAAGATGTCATAATGCAAAATTCCATTATGATGTCATAATGCAACATTCCATTATGATGTCATAATGTAACATTCCATTATGATGTCATAATGCAACATTCCATTATGATGTCCTAATGTAAAATTCCATTATGATGTCATAATGTAACATTCCATTATGATGTCATAATGCAACATTCCATTATGATGTCCTAATGTAAAATTCCATTATGATGTCATAATGTAACATTCCATTATGATGTCATAATGTAAAATTCCATTATGATGTCATAATGCAAAATTCCATTATGATGTCATAATGCAAAATTCCATTATGATGTCATAATGCAAAATTCCATTATGATGTCATAATGCAAAATTCCATTATGATGTCATAATGTAAAATTCCATTATGATGTCATAATGCAAAATTCCATGATGATGTCATAATGTAAAATTCCATTATTCTGTCATAATACAAAATTCCATTATGATGTCATAATGCAAAATTCCATTATGATGTCATAATGTAAAATTCCATTATGATGTCATAATGCAAAATTCCATGATGATGTCATAATGTAAAATTCCATTATTCTGTCATAATGCAAAATTCCATTATGATGTCATAATGTAACATTCCATTATGATGTCATAATGCAACATTCCATTATGATGTCATAATGTAACATTCCATTGTGATGTCATAATGCAACATTCCATTATGATGTCCTAATGTAAAATTCCATTATGATGTCATAATGTAACATTCCATTATGATGTCATAATGCAACATTCCATTATGATGTCATAATGTAACATTCCATTGTGATGTCATAATGCAACATTCCATTATGATGTCCTAATGTAAAATTCCATTATGATGTCATAATGTAACATTCCATTATGATGTCATAATGCAAAATTCCATTATGATGTCATAATGTAAAATTCCATTATTCTGTCATAATACAAAATTCCATTATGATGTCATAATGCAAAATTCCATTATGATGTCATAATGTAACATTCCATTATGATGTCATAATGCAAAATTCCATTATGATGTCATAATGTAAAATTCCATTATTCTGTCATAATACAAAATTCCATTATGATGTCATAATGCAAAATTCCATTATGATGTCATAATGTAACATTCCATTATGATGTCATAATGTAAAATTCCATTATGATGTCATAATGTAACATTCCATTATGATGTCATAATGCAAAATTCCATTATGATGTCATAATGTAACATTCCATTATGATGTCATAATGCAACATTCCATTATGATGTCATAATGCAAAATTCCATTATGATGTCATAATGCAACATTCCATTATGATGTCATAATGCAAAATTCCATTATGATGTCATAATGTAAAATTCCATTATGATGTCATAATGTAAAATTCCATTATGATGTCATAATGTAAAATTCCATTATGATGTCATAATGTAAAATTCCATTATGATGTCATAATGCAAAATTCCATTATGATGTCATAATGTAACATTCCATTATGATGTCATAATGCAACATTCCATTATGATGTCATAATGCAAAATTCCATTATGATGTCATAATGTAAAATTCCATTATGATGTCATAATGCAAAATTCCATTATGATGTCATAATGTAAAACTCCATTATGATGTCATAATGCAAAATTCCATTATGATGTCATAATGTAACATTCCATTATGATGTCATAATGCAAAGTTCCATTATGATGTCATAATGCAAAATTCCATTATGATGTCATAATGTAAAGTTCCATTATGATGTCATAATGCAAAATTCCATTATGATGTCATAATGTAAAATTCCATTATGATGTCATAATGTAACATTCCATTATGATGTCATAATGTAAAATTCCATTATGATGTCATAATGCAAAATTCCATTATGATGTCATAATGTAAAATTCCATTATGATGTCATAATGCAAAATTCCATTATGATGTCATAATGTAAAATTCCATTATGATGTCATAATGTAACATTCCATTATGATGTCATAATGCAAAATTCCATTATGATGTCATAATGTAACATTCCATTATGATGTCATAATACAAAATTCCATGATGTCATAATGTAAAATTCCATTATGATGTCATAATGTAACATTCCATTATGATGTCATAATGCAAAATTCCATTATGATGCCATAATGTAAAATTCCATTATGATGTCATAATGTAAAATTCCATTATGATGTCATAATGTAACATTCCATTATGATGTCATAATGCAAAATTCCATTATGATGTCATAATGTAACATTCCATTATGATGTCATAATGCAACATTCCATTATGATGTCATAATGCAAAATTCCATTATGATGTCATAATGTAAAATTCCATTATGATGTCATAATGTAAAATTCCATTATGATGTCATAATGTAAAATTCCATTATGATGTCATAATGCAAAATTCCATTATGATGTCATAATGTAACATTCCATTATGATGTCATAATGCAACATTCCATTATGATGTCATAATGCAAAATTCCATTATGATGTCATAATGTAAAATTCCATTACGATGTCATAATGCAAAATTCCATTATGATGTCATAATGTAAAACTCCATTATGATGTCATAATGCAAAATTCCATTATGATGTCATAATGTAACATTCCATTATGATGTCATAATGCAAAGTTCCATTATGATGTCATAATGCAAAATTCCATTATGATGTCATAATGTAAAGTTCCATTATGATGTCATAATGCAAAATTCCATTATGATGTCATAATGTAAAATTCCATTATGATGTCATAATGTAACATTCCATTATGATGTCATAATGTAAAATTCCATTATGATGTCATAATGCAAAATTCCATTATGATTTCATAATGTAAAATTCCATTATGATGTCATAATGCAAAATTCCATTATGATTTCATAATGTAAAATTCCATTATGATGTCATAATGCAAAATTCCATTATGATGTCATAATGTAAAATTCCATTATGATGTCATAATGTAACATTCCATTATGATGTCATAATGCAAAATTCCATTATGATGTCATAATGTAACATTCCATTATGATGTCATAATACAAAATTCCATGATGTCATAATGTAAAATTCCATTATGATGTCATAATGTAACATTCCATTATGATGTCATAATGTAACATTCCATTATGATGTCATAATGCAAAATTCGATTATGATGTCACAATGTAAAATTCTATTATGATGTCATAATGCAAAATTCCATTATGATGTCATAATGCAAAAGTCCATTATGATGTCATAATGCAAAATTCCATTATGATGTCATAATGCAAAATTCCATTATGATGTCATAATGTCAAATTCCATTATGATGTCATAATGTAACTTTCCATTATGATGTCATAATGCAAAATTCCATTATGATGTCATAATGCAAAAGTCCATTATGATGTCATAATGTAAAATTCCATTATGATGTCATAATGTAAAAATCCATTATGATGTCATAATGTAACATTCCATTATGATGTCATAATGCAAAATTCCATTATGATGTCATAATGTAACATTCCATTATGATGTCATAATGCAAAATTCCATTATGATGTCATAATGCAACATTCCATTATGATGTCATAATGCAAAATTCCATTATGATGTCATAATGTAACATTCCATTATGATGTCATAATGCAAAATTCCATTATGATGTCATAATGTAACATTCCATTATGATGTCATAATGCAACATTCCATTATGATGTCATAATGTAACATTCCATTATGATGTCATAATTAGAGATGAGCAAACGTGTTCGGCCACGCCCCTTTTTCGCCCGAACACCACGAACTCCGAGTACTTCCGTACTCGGGCGAAAAAGTTCGGGGGGCGCCGTGGGAGCACGGGGGGGTAGCAGTGGGGAGTGGGGGGGAGAGGGAGAGAGAGAGGGCCCCCCCCTGTTCCCCGCTGCTACCTCCCGCACCGCCACGCCTCTCCCCGCCCCCCGGCGCCCCCCGAATATTTGCGCGCGAGTACTGAAGTACTCGCAAAGCGCGGTATTCGGGTGCATAAGTACTCGTAACGAGTACGTTCGCTCATCTCTAGTCATAATGCAACATTCCATTATGATGTCATAATGCAAAATTCCATTATGATGTCATAATGCAAAATTCCATTATGATGTCATAATGTAACATTCCATTATGATGTCATAATGCAACATTCCATTAAGATGTCATAATGCAAAATTCCATTATGATGTCATAATGTAACATTCCATTATGATGTCATAATGCAATATTCCATTATGATGTCATAATGCAAAATTCCATTATGATGTCATTATGTAAAATTCCATTATGATGTCATAATGCAACATTCCATTATGATGTCATAATGTAACATTCCATTATGATGTCATAATGCAACATTCCATTATGATGTCATAATGCAACATTCCATTATGATGTCCTAATGTAAAATTCCATTATGATGTCATAATGTAACATTCCATTATGATGTCATAATGCAACATTCCATTATGATGTCCTAATGTAAAATTCCATTATGATGTCATAATGTAACATTCCATTATGATGTCATAATGTAAAATTCCATTATGATGTCATAATGCAAAATTCCATTATGATGTCATAATGCAAAATTCCATTATGATGTCATAATGCAAAATTCCATTATGATGTCATAATGCAAAATTCCATTATGATGTCATAATGTAAAATTCCATTATGATGTCATAATGCAAAATTCCATTATGATGTCATAATGTAAAATTCCATTATTCTGTCATAATACAAAATTCCATTATGATGTCATAATGCAAAATTCCATTATGATGTCATAATGCAAAATTCCATTATGATGTCATAATGTAAAATTCCATTATGATGTCATAATGTAAAATTCCATTATGATGTCATAATGTAACATTCCATTACGATGTCATAATGCAAAATTCCATTATGATGTCATAATGTAACATTCCATTATGATGTCATAATGCAACATTGCATTATGATGTCATAATGCAAAATTCCATTATGATGTCATAATGCAAAATTCCATTATGATGTCATAATGTAACATTCCATTATGATGTCATAATGCAACATTCCATTATGATGTCATAATGTAAAATTCCATTATGATGTCATAATGCAACATTCCATTATGATGTCCTAATGTAAAATTCCATTATGATGTCATAATGTAACATTCCATTATGATGTCATAATGCAAAATTCCATTATGATGTCATAATGCAAAATTCCATTATGATGTCATAATGTAACATTCCATTATGATGTCATAATGCAAAATTCCATTATGATGTCATAATGTAAAATTCCATTATGCTGTCATAATACAAAATTCCATTATGATGTTATAATGCAAAATTCCATTATGATATCATAATGTAACATTCCATTATGATGTCATAATGCAACATTCCATTATGATGTCATAATGCAAAATTCCATTGTGATGTCATAATGTAACATTCCATTATGATGTCATAATGCAACATTCCATTATGATGTCCTAATGTAAAATTCCATTATGATGTCATAATGTAACATTCCATTATGATGTCATAATGCAAAATTCCATTATGATGTCATAATGCAAAATTCCATTATGATGTCATAATGTAACATTCCATTATGATGTCATAATGCAAAATTCCATTATGATGTCATAATGTAAAATTCCATTATGCTGTCATAATACAAAATTCCATTATGATGTCATAATGTAACATTCCATTATGATGTCATAATGCAACATTCCATTCTGATGTCTTAATGCAACATTCCATTCTGATGTCATAATGCAACATTCCATTATGATGTCATAATGTAACATTCCATTATGATGTCATAATTAGAGATGAGCAAACGTGTTCGGCCACGCCCCTTTTTCGCCCGAACACCGCGAACTCCGAGTACTTCCGTACTCGGGCGAAAAAGTTCGGGGGGCGCCGTGGGAGCACGGGGGGTAGCAGTGGGGAGTGGGGGGGAGAGGGAGAGAGAGAGGGCTCCCCCCTGTTCCCCGCTGCTACCCCCCGCACCGCCACGCCTCTCCCCGCCCCCCGGCGCCCCCCGAATATTTGCGCGCGAGTACTGAAGTACTCGCAAAGCGCGGTATTCGGGTGCGTAAGTACTTGTAACGAGTACGTTCGCTCATCTCTAGTCATAATGCAACATTCCATTATGATGTCATAATGCAAAATTCCATTATGATGTCATAATGCAAAATTCCATTATGATGTCATAATGTAACATTCCATTATGATGTCATAATGCAACATTCCATTATGATGTCATAATGTAACATTCCATTATGATGTCATAATGCAACATTCCATTAAGATGTCATAATGCAAAATTCCATTATGATGTCATAATGTAACATTCCATTATGATGTCATAATGCAATATTCCATTATGATGTCATAATGCAAAATTCCATTATGATGTCATTATGTAAAATTCCATTATGATGTCATAATGCAACATTCCATTATGATGTCATAATGTAACATTCCATTATGATGTCATAATGCAACATTCCATTATGATGTCCTAATGTAAAATTCCATTATGATGTCATAATGTAACATTCCATTATGATGTCATAATGCAACATTCCATTATGATGTCCTAATGTAAAATTCCATTATGATGTCATAATGTAACATTCCATTATGATGTCATAATGTAAAATTCCATTATGATGTCATAATGCAAAATTCCATTATGATGTCATAATGCAAAATTCCATTATGATGTCATAATGCAAAATTCCATTATGATGTCATAATGCAAAATTCCATTATGATGTCATAATGTAAAATTCCATTATGATGTCATAATGCAAAATTCCATGATGATGTCATAATGTAAAATTCCATTATTCTGTCATAATACAAAATTCCATTATGATGTCATAATGCAAAATTCCATTATGATGTCATAATGTAAAATTCCATTATGATGTCATAATGTAAAATTCCATTATGATGTCATAATGTAACATTCCATTATGATGTCATAATGCAAAATTCCATTATGATGTCATAATGTAACATTCCATTATGATGTCATAATGCAACATTGCATTATGATGTCATAATGCAAAATTCCATTATGATGTCATAATGCAAAATTCCATTATGATGTCATAATGTAACATTCCATTATGATGTCATAATGCAACATTCCATTATGATGTCATAATGTAAAATTCCATTATGATGTCATAATGCAACATTCCATTATGATGTCCTAATGTAAAATTCCATTATGATGTCATAATGTAACATTCCATTATGATGTCATAATGCAAAATTCCATTATGATGTCATAATGCAAAATTCCATTATGATGTCATAATGTAACATTCCATTATGATGTCATAATGCAAAATTCCATTATGATGTCATAATGTAAAATTCCATTATGATGTCATAATGTAACATTCCATTATGATGTCATAATGCAACATTCCATTATGATGTCCTAATGTAAAATTCCATTATGATGTCATAATGTAACATTCCATTATGATGTCATAATGTAAAATTCCATTATGATGTCATAATGCAAAATTCCATTATGATGTCATAATGCAAAATTCCATTATGATGTCATAATGCAAAATTCCATTATGATGTCATAATGTAAAATTCCATTATGATGTCATAATGCAAAATTCCATGATGATGTCATAATGTAAAATTCCATTATTCTGTCATAATACAAAATTCCATTATGATGTCATAATGCAAAATTCCATTATGATGTCATAATGTAAAATTCCATTATGATGTCATAATGTAAAATTCCATTATGATGTCATAATGTAACATTCCATTATGATGTCATAATGCAAAATTCCATTATGATGTCATAATGTAACATTCCATTATGATGTCATAATGCAACATTGCATTATGATGTCATAATGCAAAATTCCATTATGATGTCATAATGCAAAATTCCATTATGATGTCATAATGTAACATTCCATTATGATGTCATAATGCAACATTCCATTATGATGTCATAATGTAAAATTCCATTATGATGTCATAATGCAACATTCCATTATGATGTCCTAATGTAAAATTCCATTATGATGTCATAATGTAACATTCCATTATGATGTCATAATGCAAAATTCCATTATGATGTCATAATGCAAAATTCCATTATGATGTCATAATGTAACATTCCATTATGATGTCATAATGCAAAATTCCATTATGATGTCATAATGTAAAATTCCATTATGCTGTCATAATACAAAATTCCATTATGATGTTATAATGCAAAATTCCATTATGATGTCATAATGTAACATTCCATTATGATGTCATAATGCAAAATTCCATTATGATGTCATAATGCAAAATTCCATTGTGATGTCATAATGTAACATTCCATTATGATGTCATAATGCAAAATTCCATTATGATGTCATAATGTAAAATTCTATTATGATGTCATAATGCAACATTCCATTATGATGTCATAATGCAAAATTCCATTATGATGTCATAATGTAACATTCCATTATGATGTCATAATGCAACATTCCATTATGATGTCATAATGTAACATTCCATTATGATGTCATAATGCAAAATTCCATTATGATGTCATAATGCAAAATTCCATTATGATGTCATAATGCAAAATTCCATTATGATGTCATAATGCAAACTTCCATTATGATGTCATAATGTAAAATTCCATTATGATGTCCTAATGCAAACTTCCATTATGATGTCATAATGTAAAATTCCATTATGATGTCATAATTCAACATTCCATTATGATGTCATAATGCAAAATTCCATTATGATGTCATAATGTAACATTCCATTATGATGTCATAATGCAAAATTTCATTATGATGTCAGAATGCAAAATTCCATTATGATGTCATAATGCAAAATTCCATTATGATGTCATAATGTAACATGCCATTATGATGTCATAATGTAACATTCCATTATGATGTCATAATGCAAAATTCCATTATGATGTCATAATGTAAAATTCCATTATGATGTCATAATGCTAAATTCTATTATAATGTCATAATGCAAAATTCCATTATGATGTCATAATGTAAAATTCCATTATGACGTCATAATGCTAAATTCTATTATGATGTCATAATGCAAAATTGCATTATGATATAATGTAACATTCCATTATGATGTCATAATGCAATATTCCATTATGATGTCATAATGTAAAATTCCATTATGATGTCATAATGCAACATTCCATTATGATGTCATAATGCAAAATTCCATTATGATGTCATAATGTAAAATTCCATTATGATGTCATAATGTAACATTCCATTATGATGTCATAATGCAAAATTCCATTATGATGTCATAATGTAACATTCCTTTATGATGTCATAAAGCAAAATTCCATTATGATGTCATAATGTAAAATTCCATTATGATGTCATAATGTAACATTCCTTTATGATGTCATAATGCAAAATTCCATTATGATGTCATAATGTAAAATTCCATTATGATGTCATAATGTAACATTCCATTATGATGTCATAATGCAAAATTCCATTATGATGTCATAATGTAACATTCCATTATGATGTCATAATACAAAATTCCATGATGTCATAATGTAAAATTCCATTATGATGTCATAATGTAACATTCCATTATGATGTCATAATGTAACATTCCATTATGATGTCATAATGCAAAATTCGATTATGATGTCACAATGTCTAATTCTATTATAATGTCATAATGCAACATTCCATTATGATGTCATAGTGCAAAATTCCATTATGATGTCATAATGCAACATTCCATTATGATGCCATAATGCAAAATTCCATTATGATGTCATAATGCAAAATTCCATTATGATGTCATAATGTCAAATTCCATTATGATGTCATAATGTAAAATTCCATTTTGATGTCATAATGTAACTTTCCATTATGATGTCATAATGCAAAATTCCATTATGATGTCATAATGCAAAAGTCCATTATGATGTCATAATGTAAAATTCCATTATGATGTCATAATGTAAAACTCCATTATGATGTCATAATGTAAAATTCCATTATAATGTCATAATGCGAAATTCCATTATGATGTCATAATGCGAAATTCCATTATGATGTCATGATGTAAAAATCCATTATGATGTCATAATGTAACATTCCATTATGATGTCATAATGCAAAATTGCATTATGATGTCATAATGCAACATTCCATTATGATGTCCTAATGTAAAATTCCATTATGATGTCATAATGTAACATTCCATTATGATGTCATAATGCAACATTCCATTATGATGTCCTAATGTAAAATTCCATTATGATGTCATAATGTAACATTCCATTATGATGTCATAATGTAAAATTCCATTATGATGTCATAATGCAAAATTCCATTATGATGTCATAATGCAAAATTCCATTATGATGTCATAATGCAAAATTCCATTATGATGTCATAATGCAAAATTCCATTATGATGTCATAATGTAAAATTCCATTATGATGTCATAATGCAAAATTCCATGATGATGTCATAATGTAAAATTCCATTATTCTGTCATAATACAAAATTCCATTATGATGTCATAATGCAAAATTCCATTATGATGTCATAATGTAAAATTCCATTATGATGTCATAATGTAAAATTCCATTATGATGTCATAATGTAACATTCCATTATGATGTCATAATGCAAAATTCCATTATGATGTCATAATGTAACATTCCATTATGATGTCATAATGCAACATTGCATTATGATGTCATAATGCAAAATTCCATTATGATGTCATAATGCAAAATTCCATTATGATGTCATAATGTAACATTCCATTATGATGTCATAATGCAACATTCCATTATGATGTCATAATGTAAAATTCCATTATGATGTCATAATGCAACATTCCATTATGATGTCCTAATGTAAAATTCCATTATGATGTCATAATGTAACATTCCATTATGATGTCATAATGCAAAATTCCATTATGATGTCATAATGCAAAATTCCATTATGATGTCATAATGTAACATTCCATTATGATGTCATAATGCAAAATTCCATTATGATGTCATAATGTAAAATTCCATTATGATGTCATAATGTAACATTCCATTATGATGTCATAATGCAACATTCCATTATGATGTCCTAATGTAAAATTCCATTATGATGTCATAATGTAACATTCCATTATGATGTCATAATGTAAAATTCCATTATGATGTCATAATGCAAAATTCCATTATGATGTCATAATGCAAAATTCCATTATGATGTCATAATGCAAAATTCCATTATGATGTCATAATGCAAAATTCCATTATGATGTCATAATGTAAAATTCCATTATGATGTCATAATGCAAAATTCCATGATGATGTCATAATGTAAAATTCCATTATTCTGTCATAATACAAAATTCCATTATGATGTCATAATGCAAAATTCCATTATGATGTCATAATGTAAAATTCCATTATGATGTCATAATGTAAAATTCCATTATGATGTCATAATGTAACATTCCATTATGATGTCATAATGCAAAATTCCATTATGATGTCATAATGTAACATTCCATTATGATGTCATAATGCAACATTGCATTATGATGTCATAATGCAAAATTCCATTATGATGTCATAATGCAAAATTCCATTATGATGTCATAATGTAACATTCCATTATGATGTCATAATGCAACATTCCATTATGATGTCATAATGTAAAATTCCATTATGATGTCATAATGCAACATTCCATTATGATGTCCTAATGTAAAATTCCATTATGATGTCATAATGTAACATTCCATTATGATGTCATAATGCAAAATTCCATTATGATGTCATAATGCAAAATTCCATTATGATGTCATAATGTAACATTCCATTATGATGTCATAATGCAAAATTCCATTATGATGTCATAATGTAAAATTCCATTATGCTGTCATAATACAAAATTCCATTATGATGTTATAATGCAAAATTCCATTATGATGTCATAATGTAACATTCCATTATGATGTCATAATGCAAAATTCCATTATGATGTCATAATGCAAAATTCCATTGTGATGTCATAATGTAACATTCCATTATGATGTCATAATGCAAAATTCCATTATGATGTCATAATGTAACATTCCATTATGATGTCATAATGTAAAATTCCATTATGATGTCATAATGCAAAATTCCATTATGATGTCATAATGCAAAATTCCATTATGATGTCATAATGCAAAATTCCATTATGATGTCATAATGCAAAATTCCATTATGATGTCATAATGTAAAATTCCATTATGATGTCATAATGCAAAATTCCATGATGATGTCATAATGTAAAATTCCATTATTCTGTCATAATACAAAATTCCATTATGATGTCATAATGCAAAATTCCATTATGATGTCATAATGTAAAATTCCATTATGATGTCATAATGTAAAATTCCATTATGATGTCATAATGTAACATTCCATTATGATGTCATAATGCAAAATTCCATTATGATGTCATAATGTAACATTCCATTATGATGTCATAATGCAACATTGCATTATGATGTCATAATGCAAAATTCCATTATGATGTCATAATGCAAAATTCCATTATGATGTCATAATGTAACATTCCATTATGATGTCATAATGCAACATTCCATTATGATGTCATAATGTAAAATTCCATTATGATGTCATAATGCAACATTCCATTATGATGTCCTAATGTAAAATTCCATTATGATGTCATAATGTAACATTCCATTATGATGTCATAATGCAAAATTCCATTATGATGTCATAATGCAAAATTCCATTATGATGTCATAATGTAACATTCCATTATGATGTCATAATGCAAAATTCCATTATGATGTCATAATGTAAAATTCCATTATGATGTCATAATGTAACATTCCATTATGATGTCATAATGCAACATTCCATTATGATGTCCTAATGTAAAATTCCATTATGATGTCATAATGTAACATTCCATTATGATGTCATAATGTAAAATTCCATTATGATGTCATAATGCAAAATTCCATTATGATGTCATAATGCAAAATTCCATTATGATGTCATAATGCAAAATTCCATTATGATGTCATAATGCAAAATTCCATTATGATGTCATAATGTAAAATTCCATTATGATGTCATAATGCAAAATTCCATGATGATGTCATAATGTAAAATTCCATTATTCTGTCATAATACAAAATTCCATTATGATGTCATAATGCAAAATTCCATTATGATGTCATAATGTAAAATTCCATTATGATGTCATAATGTAAAATTCCATTATGATGTCATAATGTAACATTCCATTATGATGTCATAATGCAAAATTCCATTATGATGTCATAATGTAACATTCCATTATGATGTCATAATGCAACATTGCATTATGATGTCATAATGCAAAATTCCATTATGATGTCATAATGCAAAATTCCATTATGATGTCATAATGTAACATTCCATTATGATGTCATAATGCAACATTCCATTATGATGTCATAATGTAAAATTCCATTATGATGTCATAATGCAACATTCCATTATGATGTCCTAATGTAAAATTCCATTATGATGTCATAATGTAACATTCCATTATGATGTCATAATGCAAAATTCCATTATGATGTCATAATGCAAAATTCCATTATGATGTCATAATGTAACATTCCATTATGATGTCATAATGCAAAATTCCATTATGATGTCATAATGTAAAATTCCATTATGCTGTCATAATACAAAATTCCATTATGATGTTATAATGCAAAATTCCATTATGATGTCATAATGTAACATTCCATTATGATGTCATAATGCAAAATTCCATTATGATGTCATAATGCAAAATTCCATTGTGATGTCATAATGTAACATTCCATTATGATGTCATAATGCAAAATTCCATTATGATGTCATAATGTAAAATTCTATTATGATGTCATAATGCAACATTCCATTATGATGTCATAATGCAAAATTCCATTATGATGTCATAATGTAACATTCCATTATGATGTCATAATGCAACATTCCATTATGATGTCATAATGTAACATTCCATTATGATGTCATAATGCAAAATTCCATTATGATGTCATAATGCAAAATTCCATTATGATGTCATAATGCAAAATTCCATTATGATGTCATAATGCAAACTTCCATTATGATGTCATAATGTAAAATTCCATTATGATGTCCTAATGCAAACTTCCATTATGATGTCATAATGTAAAATTCCATTATGATGTCATAATTCAACATTCCATTATGATGTCATAATGCAAAATTCCATTATGATGTCATAATGTAACATTCCATTATGATGTCATAATGCAAAATTTCATTATGATGTCAGAATGCAAAATTCCATTATGATGTCATAATGCAAAATTCCATTATGATGTCATAATGTAACATGCCATTATGATGTCATAATGTAACATTCCATTATGATGTCATAATGCAAAATTCCATTATGATGTCATAATGTAAAATTCCATTATGATGTCATAATGCTAAATTCTATTATAATGTCATAATGCAAAATTCCATTATGATGTCATAATGTAAAATTCCATTATGACGTCATAATGCTAAATTCTATTATGATGTCATAATGCAAAATTGCATTATGATATAATGTAACATTCCATTATGATGTCATAATGCAATATTCCATTATGATGTCATAATGTAAAATTCCATTATGATGTCATAATGCAACATTCCATTATGATGTCATAATGCAAAATTCCATTATGATGTCATAATGTAAAATTCCATTATGATGTCATAATGTAACATTCCATTATGATGTCATAATGCAAAATTCCATTATGATGTCATAATGTAACATTCCTTTATGATGTCATAATGCAAAATTCCATTATGATGTCATAATGTAAAATTCCATTATGATGTCATAATGTAACATTCCTTTATGATGTCATAATGCAAAATTCCATTATGATGTCATAATGTAAAATTCCATTATGATGTCATAATGTAACATTCCATTATGATGTCATAATGCAAAATTCCATTATGATGTCATAATGTAACATTCCATTATGATGTCATAATACAAAATTCCATGATGTCATAATGTAAAATTCCATTATGATGTCATAATGTAACATTCCATTATGATGTCATAATGTAACATTCCATTATGATGTCATAATGCAAAATTCGATTATGATGTCACAATGTCTAATTCTATTATAATGTCATAATGCAACATTCCATTATGATGTCATAGTGCAAAATTCCATTATGATGTCATAATGCAACATTCCATTATGATGCCATAATGCAAAATTCCATTATGATGTCATAATGCAAAATTCCATTATGATGTCATAATGTCAAATTCCATTATGATGTCATAATGTAAAATTCCATTTTGATGTCATAATGTAACTTTCCATTATGATGTCATAATGCAAAATTCCATTATGATGTCATAATGCAAAAGTCCATTATGATGTCATAATGTAAAATTCCATTATGATGTCATAATGTAAAACTCCATTATGATGTCATAATGTAAAATTCCATTATAATGTCATAATGCGAAATTCCATTATGATGTCATAATGCGAAATTCCATTATGATGTCATAATGCGAAATTCCATTATGATGTCATGATGTAAAAATCCATTATGATGTCATAATGTAACATTCCATTATGATGTCATAATGCAAAATTGCATTATGATGTCATAATGCAACATTCCATTATGATGTCATAATGCAAAATTCCATTATGATGTCATAATGTAACATTCCATTATGATGTCATAATGCAAAATTCCATTATGATGTCATAATGTAACATTCCATTATGATGTCATAATGCAACATTCCATTATGATGTCTTAATGCAACATTCCATTCTGATGTCATAATGCAACATTCCATTATGATGTCATAATGTAACATTCCATTATGATGTCATAATTAGAGATGAGCAAACGTGTTCGGCCACGCCCCTTTTTCGCCCGAACACCGCGAACTCCGAGTACTTCCGTACTCGGGCGAAAAAGTTCGGGGGGCGCCGTGGCGGCACAGGGGGTAGCAGTGGGGAGTGGGGGGGAGAGGGAGAGAGAGAGGGCTCCCCCCTGTTCCCCGCTGCTACCCCCGCACCGCCACGCCTCTCCCCGCCCCCCGGCGCCCCCAGAATATTTGCCCGCGAGTACTGAAGTACTCGCAAAGTGCGGTATTCGGGTGCGTAAGTACTCGTAACGAGTACGTTCGCTCATCTCTAGTCATAATGCAACATTCCATTATGATGTCATAATACAAAATTCCATTATGTTGTCATAATGCAAAATTCCATTATGTTGTCATAATGCAAAATTCCATTATGATGTCATAATGCAAAATTCCATTATGATGTCATAATGTAACATTCCATTATGATGTCATAATGCAACATTCCATTATGATGTCATAATGCAACATTCCATTATGATGTCATAATGTAAAATTCCATTATGATGTCATAATGTAACATTCCATTATGATGTCATAATGCAAAATTCCATTATGTTGTCATAATGCAACATTCCATTATGATGTCATAATACAAAATTCCATTATGTTGTCATAATGCAAAATTCCATTATGATGTCATAATGCAAAATTCCATTCTGATGTCATAATGTAACATTCCATTATGATGCCATAATGTAAAATTCCATTATGATGTCATAATGCAACATTCCATTATGATGTCATAATGTAAAATTCCATTATGATGTCATAATGTAACATTCCATTATGATGTCATAATGCAAAATTCCATTATGATGTCATAATGCAAAATTCCATTATGATGTCATAATGCAAAATTCCATTATGATGTCATAATGCAAAATTCCATTATGATGTCATAATGCAAAATTCCATTATGATGTCATAATGTAAAATTCCATTATGATGTCATAATGCAAAATTCCATGATGATGTCATAATGCAAAATTCCATTATGATGTCATAATGTAAAATTCCATTATGATGTCATAATGTAAAATTCCATTATGATGTCATAATGTAACATTCCATTATGATGTCATAATGCAAAATTCCATTATGATGTCATAATGTAACATTCCATTATGATGTCATAATGCAACATTGCATTATGATGTCATAATGCAAAATTCCATTATGATGTCATAATGCAAAATTCCATTATGATGTCATAATGTAACATTCCATTATGATGTCATAATGCAACATTCCATTATGATGTCATAATGTAAAATTCCATTATGATGTCATAATGCAACATTCCATTATGATGTCCTAATGTAAAATTCCATTATGATGTCATAATGTAACATTCCATTATGATGTCATAATGCAAAATTCCATTATGATGTCATAATGCAAAATTCCATTATGATGTCATAATGTAACATTCCATTATGATGTCATAATGCAAAATTCCATTATGATGTCATAATGTAAAATTCCATTATGATGTCATAATGTAACATTCCATTATGATGTCATAATGCAACATTCCATTATGATGTCCTAATGTAAAATTCCATTATGATGTCATAATGTAACATTCCATTATGATGTCATAATGTAAAATTCCATTATGATGTCATAATGCAAAATTCCATTATGATGTCATAATGCAAAATTCCATTATGATGTCATAATGCAAAATTCCATTATGATGTCATAATGCAAAATTCCATTATGATGTCATAATGTAAAATTCCATTATGATGTCATAATGCAAAATTCCATGATGATGTCATAATGTAAAATTCCATTATTCTGTCATAATACAAAATTCCATTATGATGTCATAATGCAAAATTCCATTATGATGTCATAATGTAAAATTCCATTATGATGTCATAATGTAAAATTCCATTATGATGTCATAATGTAACATTCCATTATGATGTCATAATGCAAAATTCCATTATGATGTCATAATGTAACATTCCATTATGATGTCATAATGCAACATTGCATTATGATGTCATAATGCAAAATTCCATTATGATGTCATAATGCAAAATTCCATTATGATGTCATAATGTAACATTCCATTATGATGTCATAATGCAACATTCCATTATGATGTCATAATGTAAAATTCCATTATGATGTCATAATGCAACATTCCATTATGATGTCCTAATGTAAAATTCCATTATGATGTCATAATGTAACATTCCATTATGATGTCATAATGCAAAATTCCATTATGATGTCATAATGCAAAATTCCATTATGATGTCATAATGTAACATTCCATTATGATGTCATAATGCAAAATTCCATTATGATGTCATAATGTAAAATTCCATTATGCTGTCATAATACAAAATTCCATTATGATGTTATAATGCAAAATTCCATTATGATGTCATAATGTAACATTCCATTATGATGTCATAATGCAAAATTCCATTATGATGTCATAATGCAAAATTCCATTGTGATGTCATAATGTAACATTCCATTATGATGTCATAATGCAAAATTCCATTATGATGTCATAATGTAAAATTCTATTATGATGTCATAATGCAACATTCCATTATGATGTCATAATGCAAAATTCCATTATGATGTCATAATGTAACATTCCATTATGATGTCATAATGCAACATTCCATTATGATGTCATAATGTAACATTCCATTATGATGTCATAATGCAAAATTCCATTATGATGTCATAATGCAAAATTCCATTATGATGTCATAATGCAAAATTCCATTATGATGTCATAATGCAAACTTCCATTATGATGTCATAATGTAAAATTCCATTATGATGTCCTAATGCAAACTTCCATTATGATGTCATAATGTAAAATTCCATTATGATGTCATAATTCAACATTCCATTATGATGTCATAATGCAAAATTCCATTATGATGTCATAATGTAACATTCCATTATGATGTCATAATGCAAAATTTCATTATGATGTCAGAATGCAAAATTCCATTATGATGTCATAATGCAAAATTCCATTATGATGTCATAATGTAACATGCCATTATGATGTCATAATGTAACATTCCATTATGATGTCATAATGCAAAATTCCATTATGATGTCATAATGTAAAATTCCATTATGATGTCATAATGCTAAATTCTATTATAATGTCATAATGCAAAATTCCATTATGATGTCATAATGTAAAATTCCATTATGACGTCATAATGCTAAATTCTATTATGATGTCATAATGCAAAATTGCATTATGATATAATGTAACATTCCATTATGATGTCATAATGCAATATTCCATTATGATGTCATAATGTAAAATTCCATTATGATGTCATAATGCAACATTCCATTATGATGTCATAATGCAAAATTCCATTATGATGTCATAATGTAAAATTCCATTATGATGTCATAATGTAACATTCCATTATGATGTCATAATGCAAAATTCCATTATGATGTCATAATGTAACATTCCTTTATGATGTCATAATGCAAAATTCCATTATGATGTCATAATGTAAAATTCCATTATGATGTCATAATGTAACATTCCTTTATGATGTCATAATGCAAAATTCCATTATGATGTCATAATGTAAAATTCCATTATGATGTCATAATGTAACATTCCATTATGATGTCATAATGCAAAATTCCATTATGATGTCATAATGTAACATTCCATTATGATGTCATAATACAAAATTCCATGATGTCATAATGTAAAATTCCATTATGATGTCATAATGTAACATTCCATTATGATGTCATAATGTAACATTCCATTATGATGTCATAATGCAAAATTCGATTATGATGTCACAATGTCTAATTCTATTATAATGTCATAATGCAACATTCCATTATGATGTCATAGTGCAAAATTCCATTATGATGTCATAATGCAACATTCCATTATGATGCCATAATGCAAAATTCCATTATGATGTCATAATGCAAAATTCCATTATGATGTCATAATGTCAAATTCCATTATGATGTCATAATGTAAAATTCCATTTTGATGTCATAATGTAACTTTCCATTATGATGTCATAATGCAAAATTCCATTATGATGTCATAATGCAAAAGTCCATTATGATGTCATAATGTAAAATTCCATTATGATGTCATAATGTAAAACTCCATTATGATGTCATAATGTAAAATTCCATTATAATGTCATAATGCGAAATTCCATTATGATGTCATAATGCGAAATTCCATTATGATGTCATGATGTAAAAATCCATTATGATGTCATAATGTAACATTCCATTATGATGTCATAATGCAAAATTGCATTATGATGTCATAATGCAACATTCCATTATGATGTCCTAATGTAAAATTCCATTATGATGTCATAATGTAACATTCCATTATGATGTCATAATGCAAAATTCCATTGTGATGTCATAATGCAAAATTCCATTATGATGTCATAATGCAATATTCCATTATGATGTCATAATGCAAAATTCCATTATGATGTCATAATGCAAAATTCCATTATGATGTCATAATGTAAAATTCCATTATGATGTCATAATGCAAAATTCCATTATGATGTCATAATGTAACATTCCGTTATGATGTCATATTGCAAAATCCCATTACGATGTCATAATGCAACATTCCATTATGATGTCATAATTCAAAATTCCATTATGATGTCATAATGCATCATTCCATTATGATGTCATAATGCAACATCCCATTATGATGTCATAATGCAACATTCCATTATGATGTCATAATGTAAAATTCCATTATGATGTCATAATGTAACATTCCATTATGATGTCATAATGCAAAATTCCATTATGATGTCATAATGTAACATTCCATTATGATGTCATAATGCAACATTGCATTATGATGTCATAATGCAAAATTCCATTATGATGTCATAATGCAAAATTCCATTATGATGTCATAATGTAACATTCCATTATGATGTCATAATGCAACATTCCATTATGATGTCATAATGTAAAATTCCATTATGATGTCATAATGCAACATTCCATTATGATGTCCTAATGTAAAATTCCATTATGATGTCATAATGTAACATTCCATTATGATGTCATAATGCAAAATTCCATTATGATGTCATAATGCAAAATTCCATTATGATGTCATAATGTAACATTCCATTATGATGTCATAATGCAAAATTCCATTATGATGTCATAATGTAAAATTCCATTATGATGTCATAATGTAACATTCCATTATGATGTCATAATGCAACATTCCATTATGATGTCCTAATGTAAAATTCCATTATGATGTCATAATGTAACATTCCATTATGATGTCATAATGTAAAATTCCATTATGATGTCATAATGCAAAATTCCATTATGATGTCATAATGCAAAATTCCATTATGATGTCATAATGCAAAATTCCATTATGATGTCATAATGCAAAATTCCATTATGATGTCATAATGTAAAATTCCATTATGATGTCATAATGCAAAATTCCATGATGATGTCATAATGTAAAATTCCATTATTCTGTCATAATACAAAATTCCATTATGATGTCATAATGCAAAATTCCATTATGATGTCATAATGTAAAATTCCATTATGATGTCATAATGTAAAATTCCATTATGATGTCATAATGTAACATTCCATTATGATGTCATAATGCAAAATTCCATTATGATGTCATAATGTAACATTCCATTATGATGTCATAATGCAACATTGCATTATGATGTCATAATGCAAAATTCCATTATGATGTCATAATGCAAAATTCCATTATGATGTCATAATGTAACATTCCATTATGATGTCATAATGCAACATTCCATTATGATGTCATAATGTAAAATTCCATTATGATGTCATAATGCAACATTCCATTATGATGTCCTAATGTAAAATTCCATTATGATGTCATAATGTAACATTCCATTATGATGTCATAATGCAAAATTCCATTATGATGTCATAATGCAAAATTCCATTATGATGTCATAATGTAACATTCCATTATGATGTCATAATGCAAAATTCCATTATGATGTCATAATGTAAAATTCCATTATGCTGTCATAATACAAAATTCCATTATGATGTTATAATGCAAAATTCCATTATGATGTCATAATGTAACATTCCATTATGATGTCATAATGCAAAATTCCATTATGATGTCATAATGCAAAATTCCATTGTGATGTCATAATGTAACATTCCATTATGATGTCATAATGCAAAATTCCATTATGATGTCATAATGTAAAATTCTATTATGATGTCATAATGCAACATTCCATTATGATGTCATAATGCAAAATTCCATTATGATGTCATAATGTAACATTCCATTATGATGTCATAATGCAACATTCCATTATGATGTCATAATGTAACATTCCATTATGATGTCATAATGCAAAATTCCATTATGATGTCATAATGCAAAATTCCATTATGATGTCATAATGCAAAATTCCATTATGATGTCATAATGCAAACTTCCATTATGATGTCATAATGCAAACTTCCATTATGATGTCATAATGTAAAATTCCATTATGATGTCATAATTCAACATTCCATTATGATGTCATAATGCAAAATTCCATTATGATGTCATAATGTAACATTCCATTATGATGTCATAATGCAAAATTTCATTATGATGTCAGAATGCAAAATTCCATTATGATGTCATAATGCAAAATTCCATTATGATGTCATAATGTAACATGCCATTATGATCTCATAATGTAACATTCCATTATGATGTCATAATGCAAAATTCCATTATGATGTCATAATGTAAAATTCCATTATGATGTCATAATGCTAAATTCTATTATAATGTCATAATGCAAAATTCCATTATGATGTCATAACGTAAAATTCCATTATGACGTCATAATGCTAAATTCTATTATGATGTCATAATGCAATATTCCATTATGATGTCATAATGTAAAATTCCATTATGATGTCATAATGCAACATTCCATTATGATGTCATAATGCAAAATTCCATTATGATGTCATAATGTAAAATTCCATTATGATGTCATAATGTAACATTCCATTATGATGTCATAATGCAAAATTCCATTATGATGTCATAATGTAACATTCCTTTATGATGTCATAATGCAAAATTCCATTATGATGTCATAATGTAAAATTCCATTATGATGTCATAATGTAACATTCCTTTATGATGTCATAATGCAAAATTCCATTATGATGTCATAATGTAAAATTCCATTATGATGTCATAATGTAACATTCCATTATGATGTCATAATGCAAAATTCCATTATGATGTCATAATGTAACATTCCATTATGATGTCATAATACAAAATTCCATGATGTCATAATGTAAAATTCCATTATGATGTCATAATGTAACATTCCATTATGATGTCATAATGTAACATTCCATTATGATGTCATAATGCAAAATTCGATTATGATGTCACAATGTCTAATTCTATTATAATGTCATAATGCAACATTCCATTATGATGTCATAGTGCAAAATTCCATTATGATGTCATAATGCAACATTCCATTATGATGTCATAATGCAAAATTCCATTATGATGTCATAATGTAAAATTCCATTATGATGTCATAATGTAAAATTCCATTATGATGTCATAATGTAACATTCCATTATGATGTCATAATGCAAAATTCCATTATGATGTCATAATGTAACATTCCATTATGATGTCATAATGTAACATTCCATTATGATGTCATAATGCAAAATTCGATTATGATGTCACAATGTCTAATTCTATTATAATGTCATAATGCAACATTCCATTATGATGTCATAATGTAAAATTCCATTATGATGTCATAATGCAAAATTCCATGATGATGTCATAATGCAAAATTCCATTATGATGTCATAATGTAAAATTCCATTATGATGTCATAATGTAAAATTCCATTATGATGTCATAATGTAACATTCCATTATGATGTCATAATGCAAAATTCCATTATGATGTCATAATGTAACATTCCATTATGATGTCATAATGCAACATTGCATTATGATGTCATAATGCAAAATTCCATTATGATGTCATAATGCAAAATTCCATTATGATGTCATAATGTAACATTCCATTATGATGTCATAATGCAACATTCCATTATGATGTCATAATGTAAAATTCCATTATGATGTCATAATGCAACATTCCATTATGATGTCCTAATGTAAAATTCCATTATGATGTCATAATGTAACATTCCATTATGATGTCATAATGCAAAATTCCATTATGATGTCATAATGCAAAATTCCATTATGATGTCATAATGTAACATTCCATTATGATGTCATAATGCAAAATTCCATTATGATGTCATAATGTAAAATTCCATTATGATGTCATAATGTAACATTCCATTATGATGTCATAATGCAACATTCCATTATGATGTCCTAATGTAAAATTCCATTATGATGTCATAATGTAACATTCCATTATGATGTCATAATGTAAAATTCCATTATGATGTCATAATGCAAAATTCCATTATGATGTCATAATGCAAAATTCCATTATGATGTCATAATGCAAAATTCCATTATGATGTCATAATGCAAAATTCCATTATGATGTCATAATGTAAAATTCCATTATGATGTCATAATGCAAAATTCCATGATGATGTCATAATGTAAAATTCCATTATTCTGTCATAATACAAAATTCCATTATGATGTCATAATGCAAAATTCCATTATGATGTCATAATGTAAAATTCCATTATGATGTCATAATGTAAAATTCCATTATGATGTCATAATGTAACATTCCATTATGATGTCATAATGCAAAATTCCATTATGATGTCATAATGTAACATTCCATTATGATGTCATAATGCAACATTGCATTATGATGTCATAATGCAAAATTCCATTATGATGTCATAATGCAAAATTCCATTATGATGTCATAATGTAACATTCCATTATGATGTCATAATGCAACATTCCATTATGATGTCATAATGTAAAATTCCATTATGATGTCATAATGCAACATTCCATTATGATGTCCTAATGTAAAATTCCATTATGATGTCATAATGTAACATTCCATTATGATGTCATAATGCAAAATTCCATTATGATGTCATAATGCAAAATTCCATTATGATGTCATAATGTAACATTCCATTATGATGTCATAATGCAAAATTCCATTATGATGTCATAATGTAAAATTCCATTATGCTGTCATAATACAAAATTCCATTATGATGTTATAATGCAAAATTCCATTATGATGTCATAATGTAACATTCCATTATGATGTCATAATGCAAAATTCCATTATGATGTCATAATGCAAAATTCCATTGTGATGTCATAATGTAACATTCCATTATGATGTCATAATGCAAAATTCCATTATGATGTCATAATGTAAAATTCTATTATGATGTCATAATGCAACATTCCATTATGATGTCATAATGCAAAATTCCATTATGATGTCATAATGTAACATTCCATTATGATGTCATAATGCAACATTCCATTATGATGTCATAATGTAACATTCCATTATGATGTCATAATGCAAAATTCCATTATGATGTCATAATGCAAAATTCCATTATGATGTCATAATGCAAAATTCCATTATGATGTCATAATGCAAACTTCCATTATGATGTCATAATGTAAAATTCCATTATGATGTCCTAATGCAAACTTCCATTATGATGTCATAATGTAAAATTCCATTATGATGTCATAATTCAACATTCCATTATGATGTCATAATGCAAAATTCCATTATGATGTCATAATGTAACATTCCATTATGATGTCATAATGCAAAATTTCATTATGATGTCAGAATGCAAAATTCCATTATGATGTCATAATGCAAAATTCCATTATGATGTCATAATGTAACATGCCATTATGATGTCATAATGTAACATTCCATTATGATGTCATAATGCAAAATTCCATTATGATGTCATAATGTAAAATTCCATTATGATGTCATAATGCTAAATTCTATTATAATGTCATAATGCAAAATTCCATTATGATGTCATAATGTAAAATTCCATTATGACGTCATAATGCTAAATTCTATTATGATGTCATAATGCAAAATTGCATTATGATATAATGTAACATTCCATTATGATGTCATAATGCAATATTCCATTATGATGTCATAATGTAAAATTCCATTATGATGTCATAATGCAACATTCCATTATGATGTCATAATGCAAAATTCCATTATGATGTCATAATGTAAAATTCCATTATGATGTCATAATGTAACATTCCATTATGATGTCATAATGCAAAATTCCATTATGATGTCATAATGTAACATTCCTTTATGATGTCATAATGCAAAATTCCATTATGATGTCATAATGTAAAATTCCATTATGATGTCATAATGTAACATTCCTTTATGATGTCATAATGCAAAATTCCATTATGATGTCATAATGTAAAATTCCATTATGATGTCATAATGTAACATTCCATTATGATGTCATAATGCAAAATTCCATTATGATGTCATAATGTAACATTCCATTATGATGTCATAATACAAAATTCCATGATGTCATAATGTAAAATTCCATTATGATGTCATAATGTAACATTCCATTATGATGTCATAATGTAACATTCCATTATGATGTCATAATGCAAAATTCGATTATGATGTCACAATGTCTAATTCTATTATAATGTCATAATGCAACATTCCATTATGATGTCATAGTGCAAAATTCCATTATGATGTCATAATGCAACATTCCATTATGATGCCATAATGCAAAATTCCATTATGATGTCATAATGCAAAATTCCATTATGATGTCATAATGTCAAATTCCATTATGATGTCATAATGTAAAATTCCATTTTGATGTCATAATGTAACTTTCCATTATGATGTCATAATGCAAAATTCCATTATGATGTCATAATGCAAAAGTCCATTATGATGTCATAATGTAAAATTCCATTATGATGTCATAATGTAAAACTCCATTATGATGTCATAATGTAAAATTCCATTATAATGTCATAATGCGAAATTCCATTATGATGTCATAATGCGAAATTCCATTATGATGTCATGATGTAAAAATCCATTATGATGTCATAATGTAACATTCCATTATGATGTCATAATGCAAAATTGCATTATGATGTCATAATGCAACATTCCATTATGATGTCCTAATGTAAAATTCCATTATGATGTCATAATGTAACATTCCATTATGATGTCATAATGCAACATTCCATTATGATGTCCTAATGTAAAATTCCATTATGATGTCATAATGTAACATTCCATTATGATGTCATAATGTAAAATTCCATTATGATGTCATAATGCAAAATTCCATTATGATGTCATAATGCAAAATTCCATTATGATGTCATAATGCAAAATTCCATTATGATGTCATAATGCAAAATTCCATTATGATGTCATAATGTAAAATTCCATTATGATGTCATAATGCAAAATTCCATGATGATGTCATAATGTAAAATTCCATTATTCTGTCATAATACAAAATTCCATTATGATGTCATAATGCAAAATTCCATTATGATGTCATAATGTAAAATTCCATTATGATGTCATAATGTAAAATTCCATTATGATGTCATAATGTAACATTCCATTATGATGTCATAATGCAAAATTCCATTATGATGTCATAATGTAACATTCCATTATGATGTCATAATGCAACATTGCATTATGATGTCATAATGCAAAATTCCATTATGATGTCATAATGCAAAATTCCATTATGATGTCATAATGTAACATTCCATTATGATGTCATAATGCAACATTCCATTATGATGTCATAATGTAAAATTCCATTATGATGTCATAATGCAACATTCCATTATGATGTCCTAATGTAAAATTCCATTATGATGTCATAATGTAACATTCCATTATGATGTCATAATGCAAAATTCCATTATGATGTCATAATGCAAAATTCCATTATGATGTCATAATGTAACATTCCATTATGATGTCATAATGCAAAATTCCATTATGATGTCATAATGTAAAATTCCATTATGATGTCATAATGTAACATTCCATTATGATGTCATAATGCAACATTCCATTATGATGTCCTAATGTAAAATTCCATTATGATGTCATAATGTAACATTCCATTATGATGTCATAATGTAAAATTCCATTATGATGTCATAATGCAAAATTCCATTATGATGTCATAATGCAAAATTCCATTATGATGTCATAATGCAAAATTCCATTATGATGTCATAATGCAAAATTCCATTATGATGTCATAATGTAAAATTCCATTATGATGTCATAATGCAAAATTCCATGATGATGTCATAATGTAAAATTCCATTATTCTGTCATAATACAAAATTCCATTATGATGTCATAATGCAAAATTCCATTATGATGTCATAATGTAAAATTCCATTATGATGTCATAATGTAAAATTCCATTATGATGTCATAATGTAACATTCCATTATGATGTCATAATGCAAAATTCCATTATGATGTCATAATGTAACATTCCATTATGATGTCATAATGCAACATTGCATTATGATGTCATAATGCAAAATTCCATTATGATGTCATAATGCAAAATTCCATTATGATGTCATAATGTAACATTCCATTATGATGTCATAATGCAACATTCCATTATGATGTCATAATGTAAAATTCCATTATGATGTCATAATGCAACATTCCATTATGATGTCCTAATGTAAAATTCCATTATGATGTCATAATGTAACATTCCATTATGATGTCATAATGCAAAATTCCATTATGATGTCATAATGCAAAATTCCATTATGATGTCATAATGTAACATTCCATTATGATGTCATAATGCAAAATTCCATTATGATGTCATAATGTAAAATTCCATTATGCTGTCATAATACAAAATTCCATTATGATGTTATAATGCAAAATTCCATTATGATGTCATAATGTAACATTCCATTATGATGTCATAATGCAAAATTCCATTATGATGTCATAATGCAAAATTCCATTGTGATGTCATAATGTAACATTCCATTATGATGTCATAATGCAAAATTCCATTATGATGTCATAATGTAAAATTCTATTATGATGTCATAATGCAACATTCCATTATGATGTCATAATGCAAAATTCCATTATGATGTCATAATGTAACATTCCATTATGATGTCATAATGCAACATTCCATTATGATGTCATAATGTAACATTCCATTATGATGTCATAATGCAAAATTCCATTATGATGTCATAATGCAAAATTCCATTATGATGTCATAATGCAAAATTCCATTATGATGTCATAATGCAAACTTCCATTATGATGTCATAATGCAAACTTCCATTATGATGTCATAATGTAAAATTCCATTATGATGTCATAATTCAACATTCCATTATGATGTCATAATGCAAAATTCCATTATGATGTCATAATGTAACATTCCATTATGATGTCATAATGCAAAATTTCATTATGATGTCAGAATGCAAAATTCCATTATGATGTCATAATGCAAAATTCCATTATGATGTCATAATGTAACATGCCATTATGATGTCATAATGTAACATTCCATTATGATGTCATAATGCAAAATTCCATTATGATGTCATAATGTAAAATTCCATTATGATGTCATAATGCTAAATTCTATTATAATGTCATAATGCAAAATTCCATTATGATGTCATAATGTAAAATTCCATTATGACGTCATAATGCTAAATTCTATTATGATGTCATAATGCAATATTCCATTATGATGTCATAATGTAACATGCCATTATGATGTCATAATGTAACATTCCATTATGATGTCATAATGCAAAATTCCATTATGATGTCATAATGTAAAATTCCATTATGATGTCATAATGCTAAATTCTATTATAATGTCATAATGCAAAATTCCATTATGATGTCATAATGTAAAATTCCATTATGACGTCATAATGCTAAATTCTATTATGATGTCATAATGCAAAATTGCATTATGATATAATGTAACATTCCATTATGATGTCATAATGCAATATTCCATTATGATGTCATAATGTAAAATTCCATTATGATGTCATAATGCAACATTCCATTATGATGTCATAATGCAAAATTCCATTATGATGTCATAATGTAAAATTCCATTATGATGTCATAATGTAACATTCCATTATGATGTCATAATGCAAAATTCCATTATGATGTCATAATGTAACATTCCTTTATGATGTCATAATGCAAAATTCCATTATGATGTCATAATGTAAAATTCCATTATGATGTCATAATGTAACATTCCTTTATGATGTCATAATGCAAAATTCCATTATGATGTCATAATGTAAAATTCCATTATGATGTCATAATGTAACATTCCATTATGATGTCATAATGCAAAATTCCATTATGATGTCATAATGTAACATTCCATTATGATGTCATAATACAAAATTCCATGATGTCATAATGTAAAATTCCATTATGATGTCATAATGTAACATTCCATTATGATGTCATAATGTAACATTCCATTATGATGTCATAATGCAAAATTCGATTATGATGTCACAATGTCTAATTCTATTATAATGTCATAATGCAACATTCCATTATGATGTCATAGTGCAAAATTCCATTATGATGTCATAATGCAACATTCCATTATGATGCCATAATGCAAAATTCCATTATGATGTCATAATGCAAAATTCCATTATGATGTCATAATGTCAAATTCCATTATGATGTCATAATGTAAAATTCCATTTTGATGTCATAATGTAACTTTCCATTATGATGTCATAATGCAAAATTCCATTATGATGTCATAATGCAAAAGTCCATTATGATGTCATAATGTAAAATTCCATTATGATGTCATAATGTAAAACTCCATTATGATGTCATAATGTAAAATTCCATTATAATGTCATAATGCGAAATTCCATTATGATGTCATAATGCGAAATTCCATTATGATGTCATGATGTAAAAATCCATTATGATGTCATAATGTAACATTCCATTATGATGTCATAATGCAAAATTGCATTATGATGTCATAATGCAACATTCCATTATGATGTCCTAATGTAAAATTCCATTATGATGTCATAATGTAACATTCCATTATGATGTCATAATGCAAAATTCCATTGTGATGTCATAATGCAAAATTCCATTATGATGTCATAATGCAATATTCCATTATGATGTCATAATGCAAAATTCCATTATGATGTCATAATGCAAAATTCCATTATGATGTCATAATGTAAAATTCCATTATGATGTCATAATGCAAAATTCCATTATGATGTCATAATGTAACATTCCGTTATGATGTCATATTGCAAAATCCCATTACGATGTCATAATGCAACATTCCATTATGATGTCATAATTCAAAATTCCATTATGATGTCATAATGCATCATTCCATTATGATGTCATAATGCAACATCCCATTATGATGTCATAATGCAACATTCCATTATGATGTCATAATGTAAAATTCCATTATGATGTCATAATGTAACATTCCATTATGATGTCATAATGCAAAATTCCATTATGATGTCATAATGTAACATTCCATTATGATGTCATAATGCAACATTGCATTATGATGTCATAATGCAAAATTCCATTATGATGTCATAATGCAAAATTCCATTATGATGTCATAATGTAACATTCCATTATGATGTCATAATGCAACATTCCATTATGATGTCATAATGTAAAATTCCATTATGATGTCATAATGCAACATTCCATTATGATGTCCTAATGTAAAATTCCATTATGATGTCATAATGTAACATTCCATTATGATGTCATAATGCAAAATTCCATTATGATGTCATAATGCAAAATTCCATTATGATGTCATAATGTAACATTCCATTATGATGTCATAATGCAAAATTCCATTATGATGTCATAATGTAAAATTCCATTATGATGTCATAATGTAACATTCCATTATGATGTCATAATGCAACATTCCATTATGATGTCCTAATGTAAAATTCCATTATGATGTCATAATGTAACATTCCATTATGATGTCATAATGTAAAATTCCATTATGATGTCATAATGCAAAATTCCATTATGATGTCATAATGCAAAATTCCATTATGATGTCATAATGCAAAATTCCATTATGATGTCATAATGCAAAATTCCATTATGATGTCATAATGTAAAATTCCATTATGATGTCATAATGCAAAATTCCATGATGATGTCATAATGTAAAATTCCATTATTCTGTCATAATACAAAATTCCATTATGATGTCATAATGCAAAATTCCATTATGATGTCATAATGTAAAATTCCATTATGATGTCATAATGTAAAATTCCATTATGATGTCATAATGTAACATTCCATTATGATGTCATAATGCAAAATTCCATTATGATGTCATAATGTAACATTCCATTATGATGTCATAATGCAACATTGCATTATGATGTCATAATGCAAAATTCCATTATGATGTCATAATGCAAAATTCCATTATGATGTCATAATGTAACATTCCATTATGATGTCATAATGCAACATTCCATTATGATGTCATAATGTAAAATTCCATTATGATGTCATAATGCAACATTCCATTATGATGTCCTAATGTAAAATTCCATTATGATGTCATAATGTAACATTCCATTATGATGTCATAATGCAAAATTCCATTATGATGTCATAATGCAAAATTCCATTATGATGTCATAATGTAACATTCCATTATGATGTCATAATGCAAAATTCCATTATGATGTCATAATGTAAAATTCCATTATGCTGTCATAATACAAAATTCCATTATGATGTTATAATGCAAAATTCCATTATGATGTCATAATGTAACATTCCATTATGATGTCATAATGTAACATTCCATTATGATGTCATAATGCAACATTGCATTATGATGTCATAATGCAAAATTCCATTATGATGTCATAATGCAAAATTCCATTATGATGTCATAATGCAAAATTCCATTGTGATGTCATAATGTAACATTCCATTATGATGTCATAATGCAAAATTCCATTATGATGTCATAATGTAAAATTCTATTATGATGTCATAATGCAACATTCCATTATGATGTCATAATGCAAAATTCCATTATGATGTCATAATGTAACATTCCATTATGATGTCATAATGCAACATTCCATTATGATGTCATAATGTAACATTCCATTATGATGTCATAATGCAAAATTCCATTATGATGTCATAATGCAAAATTCCATTATGATGTCATAATGCAAAATTCCATTATGATGTCATAATGCAAACTTCCATTATGATGTCATAATGCAAACTTCCATTATGATGTCATAATGTAAAATTCCATTATGATGTCATAATTCAACATTCCATTATGATGTCATAATGTAAAATTCCATTATGATGTCATAATGTAACATTCCATTATGATGTCATAATGCAAAATTCCATTATGATGTCATAATGCAAAATTCCATTATGATGTCATAATGTAACATTCCATTATGATGTCATAATACAAAATTCCATGATGTCATAATGTAACATTCCATTATGATGTCATAATACAAAATTCCATGATGTCATAATGTAAAATTCCATTATGATGTCATAATGTAACATTCCATTATGATGTCATAATGTAACATTCCATTATGATGTCATAATGCAAAATTCGATTATGATGTCACAATGTAAAATTCTATTATGATGTCATAATGTAACATTCCATTATGATGTCATAATGCAAAATTCCATTATGATGTCATAATGTAAAATTCCATTATGCTGTCATAATACAAAATTCCATTATGATGTTATAATGCAAAATTCCATTATGATGTCATAATGTAACATTCCATTATGATGTCATAATGCAAAATTCCATTATGATGTCATAATGTAAAATTCCATTATGATGTCATAATGTAACATTCCATTATGATGTCATAATGCAAAATTCCATTATGATGTCATAATGTAACATTCCATTATGATGTCATAATGTAACATTCCATTATGATGTCATAATGCAAAATTCGATTATGATGTCACAATGTCTAATTCTATTATAATGTCATAATGCAACATTCCATTATGATGTCATAATGTAAAATTCCATTATGATGTCATAATGCAAAATTCCATGATGATGTCATAATGCAAAATTCCATTATGATGTCATAATGTAAAATTCCATTATGATGTCATAATGTAAAATTCCATTATGATGTCATAATGCAACATTCCATTATGATGTCATAATGCAAAATTCGATTATGATGTCACAATGTAAAATTCTATTATGATGTCATAATGTAACATTCCATTATGATGTCATAATGCAAAATTCCATTATGATGTCATAATGTAAAATTCCATTATGCTGTCATAATACAAAATTCCATTATGATGTTATAATGCAAAATTCCATTATGATGTCATAATGTAACATTCCATTATGATGTCATAATGCAAAATTCCATTATGATGTCATAATGCAAAATTCCATTATGATGTCATAATGTAACATTCCATTATGATGTCATAATGCAAAATTCCATTATGATGTCATAATGCAAAATTCCATTATGATGTCATAATGCAAAATTCCATTATGATGTCATAATGTAACATTCCATTATGATGTCATAATGCAAAATTCCATTATGATGTCATAATGTAAAATTCCATTATGCTGTCATAATACAAAATTCCATTATGATGTTATAATGCAAAATTCCATTATGATGTCATAATGTAACATTCCATTATGATGTCATAATGCAACATTGCATTATGATGTCATAATGCAAAATTCCATTATGATGTCATAATGCAAAATTCCATTATGATGTCATAATGTAACATTCCATTATGATGTCATAATGCAACATTCCATTATGATGTCATAATGTAAAATTCCATTATGATGTCATAATGCAACATTGCATTATGATGTCATAATGCAAAATTCCATTATGATGTCATAATGCAAAATTCCATTATGATGTCATAATGTAACATTCCATTATGATGTCATAATGCAACATTCCATTATGATGTCATAATGTAAAATTCCATTATGATGTCATAATGCAACATTCCATTATGATGTCCTAATGTAAAATTCCATTATGATGTCATAATGTAACATTCCATTATGATGTCATAATGCAAAATTCCATTATGATGTCATAATGCAAAATTCCATTATGATGTCATAATGTAACATTCCATTATGATGTCATAATGCAAAATTCCATTATGATGTCATAATGTAAAATTCCATTATGATGTCATAATGTAACATTCCATTATGATGTCATAATGCAACATTCCATTATGATGTCATAATGTAAAATTCCATTATGATGTCATAATGCAACATTCCATTATGATGTCCTAATGTAAAATTCCATTATGATGTCATAATGTAACATTCCATTATGATGTCATAATGCAAAATTCCATTATGATGTCATAATGCAAAATTCCATTATGATGTCATAATGTAACATTCCATTATGATGTCATAATGCAAAATTCCATTATGATGTCATAATGTAAAATTCCATTATGCTGTCATAATACAAAATTCCATTATGATGTTATAATGCAAAATTCCATTATGATGTCATAATGTAACATTCCATTATGATGTCATAATGCAAAATTCCATTATGATGTCATAATGCAAAATTCCATTGTGATGTCATAATGTAACATTCCATTATGATGTCATAATGCAAAATTCCATTATGATGTCATAATGTAAAATTCTATTATGATGTCATAATGCAACATTCCATTATGATGTCATAATGCAAAATTCCATTATGATGTCATAATGTAACATTCCATTATGATGTCATAATGCAACATTCCATTATGATGTCATAATGTAACATTCCATTATGATGTCATAATGCAAAATTCCATTATGATGTCATAATGCAAAATTCCATTATGATGTCATAATGCAAAATTCCATTATGATGTCATAATGCAAACTTCCATTATGATGTCATAATGCAAACTTCCATTATGATGTCATAATGTAAAATTCCATTATGATGTCATAATTCAACATTCCATTATGATGTCATAATGTAAAATTCCATTATGATGTCATAATGTAACATTCCATTATGATGTCATAATGCAAAATTCCATTATGATGTCATAATGCAAAATTCCATTATGATGTCATAATGTAACATTCCATTATGATGTCATAATACAAAATTCCATGATGTCATAATGTAACATTCCATTATGATGTCATAATACAAAATTCCATGATGTCATAATGTAAAATTCCATTATGATGTCATAATGTAACATTCCATTATGATGTCATAATGTAACATTCCATTATGATGTCATAATGCAAAATTCGATTATGATGTCACAATGTAAAATTCTATTATGATGTCATAATGTAACATTCCATTATGATGTCATAATGCAAAATTCCATTATGATGTCATAATGTAAAATTCCATTATGCTGTCATAATACAAAATTCCATTATGATGTTATAATGCAAAATTCCATTATGATGTCATAATGTAACATTCCATTATGATGTCATAATGCAAAATTCCATTATGATGTCATAATGTAAAATTCCATTATGATGTCATAATGTAACATTCCATTATGATGTCATAATGCAAAATTCCATTATGATGTCATAATGTAACATTCCATTATGATGTCATAATGTAACATTCCATTATGATGTCATAATGCAAAATTCGATTATGATGTCACAATGTCTAATTCTATTATAATGTCATAATGCAACATTCCATTATGATGTCATAATGTAAAATTCCATTATGATGTCATAATGCAAAATTCCATGATGATGTCATAATGCAAAATTCCATTATGATGTCATAATGTAAAATTCCATTATGATGTCATAATGTAAAATTCCATTATGATGTCATAATGCAACATTCCATTATGATGTCATAATGCAAAATTCGATTATGATGTCACAATGTAAAATTCTATTATGATGTCATAATGTAACATTCCATTATGATGTCATAATGCAAAATTCCATTATGATGTCATAATGTAAAATTCCATTATGCTGTCATAATGCAAAATTCCATTATGATGTTATAATGCAAAATTCCATTATGATGTCATAATGTAACATTCCATTATGATGTCATAATGCAAAATTCCATTATGATGTCATAATGCAAAATTCCATTATGATGTCATAATGTAACATTCCATTATGATGTCATAATGCAAAATTCCATTATGATGTCATAATGCAAAATTCCATTATGATGTCATAATGCAAAATTCCATTATGATGTCATAATGTAACATTCCATTATGATGTCATAATGCAAAATTCCATTATGATGTCATAATGTAAAATTCCATTATGCTGTCATAATACAAAATTCCATTATGATGTTATAATGCAAAATTCCATTATGATGTCATAATGTAACATTCCATTATGATGTCATAATGCAACATTCCATTATGATGTCCTAATGTAACTTTCCATTATGATGTCATAATGCAAAATTCCATTATGATGTCATAATGCAAAAGTCCATTATGATGTCATAATGTAAAATTCCATTATGATGTCATAATGTAAAACTCCATTATGATGTCATAATGTAAAATTCCATTATAATGTCATAATGCGAAATTCCATTATGATGTCATAATGCGAAATTCCATTATGATGTCATGATGTAAAAATCCATTATGATGTCATAATGTAACATTCCATTATGATGTCATAATGCAAAATTGCATTATGATGTCATAATGCAACATTCCATTATGATGTCCTAATGTAAAATTCCATTATGATGTCATAATGTAACATTCCATTATGATGTCATAATGCAACATTGCATTATGATGTCATAATGCAAAATTCCATTATGATGTCATAATGCAAAATTCCATTATGATGTCATAATGTAACATTCCATTATGATGTCATAATGCAACATTCCATTATGATGTCATAATGTAAAATTCCATTATGATGTCATAATGCAACATTCCATTATGATGTCCTAATGTAAAATTCCATTATGATGTCATAATGTAACATTCCATTACGATGTCATAATGCAACATTCCATTATGATGTCATAATTCAAAATTCCATTATGATGTCATAATGCATCATTCCATTATGATGTCATAATGCAACATCCCATTATGATGTCATAATGCAACATTCCATTATGATGTCATAATGTAAAATTCCATTATGATGTCATAATGTAACATTCCATTATGATGTCATAATGCAAAATTCCATTATGATGTCATAATGTAACATTCCATTATGATGTCATAATGCAACATTGCATTATGATGTCATAATGCAAAATTCCATTATGATGTCATAATGCAAAATTCCATTATGATGTCATAATGTAACATTCCATTATGATGTCATAATGCAACATTCCATTATGATGTCATAATGTAAAATTCCATTATGATGTCATAATGCAACATTCCATTATGATGTCCTAATGTAAAATTCCATTATGATGTCATAATGTAACATTCCATTATGATGTCATAATGCAAAATTCCATTATGATGTCATAATGCAAAATTCCATTATGATGTCATAATGTAAAATTCCATTATGATGTCATAATGCAAAATTCCATGATGATGTCATAATGCAAAA
Source organism: Eleutherodactylus coqui (assembly GCF_035609145.1). Taxonomy (NCBI): domain Eukaryota; kingdom Metazoa; phylum Chordata; class Amphibia; order Anura; family Eleutherodactylidae; genus Eleutherodactylus; species Eleutherodactylus coqui. The sequence goes on from NW_027102368.1 coordinate 521,595, forward strand.
TTCCATTATGATGTCATAATGTAAAATTCCATTATGATGTCATAATGTAAAATTCCATTATGATGTCATAATGTAACATTCCATTATGATGTCATAATGCAAAATTCCATTATGATGTCATAATGTAACATTCCATTATGATGTCATAATGCAACATTGCATTATGATGTCATAATGCAAAATTCCATTATGATGTCATAATGCAAAATTCCATTATGATGTCATAATGTAACATTCCATTATGATGTCATAATGCAACATTCCATTATGATGTCATAATGTAAAATTCCATTATGATGTCATAATGCAACATTCCATTATGATGTCCTAATGTAAAATTCCATTGTGATGTCATAATGCAAAATTCCATTATGATGTCATAATGCAATATTCCATTATGATGTCATAATGCAAAATTCCATTATGATGTCATAATGCAAAATTCCATTATGATGTCATAATGTAAAATTCCATTATGATGTCATAATGCAAAATTCCATTATGATGTCATAATGTAACATTCCGTTATGATGTCATATTGCAAAATCCCATTACGATGTCATAATGCAACATTCCATTATGATGTCATAATTCAAAATTCCATTATGATGTCATAATGCATCATTCCATTATGATGTCATAATGTAAAATTCCATTATGATGTCATAATGCAACATTCCATTATGATGTCCTAATGTAAAATTCCATTATGATGTCATAATGTAACATTCCATTATGATGTCATAATGCAAAATTCCATTATGATGTCATAATGCAAAATTCCATTATGATGTCATAATGTAACATTCCATTATGATGTCATAATGCAAAATTCCATTATGATGTCATAATGTAAAATTCCATTATGATGTCATAATGTAACATTCCATTATGATGTCATAATGCAACATTCCATTATGATGTCCTAATGTAAAATTCCATTATGATGTCATAATGTAACATTCCATTATGATGTCATAATGTAACATTCCATTATGATGTCATAATGCAAAATTCCATTATGATGTCATAATGCAAAATTCCATTATGATGTCATAATGCAAAATTCCATTATGATGTCATAATGCAAACTTCCATTATGATGTCATAATGCAAACTTCCATTATGATGTCATAATGTAAAATTCCATTATGATGTCATAATTCAACATTCCATTATGATGTCATAATACAAAATTCCATTATGATGTCATAATGCAAAATTCCATTATGATGTCATAATGTAACATTCCATTATGATGTCATAATACAAAATTCCATGATGTCATAATGTAAAATTCCATTATGATGTCATAATGTAACATTCCATTATGATGTCATAATGTAACATTCCATTATGATGTCATAATGCAAAATTCGATTATGATGTCACAATGTCTAATTCTATTATAATGTCATAATGCAACATTCCATTATGATGTCATAGTGCAAAATTCCATTATGATGTCATAATGCAACATTCCATTATGATGTCATAATGCAAAATTCCATTATGATGTCATAATGTAAAATTCCATTATGATGTCATAATGTAAAATTCCATTATGATGTCATAATGTAACATTCCATTATGATGTCATAATGCAAAATTCCATTATGATGTCATAATGTAACATTCCATTATGATGTCATAATGTAACATTCCATTATGATGTCATAATGCAAAATTCCATTATGATGTCATAATGCAAAATTCCATTATGATGTCATAATGCAAAATTCCATTATGATGTCATAATGCAAACTTCCATTATGATGTCATAATGCAAACTTCCATTATGATGTCATAATGTAAAATTCCATTATGATGTCATAATTCAACATTCCATTATGATGTCATAATGTAAAATTCCATTATGATGTCATAATGTAACATTCCATTATGATGTCATAATGCAAAATTCCATTATGATGTCATAATGCAAAATTCCATTATGATGTCATAATGTAACATTCCATTATGATGTCATAATACAAAATTCCATGATGTCATAATGTAACATTCCATTATGATGTCATAATACAAAATTCCATGATGTCATAATGTAAAATTCCATTATGATGTCATAATGTAACATTCCATTATGATGTCATAATGTAACATTCCATTATGATGTCATAATGCAAAATTCGATTATGATGTCACAATGTAAAATTCTATTATGATGTCATAATGTAACATTCCATTATGATGTCATAATGCAAAATTCCATTATGATGTCATAATGTAAAATTCCATTATGCTGTCATAATACAAAATTCCATTATGATGTTATAATGCAAAATTCCATTATGATGTCATAATGTAACATTCCATTATGATGTCATAATGCAAAATTCCATTATGATGTCATAATGTAAAATTCCATTATGATGTCATAATGTAACATTCCATTATGATGTCATAATGCAAAATTCCATTATGATGTCATAATGTAACATTCCATTATGATGTCATAATGTAACATTCCATTATGATGTCATAATGCAAAATTCGATTATGATGTCACAATGTCTAATTCTATTATAATGTCATAATGCAACATTCCATTATGATGTCATAATGTAAAATTCCATTATGATGTCATAATGCAAAATTCCATGATGATGTCATAATGCAAAATTCCATTATGATGTCATAATGTAAAATTCCATTATGATGTCATAATGTAAAATTCTATTATGATGTCATAATGCAACATTCCATTATGATGTCATAATGCAAAATTCGATTATGATGTCACAATGTAAAATTCTATTATGATGTCATAATGTAACATTCCATTATGATGTCATAATGCAAAATTCCATTATGATGTCATAATGTAAAATTCCATTATGCTGTCATAATACAAAATTCCATTATGATGTTATAATGCAAAATTCCATTATGATGTCATAATGTAACATTCCATTATGATGTCATAATGCAAAATTCCATTATGATGTCATAATGCAAAATTCCATTATGATGTCATAATGTAACATTCCATTATGATGTCATAATGCAAAATTCCATTATGATGTCATAATGCAAAATTCCATTATGATGTCATAATGCAAAATTCCATTATGATGTCATAATGTAACATTCCATTATGATGTCATAATGCAAAATTCCATTATGATGTCATAATGTAAAATTCCATTATGCTGTCATAATACAAAATTCCATTATGATGTTATAATGCAAAATTCCATTATGATGTCATAATGTAACATTCCATTATGATGTCATAATGCAACATTCCATTATGATGTCCTAATGTAACTTTCCATTATGATGTCATAATGCAAAATTCCATTATGATGTCATAATGCAAAAGTCCATTATGATGTCATAATGTAAAATTCCATTATGATGTCATAATGTAAAACTCCATTATGATGTCATAATGTAAAATTCCATTATAATGTCATAATGCGAAATTCCATTATGATGTCATAATGCGAAATTCCATTATGATGTCATGATGTAAAAATCCATTATGATGTCATAATGTAACATTCCATTATGATGTCATAATGCAAAATTGCATTATGATGTCATAATGCAACATTCCATTATGATGTCCTAATGTAAAATTCCATTATGATGTCATAATGTAACATTCCATTATGATGTCATAATGCAACATTGCATTATGATGTCATAATGCAAAATTCCATTATGATGTCATAATGCAAAATTCCATTATGATGTCATAATGTAACATTCCATTATGATGTCATAATGCAACATTCCATTATGATGTCATAATGTAAAATTCCATTATGATGTCATAATGCAACATTCCATTATGATGTCCTAATGTAAAATTCCATTATGATGTCATAATGTAACATTCCATTACGATGTCATAATGCAACATTCCATTATGATGTCATAATTCAAAATTCCATTATGATGTCATAATGCATCATTCCATTATGATGTCATAATGCAACATCCCATTATGATGTCATAATGCAACATTCCATTATGATGTCATAATGTAAAATTCCATTATGATGTCATAATGTAACATTCCATTATGATGTCATAATGCAAAATTCCATTATGATGTCATAATGTAACATTCCATTATGATGTCATAATGCAACATTGCATTATGATGTCATAATGCAAAATTCCATTATGATGTCATAATGCAAAATTCCATTATGATGTCATAATGTAACATTCCATTATGATGTCATAATGCAACATTCCATTATGATGTCATAATGTAAAATTCCATTATGATGTCATAATGCAACATTCCATTATGATGTCCTAATGTAAAATTCCATTATGATGTCATAATGTAACATTCCATTATGATGTCATAATGCAAAATTCCATTATGATGTCATAATGCAAAATTCCATTATGATGTCATAATGTAAAATTCCATTATGATGTCATAATGCAAAATTCCATGATGATGTCATAATGCAAAATTCCATTATGATGTCATAATGTAAAATTCCATTATGATGTCATAATGTAAAATTCCATTATGATGTCATAATGTAACATTCCATTATGATGTCATAATGCAAAATTCCATTATGATGTCATAATGTAACATTCCATTATGATGTCATAATGCAACATTGCATTATGATGTCATAATGCAAAATTCCATTATGATGTCATAATGCAAAATTCCATTATGATGTCATAATGTAACATTCCATTATGATGTCATAATGTAAAATTCCATTATGATGTCATAATGCAAAATTCCATTATGATGTCATAATGCAAAATTCCATTATGATGTCATAATGCAAAATTCCATTATGATGTCATAATGCAAAATTCCATTATGATGTCATAATGTAAAATTCCATTATGATGTCATAATGCAAAATTCCATGATGATGTCATAATGTAAAATTCCATTATTCTGTCATAATACAAAATTCCATTATGATGTCATAATGCAAAATTCCATTATGATGTCATAATGTAACATTCCATTATGATGTCATAATACAAAATTCCATGATGTCATAATGTAAAATTCCATTATGATGTCATAATGTAACATTCCATTATGATGTCATAATGTAACATTCCATTATGATGTCATAATGCAAAATTCGATTATGATGTCACAATGTCTAATTCTATTATAATGTCATAATGCAACATTCCATTATGATGTCATAGTGCAAAATTCCATTATGATGTCATAATGCAACATTCCATTATGATGTCATAATGCAAAATTCCATTATGATGTCATAATGTAAAATTCCATTATGATGTCATAATGTAAAATTCCATTATGATGTCATAATGTAACATTCCATTATGATGTCATAATGCAAAATTCCATTATGATGTCATAATGTAACATTCCATTATGATGTCATAATGTAACATTCCATTATGATGTCATAATGCAAAATTCGATTATGATGTCACAATGTCTAATTCTATTATAATGTCATAATGCAACATTCCATTATGATGTCATAATGTAAAATTCCATTATGATGTCATAATGCAAAATTCCATGATGATGTCATAATGCAAAATTCCATTATGATGTCATAATGTAAAATTCCATTATGATGTCATAATGTAAAATTCCATTATGATGTCATAATGTAACATTCCATTATGATGTCATAATGCAAAATTCCATTATGATGTCATAATGTAACATTCCATTATGATGTCATAATGCAACATTGCATTATGATGTCATAATGCAAAATTCCATTATGATGTCATAATGCAAAATTCCATTATGATGTCATAATGTAACATTCCATTATGATGTCATAATGCAACATTCCATTATGATGTCATAATGTAACATTCCATTATGATGTCATAATGCAAAATTCCATTATGATGTCATAATGTAAAATTCCATTATGATGTCATAATGTAACATTCCATTATGATGTCATAATGTAACATTCCATTATGATGTCATAATGCAAAATTCGATTATGATGTCACAATGTCTAATTCTATTATAATGTCATAATGCAACATTCCATTATGATGTCATAGTGCAAAATTCCATTATGATGTCATAATGCAACATTCCATTATGATGTCATAATGCAAAATTCCATTATGATGTCATAATGTAAAATTCCATTATGATGTCATAATGTAAAATTCCATTATGATGTCATAATGTAACATTCCATTATGATGTCATAATGCAAAATTCCATTATGATGTCATAATGTAACATTCCATTATGATGTCATAATGTAACATTCCATTATGATGTCATAATGCAAAATTCCATTATGATGTCATAATGTAAAATTCCATTATGATGTCATAATGTAACATTCCATTATGATGTCATAATGTAACATTCCATTATGATGTCATAATGCAAAATTCCATTATGATGTCATAATGTAAAATTCCATTATGCTGTCATAATACAAAATTCCATTATGATGTCATAATGCAACATTCCATTATGATGTCATAATGTAACATTCCATTATGATGTCATAATGCAAAATTCCATTATGATGTCATAATGTAAAATTCCATTATGATGTCATAATGTAACATTCCATTATGATGTCATAATGCAAAATTCCATTATGATGTCATAATGTAACATTCCATTATGATGTCATAATGTAACATTCCATTATGATGTCATAATGCAAAATTCGATTATGATGTCACAATGTCTAATTCTATTATAATGTCATAATGCAACATTCCATTATGATGTCATAATGTAAAATTCCATTATGATGTCATAATGCAAAATTCCATGATGATGTCATAATGCAAAATTCCATTATGATGTCATAATGTAAAATTCCATTATGATGTCATAATGTAAAATTCCATTATGATGTCATAATGCAACATTCCATTATGATGTCATAATGCAAAATTCGATTATGATGTCACAATGTAAAATTCTATTATGATGTCATAATGTAACATTCCATTATGATGTCATAATGCAAAATTCCATTATGATGTCATAATGTAAAATTCCATTATGCTGTCATAATACAAAATTCCATTATGATGTTATAATGCAAAATTCCATTATGATGTCATAATGTAACATTCCATTATGATGTCATAATGCAAAATTCCATTATGATGTCATAATGCAAAATTCCATTATGATGTCATAATGTAACATTCCATTATGATGTCATAATGCAAAATTCCATTATGATGTCATAATGCAAAATTCCATTATGATGTCATAATGCAAAATTCCATTATGATGTCATAATGTAACATTCCATTATGATGTCATAATGCAAAATTCCATTATGATGTCATAATGTAAAATTCCATTATGCTGTCATAATACAAAATTCCATTATGATGTTATAATGCAAAATTCCATTATGATGTCATAATGTAACATTCCATTATGATGTCATAATGCAACATTCCATTATGATGTCCTAATGTAACTTTCCATTATGATGTCATAATTCAAAATTCCATTATGATGTCATAATGCATCATTCCATTATGATGTCATAATGTAAAATTCCATTATGATGTCATAATGCAACATTCCATTATGATGTCCTAATGTAAAATTCCATTATGATGTCATAATGTAACATTCCATTATGATGTCATAATGCAAAATTCCATTATGATGTCATAATGCAAAATTCCATTATGATGTCATAATGTAACATTCCATTATGATGTCATAATGCAAAATTCCATTATGATGTCATAATGTAAAATTCCATTATGATGTCATAATGTAACATTCCATTATGATGTCATAATGCAACATTCCATTATGATGTCCTAATGTAAAATTCCATTATGATGTCATAATGTAACATTCCATTATGATGTCATAATGTAAAATTCCATTATGATGTCATAATGCAAAATTCCATTATGATGTCATAATGCAAAATTCCATTATGATGTCATAATGCAAAATTCCATTATGATGTCATAATGCAAAATTCCATTATGATGTCATAATGTAAAATTCCATTATGATGTCATAATGCAAAATTCCATGATGATGTCATAATGTAAAATTCCATTATTCTGTCATAATACAAAATTCCATTATGATGTCATAATGCAAAATTCCATTATGATGTCATAATGTAACATTCCATTATGATGTCATAATACAAAATTCCATGATGTCATAATGTAAAATTCCATTATGATGTCATAATGTAACATTCCATTATGATGTCATAATGTAACATTCCATTATGATGTCATAATGCAAAATTCGATTATGATGTCACAATGTCTAATTCTATTATAATGTCATAATGCAACATTCCATTATGATGTCATAGTGCAAAATTCCATTATGATGTCATAATGCAACATTCCATTATGATGTCATAATGCAAAATTCCATTATGATGTCATAATGTAACATTCCATTATGATGTCATAATGCAAAATTCCATTATGATGTCATAATGTAACATTCCATTATGATGTCATAATGCAAAATTCCATTATGATGTCATAATGTAACATTCCATTATGATGTCATAATGTAACATTCCATTATGATGTCATAATGCAAAATTCGATTATGATGTCACAATGTCTAATTCTATTATAATGTCATAATGCAACATTCCATTATGATGTCATAATGTAAAATTCCATTATGATGTCATAATGCAAAATTCCATGATGATGTCATAATGCAAAATTCCATTATGATGTCATAATGTAAAATTCCATTATGATGTCATAATGTAAAATTCCATTATGATGTCATAATGTAACATTCCATTATGATGTCATAATGCAAAATTCCATTATGATGTCATAATGTAACATTCCATTATGATGTCATAATGCAACATTGCATTATGATGTCATAATGCAAAATTCCATTATGATGTCATAATGCAAAATTCCATTATGATGTCATAATGTAACATTCCATTATGATGTCATAATGCAACATTCCATTATGATGTCATAATGTAAAATTCCATTATGATGTCATAATGCAACATTGCATTATGATGTCATAATGCAAAATTCCATTATGATGTCATAATGCAAAATTCCATTATGATGTCATAATGTAACATTCCATTATGATGTCATAATGCAACATTCCATTATGATGTCATAATGTAAAATTCCATTATGATGTCATAATGCAACATTCCATTATGATGTCCTAATGTAAAATTCCATTATGATGTCATAATGTAACATTCCATTATGATGTCATAATGCAAAATTCCATTATGATGTCATAATGCAAAATTCCATTATGATGTCATAATGTAACATTCCATTATGATGTCATAATGCAAAATTCCATTATGATGTCATAATGTAAAATTCCATTATGATGTCATAATGTAACATTCCATTATGATGTCATAATGCAACATTCCATTATGATGTCATAATGTAAAATTCCATTATGATGTCATAATGCAACATTCCATTATGATGTCCTAATGTAAAATTCCATTATGATGTCATAATGTAACATTCCATTATGATGTCATAATGCAAAATTCCATTATGATGTCATAATGCAAAATTCCATTATGATGTCATAATGTAACATTCCATTATGATGTCATAATGCAAAATTCCATTATGATGTCATAATGTAAAATTCCATTATGCTGTCATAATACAAAATTCCATTATGATGTTATAATGCAAAATTCCATTATGATGTCATAATGTAACATTCCATTATGATGTCATAATGCAAAATTCCATTATGATGTCATAATGCAAAATTCCATTGTGATGTCATAATGTAACATTCCATTATGATGTCATAATGCAAAATTCCATTATGATGTCATAATGTAAAATTCTATTATGATGTCATAATGCAACATTCCATTATGATGTCATAATGCAAAATTCCATTATGATGTCATAATGTAACATTCCATTATGATGTCATAATGCAACATTCCATTATGATGTCATAATGTAACATTCCATTATGATGTCATAATGCAAAATTCCATTATGATGTCATAATGCAAAATTCCATTATGATGTCATAATGCAAAATTCCATTATGATGTCATAATGCAAACTTCCATTATGATGTCATAATGCAAACTTCCATTATGATGTCATAATGTAAAATTCCATTATGATGTCATAATTCAACATTCCATTATGATGTCATAATGTAAAATTCCATTATGATGTCATAATGTAACATTCCATTATGATGTCATAATGCAAAATTCCATTATGATGTCATAATGCAAAATTCCATTATGATGTCATAATGTAACATTCCATTATGATGTCATAATACAAAATTCCATGATGTCATAATGTAACATTCCATTATGATGTCATAATACAAAATTCCATGATGTCATAATGTAAAATTCCATTATGATGTCATAATGTAACATTCCATTATGATGTCATAATGTAACATTCCATTATGATGTCATAATGCAAAATTCGATTATGATGTCACAATGTAAAATTCTATTATGATGTCATAATGTAACATTCCATTATGATGTCATAATGCAAAATTCCATTATGATGTCATAATGTAAAATTCCATTATGCTGTCATAATACAAAATTCCATTATGATGTTATAATGCAAAATTCCATTATGATGTCATAATGTAACATTCCATTATGATGTCATAATGCAAAATTCCATTATGATGTCATAATGTAAAATTCCATTATGATGTCATAATGTAACATTCCATTATGATGTCATAATGCAAAATTCCATTATGATGTCATAATGTAACATTCCATTATGATGTCATAATGTAACATTCCATTATGATGTCATAATGCAAAATTCGATTATGATGTCACAATGTCTAATTCTATTATAATGTCATAATGCAACATTCCATTATGATGTCATAATGTAAAATTCCATTATGATGTCATAATGCAAAATTCCATGATGATGTCATAATGCAAAATTCCATTATGATGTCATAATGTAAAATTCCATTATGATGTCATAATGTAAAATTCCATTATGATGTCATAATGCAACATTCCATTATGATGTCATAATGCAAAATTCGATTATGATGTCACAATGTAAAATTCTATTATGATGTCATAATGTAAAATTCCATTATGATGTCATAATGCAACATTCCATTATGATGTCCTAATGTAAAATTCCATTATGATGTCATAATGTAACATTCCATTACGATGTCATAATGCAACATTCCATTATGATGTCATAATTCAAAATTCCATTATGATGTCATAATGCATCATTCCATTATGATGTCATAATGCAACATCCCATTATGATGTCATAATGCAACATTCCATTATGATGTCATAATGTAAAATTCCATTATGATGTCATAATGTAACATTCCATTATGATGTCATAATGCAAAATTCCATTATGATGTCATAATGTAACATTCCATTATGATGTCATAATGCAACATTGCATTATGATGTCATAATGCAAAATTCCATTATGATGTCATAATGCAAAATTCCATTATGATGTCATAATGTAACATTCCATTATGATGTCATAATGCAACATTCCATTATGATGTCATAATGTAAAATTCCATTATGATGTCATAATGCAACATTCCATTATGATGTCCTAATGTAAAATTCCATTATGATGTCATAATGTAACATTCCATTATGATGTCATAATGCAAAATTCCATTATGATGTCATAATGCAAAATTCCATTATGATGTCATAATGTAAAATTCCATTATGATGTCATAATGCAAAATTCCATGATGATGTCATAATGCAAAATTCCATTATGATGTCATAATGTAAAATTCCATTATGATGTCATAATGTAAAATTCCATTATGATGTCATAATGTAACATTCCATTATGATGTCATAATGCAAAATTCCATTATGATGTCATAATGTAACATTCCATTATGATGTCATAATGCAACATTGCATTATGATGTCATAATGCAAAATTCCATTATGATGTCATAATGCAAAATTCCATTATGATGTCATAATGTAACATTCCATTATGATGTCATAATGCAACATTCCATTATGATGTCATAATGTAAAATTCCATTATGATGTCATAATGCAACATTCCATTATGATGTCCTAATGTAAAATTCCATTGTGATGTCATAATGCAAAATTCCATTATGATGTCATAATGCAATATTCCATTATGATGTCATAATGCAAAATTCCATTATGATGTCATAATGCAAAATTCCATTATGATGTCATAATGTAAAATTCCATTATGATGTCATAATGCAAAATTCCATTATGATGTCATAATGTAACATTCCGTTATGATGTCATATTGCAAAATCCCATTACGATGTCATAATGCAACATTCCATTATGATGTCATAATTCAAAATTCCATTATGATGTCATAATGCATCATTCCATTATGATGTCATAATGTAAAATTCCATTATGATGTCATAATGCAACATTCCATTATGATGTCCTAATGTAAAATTCCATTATGATGTCATAATGTAACATTCCATTATGATGTCATAATGCAAAATTCCATTATGATGTCATAATGCAAAATTCCATTATGATGTCATAATGTAACATTCCATTATGATGTCATAATGCAAAATTCCATTATGATGTCATAATGTAAAATTCCATTATGATGTCATAATGTAACATTCCATTATGATGTCATAATGCAACATTCCATTATGATGTCCTAATGTAAAATTCCATTATGATGTCATAATGTAACATTCCATTATGATGTCATAATGTAAAATTCCATTATGATGTCATAATGCAAAATTCCATTATGATGTCATAATGCAAAATTCCATTATGATGTCATAATGCAAAATTCCATTATGATGTCATAATGCAAAATTCCATTATGATGTCATAATGTAAAATTCCATTATGATGTCATAATGCAAAATTCCATGATGATGTCATAATGTAAAATTCCATTATTCTGTCATAATACAAAATTCCATTATGATGTCATAATGCAAAATTCCATTATGATGTCATAATGTAACATTCCATTATGATGTCATAATACAAAATTCCATGATGTCATAATGTAAAATTCCATTATGATGTCATAATGTAACATTCCATTATGATGTCATAATGTAACATTCCATTATGATGTCATAATGCAAAATTCGATTATGATGTCACAATGTCTAATTCTATTATAATGTCATAATGCAACATTCCATTATGATGTCATAGTGCAAAATTCCATTATGATGTCATAATGCAACATTCCATTATGATGTCATAATGCAAAATTCCATTATGATGTCATAATGTAAAATTCCATTATGATGTCATAATGTAAAATTCCATTATGATGTCATAATGTAACATTCCATTATGATGTCATAATGCAAAATTCCATTATGATGTCATAATGTAACATTCCATTATGATGTCATAATGTAACATTCCATTATGATGTCATAATGCAAAATTCGATTATGATGTCACAATGTCTAATTCTATTATAATGTCATAATGCAACATTCCATTATGATGTCATAATGTAAAATTCCATTATGATGTCATAATGCAAAATTCCATGATGATGTCATAATGCAAAATTCCATTATGATGTCATAATGTAAAATTCCATTATGATGTCATAATGTAAAATTCCATTATGATGTCATAATGTAACATTCCATTATGATGTCATAATGCAAAATTCCATTATGATGTCATAATGTAACATTCCATTATGATGTCATAATGCAACATTGCATTATGATGTCATAATGCAAAATTCCATTATGATGTCATAATGCAAAATTCCATTATGATGTCATAATGTAACATTCCATTATGATGTCATAATGCAACATTCCATTATGATGTCATAATGTAAAATTCCATTATGATGTCATAATGCAACATTGCATTATGATGTCATAATGCAAAATTCCATTATGATGTCATAATGCAAAATTCCATTATGATGTCATAATGTAACATTCCATTATGATGTCATAATGCAACATTCCATTATGATGTCATAATGTAAAATTCCATTATGATGTCATAATGCAACATTCCATTATGATGTCCTAATGTAAAATTCCATTATGATGTCATAATGTAACATTCCATTATGATGTCATAATGCAAAATTCCATTATGATGTCATAATGCAAAATTCCATTATGATGTCATAATGTAACATTCCATTATGATGTCATAATGCAAAATTCCATTATGATGTCATAATGTAAAATTCCATTATGATGTCATAATGTAACATTCCATTATGATGTCATAATGCAACATTCCATTATGATGTCATAATGTAAAATTCCATTATGATGTCATAATGCAACATTCCATTATGATGTCCTAATGTAAAATTCTATTATGATGTCATAATGTAACATTCCATTATGATGTCATAATGCAAAATTCCATTATGATGTCATAATGCAAAATTCCATTATGATGTCATAATGTAACATTCCATTATGATGTCATAATGCAAAATTCCATTATGATGTCATAATGTAAAATTCCATTATGCTGTCATAATACAAAATTCCATTATGATGTTATAATGCAAAATTCCATTATGATGTCATAATGTAACATTCCATTATGATGTCATAATGCAAAATTCCATTATGATGTCATAATGCAAAATTCCATTGTGATGTCATAATGTAACATTCCATTATGATGTCATAATGCAAAATTCCATTATGATGTCATAATGTAAAATTCTATTATGATGTCATAATGCAACATTCCATTATGATGTCATAATGCAAAATTCCATTATGATGTCATAATGTAACATTCCATTATGATGTCATAATGCAACATTCCATTATGATGTCATAATGTAACATTCCATTATGATGTCATAATGCAAAATTCCATTATGATGTCATAATGCAAAATTCCATTATGATGTCATAATGCAAAATTCCATTATGATGTCATAATGCAAACTTCCATTATGATGTCATAATGCAAACTTCCATTATGATGTCATAATGTAAAATTCCATTATGATGTCATAATTCAACATTCCATTATGATGTCATAATGTAAAATTCCATTATGATGTCATAATGTAACATTCCATTATGATGTCATAATGCAAAATTCCATTATGATGTCATAATGCAAAATTCCATTATGATGTCATAATGTAACATTCCATTATGATGTCATAATACAAAATTCCATGATGTCATAATGTAACATTCCATTATGATGTCATAATACAAAATTCCATGATGTCATAATGTAAAATTCCATTATGATGTCATAATGTAACATTCCATTATGATGTCATAATGTAACATTCCATTATGATGTCATAATGCAAAATTCGATTATGATGTCACAATGTAAAATTCTATTATGATGTCATAATGTAACATTCCATTATGATGTCATAATGCAAAATTCCATTATGATGTCATAATGTAAAATTCCATTATGCTGTCATAATACAAAATTCCATTATGATGTTATAATGCAAAATTCCATTATGATGTCATAATGTAACATTCCATTATGATGTCATAATGCAAAATTCCATTATGATGTCATAATGTAAAATTCCATTATGATGTCATAATGTAACATTCCATTATGATGTCATAATGCAAAATTCCATTATGATGTCATAATGTAACATTCCATTATGATGTCATAATGTAACATTCCATTATGATGTCATAATGCAAAATTCGATTATGATGTCACAATGTCTAATTCTATTATAATGTCATAATGCAACATTCCATTATGATGTCATAATGTAAAATTCCATTATGATGTCATAATGCAAAATTCCATGATGATGTCATAATGCAAAATTCCATTATGATGTCATAATGTAAAATTCCATTATGATGTCATAATGTAAAATTCCATTATGATGTCATAATGCAACATTCCATTATGATGTCATAATGCAAAATTCGATTATGATGTCACAATGTAAAATTCTATTATGATGTCATAATGTAACATTCCATTATGATGTCATAATGCAAAATTCCATTATGATGTCATAATGTAAAATTCCATTATGCTGTCATAATACAAAATTCCATTATGATGTTATAATGCAAAATTCCATTATGATGTCATAATGTAACATTCCATTATGATGTCATAATGCAAAATTCCATTATGATGTCATAATGCAAAATTCCATTATGATGTCATAATGTAACATTCCATTATGATGTCATAATGCAAAATTCCATTATGATGTCATAATGCAAAATTCCATTATGATGTCATAATGCAAAATTCCATTATGATGTCATAATGTAACATTCCATTATGATGTCATAATGCAAAATTCCATTATGATGTCATAATGTAAAATTCCATTATGCTGTCATAATACAAAATTCCATTATGATGTTATAATGCAAAATTCCATTATGATGTCATAATGTAACATTCCATTATGATGTCATAATGCAACATTCCATTATGATGTCCTAATGTAACTTTCCATTATGATGTCATAATTCAAAATTCCATTATGATGTCATAATGCATCATTCCATTATGATGTCATAATGTAAAATTCCATTATGATGTCATAATGCAACATTCCATTATGATGTCCTAATGTAAAATTCCATTATGATGTCATAATGTAACATTCCATTATGATGTCATAATGCAAAATTCCATTATGATGTCATAATGCAAAATTCCATTATGATGTCATAATGTAACATTCCATTATGATGTCATAATGCAAAATTCCATTATGATGTCATAATGTAAAATTCCATTATGATGTCATAATGTAACATTCCATTATGATGTCATAATGCAACATTCCATTATGATGTCCTAATGTAAAATTCCATTATGATGTCATAATGTAACATTCCATTATGATGTCATAATGTAAAATTCCATTATGATGTCATAATGCAAAATTCCATTATGATGTCATAATGCAAAATTCCATTATGATGTCATAATGCAAAATTCCATTATGATGTCATAATGCAAAATTCCATTATGATGTCATAATGTAAAATTCCATTATGATGTCATAATGCAAAATTCCATGATGATGTCATAATGTAAAATTCCATTATTCTGTCATAATACAAAATTCCATTATGATGTCATAATGCAAAATTCCATTATGATGTCATAATGTAACATTCCATTATGATGTCATAATACAAAATTCCATGATGTCATAATGTAAAATTCCATTATGATGTCATAATGTAACATTCCATTATGATGTCATAATGTAACATTCCATTATGATGTCATAATGCAAAATTCGATTATGATGTCACAATGTCTAATTCTATTATAATGTCATAATGCAACATTCCATTATGATGTCATAGTGCAAAATTCCATTATGATGTCATAATGCAACATTCCATTATGATGTCATAATGCAAAATTCCATTATGATGTCATAATGTAAAATTCCATTATGATGTCATAATGTAAAATTCCATTATGATGTCATAATGTAACATTCCATTATGATGTCATAATGCAAAATTCCATTATGATGTCATAATGTAACATTCCATTATGATGTCATAATGTAACATTCCATTATGATGTCATAATGCAAAATTCGATTATGATGTCACAATGTCTAATTCTATTATAATGTCATAATGCAACATTCCATTATGATGTCATAATGTAAAATTCCATTATGATGTCATAATGCAAAATTCCATGATGATGTCATAATGCAAAATTCCATTATGATGTCATAATGTAAAATTCCATTATGATGTCATAATGTAAAATTCCATTATGATGTCATAATGTAACATTCCATTATGATGTCATAATGCAAAATTCCATTATGATGTCATAATGTAACATTCCATTATGATGTCATAATGCAACATTGCATTATGATGTCATAATGCAAAATTCCATTATGATGTCATAATGCAAAATTCCATTATGATGTCATAATGTAACATTCCATTATGATGTCATAATGCAACATTCCATTATGATGTCATAATGTAACATTCCATTATGATGTCATAATGCAAAATTCCATTATGATGTCATAATGTAAAATTCCATTATGATGTCATAATGTAACATTCCATTATGATGTCATAATGTAACATTCCATTATGATGTCATAATGCAAAATTCGATTATGATGTCACAATGTCTAATTCTATTATAATGTCATAATGCAACATTCCATTATGATGTCATAGTGCAAAATTCCATTATGATGTCATAATGCAACATTCCATTATGATGTCATAATGCAAAATTCCATTATGATGTCATAATGTAAAATTCCATTATGATGTCATAATGTAAAATTCCATTATGATGTCATAATGTAACATTCCATTATGATGTCATAATGCAAAATTCCATTATGATGTCATAATGTAACATTCCATTATGATGTCATAATGTAACATTCCATTATGATGTCATAATGCAAAATTCCATTATGATGTCATAATGTAAAATTCCATTATGATGTCATAATGTAACATTCCATTATGATGTCATAATGTAACATTCCATTATGATGTCATAATGCAAAATTCCATTATGATGTCATAATGTAAAATTCCATTATGCTGTCATAATACAAAATTCCATTATGATGTCATAATGCAACATTCCATTATGATGTCATAATGTAACATTCCATTATGATGTCATAATGCAAAATTCCATTATGATGTCATAATGTAAAATTCCATTATGATGTCATAATGTAACATTCCATTATGATGTCATAATGCAAAATTCCATTATGATGTCATAATGTAACATTCCATTATGATGTCATAATGTAACATTCCATTATGATGTCATAATGCAAAATTCGATTATGATGTCACAATGTCTAATTCTATTATAATGTCATAATGCAACATTCCATTATGATGTCATAATGTAAAATTCCATTATGATGTCATAATGCAAAATTCCATGATGATGTCATAATGCAAAATTCCATTATGATGTCATAATGTAAAATTCCATTATGATGTCATAATGTAAAATTCCATTATGATGTCATAATGCAACATTCCATTATGATGTCATAATGCAAAATTCGATTATGATGTCACAATGTAAAATTCTATTATGATGTCATAATGTAACATTCCATTATGATGTCATAATGCAAAATTCCATTATGATGTCATAATGTAAAATTCCATTATGCTGTCATAATACAAAATTCCATTATGATGTTATAATGCAAAATTCCATTATGATGTCATAATGTAACATTCCATTATGATGTCATAATGCAAAATTCCATTATGATGTCATAATGCAAAATTCCATTATGATGTCATAATGTAACATTCCATTATGATGTCATAATGCAAAATTCCATTATGATGTCATAATGCAAAATTCCATTATGATGTCATAATGCAAAATTCCATTATGATGTCATAATGTAACATTCCATTATGATGTCATAATGCAAAATTCCATTATGATGTCATAATGTAAAATTCCATTATGCTGTCATAATACAAAATTCCATTATGATGTTATAATGCAAAATTCCATTATGATGTCATAATGTAACATTCCATTATGATGTCATAATGCAACATTCCATTATGATGTCCTAATGTAACTTTCCATTATGATGTCATAATTCAAAATTCCATTATGATGTCATAATGCATCATTCCATTATGATGTCATAATGTAAAATTCCATTATGATGTCATAATGCAACATTCCATTATGATGTCCTAATGTAAAATTCCATTATGATGTCATAATGTAACATTCCATTATGATGTCATAATGCAAAATTCCATTATGATGTCATAATGCAAAATTCCATTATGATGTCATAATGTAACATTCCATTATGATGTCATAATGCAAAATTCCATTATGATGTCATAATGTAAAATTCCATTATGATGTCATAATGTAACATTCCATTATGATGTCATAATGCAACATTCCATTATGATGTCCTAATGTAAAATTCCATTATGATGTCATAATGTAACATTCCATTATGATGTCATAATGTAAAATTCCATTATGATGTCATAATGCAAAATTCCATTATGATGTCATAATGCAAAATTCCATTATGATGTCATAATGCAAAATTCCATTATGATGTCATAATGCAAAATTCCATTATGATGTCATAATGTAAAATTCCATTATGATGTCATAATGCAAAATTCCATGATGATGTCATAATGTAAAATTCCATTATTCTGTCATAATACAAAATTCCATTATGATGTCATAATGCAAAATTCCATTATGATGTCATAATGTAACATTCCATTATGATGTCATAATACAAAATTCCATGATGTCATAATGTAAAATTCCATTATGATGTCATAATGTAACATTCCATTATGATGTCATAATGTAACATTCCATTATGATGTCATAATGCAAAATTCGATTATGATGTCACAATGTCTAATTCTATTATAATGTCATAATGCAACATTCCATTATGATGTCATAGTGCAAAATTCCATTATGATGTCATAATGCAACATTCCATTATGATGTCATAATGCAAAATTCCATTATGATGTCATAATGTAACATTCCATTATGATGTCATAATGCAAAATTCCATTATGATGTCATAATGTAACATTCCATTATGATGTCATAATGCAAAATTCCATTATGATGTCATAATGTAACATTCCATTATGATGTCATAATGTAACATTCCATTATGATGTCATAATGCAAAATTCGATTATGATGTCACAATGTCTAATTCTATTATAATGTCATAATGCAACATTCCATTATGATGTCATAATGTAAAATTCCATTATGATGTCATAATGCAAAATTCCATGATGATGTCATAATGCAAAATTCCATTATGATGTCATAATGTAAAATTCCATTATGATGTCATAATGTAAAATTCCATTATGATGTCATAATGTAACATTCCATTATGATGTCATAATGCAAAATTCCATTATGATGTCATAATGTAACATTCCATTATGATGTCATAATGCAACATTGCATTATGATGTCATAATGCAAAATTCCATTATGATGTCATAATGCAAAATTCCATTATGATGTCATAATGTAACATTCCATTATGATGTCATAATGCAACATTCCATTATGATGTCATAATGTAAAATTCCATTATGATGTCATAATGCAACATTGCATTATGATGTCATAATGCAAAATTCCATTATGATGTCATAATGCAAAATTCCATTATGATGTCATAATGTAACATTCCATTATGATGTCATAATGCAACATTCCATTATGATGTCATAATGTAAAATTCCATTATGATGTCATAATGCAACATTCCATTATGATGTCCTAATGTAAAATTCCATTATGATGTCATAATGTAACATTCCATTATGATGTCATAATGCAAAATTCCATTATGATGTCATAATGCAAAATTCCATTATGATGTCATAATGTAACATTCCATTATGATGTCATAATGCAAAATTCCATTATGATGTCATAATGTAAAATTCCATTATGATGTCATAATGTAACATTCCATTATGATGTCATAATGCAACATTCCATTATGATGTCATAATGTAAAATTCCATTATGATGTCATAATGCAACATTCCATTATGATGTCCTAATGTAAAATTCCATTATGATGTCATAATGTAACATTCCATTATGATGTCATAATGCAAAATTCCATTATGATGTCATAATGCAAAATTCCATTATGATGTCATAATGTAACATTCCATTATGATGTCATAATGCAAAATTCCATTATGATGTCATAATGTAAAATTCCATTATGCTGTCATAATACAAAATTCCATTATGATGTTATAATGCAAAATTCCATTATGATGTCATAATGTAACATTCCATTATGATGTCATAATGCAAAATTCCATTATGATGTCATAATGCAAAATTCCATTGTGATGTCATAATGTAACATTCCATTATGATGTCATAATGCAAAATTCCATTATGATGTCATAATGTAAAATTCTATTATGATGTCATAATGCAACATTCCATTATGATGTCATAATGCAAAATTCCATTATGATGTCATAATGTAACATTCCATTATGATGTCATAATGCAACATTCCATTATGATGTCATAATGTAACATTCCATTATGATGTCATAATGCAAAATTCCATTATGATGTCATAATGCAAAATTCCATTATGATGTCATAATGCAAAATTCCATTATGATGTCATAATGCAAACTTCCATTATGATGTCATAATGCAAACTTCCATTATGATGTCATAATGTAAAATTCCATTATGATGTCATAATTCAACATTCCATTATGATGTCATAATGTAAAATTCCATTATGATGTCATAATGTAACATTCCATTATGATGTCATAATGCAAAATTCCATTATGATGTCATAATGCAAAATTCCATTATGATGTCATAATGTAACATTCCATTATGATGTCATAATACAAAATTCCATGATGTCATAATGTAACATTCCATTATGATGTCATAATACAAAATTCCATGATGTCATAATGTAAAATTCCATTATGATGTCATAATGTAACATTCCATTATGATGTCATAATGTAACATTCCATTATGATGTCATAATGCAAAATTCGATTATGATGTCACAATGTAAAATTCTATTATGATGTCATAATGTAACATTCCATTATGATGTCATAATGCAAAATTCCATTATGATGTCATAATGTAAAATTCCATTATGCTGTCATAATACAAAATTCCATTATGATGTTATAATGCAAAATTCCATTATGATGTCATAATGTAACATTCCATTATGATGTCATAATGCAAAATTCCATTATGATGTCATAATGTAAAATTCCATTATGATGTCATAATGTAACATTCCATTATGATGTCATAATGCAAAATTCCATTATGATGTCATAATGTAACATTCCATTATGATGTCATAATGTAACATTCCATTATGATGTCATAATGCAAAATTCGATTATGATGTCACAATGTCTAATTCTATTATAATGTCATAATGCAACATTCCATTATGATGTCATAATGTAAAATTCCATTATGATGTCATAATGCAAAATTCCATGATGATGTCATAATGCAAAATTCCATTATGATGTCATAATGTAAAATTCCATTATGATGTCATAATGTAAAATTCCATTATGATGTCATAATGCAACATTCCATTATGATGTCATAATGCAAAATTCGATTATGATGTCACAATGTAAAATTCTATTATGATGTCATAATGTAACATTCCATTATGATGTCATAATGCAACATTCCATTATGATGTCCTAATGTAAAATTCCATTATGATGTCATAATGTAACATTCCATTACGATGTCATAATGCAACATTCCATTATGATGTCATAATTCAAAATTCCATTATGATGTCATAATGCATCATTCCATTATGATGTCATAATGCAACATCCCATTATGATGTCATAATGCAACATTCCATTATGATGTCATAATGTAAAATTCCATTATGATGTCATAATGTAACATTCCATTATGATGTCATAATGCAAAATTCCATTATGATGTCATAATGTAACATTCCATTATGATGTCATAATGCAACATTGCATTATGATGTCATAATGCAAAATTCCATTATGATGTCATAATGCAAAATTCCATTATGATGTCATAATGTAACATTCCATTATGATGTCATAATGCAACATTCCATTATGATGTCATAATGTAAAATTCCATTATGATGTCATAATGCAACATTCCATTATGATGTCCTAATGTAAAATTCCATTATGATGTCATAATGTAACATTCCATTATGATGTCATAATGCAAAATTCCATTATGATGTCATAATGCAAAATTCCATTATGATGTCATAATGTAAAATTCCATTATGATGTCATAATGCAAAATTCCATGATGATGTCATAATGCAAAATTCCATTATGATGTCATAATGTAAAATTCCATTATGATGTCATAATGTAAAATTCCATTATGATGTCATAATGTAACATTCCATTATGATGTCATAATGCAAAATTCCATTATGATGTCATAATGTAACATTCCATTATGATGTCATAATGCAACATTGCATTATGATGTCATAATGCAAAATTCCATTATGATGTCATAATGCAAAATTCCATTATGATGTCATAATGCAACATTCCATTATGATGTCCTAATGTAAAATTCCATTATGATGTCATAATGTAACATTCCATTATGATGTCATAATGCAAAATTCCATTATGATGTCATAATGCAAAATTCCATTATGATGTCATAATGTAAAATTCCATTATGATGTCATAATGCAAAATTCCATGATGATGTCATAATGCAAAATTCCATTATGATGTCATAATGTAAAATTCCATTATGATGTCATAATGTAAAATTCCATTATGATGTCATAATGTAACATTCCATTATGATGTCATAATGCAAAATTCCATTATGATGTCATAATGTAACATTCCATTATGATGTCATAATGCAACATTGCATTATGATGTCATAATGCAAAATTCCATTATGATGTCATAATGCAAAATTCCATTATGATGTCATAATGTAACATTCCATTATGATGTCATAATGCAACATTCCATTATGATGTCATAATGTAAAATTCCATTATGATGTCATAATGCAACATTCCATTATGATGTCCTAATGTAAAATTCCATTGTGATGTCATAATGCAAAATTCCATTATGATGTCATAATGCAATATTCCATTATGATGTCATAATGCAAAATTCCATTATGATGTCATAATGCAAAATTCCATTATGATGTCATAATGTAAAATTCCATTATGATGTCATAATGCAAAATTCCATTATGATGTCATAATGTAACATTCCGTTATGATGTCATATTGCAAAATCCCATTACGATGTCATAATGCAACATTCCATTATGATGTCATAATTCAAAATTCCATTATGATGTCATAATGCATCATTCCATTATGATGTCATAATGTAAAATTCCATTATGATGTCATAATGCAACATTCCATTATGATGTCCTAATGTAAAATTCCATTATGATGTCATAATGTAACATTCCATTATGATGTCATAATGCAAAATTCCATTATGATGTCATAATGCAAAATTCCATTATGATGTCATAATGTAACATTCCATTATGATGTCATAATGCAAAATTCCATTATGATGTCATAATGTAAAATTCCATTATGATGTCATAATGTAACATTCCATTATGATGTCATAATGCAACATTCCATTATGATGTCCTAATGTAAAATTCCATTATGATGTCATAATGTAACATTCCATTATGATGTCATAATGTAACATTCCATTATGATGTCATAATGCAAAATTCGATTATGATGTCACAATGTCTAATTCTATTATAATGTCATAATGCAACATTCCATTATGATGTCATAGTGCAAAATTCCATTATGATGTCATAATGCAACATTCCATTATGATGTCATAATGCAAAATTCCATTATGATGTCATAATGTAAAATTCCATTATGATGTCATAATGTAAAATTCCATTATGATGTCATAATGTAACATTCCATTATGATGTCATAATGCAAAATTCCATTATGATGTCATAATGTAACATTCCATTATGATGTCATAATGTAACATTCCATTATGATGTCATAATGCAAAATTCGATTATGATGTCACAATGTCTAATTCTATTATAATGTCATAATGCAACATTCCATTATGATGTCATAATGTAAAATTCCATTATGATGTCATAATGCAAAATTCCATGATGATGTCATAATGCAAAATTCCATTATGATGTCATAATGTAAAATTCCATTATGATGTCATAATGTAAAATTCCATTATGATGTCATAATGCAAAATTCCATTATGATGTCATAATGTAACATTCCATTATGATGTCATAATGCAACATTCCATTATGATGTCATAATGTAAAATTCCATTATGATGTCATAATGCAACATTCCATTATGATGTCCTAATGTAAAATTCCATTATGATGTCATAATGTAACATTCCATTATGATGTCATAATGTAAAATTCCATTATGATGTCATAATGCAAAATTCCATTATGATGTCATAATGCAAAATTCCATTATGATGTCATAATGCAAAATTCCATTATGATGTCATAATGCAAAATTCCATTATGATGTCATAATGTAAAATTCCATTATGATGTCATAATGCAAAATTCCATGATGATGTCATAATGTAAAATTCCATTATTCTGTCATAATACAAAATTCCATTATGATGTCATAATGCAAAATTCCATTATGATGTCATAATGTAACATTCCATTATGATGTCATAATACAAAATTCCATGATGTCATAATGTAAAATTCCATTATGATGTCATAATGTAACATTCCATTATGATGTCATAATGTAACATTCCATTATGATGTCATAATGCAAAATTCGATTATGATGTCACAATGTCTAATTCTATTATAATGTCATAATGCAACATTCCATTATGATGTCATAGTGCAAAATTCCATTATGATGTCATAATGCAACATTCCATTATGATGTCATAATGCAAAATTCCATTATGATGTCATAATGTAAAATTCCATTATGATGTCATAATGTAAAATTCCATTATGATGTCATAATGTAACATTCCATTATGATGTCATAATGCAAAATTCCATTATGATGTCATAATGTAACATTCCATTATGATGTCATAATGTAACATTCCATTATGATGTCATAATGCAAAATTCGATTATGATGTCACAATGTCTAATTCTATTATAATGTCATAATGCAACATTCCATTATGATGTCATAATGTAAAATTCCATTATGATGTCATAATGCAAAATTCCATGATGATGTCATAATGCAAAATTCCATTATGATGTCATAATGTAAAATTCCATTATGATGTCATAATGTAAAATTCCATTATGATGTCATAATGCAAAATTCCATTATGATGTCATAATGTAACATTCCATTATGATGTCATAATGCAACATTCCATTATGATGTCATAATGTAAAATTCCATTATGATGTCATAATGCAACATTCCATTATGATGTCCTAATGTAAAATTCCATTATGATGTCATAATGTAACATTCCATTATGATGTCATAATGCAAAATTCCATTATGATGTCATAATGCAAAATTCCATTATGATGTCATAATGTAAAATTCCATTATGATGTCATAATGCAAAATTCCATGATGATGTCATAATGCAAAATTCCATTATGATGTCATAATGTAAAATTCCATTATGATGTCATAATGTAAAATTCCATTATGATGTCATAATGTAACATTCCATTATGATGTCATAATGCAAAATTCCATTATGATGTCATAATGTAACATTCCATTATGATGTCATAATGCAACATTGCATTATGATGTCATAATGCAAAATTCCATTATGATGTCATAATGCAAAATTCCATTATGATGTCATAATGCAACATTCCATTATGATGTCCTAATGTAAAATTCCATTATGATGTCATAATGTAACATTCCATTATGATGTCATAATGCAAAATTCCATTATGATGTCATAATGCAAAATTCCATTATGATGTCATAATGTAAAATTCCATTATGATGTCATAATGCAAAATTCCATGATGATGTCATAATGCAAAATTCCATTATGATGTCATAATGTAAAATTCCATTATGATGTCATAATGTAAAATTCCATTATGATGTCATAATGTAACATTCCATTATGATGTCATAATGCAAAATTCCATTATGATGTCATAATGTAACATTCCATTATGATGTCATAATGCAACATTGCATTATGATGTCATAATGCAAAATTCCATTATGATGTCATAATGCAAAATTCCATTATGATGTCATAATGTAACATTCCATTATGATGTCATAATGCAACATTCCATTATGATGTCATAATGTAAAATTCCATTATGATGTCATAATGCAACATTCCATTATGATGTCCTAATGTAAAATTCCATTGTGATGTCATAATGCAAAATTCCATTATGATGTCATAATGCAATATTCCATTATGATGTCATAATGCAAAATTCCATTATGATGTCATAATGCAAAATTCCATTATGATGTCATAATGTAAAATTCCATTATGATGTCATAATGCAAAATTCCATTATGATGTCATAATGTAACATTCCGTTATGATGTCATATTGCAAAATCCCATTACGATGTCATAATGCAACATTCCATTATGATGTCATAATTCAAAATTCCATTATGATGTCATAATGCATCATTCCATTATGATGTCATAATGTAAAATTCCATTATGATGTCATAATGCAACATTCCATTATGATGTCCTAATGTAAAATTCCATTATGATGTCATAATGTAACATTCCATTATGATGTCATAATGCAAAATTCCATTATGATGTCATAATGCAAAATTCCATTATGATGTCATAATGTAACATTCCATTATGATGTCATAATGCAAAATTCCATTATGATGTCATAATGTAAAATTCCATTATGATGTCATAATGTAACATTCCATTATGATGTCATAATGCAACATTCCATTATGATGTCCTAATGTAAAATTCCATTATGATGTCATAATGTAACATTCCATTATGATGTCATAATGTAAAATTCCATTATGATGTCATAATGCAAAATTCCATTATGATGTCATAATGCAAAATTCCATTATGATGTCATAATGCAAAATTCCATTATGATGTCATAATGCAAAATTCCATTATGATGTCATAATGTAAAATTCCATTATGATGTCATAATGCAAAATTCCATGATGATGTCATAATGTAAAATTCCATTATTCTGTCATAATACAAAATTCCATTATGATGTCATAATGCAAAATTCCATTATGATGTCATAATGTAACATTCCATTATGATGTCATAATACAAAATTCCATGATGTCATAATGTAAAATTCCATTATGATGTCATAATGTAACATTCCATTATGATGTCATAATGTAACATTCCATTATGATGTCATAATGCAAAATTCGATTATGATGTCACAATGTCTAATTCTATTATAATGTCATAATGCAACATTCCATTATGATGTCATAGTGCAAAATTCCATTATGATGTCATAATGCAACATTCCATTATGATGTCATAATGCAAAATTCCATTATGATGTCATAATGTAAAATTCCATTATGATGTCATAATGTAAAATTCCATTATGATGTCATAATGTAACATTCCATTATGATGTCATAATGCAAAATTCCATTATGATGTCATAATGTAACATTCCATTATGATGTCATAATGTAACATTCCATTATGATGTCATAATGCAAAATTCGATTATGATGTCACAATGTCTAATTCTATTATAATGTCATAATGCAACATTCCATTATGATGTCATAATGTAAAATTCCATTATGATGTCATAATGCAAAATTCCATGATGATGTCATAATGCAAAATTCCATTATGATGTCATAATGTAAAATTCCATTATGATGTCATAATGTAAAATTCCATTATGATGTCATAATGTAACATTCCATTATGATGTCATAATGCAAAATTCCATTATGATGTCATAATGTAACATTCCATTATGATGTCATAATGCAACATTGCATTATGATGTCATAATGCAAAATTCCATTATGATGTCATAATGCAAAATTCCATTATGATGTCATAATGTAACATTCCATTATGATGTCATAATGCAACATTCCATTATGATGTCATAATGTAAAATTCCATTATGATGTCATAATGCAACATTCCATTATGATGTCCTAATGTAAAATTCCATTATGATGTCATAATGTAACATTCCATTATGATGTCATAATGCAAAATTCCATTATGATGTCATAATGCAAAATTCCATTATGATGTCATAATGTAACATTCCATTATGATGTCATAATGCAAAATTCCATTATGATGTCATAATGTAAAATTCCATTATGATGTCATAATGTAACATTCCATTATGATGTCATAATGCAACATTCCATTATGATGTCCTAATGTAAAATTCCATTATGATGTCATAATGTAACATTCCATTATGATGTCATAATGTAAAATTCCATTATGATGTCATAATGCAAAATTCCATTATGATGTCATAATGCAAAATTCCATTATGATGTCATAATGCAAAATTCCATTATGATGTCATAATGCAAAATTCCATTATGATGTCATAATGTAAAATTCCATTATGATGTCATAATGCAAAATTCCATGATGATGTCATAATGTAAAATTCCATTATTCTGTCATAATACAAAATTCCATTATGATGTCATAATGCAAAATTCCATTATGATGTCATAATGTAAAATTCCATTATGATGTCATAATGTAAAATTCCATTATGATGTCATAATGTAACATTCCATTATGATGTCATAATGCAAAATTCCATTATGATGTCATAA
This sequence comes from Eleutherodactylus coqui, assembly GCF_035609145.1. Lineage (NCBI taxonomy): Eukaryota > Metazoa > Chordata > Amphibia > Anura > Eleutherodactylidae > Eleutherodactylus > Eleutherodactylus coqui. The sequence goes on from NW_027102368.1 coordinate 552,116, forward strand.
TGTAACATTCCATTATGATGTCATAATGCAACATTGCATTATGATGTCATAATGCAAAATTCCATTATGATGTCATAATGCAAAATTCCATTATGATGTCATAATGTAACATTCCATTATGATGTCATAATGCAACATTCCATTATGATGTCATAATGTAAAATTCCATTATGATGTCATAATGCAACATTCCATTATGATGTCCTAATGTAAAATTCCATTATGATGTCATAATGTAACATTCCATTATGATGTCATAATGCAAAATTCCATTATGATGTCATAATGCAAAATTCCATTATGATGTCATAATGTAAAATTCCATTATGATGTCATAATGCAAAATTCCATGATGATGTCATAATGCAAAATTCCATTATGATGTCATAATGTAAAATTCCATTATGAAGTCATAATGTAAAATTCCATTATGATGTCATAATGTAACATTCCATTATGATGTCATAATGCAAAATTCCATTATGATGTCATAATGTAACATTCCATTATGATGTCATAATGCAACATTGCATTATGATGTCATAATGCAAAATTCCATTATGATGTCATAATGCAAAATTCCATTATGATGTCATAATGTAACATTCCATTATGATGTCATAATGTAAAATTCCATTATGATGTCATAATGCAAAATTCCATTATGATGTCATAATGCAAAATTCCATTATGATGTCATAATGCAAAATTCCATTATGATGTCATAATGCAAAATTCCATTATGATGTCATAATGTAAAATTCCATTATGATGTCATAATGCAAAATTCCATGATGATGTCATAATGTAAAATTCCATTATTCTGTCATAATACAAAATTCCATTATGATGTCATAATGCAAAATTCCATTATGATGTCATAATGTAACATTCCATTATGATGTCATAATACAAAATTCCATGATGTCATAATGTAAAATTCCATTATGATGTCATAATGTAACATTCCATTATGATGTCATAATGTAACATTCCATTATGATGTCATAATGCAAAATTCGATTATGATGTCACAATGTCTAATTCTATTATAATGTCATAATGCAACATTCCATTATGATGTCATAGTGCAAAATTCCATTATGATGTCATAATGCAACATTCCATTATGATGTCATAATGCAAAATTCCATTATGATGTCATAATGTAAAATTCCATTATGATGTCATAATGTAAAATTCCATTATGATGTCATAATGTAACATTCCATTATGATGTCATAATGCAAAATTCCATTATGATGTCATAATGTAACATTCCATTATGATGTCATAATGTAACATTCCATTATGATGTCATAATGCAAAATTCGATTATGATGTCACAATGTCTAATTCTATTATAATGTCATAATGCAACATTCCATTATGATGTCATAATGTAAAATTCCATTATGATGTCATAATGCAAAATTCCATGATGATGTCATAATGCAAAATTCCATTATGATGTCATAATGTAAAATTCCATTATGATGTCATAATGTAAAATTCCATTATGATGTCATAATGTAACATTCCATTATGATGTCATAATGCAAAATTCCATTATGATGTCATAATGTAACATTCCATTATGATGTCATAATGCAACATTGCATTATGATGTCATAATGCAAAATTCCATTATGATGTCATAATGCAAAATTCCATTATGATGTCATAATGTAACATTCCATTATGATGTCATAATGCAACATTCCATTATGATGTCATAATGTAACATTCCATTATGATGTCATAATGCAAAATTCCATTATGATGTCATAATGTAAAATTCCATTATGATGTCATAATGTAACATTCCATTATGATGTCATAATGTAACATTCCATTATGATGTCATAATGCAAAATTCGATTATGATGTCACAATGTCTAATTCTATTATAATGTCATAATGCAACATTCCATTATGATGTCATAGTGCAAAATTCCATTATGATGTCATAATGCAACATTCCATTATGATGTCATAATGCAAAATTCCATTATGATGTCATAATGTAAAATTCCATTATGATGTCATAATGTAAAATTCCATTATGATGTCATAATGTAACATTCCATTATGATGTCATAATGCAAAATTCCATTATGATGTCATAATGTAACATTCCATTATGATGTCATAATGTAACATTCCATTATGATGTCATAATGCAAAATTCCATTATGATGTCATAATGTAAAATTCCATTATGATGTCATAATGTAACATTCCATTATGATGTCATAATGTAACATTCCATTATGATGTCATAATGCAAAATTCCATTATGATGTCATAATGTAAAATTCCATTATGCTGTCATAATACAAAATTCCATGATGTCATAATGTAAAATTCCATTATGATGTCATAATGTAACATTCCATTATGATGTCATAATGTAACATTCCATTATGATGTCATAATGCAAAATTCGATTATGATGTCACAATGTCTAATTCTATTATAATGTCATAATGCAACATTCCATTATGATGTCATAGTGCAAAATTCCATTATGATGTCATAATGTAACATTCCATTATGATGTCATAATGTAAAATTCCATTATGATGTCATAATGCAAAATTCCATTATGATGTCATAATGCAAAATTCCATTATGATGTCATAATGCAAAATTCCATTATGATGTCATAATGCAAAATTCCATTATGATGTCATAATGTAAAATTCCATTATTCTGTCATAATACAAAATTCCATTATGATGTCATAATGCAAAATTCCATTATGATGTCATAATGTAACATTCCATTATGATGTCATAATACAAAATTCCATGATGTCATAATGTAAAATTCCATTATGATGTCATAATGTAACATTCCATTATGATGTCATAATGTAACATTCCATTATGATGTCATAATGCAAAATTCGATTATGATGTCACAATGTCTAATTCTATTATAATGTCATAATGCAACATTCCATTATGATGTCATAGTGCAAAATTCCATTATGATGTCATAATGCAACATTCCATTATGATGTCATAATGCAAAATTCCATTATGATGTCATAATGTAACATTCCATTATGATGTCATAATGCAAAATTCCATTATGATGTCATAATGTAACATTCCATTATGATGTCATAATGCAAAATTCCATTATGATGTCATAATGTAACATTCCATTATGATGTCATAATGTAACATTCCATTATGATGTCATAATGCAAAATTCGATTATGATGTCACAATGTCTAATTCTATTATAATGTCATAATGCAACATTCCATTATGATGTCATAATGTAAAATTCCATTATGATGTCATAATGCAAAATTCCATGATGATGTCATAATGCAAAATTCCATTATGATGTCATAATGTAAAATTCCATTATGATGTCATAATGTAAAATTCCATTATGATGTCATAATGTAACATTCCATTATGATGTCATAATGCAAAATTCCATTATGATGTCATAATGTAACATTCCATTATGATGTCATAATGCAACATTGCATTATGATGTCATAATGCAAAATTCCATTATGATGTCATAATGCAAAATTCCATTATGATGTCATAATGTAACATTCCATTATGATGTCATAATGCAACATTCCATTATGATGTCATAATGTAAAATTCCATTATGATGTCATAATGCAACATTGCATTATGATGTCATAATGCAAAATTCCATTATGATGTCATAATGCAAAATTCCATTATGATGTCATAATGTAACATTCCATTATGATGTCATAATGCAACATTCCATTATGATGTCATAATGTAAAATTCCATTATGATGTCATAATGCAACATTCCATTATGATGTCCTAATGTAAAATTCCATTATGATGTCATAATGTAACATTCCATTATGATGTCATAATGCAAAATTCCATTATGATGTCATAATGCAAAATTCCATTATGATGTCATAATGTAACATTCCATTATGATGTCATAATGCAAAATTCCATTATGATGTCATAATGTAAAATTCCATTATGATGTCATAATGTAACATTCCATTATGATGTCATAATGCAACATTCCATTATGATGTCATAATGTAAAATTCCATTATGATGTCATAATGCAACATTCCATTATGATGTCCTAATGTAAAATTCCATTATGATGTCATAATGTAACATTCCATTATGATGTCATAATGCAAAATTCCATTATGATGTCATAATGCAAAATTCCATTATGATGTCATAATGTAACATTCCATTATGATGTCATAATGCAAAATTCCATTATGATGTCATAATGTAAAATTCCATTATGCTGTCATAATACAAAATTCCATTATGATGTTATAATGCAAAATTCCATTATGATGTCATAATGTAACATTCCATTATGATGTCATAATGCAAAATTCCATTATGATGTCATAATGCAAAATTCCATTGTGATGTCATAATGTAACATTCCATTATGATGTCATAATGCAAAATTCCATTATGATGTCATAATGTAAAATTCTATTATGATGTCATAATGCAACATTCCATTATGATGTCATAATGCAAAATTCCATTATGATGTCATAATGTAACATTCCATTATGATGTCATAATGCAACATTCCATTATGATGTCATAATGTAACATTCCATTATGATGTCATAATGCAAAATTCCATTATGATGTCATAATGCAAAATTCCATTATGATGTCATAATGCAAAATTCCATTATGATGTCATAATGCAAACTTCCATTATGATGTCATAATGCAAACTTCCATTATGATGTCATAATGTAAAATTCCATTATGATGTCATAATTCAACATTCCATTATGATGTCATAATGTAAAATTCCATTATGATGTCATAATGTAACATTCCATTATGATGTCATAATGCAAAATTCCATTATGATGTCATAATGCAAAATTCCATTATGATGTCATAATGTAACATTCCATTATGATGTCATAATACAAAATTCCATGATGTCATAATGTAACATTCCATTATGATGTCATAATACAAAATTCCATGATGTCATAATGTAAAATTCCATTATGATGTCATAATGTAACATTCCATTATGATGTCATAATGTAACATTCCATTATGATGTCATAATGCAAAATTCGATTATGATGTCACAATGTAAAATTCTATTATGATGTCATAATGTAACATTCCATTATGATGTCATAATGCAAAATTCCATTATGATGTCATAATGTAAAATTCCATTATGCTGTCATAATACAAAATTCCATTATGATGTTATAATGCAAAATTCCATTATGATGTCATAATGTAACATTCCATTATGATGTCATAATGCAAAATTCCATTATGATGTCATAATGTAAAATTCCATTATGATGTCATAATGTAACATTCCATTATGATGTCATAATGCAAAATTCCATTATGATGTCATAATGTAACATTCCATTATGATGTCATAATGTAACATTCCATTATGATGTCATAATGCAAAATTCGATTATGATGTCACAATGTCTAATTCTATTATAATGTCATAATGCAACATTCCATTATGATGTCATAATGTAAAATTCCATTATGATGTCATAATGCAAAATTCCATGATGATGTCATAATGCAAAATTCCATTATGATGTCATAATGTAAAATTCCATTATGATGTCATAATGTAAAATTCCATTATGATGTCATAATGCAACATTCCATTATGATGTCATAATGCAAAATTCGATTATGATGTCACAATGTAAAATTCTATTATGATGTCATAATGTAACATTCCATTATGATGTCATAATGCAACATTCCATTATGATGTCCTAATGTAAAATTCCATTATGATGTCATAATGTAACATTCCATTACGATGTCATAATGCAACATTCCATTATGATGTCATAATTCAAAATTCCATTATGATGTCATAATGCATCATTCCATTATGATGTCATAATGCAACATCCCATTATGATGTCATAATGCAACATTCCATTATGATGTCATAATGTAAAATTCCATTATGATGTCATAATGTAACATTCCATTATGATGTCATAATGCAAAATTCCATTATGATGTCATAATGTAACATTCCATTATGATGTCATAATGCAACATTGCATTATGATGTCATAATGCAAAATTCCATTATGATGTCATAATGCAAAATTCCATTATGATGTCATAATGTAACATTCCATTATGATGTCATAATGCAACATTCCATTATGATGTCATAATGTAAAATTCCATTATGATGTCATAATGCAACATTCCATTATGATGTCCTAATGTAAAATTCCATTATGATGTCATAATGTAACATTCCATTATGATGTCATAATGCAAAATTCCATTATGATGTCATAATGCAAAATTCCATTATGATGTCATAATGTAAAATTCCATTATGATGTCATAATGCAAAATTCCATGATGATGTCATAATGCAAAATTCCATTATGATGTCATAATGTAAAATTCCATTATGATGTCATAATGTAAAATTCCATTATGATGTCATAATGTAACATTCCATTATGATGTCATAATGCAAAATTCCATTATGATGTCATAATGTAACATTCCATTATGATGTCATAATGCAACATTGCATTATGATGTCATAATGCAAAATTCCATTATGATGTCATAATGCAAAATTCCATTATGATGTCATAATGCAACATTCCATTATGATGTCCTAATGTAAAATTCCATTATGATGTCATAATGTAACATTCCATTATGATGTCATAATGCAAAATTCCATTATGATGTCATAATGCAAAATTCCATTATGATGTCATAATGTAAAATTCCATTATGATGTCATAATGCAAAATTCCATGATGATGTCATAATGCAAAATTCCATTATGATGTCATAATGTAAAATTCCATTATGATGTCATAATGTAAAATTCCATTATGATGTCATAATGTAACATTCCATTATGATGTCATAATGCAAAATTCCATTATGATGTCATAATGTAACATTCCATTATGATGTCATAATGCAACATTGCATTATGATGTCATAATGCAAAATTCCATTATGATGTCATAATGCAAAATTCCATTATGATGTCATAATGTAACATTCCATTATGATGTCATAATGCAACATTCCATTATGATGTCATAATGTAAAATTCCATTATGATGTCATAATGCAACATTCCATTATGATGTCCTAATGTAAAATTCCATTGTGATGTCATAATGCAAAATTCCATTATGATGTCATAATGCAATATTCCATTATGATGTCATAATGCAAAATTCCATTATGATGTCATAATGCAAAATTCCATTATGATGTCATAATGTAAAATTCCATTATGATGTCATAATGCAAAATTCCATTATGATGTCATAATGTAACATTCCGTTATGATGTCATATTGCAAAATCCCATTACGATGTCATAATGCAACATTCCATTATGATGTCATAATTCAAAATTCCATTATGATGTCATAATGCATCATTCCATTATGATGTCATAATGTAAAATTCCATTATGATGTCATAATGCAACATTCCATTATGATGTCCTAATGTAAAATTCCATTATGATGTCATAATGTAACATTCCATTATGATGTCATAATGTAAAATTCCATTATGATGTCATAATGCAAAATTCCATGATGATGTCATAATGTAAAATTCCATTATTCTGTCATAATACAAAATTCCATTATGATGTCATAATGCAAAATTCCATTATGATGTCATAATGTAACATTCCATTATGATGTCATAATACAAAATTCCATGATGTCATAATGTAAAATTCCATTATGATGTCATAATGTAACATTCCATTATGATGTCATAATGTAACATTCCATTATGATGTCATAATGCAAAATTCGATTATGATGTCACAATGTCTAATTCTATTATAATGTCATAATGCAACATTCCATTATGATGTCATAGTGCAAAATTCCATTATGATGTCATAATGCAACATTCCATTATGATGTCATAATGCAAAATTCCATTATGATGTCATAATGTAAAATTCCATTATGATGTCATAATGTAAAATTCCATTATGATGTCATAATGTAACATTCCATTATGATGTCATAATGCAAAATTCCATTATGATGTCATAATGTAACATTCCATTATGATGTCATAATGTAACATTCCATTATGATGTCATAATGCAAAATTCGATTATGATGTCACAATGTCTAATTCTATTATAATGTCATAATGCAACATTCCATTATGATGTCATAATGTAAAATTCCATTATGATGTCATAATGCAAAATTCCATGATGATGTCATAATGCAAAATTCCATTATGATGTCATAATGTAAAATTCCATTATGATGTCATAATGTAAAATTCCATTATGATGTCATAATGCAAAATTCCATTATGATGTCATAATGTAACATTCCATTATGATGTCATAATGCAACATTCCATTATGATGTCATAATGTAAAATTCCATTATGATGTCATAATGCAACATTCCATTATGATGTCCTAATGTAAAATTCCATTATGATGTCATAATGTAACATTCCATTATGATGTCATAATGTAAAATTCCATTATGATGTCATAATGCAAAATTCCATTATGATGTCATAATGCAAAATTCCATTATGATGTCATAATGCAAAATTCCATTATGATGTCATAATGCAAAATTCCATTATGATGTCATAATGTAAAATTCCATTATGATGTCATAATGCAAAATTCCATGATGATGTCATAATGTAAAATTCCATTATTCTGTCATAATACAAAATTCCATTATGATGTCATAATGCAAAATTCCATTATGATGTCATAATGTAACATTCCATTATGATGTCATAATACAAAATTCCATGATGTCATAATGTAAAATTCCATTATGATGTCATAATGTAACATTCCATTATGATGTCATAATGTAACATTCCATTATGATGTCATAATGCAAAATTCGATTATGATGTCACAATGTCTAATTCTATTATAATGTCATAATGCAACATTCCATTATGATGTCATAGTGCAAAATTCCATTATGATGTCATAATGCAACATTCCATTATGATGTCATAATGCAAAATTCCATTATGATGTCATAATGTAAAATTCCATTATGATGTCATAATGTAAAATTCCATTATGATGTCATAATGTAACATTCCATTATGATGTCATAATGCAAAATTCCATTATGATGTCATAATGTAACATTCCATTATGATGTCATAATGTAACATTCCATTATGATGTCATAATGCAAAATTCGATTATGATGTCACAATGTCTAATTCTATTATAATGTCATAATGCAACATTCCATTATGATGTCATAATGTAAAATTCCATTATGATGTCATAATGCAAAATTCCATGATGATGTCATAATGCAAAATTCCATTATGATGTCATAATGTAAAATTCCATTATGATGTCATAATGTAAAATTCCATTATGATGTCATAATGCAAAATTCCATTATGATGTCATAATGTAACATTCCATTATGATGTCATAATGCAACATTCCATTATGATGTCATAATGTAAAATTCCATTATGATGTCATAATGCAACATTCCATTATGATGTCCTAATGTAAAATTCCATTATGATGTCATAATGTAACATTCCATTATGATGTCATAATGCAAAATTCCATTATGATGTCATAATGCAAAATTCCATTATGATGTCATAATGTAAAATTCCATTATGATGTCATAATGCAAAATTCCATGATGATGTCATAATGCAAAATTCCATTATGATGTCATAATGTAAAATTCCATTATGATGTCATAATGTAAAATTCCATTATGATGTCATAATGTAACATTCCATTATGATGTCATAATGCAAAATTCCATTATGATGTCATAATGTAACATTCCATTATGATGTCATAATGCAACATTGCATTATGATGTCATAATGCAAAATTCCATTATGATGTCATAATGCAAAATTCCATTATGATGTCATAATGCAACATTCCATTATGATGTCCTAATGTAAAATTCCATTATGATGTCATAATGTAACATTCCATTATGATGTCATAATGCAAAATTCCATTATGATGTCATAATGCAAAATTCCATTATGATGTCATAATGTAAAATTCCATTATGATGTCATAATGCAAAATTCCATGATGATGTCATAATGCAAAATTCCATTATGATGTCATAATGTAAAATTCCATTATGATGTCATAATGTAAAATTCCATTATGATGTCATAATGTAACATTCCATTATGATGTCATAATGCAAAATTCCATTATGATGTCATAATGTAACATTCCATTATGATGTCATAATGCAACATTGCATTATGATGTCATAATGCAAAATTCCATTATGATGTCATAATGCAAAATTCCATTATGATGTCATAATGTAACATTCCATTATGATGTCATAATGCAACATTCCATTATGATGTCATAATGTAAAATTCCATTATGATGTCATAATGCAACATTCCATTATGATGTCCTAATGTAAAATTCCATTGTGATGTCATAATGCAAAATTCCATTATGATGTCATAATGCAATATTCCATTATGATGTCATAATGCAAAATTCCATTATGATGTCATAATGCAAAATTCCATTATGATGTCATAATGTAAAATTCCATTATGATGTCATAATGCAAAATTCCATTATGATGTCATAATGTAACATTCCGTTATGATGTCATATTGCAAAATCCCATTACGATGTCATAATGCAACATTCCATTATGATGTCATAATTCAAAATTCCATTATGATGTCATAATGCATCATTCCATTATGATGTCATAATGTAAAATTCCATTATGATGTCATAATGCAACATTCCATTATGATGTCCTAATGTAAAATTCCATTATGATGTCATAATGTAACATTCCATTATGATGTCATAATGCAAAATTCCATTATGATGTCATAATGCAAAATTCCATTATGATGTCATAATGTAACATTCCATTATGATGTCATAATGCAAAATTCCATTATGATGTCATAATGTAAAATTCCATTATGATGTCATAATGTAACATTCCATTATGATGTCATAATGCAACATTCCATTATGATGTCCTAATGTAAAATTCCATTATGATGTCATAATGTAACATTCCATTATGATGTCATAATGTAAAATTCCATTATGATGTCATAATGCAAAATTCCATTATGATGTCATAATGCAAAATTCCATTATGATGTCATAATGCAAAATTCCATTATGATGTCATAATGCAAAATTCCATTATGATGTCATAATGTAAAATTCCATTATGATGTCATAATGCAAAATTCCATGATGATGTCATAATGTAAAATTCCATTATTCTGTCATAATACAAAATTCCATTATGATGTCATAATGCAAAATTCCATTATGATGTCATAATGTAACATTCCATTATGATGTCATAATACAAAATTCCATGATGTCATAATGTAAAATTCCATTATGATGTCATAATGTAACATTCCATTATGATGTCATAATGTAACATTCCATTATGATGTCATAATGCAAAATTCGATTATGATGTCACAATGTCTAATTCTATTATAATGTCATAATGCAACATTCCATTATGATGTCATAGTGCAAAATTCCATTATGATGTCATAATGCAACATTCCATTATGATGTCATAATGCAAAATTCCATTATGATGTCATAATGTAAAATTCCATTATGATGTCATAATGTAAAATTCCATTATGATGTCATAATGTAACATTCCATTATGATGTCATAATGCAAAATTCCATTATGATGTCATAATGTAACATTCCATTATGATGTCATAATGTAACATTCCATTATGATGTCATAATGCAAAATTCGATTATGATGTCACAATGTCTAATTCTATTATAATGTCATAATGCAACATTCCATTATGATGTCATAATGTAAAATTCCATTATGATGTCATAATGCAAAATTCCATGATGATGTCATAATGCAAAATTCCATTATGATGTCATAATGTAAAATTCCATTATGATGTCATAATGTAAAATTCCATTATGATGTCATAATGTAACATTCCATTATGATGTCATAATGCAAAATTCCATTATGATGTCATAATGTAACATTCCATTATGATGTCATAATGCAACATTGCATTATGATGTCATAATGCAAAATTCCATTATGATGTCATAATGCAAAATTCCATTATGATGTCATAATGTAACATTCCATTATGATGTCATAATGCAACATTCCATTATGATGTCATAATGTAAAATTCCATTATGATGTCATAATGCAACATTCCATTATGATGTCCTAATGTAAAATTCCATTATGATGTCATAATGTAACATTCCATTATGATGTCATAATGCAAAATTCCATTATGATGTCATAATGCAAAATTCCATTATGATGTCATAATGTAACATTCCATTATGATGTCATAATGCAAAATTCCATTATGATGTCATAATGTAAAATTCCATTATGATGTCATAATGTAACATTCCATTATGATGTCATAATGCAACATTCCATTATGATGTCCTAATGTAAAATTCCATTATGATGTCATAATGTAACATTCCATTATGATGTCATAATGTAAAATTCCATTATGATGTCATAATGCAAAATTCCATTATGATGTCATAATGCAAAATTCCATTATGATGTCATAATGCAAAATTCCATTATGATGTCATAATGCAAAATTCCATTATGATGTCATAATGTAAAATTCCATTATGATGTCATAATGCAAAATTCCATGATGATGTCATAATGTAAAATTCCATTATTCTGTCATAATACAAAATTCCATTATGATGTCATAATGCAAAATTCCATTATGATGTCATAATGTAAAATTCCATTATGATGTCATAATGTAAAATTCCATTATGATGTCATAATGTAACATTCCATTATGATGTCATAATGCAAAATTCCATTATGATGTCATAATGTAACATTCCATTATGATGTCATAATGCAACATTGCATTATGATGTCATAATGCAAAATTCCATTATGATGTCATAATGCAAAATTCCATTATGATGTCATAATGTAACATTCCATTATGATGTCATAATGCAACATTCCATTATGATGTCATAATGTAAAATTCCATTATGATGTCATAATGCAACATTCCATTATGATGTCCTAATGTAAAATTCCATTATGATGTCATAATGTAACATTCCATTATGATGTCATAATGCAAAATTCCATTATGATGTCATAATGCAAAATTCCATTATGATGTCATAATGTAACATTCCATTATGATGTCATAATGCAAAATTCCATTATGATGTCATAATGTAAAATTCCATTATGCTGTCATAATACAAAATTCCATTATGATGTTATAATGCAAAATTCCATTATGATGTCATAATGTAACATTCCATTATGATGTCATAATGCAAAATTCCATTATGATGTCATAATGCAAAATTCCATTGTGATGTCATAATGTAACATTCCATTATGATGTCATAATGCAAAATTCCATTATGATGTCATAATGTAAAATTCTATTATGATGTCATAATGCAACATTCCATTATGATGTCATAATGCAAAATTCCATTATGATGTCATAATGTAACATTCCATTATGATGTCATAATGCAACATTCCATTATGATGTCATAATGTAACATTCCATTATGATGTCATAATGCAAAATTCCATTATGATGTCATAATGCAAAATTCCATTATGATGTCATAATGCAAAATTCCATTATGATGTCATAATGCAAACTTCCATTATGATGTCATAATGCAAACTTCCATTATGATGTCATAATGTAAAATTCCATTATGATGTCATAATTCAACATTCCATTATGATGTCATAATGCAAAATTCCATTATGATGTCATAATGTAACATTCCATTATGATGTCATAATGCAAAATTTCATTATGATGTCAGAATGCAAAATTCCATTATGATGTCATAATGCAAAATTCCATTATGATGTCATAATGTAACATGCCATTATGATCTCATAATGTAACATTCCATTATGATGTCATAATGCAAAATTCCATTATGATGTCATAATGTAAAATTCCATTATGATGTCATAATGCTAAATTCTATTATAATGTCATAATGCAAAATTCCATTATGATGTCATAATGTAAAATTCCATTATGACGTCATAATGCTAAATTCTATTATGATGTCATAATGCAATATTCCATTATGATGTCATAATGTAAAATTCCATTATGATGTCATAATGCAACATTCCATTATGATGTCATAATGCAAAATTCCATTATGATGTCATAATGTAAAATTCCATTATGATGTCATAATGTAACATTCCATTATGATGTCATAATGCAAAATTCCATTATGATGTCATAATGTAACATTCCTTTATGATGTCATAATGCAAAATTCCATTATGATGTCATAATGTAAAATTCCATTATGATGTCATAATGTAACATTCCTTTATGATGTCATAATGCAAAATTCCATTATGATGTCATAATGTAAAATTCCATTATGATGTCATAATGTAACATTCCATTATGATGTCATAATGCAAAATTCCATTATGATGTCATAATGTAACATTCCATTATGATGTCATAATACAAAATTCCATGATGTCATAATGTAAAATTCCATTATGATGTCATAATGTAACATTCCATTATGATGTCATAATGTAACATTCCATTATGATGTCATAATGCAAAATTCGATTATGATGTCACAATGTCTAATTCTATTATAATGTCATAATGCAACATTCCATTATGATGTCATAGTGCAAAATTCCATTATGATGTCATAATGCAACATTCCATTATGATGTCATAATGCAAAATTCCATTATGATGTCATAATGTAAAATTCCATTATGATGTCATAATGTAAAATTCCATTATGATGTCATAATGTAACATTCCATTATGATGTCATAATGCAAAATTCCATTATGATGTCATAATGTAACATTCCATTATGATGTCATAATGTAACATTCCATTATGATGTCATAATGCAAAATTCGATTATGATGTCACAATGTCTAATTCTATTATAATGTCATAATGCAACATTCCATTATGATGTCATAATGTAAAATTCCATTATGATGTCATAATGCAAAATTCCATGATGATGTCATAATGCAAAATTCCATTATGATGTCATAATGTAAAATTCCATTATGATGTCATAATGTAAAATTCCATTATGATGTCATAATGTAACATTCCATTATGATGTCATAATGCAAAATTCCATTATGATGTCATAATGTAACATTCCATTATGATGTCATAATGCAACATTGCATTATGATGTCATAATGCAAAATTCCATTATGATGTCATAATGCAAAATTCCATTATGATGTCATAATGTAAAATTCCATTATGATGTCATAATGTAACATTCCATTATGATGTCATAATACAAAATTCCATGATGTCATAATGTAAAATTCCATTATGATGTCATAATGTAACATTCCATTATGATGTCATAATGTAACATTCCATTATGATGTCATAATGCAAAATTCGATTATGATGTCACAATGTCTAATTCTATTATAATGTCATAATGCAACATTCCATTATGATGTCATAGTGCAAAATTCCATTATGATGTCATAATGCAACATTCCATTATGATGTCATAATGCAAAATTCCATTATGATGTCATAATGTAAAATTCCATTATGATGTCATAATGTAAAATTCCATTATGATGTCATAATGTAACATTCCATTATGATGTCATAATGCAAAATTCCATTATGATGTCATAATGTAACATTCCATTATGATGTCATAATGTAACATTCCATTATGATGTCATAATGCAAAATTCGATTATGATGTCACAATGTCTAATTCTATTATAATGTCATAATGCAACATTCCATTATGATGTCATAATGTAAAATTCCATTATGATGTCATAATGCAAAATTCCATGATGATGTCATAATGCAAAATTCCATTATGATGTCATAATGTAAAATTCCATTATGACGTCATAATGCTAAATTCTATTATGATGTCATAATGCAATATTCCATTATGATGTCATAATGTAAAATTCCATTATGATGTCATAATGCAACATTCCATTATGATGTCATAATGCAAAATTCCATTATGATGTCATAATGTAAAATTCCATTATGATGTCATAATGTAACATTCCATTATGATGTCATAATGCAAAATTCCATTATGATGTCATAATGTAACATTCCTTTATGATGTCATAATGCAAAATTCCATTATGATGTCATAATGTAACATTCCATTATGATGTCATAATGTAACATTCCATTATGATGTCATAATGCAAAATTCGATTATGATGTCACAATGTCTAATTCTATTATAATGTCATAATGCAACATTCCATTATGATGTCATAATGTAAAATTCCATTATGATGTCATAATGCAAAATTCCATGATGATGTCATAATGCAAAATTCCATTATGATGTCATAATGTAAAATTCCATTATGATGTCATAATGTAAAATTCCATTATGATGTCATAATGTAACATTCCATTATGATGTCATAATGCAAAATTCCATTATGATGTCATAATGTAACATTCCATTATGATGTCATAATGCAACATTGCATTATGATGTCATAATGCAAAATTCCATTATGATGTCATAATGCAAAATTCCATTATGATGTCATAATGTAAAATTCCATTATGATGTCATAATGTAACATTCCATTATGATGTCATAATACAAAATTCCATGATGTCATAATGTAAAATTCCATTATGATGTCATAATGTAACATTCCATTATGATGTCATAATGTAACATTCCATTATGATGTCATAATGCAAAATTCGATTATGATGTCACAATGTCTAATTCTATTATAATGTCATAATGCAACATTCCATTATGATGTCATAGTGCAAAATTCCATTATGATGTCATAATGCAACATTCCATTATGATGTCATAATGCAAAATTCCATTATGATGTCATAATGTAAAATTCCATTATGATGTCATAATGTAAAATTCCATTATGATGTCATAATGTAACATTCCATTATGATGTCATAATGCAAAATTCCATTATGATGTCATAATGTAACATTCCATTATGATGTCATAATGTAACATTCCATTATGATGTCATAATGCAAAATTCGATTATGATGTCACAATGTCTAATTCTATTATAATGTCATAATGCAACATTCCATTATGATGTCATAATGTAAAATTCCATTATGATGTCATAATGCAAAATTCCATGATGATGTCATAATGCAAAATTCCATTATGATGTCATAATGTAAAATTCCATTATGACGTCATAATGCTAAATTCTATTATGATGTCATAATGCAATATTCCATTATGATGTCATAATGTAAAATTCCATTATGATGTCATAATGCAACATTCCATTATGATGTCATAATGCAAAATTCCATTATGATGTCATAATGTAAAATTCCATTATGATGTCATAATGTAACATTCCATTATGATGTCATAATGCAAAATTCCATTATGATGTCATAATGTAACATTCCTTTATGATGTCATAATGCAAAATTCCATTATGATGTCATAATGTAACATTCCATTATGATGTCATAATGTAACATTCCATTATGATGTCATAATGCAAAATTCGATTATGATGTCACAATGTCTAATTCTATTATAATGTCATAATGCAACATTCCATTATGATGTCATAATGTAAAATTCCATTATGATGTCATAATGCAAAATTCCATGATGATGTCATAATGCAAAATTCCATTATGATGTCATAATGTAAAATTCCATTATGATGTCATAATGTAAAATTCCATTATGATGTCATAATGTAACATTCCATTATGATGTCATAATGCAAAATTCCATTATGATGTCATAATGTAACATTCCATTATGATGTCATAATGCAACATTGCATTATGATGTCATAATGCAAAATTCCATTATGATGTCATAATGCAAAATTCCATTATGATGTCATAATGTAAAATTCCATTATGATGTCATAATGTAACATTCCATTATGATGTCATAATACAAAATTCCATGATGTCATAATGTAAAATTCCATTATGATGTCATAATGTAACATTCCATTATGATGTCATAATGTAACATTCCATTATGATGTCATAATGCAAAATTCGATTATGATGTCACAATGTCTAATTCTATTATAATGTCATAATGCAACATTCCATTATGATGTCATAGTGCAAAATTCCATTATGATGTCATAATGCAACATTCCATTATGATGTCATAATGCAAAATTCCATTATGATGTCATAATGTAAAATTCCATTATGATGTCATAATGTAAAATTCCATTATGATGTCATAATGTAACATTCCATTATGATGTCATAATGCAAAATTCCATTATGATGTCATAATGTAACATTCCATTATGATGTCATAATGTAACATTCCATTATGATGTCATAATGCAAAATTCGATTATGATGTCACAATGTCTAATTCTATTATAATGTCATAATGCAACATTCCATTATGATGTCATAATGTAAAATTCCATTATGATGTCATAATGCAAAATTCCATGATGATGTCATAATGCAAAATTCCATTATGATGTCATAATGTAAAATTCCATTATGACGTCATAATGCTAAATTCTATTATGATGTCATAATGCAATATTCCATTATGATGTCATAATGTAAAATTCCATTATGATGTCATAATGCAACATTCCATTATGATGTCATAATGCAAAATTCCATTATGATGTCATAATGTAAAATTCCATTATGATGTCATAATGTAACATTCCATTATGATGTCATAATGCAAAATTCCATTATGATGTCATAATGTAACATTCCTTTATGATGTCATAATGCAAAATTCCATTATGATGTCATAATGTAACATTCCATTATGATGTCATAATGTAACATTCCATTATGATGTCATAATGCAAAATTCGATTATGATGTCACAATGTCTAATTCTATTATAATGTCATAATGCAACATTCCATTATGATGTCATAATGTAAAATTCCATTATGATGTCATAATGCAAAATTCCATGATGATGTCATAATGCAAAATTCCATTATGATGTCATAATGTAAAATTCCATTATGATGTCATAATGTAAAATTCCATTATGATGTCATAATGTAACATTCCATTATGATGTCATAATGCAAAATTCCATTATGATGTCATAATGTAACATTCCATTATGATGTCATAATGCAACATTGCATTATGATGTCATAATGCAAAATTCCATTATGATGTCATAATGCAAAATTCCATTATGATGTCATAATGTAAAATTCCATTATGATGTCATAATGTAACATTCCATTATGATGTCATAATACAAAATTCCATGATGTCATAATGTAAAATTCCATTATGATGTCATAATGTAACATTCCATTATGATGTCATAATGTAACATTCCATTATGATGTCATAATGCAAAATTCGATTATGATGTCACAATGTCTAATTCTATTATAATGTCATAATGCAACATTCCATTATGATGTCATAGTGCAAAATTCCATTATGATGTCATAATGCAACATTCCATTATGATGTCATAATGCAAAATTCCATTATGATGTCATAATGTAAAATTCCATTATGATGTCATAATGTAAAATTCCATTATGATGTCATAATGTAACATTCCATTATGATGTCATAATGCAAAATTCCATTATGATGTCATAATGCAAAATTCCATTATGATGTCATAATGTAACATTCCATTATGATGTCATAATACAAAATTCCATGATGTCATAATGTAACATTCCATTATGATGTCATAATACAAAATTCCATGATGTCATAATGTAAAATTCCATTATGATGTCATAATGTAACATTCCATTATGATGTCATAATGTAACATTCCATTATGATGTCATAATGCAAAATTCGATTATGATGTCACAATGTAAAATTCTATTATGATGTCATAATGTAACATTCCATTATGATGTCATAATGCAAAATTCCATTATGATGTCATAATGTAAAATTCCATTATGCTGTCATAATACAAAATTCCATTATGATGTTATAATGCAAAATTCCATTATGATGTCATAATGTAACATTCCATTATGATGTCATAATGCAAAATTCCATTATGATGTCATAATGTAAAATTCCATTATGATGTCATAATGTAACATTCCATTATGATGTCATAATGCAAAATTCCATTATGATGTCATAATGTAACATTCCATTATGATGTCATAATGTAACATTCCATTATGATGTCATAATGCAAAATTCGATTATGATGTCACAATGTCTAATTCTATTATAATGTCATAATGCAACATTCCATTATGATGTCATAATGTAAAATTCCATTATGATGTCATAATGCAAAATTCCATGATGATGTCATAATGCAAAATTCCATTATGATGTCATAATGTAAAATTCCATTATGATGTCATAATGTAAAATTCCATTATGATGTCATAATGTAACATTCCATTATGATGTCATAATGCAAAATTCCATTATGATGTCATAATGTAACATTCCATTATGATGTCATAATGCAACATTGCATTATGATGTCATAATGCAAAATTCCATTATGATGTCATAATGCAAAATTCCATTATGATGTCATAATGTAAAATTCCATTATGATGTCATAATGTAACATTCCATTATGATGTCATAATGCAAAATTCCATTATGATGTCATAATGTAACATTCCATTATGATGTCATAATGCAACATTGCATTATGATGTCATAATGCAAAATTCCATTATGATGTCATAATGCAAAATTCCATTATGATGTCATAATGTAACATTCCATTATGATGTCATAATGCAACATTCCATTATGATGTCATAATGTAAAATTCCATTATGATGTCATAATGCAACATTCCATTATGATGTCCTAATGTAAAATTCCATTATGATGTCATAATGTAACATTCCATTATGATGTCATAATGCAAAATTCCATTATGATGTCATAATGCAAAATTCCATTATGATGTCATAATGTAACATTCCATTATGATGTCATAATGCAAAATTCCATTATGATGTCATAATGTAAAATTCCATTATGCTGTCATAATACAAAATTCCATTATGATGTTATAATGCAAAATTCCATTATGATGTCATAATGTAACATTCCATTATGATGTCATAATGCAAAATTCCATTATGATGTCATAATGCAAAATTCCATTGTGATGTCATAATGTAACATTCCATTATGATGTCATAATGCAAAATTCCATTATGATGTCATAATGTAAAATTCTATTATGATGTCATAATGCAACATTCCATTATGATGTCATAATGCAAAATTCCATTATGATGTCATAATGTAAAATTCCATTATGATGTCATAATGTAACATTCCATTATGATGTCATAATGCAACATTCCATTATGATGTCATAATGCAAAATTCCATTATGATGTCATAATGCAAAATTCCATTATGATGTCATAATGTAACATTCCATTATGATGTCATAATGCAAAATTCCATTATGATGTCATAATGTAAAATTCCATTATGCTGTCATAATACAAAATTCCATTATGATGTTATAATGCAAAATTCCATTATGATGTCATAATGTAACATTCCATTATGATGTCATAATGCAAAATTCCATTATGATGTCATAATGCAAAATTCCATTATGATGTCATAATGTAACATTCCATTATGATGTCATAATACAAAATTCCATGATGTCATAATGTAACATTCCATTATGATGTCATAATACAAAATTCCATGATGTCATAATGTAAAATTCCATTATGATGTCATAATGTAACATTCCATTATGATGTCATAATGTAACATTCCATTATGATGTCATAATGCAAAATTCGATTATGATGTCACAATGTAAAATTCTATTATGATGTCATAATGTAACATTCCATTATGATGTCATAATGCAAAATTCCATTATGATGTCATAATGTAAAATTCCATTATGCTGTCATAATACAAAATTCCATTATGATGTTATAATGCAAAATTCCATTATGATGTCATAATGTAACATTCCATTATGATGTCATAATGCAAAATTCCATTATGATGTCATAATGCAAAATTCCATTATGATGTCATAATGTAACATTCCATTATGATGTCATAATGCAAAATTCCATTATGATGTCATAATGCAAAATTCCATTATGATGTCATAATGCAAAATTCCATTATGATGTCATAATGTAACATTCCATTATGATGTCATAATGCAAAATTCCATTATGATGTCATAATGTAAAATTCCATTATGCTGTCATAATACAAAATTCCATTATGATGTTATAATGCAAAATTCCATTATGATGTCATAATGTAACATTCCATTATGATGTCATAATGCAACATTCCATTATGATGTCCTAATGTAACTTTCCATTATGATGTCATAATGCAAAATTCCATTATGATGTCATAATGCAAAAGTCCATTATGATGTCATAATGTAAAATTCCATTATGATGTCATAATGTAAAACTCCATTATGATGTCATAATGTAAAATTCCATTATAATGTCATAATGCGAAATTCCATTATGATGTCATAATGCGAAATTCCATTATGATGTCATGATGTAAAAATCCATTATGATGTCATAATGTAACATTCCATTATGATGTCATAATGCAAAATTGCATTATGATGTCATAATGCAACATTCCATTATGATGTCCTAATGTAAAATTCCATTATGATGTCATAATGTAACATTCCATTATGATGTCATAATGCAAAATTCCATTGTGATGTCATAATGCAAAATTCCATTATGATGTCATAATGCAATATTCCATTATGATGTCATAATGCAAAATTCCATTATGATGTCATAATGCAAAATTCCATTATGATGTCATAATGTAAAATTCCATTATGATGTCATAATGCAAAATTCCATTATGATGTCATAATGTAACATTCCGTTATGATGTCATATTGCAAAATCCCATTACGATGTCATAATGCAACATTCCATTATGATGTCATAATTCAAAATTCCATTATGATGTCATAATGCATCATTCCATTATGATGTCATAATGCAACATCCCATTATGATGTCATAATGCAACATTCCATTATGATGTCATAATGTAAAATTCCATTATGATGTCATAATGTAACATTCCATTATGATGTCATAATGCAAAATTCCATTATGATGTCATAATGTAACATTCCATTATGATGTCATAATGCAACATTGCATTATGATGTCATAATGCAAAATTCCATTATGATGTCATAATGCAAAATTCCATTATGATGTCATAATGTAACATTCCATTATGATGTCATAATGCAACATTCCATTATGATGTCATAATGTAAAATTCCATTATGATGTCATAATGCAACATTCCATTATGATGTCCTAATGTAAAATTCCATTATGATGTCATAATGTAACATTCCATTATGATGTCATAATGCAAAATTCCATTATGATGTCATAATGCAAAATTCCATTATGATGTCATAATGTAACATTCCATTATGATGTCATAATGCAAAATTCCATGATGATGTCATAATGCAAAATTCCATTATGATGTCATAATGTAAAATTCCATTATGATGTCATAATGTAAAATTCCATTATGATGTCATAATGTAACATTCCATTATGATGTCATAATGCAAAATTCCATTATGATGTCATAATGTAACATTCCATTATGATGTCATAATGCAACATTGCATTATGATGTCATAATGCAAAATTCCATTATGATGTCATAATGCAAAATTCCATTATGATGTCATAATGTAACATTCCATTATGATGTCATAATGCAACATTCCATTATGATGTCATAATGTAAAATTCCATTATGATGTCATAATGCAACATTCCATTATGATGTCCTAATGTAAAATTCCATTGTGATGTCATAATGCAAAATTCCATTATGATGTCATAATGCAATATTCCATTATGATGTCATAATGCAAAATTCCATTATGATGTCATAATGCAAAATTCCATTATGATGTCATAATGTAAAATTCCATTATGATGTCATAATGCAAAATTCCATTATGATGTCATAATGTAACATTCCGTTATGATGTCATATTGCAAAATCCCATTACGATGTCATAATGCAACATTCCATTATGATGTCATAATTCAAAATTCCATTATGATGTCATAATGCATCATTCCATTATGATGTCATAATGTAAAATTCCATTATGATGTCATAATGCAACATTCCATTATGATGTCCTAATGTAAAATTCCATTATGATGTCATAATGTAACATTCCATTATGATGTCATAATGCAAAATTCCATTATGATGTCATAATGCAAAATTCCATTATGATGTCATAATGTAACATTCCATTATGATGTCATAATGCAAAATTCCATTATGATGTCATAATGTAAAATTCCATTATGATGTCATAATGTAACATTCCATTATGATGTCATAATGCAACATTCCATTATGATGTCCTAATGTAAAATTCCATTATGATGTCATAATGTAACATTCCATTATGATGTCATAATGTAAAATTCCATTATGATGTCATAATGCAAAATTCCATTATGATGTCATAATGCAAAATTCCATTATGATGTCATAATGCAAAATTCCATTATGATGTCATAATGCAAAATTCCATTATGATGTCATAATGTAAAATTCCATTATGATGTCATAATGCAAAATTCCATGATGATGTCATAATGTAAAATTCCATTATTCTGTCATAATACAAAATTCCATTATGATGTCATAATGCAAAATTCCATTATGATGTCATAATGTAACATTCCATTATGATGTCATAATACAAAATTCCATGATGTCATAATGTAAAATTCCATTATGATGTCATAATGTAACATTCCATTATGATGTCATAATGTAACATTCCATTATGATGTCATAATGCAAAATTCGATTATGATGTCACAATGTCTAATTCTATTATAATGTCATAATGCAACATTCCATTATGATGTCATAGTGCAAAATTCCATTATGATGTCATAATGCAACATTCCATTATGATGTCATAATGCAAAATTCCATTATGATGTCATAATGTAAAATTCCATTATGATGTCATAATGTAAAATTCCATTATGATGTCATAATGTAACATTCCATTATGATGTCATAATGCAAAATTCCATTATGATGTCATAATGTAACATTCCATTATGATGTCATAATGTAACATTCCATTATGATGTCATAATGCAAAATTCGATTATGATGTCACAATGTCTAATTCTATTATAATGTCATAATGCAACATTCCATTATGATGTCATAATGTAAAATTCCATTATGATGTCATAATGCAAAATTCCATGATGATGTCATAATGCAAAATTCCATTATGATGTCATAATGTAAAATTCCATTATGATGTCATAATGTAAAATTCCATTATGATGTCATAATGTAACATTCCATTATGATGTCATAATGCAAAATTCCATTATGATGTCATAATGTAACATTCCATTATGATGTCATAATGCAACATTGCATTATGATGTCATAATGCAAAATTCCATTATGATGTCATAATGCAAAATTCCATTATGATGTCATAATGTAACATTCCATTATGATGTCATAATGCAACATTCCATTATGATGTCATAATGTAAAATTCCATTATGATGTCATAATGCAACATTCCATTATGATGTCCTAATGTAAAATTCCATTATGATGTCATAATGTAACATTCCATTATGATGTCATAATGCAAAATTCCATTATGATGTCATAATGCAAAATTCCATTATGATGTCATAATGTAACATTCCATTATGATGTCATAATGCAAAATTCCATTATGATGTCATAATGTAAAATTCCATTATGATGTCATAATGTAACATTCCATTATGATGTCATAATGCAACATTCCATTATGATGTCCTAATGTAAAATTCCATTATGATGTCATAATGTAACATTCCATTATGATGTCATAATGTAAAATTCCATTATGATGTCATAATGCAAAATTCCATTATGATGTCATAATGCAAAATTCCATTATGATGTCATAATGCAAAATTCCATTATGATGTCATAATGCAAAATTCCATTATGATGTCATAATGTAAAATTCCATTATGATGTCATAATGCAAAATTCCATGATGATGTCATAATGTAAAATTCCATTATTCTGTCATAATACAAAATTCCATTATGATGTCATAATGCAAAATTCCATTATGATGTCATAATGTAAAATTCCATTATGATGTCATAATGTAAAATTCCATTATGATGTCATAATGTAACATTCCATTATGATGTCATAATGCAAAATTCCATTATGATGTCATAATGTAACATTCCATTATGATGTCATAATGCAACATTGCATTATGATGTCATAATGCAAAATTCCATTATGATGTCATAATGCAAAATTCCATTATGATGTCATAATGTAACATTCCATTATGATGTCATAATGCAACATTCCATTATGATGTCATAATGTAAAATTCCATTATGATGTCATAATGCAACATTCCATTATGATGTCCTAATGTAAAATTCCATTATGATGTCATAATGTAACATTCCATTATGATGTCATAATGCAAAATTCCATTATGATGTCATAATGCAAAATTCCATTATGATGTCATAATGTAACATTCCATTATGATGTCATAATGCAAAATTCCATTATGATGTCATAATGTAAAATTCCATTATGCTGTCATAATACAAAATTCCATTATGATGTTATAATGCAAAATTCCATTATGATGTCATAATGTAACATTCCATTATGATGTCATAATGCAAAATTCCATTATGATGTCATAATGCAAAATTCCATTGTGATGTCATAATGTAACATTCCATTATGATGTCATAATGCAAAATTCCATTATGATGTCATAATGTAAAATTCTATTATGATGTCATAATGCAACATTCCATTATGATGTCATAATGCAAAATTCGATTATGATGTCACAATGTAAAATTCTATTATGATGTCATAATGTAACATTCCATTATGATGTCATAATGCAAAATTCCATTATGATGTCATAATGTAAAATTCCATTATGCTGTCATAATACAAAATTCCATTATGATGTTATAATGCAAAATTCCATTATGATGTCATAATGTAACATTCCATTATGATGTCATAATGCAAAATTCCATTATGATGTCATAATGCAAAATTCCATTATGATGTCATAATGTAACATTCCATTATGATGTCATAATGCAAAATTCCATTATGATGTCATAATGCAAAATTCCATTATGATGTCATAATGCAAAATTCCATTATGATGTCATAATGTAACATTCCATTATGATGTCATAATGCAAAATTCCATTATGATGTCATAATGTAAAATTCCATTATGCTGTCATAATACAAAATTCCATTATGATGTTATAATGCAAAATTCCATTATGATGTCATAATGTAACATTCCATTATGATGTCATAATGCAACATTCCATTATGATGTCCTAATGTAACTTTCCATTATGATGTCATAATGCAAAATTCCATTATGATGTCATAATGCAAAAGTCCATTATGATGTCATAATGTAAAATTCCATTATGATGTCATAATGTAAAACTCCATTATGATGTCATAATGTAAAATTCCATTATAATGTCATAATGCGAAATTCCATTATGATGTCATAATGCGAAATTCCATTATGATGTCATGATGTAAAAATCCATTATGATGTCATAATGTAACATTCCATTATGATGTCATAATGCAAAATTGCATTATGATGTCATAATGCAACATTCCATTATGATGTCCTAATGTAAAATTCCATTATGATGTCATAATGTAACATTCCATTATGATGTCATAATGCAACATTGCATTATGATGTCATAATGCAAAATTCCATTATGATGTCATAATGCAAAATTCCATTATGATGTCATAATGTAACATTCCATTATGATGTCATAATGCAACATTCCATTATGATGTCATAATGTAAAATTCCATTATGATGTCATAATGCAACATTCCATTATGATGTCCTAATGTAAAATTCCATTATGATGTCATAATGTAACATTCCATTACGATGTCATAATGCAACATTCCATTATGATGTCATAATTCAAAATTCCATTATGATGTCATAATGCATCATTCCATTATGATGTCATAATGCAACATCCCATTATGATGTCATAATGCAACATTCCATTATGATGTCATAATGTAAAATTCCATTATGATGTCATAATGTAACATTCCATTATGATGTCATAATGCAAAATTCCATTATGATGTCATAATGTAACATTCCATTATGATGTCATAATGCAACATTGCATTATGATGTCATAATGCAAAATTCCATTATGATGTCATAATGCAAAATTCCATTATGATGTCATAATGTAACATTCCATTATGATGTCATAATGCAACATTCCATTATGATGTCATAATGTAAAATTCCATTATGATGTCATAATGCAACATTCCATTATGATGTCCTAATGTAAAATTCCATTATGATGTCATAATGTAACATTCCATTATGATGTCATAATGCAAAATTCCATTATGATGTCATAATGCAAAATTCCATTATGATGTCATAATGTAAAATTCCATTATGATGTCATAATGCAAAATTCCATGATGATGTCATAATGCAAAATTCCATTATGATGTCATAATGTAAAATTCCATTATGATGTCATAATGTAAAATTCCATTATGATGTCATAATGTAACATTCCATTATGATGTCATAATGCAAAATTCCATTATGATGTCATAATGTAACATTCCATTATGATGTCATAATGCAACATTGCATTATGATGTCATAATGCAAAATTCCATTATGATGTCATAATGCAAAATTCCATTATGATGTCATAATGTAACATTCCATTATGATGTCATAATGCAACATTCCATTATGATGTCATAATGTAAAATTCCATTATGATGTCATAATGCAACATTCCATTATGATGTCCTAATGTAAAATTCCATTGTGATGTCATAATGCAAAATTCCATTATGATGTCATAATGCAATATTCCATTATGATGTCATAATGCAAAATTCCATTATGATGTCATAATGCAAAATTCCATTATGATGTCATAATGTAAAATTCCATTATGATGTCATAATGCAAAATTCCATTATGATGTCATAATGTAACATTCCGTTATGATGTCATATTGCAAAATCCCATTACGATGTCATAATGCAACATTCCATTATGATGTCATAATTCAAAATTCCATTATGATGTCATAATGCATCATTCCATTATGATGTCATAATGTAAAATTCCATTATGATGTCATAATGCAACATTCCATTATGATGTCCTAATGTAAAATTCCATTATGATGTCATAATGTAACATTCCATTATGATGTCATAATGCAAAATTCCATTATGATGTCATAATGCAAAATTCCATTATGATGTCATAATGTAACATTCCATTATGATGTCATAATGCAAAATTCCATTATGATGTCATAATGTAAAATTCCATTATGATGTCATAATGTAACATTCCATTATGATGTCATAATGCAACATTCCATTATGATGTCCTAATGTAAAATTCCATTATGATGTCATAATGTAACATTCCATTATGATGTCATAATGTAAAATTCCATTATGATGTCATAATGCAAAATTCCATTATGATGTCATAATGCAAAATTCCATTATGATGTCATAATGCAAAATTCCATTATGATGTCATAATGCAAAATTCCATTATGATGTCATAATGTAAAATTCCATTATGATGTCATAATGCAAAATTCCATGATGATGTCATAATGTAAAATTCCATTATTCTGTCATAATACAAAATTCCATTATGATGTCATAATGCAAAATTCCATTATGATGTCATAATGTAACATTCCATTATGATGTCATAATACAAAATTCCATGATGTCATAATGTAAAATTCCATTATGATGTCATAATGTAACATTCCATTATGATGTCATAATGTAACATTCCATTATGATGTCATAATGCAAAATTCGATTATGATGTCACAATGTCTAATTCTATTATAATGTCATAATGCAACATTCCATTATGATGTCATAGTGCAAAATTCCATTATGATGTCATAATGCAACATTCCATTATGATGTCATAATGCAAAATTCCATTATGATGTCATAATGTAAAATTCCATTATGATGTCATAATGTAAAATTCCATTATGATGTCATAATGTAACATTCCATTATGATGTCATAATGCAAAATTCCATTATGATGTCATAATGTAACATTCCATTATGATGTCATAATGTAACATTCCATTATGATGTCATAATGCAAAATTCGATTATGATGTCACAATGTCTAATTCTATTATAATGTCATAATGCAACATTCCATTATGATGTCATAATGTAAAATTCCATTATGATGTCATAATGCAAAATTCCATGATGATGTCATAATGCAAAATTCCATTATGATGTCATAATGTAAAATTCCATTATGATGTCATAATGTAAAATTCCATTATGATGTCATAATGTAACATTCCATTATGATGTCATAATGCAAAATTCCATTATGATGTCATAATGTAACATTCCATTATGATGTCATAATGCAACATTGCATTATGATGTCATAATGCAAAATTCCATTATGATGTCATAATGCAAAATTCCATTATGATGTCATAATGTAACATTCCATTATGATGTCATAATGCAACATTCCATTATGATGTCATAATGTAAAATTCCATTATGATGTCATAATGCAACATTGCATTATGATGTCATAATGCAAAATTCCATTATGATGTCATAATGCAAAATTCCATTATGATGTCATAATGTAACATTCCATTATGATGTCATAATGCAACATTCCATTATGATGTCATAATGTAAAATTCCATTATGATGTCATAATGCAACATTCCATTATGATGTCCTAATGTAAAATTCCATTATGATGTCATAATGTAACATTCCATTATGATGTCATAATGCAAAATTCCATTATGATGTCATAATGCAAAATTCCATTATGATGTCATAATGTAACATTCCATTATGATGTCATAATGCAAAATTCCATTATGATGTCATAATGTAAAATTCCATTATGATGTCATAATGTAACATTCCATTATGATGTCATAATGCAACATTCCATTATGATGTCCTAATGTAAAATTCCATTATGATGTCATAATGTAACATTCCATTATGATGTCATAATGTAAAATTCCATTATGATGTCATAATGCAAAATTCCATTATGATGTCATAATGCAAAATTCCATTATGATGTCATAATGCAAAATTCCATTATGATGTCATAATGCAAAATTCCATTATGATGTCATAATGTAAAATTCCATTATGATGTCATAATGCAAAATTCCATTATGATGTCATAATGCAAAATTCCATTATGATGTCATAATGTAACATTCCATTATGATGTCATAATGCAACATTGCATTATGATGTCATAATGCAAAATTCCATTATGATGTCATAATGCAAAATTCCATTATGATGTCATAATGTAACATTCCATTATGATGTCATAATGCAACATTCCATTATGATGTCATAATGTAAAATTCCATTATGATGTCATAATGCAACATTCCATTATGATGTCCTAATGTAAAATTCCATTATGATGTCATAATGTAACATTCCATTATGATGTCATAATGCAAAATTCCATTATGATGTCATAATGCAAAATTCCATTATGATGTCATAATGTAACATTCCATTATGATGTCATAATGCAAAATTCCATTATGATGTCATAATGTAAAATTCCATTATGCTGTCATAATACAAAATTCCATTATGATGTTATAATGCAAAATTCCATTATGATGTCATAATGTAACATTCCATTATGATGTCATAATGCAAAATTCCATTATGATGTCATAATGCAAAATTCCATTGTGATGTCATAATGTAACATTCCATTATGATGTCATAATGCAAAATTCCATTATGATGTCATAATGTAAAATTCTATTATGATGTCATAATGCAACATTCCATTATGATGTCATAATGCAAAATTCCATTATGATGTCATAATGTAACATTCCATTATGATGTCATAATGCAACATTCCATTATGATGTCATAATGTAACATTCCATTATGATGTCATAATGCAAAATTCCATTATGATGTCATAATGCAAAATTCCATTATGATGTCATAATGCAAAATTCCATTATGATGTCATAATGCAAACTTCCATTATGATGTCATAATGCAAACTTCCATTATGATGTCATAATGTAAAATTCCATTATGATGTCATAATTCAACATTCCATTATGATGTCATAATGCAAAATTCCATTATGATGTCATAATGTAACATTCCATTATGATGTCATAATGCAAAATTCCATTATGATGTCATAATGCAAAATTCCATTATGATGTCATAATGTAACATTCCATTATGATGTCATAATACAAAATTCCATGATGTCATAATGTAACATTCCATTATGATGTCATAATACAAAATTCCATGATGTCATAATGTAAAATTCCATTATGATGTCATAATGTAACATTCCATTATGATGTCATAATGTAACATTCCATTATGATGTCATAATGCAAAATTCGATTATGATGTCACAATGTAAAATTCTATTATGATGTCATAATGTAACATTCCATTATGATGTCATAATGCAAAATTCCATTATGATGTCATAATGTAAAATTCCATTATGCTGTCATAATACAAAATTCCATTATGATGTTATAATGCAAAATTCCATTATGATGTCATAATGTAACATTCCATTATGATGTCATAATGCAAAATTCCATTATGATGTCATAATGTAAAATTCCATTATGATGTCATAATGTAACATTCCATTATGATGTCATAATGCAAAATTCCATTATGATGTCATAATGTAACATTCCATTATGATGTCATAATGTAACATTCCATTATGATGTCATAATGCAAAATTCGATTATGATGTCACAATGTCTAATTCTATTATAATGTCATAATGCAACATTCCATTATGATGTCATAATGTAAAATTCCATTATGATGTCATAATGCAAAATTCCATGATGATGTCATAATGCAAAATTCCATTATGATGTCATAATGTAAAATTCCATTATGATGTCATAATGTAAAATTCCATTATGATGTCATAATGTAACATTCCATTATGATGTCATAATGCAAAATTCCATTATGATGTCATAATGTAACATTCCATTATGATGTCATAATGCAACATTGCATTATGATGTCATAATGCAAAATTCCATTATGATGTCATAATGCAAAATTCCATTATGATGTCATAATGTAAAATTCCATTATGATGTCATAATGTAACATTCCATTATGATGTCATAATGCAAAATTCCATTATGATGTCATAATGTAACATTCCATTATGATGTCATAATGCAACATTGCATTATGATGTCATAATGCAAAATTCCATTATGATGTCATAATGCAAAATTCCATTATGATGTCATAATGTAACATTCCATTATGATGTCATAATGCAACATTCCATTATGATGTCATAATGTAAAATTCCATTATGATGTCATAATGCAACATTCCATTATGATGTCCTAATGTAAAATTCCATTATGATGTCATAATGTAACATTCCATTATGATGTCATAATGCAAAATTCCATTATGATGTCATAATGCAAAATTCCATTATGATGTCATAATGTAACATTCCATTATGATGTCATAATGCAAAATTCCATTATGATGTCATAATGTAAAATTCCATTATGCTGTCATAATACAAAATTCCATTATGATGTTATAATGCAAAATTCCATTATGATGTCATAATGTAACATTCCATTATGATGTCATAATGCAAAATTCCATTATGATGTCATAATGCAAAATTCCATTGTGATGTCATAATGTAACATTCCATTATGATGTCATAATGCAAAATTCCATTATGATGTCATAATGTAAAATTCTATTATGATGTCATAATGCAACATTCCATTATGATGTCATAATGCAAAATTCCATTATGATGTCATAATGTAAAATTCCATTATGATGTCATAATGTAACATTCCATTATGATGTCATAATGCAACATTCCATTATGATGTCATAATGCAAAATTCCATTATGATGTCATAATGCAAAATTCCATTATGATGTCATAATGTAACATTCCATTATGATGTCATAATGCAAAATTCCATTATGATGTCATAATGTAAAATTCCATTATGCTGTCATAATACAAAATTCCATTATGATGTTATAATGCAAAATTCCATTATGATGTCATAATGTAACATTCCATTATGATGTCATAATGCAAAATTCCATTATGATGTCATAATGCAAAATTCCATTATGATGTCATAATGTAACATTCCATTATGATGTCATAATACAAAATTCCATGATGTCATAATGTAACATTCCATTATGATGTCATAATACAAAATTCCATGATGTCATAATGTAAAATTCCATTATGATGTCATAATGTAACATTCCATTATGATGTCATAATGCAAAATTCCATTATGATGTCATAATGCAAAATTCGATTATGATGTCACAATGTAAAATTCTATTATGATGTCATAATGTAACATTCCATTATGATGTCATAATGCAAAATTCCATTATGATGTCATAATGTAAAATTCCATTATGCTGTCATAATACAAAATTCCATTATGATGTTATAATGCAAAATTCCATTATGATGTCATAATGTAACATTCCATTATGATGTCATAATGCAAAATTCCATTATGATGTCATAATGCAAAATTCCATTATGATGTCATAATGTAACATTCCATTATGATGTCATAATGCAAAATTCCATTATGATGTCATAATGCAAAATTCCATTATGATGTCATAATGCAAAATTCCATTATGATGTCATAATGTAACATTCCATTATGATGTCATAATGCAAAATTCCATTATGATGTCATAATGTAAAATTCCATTATGCTGTCATAATGTAACATTCCATTATGATGTCATAATGCAACATTGCATTATGATGTCATAATGCAAAATTCCATTATGATGTCATAATGCAAAATTCCATTATGATGTCATAATGTAACATTCCATTATGATGTCATAATGCAACATTCCATTATGATGTCATAATGTAAAATTCCATTATGATGTCATAATGCAACATTCCATTATGATGTCCTAATGTAAAATTCCATTATGATGTCATAATGTAACATTCCATTATGATGTCATAATGCAAAATTCCATTATGATGTCATAATGCAAAATTCCATTATGATGTCATAATGTAACATTCCATTATGATGTCATAATGCAAAATTCCATTATGATGTCATAATGTAAAATTCCATTATGCTGTCATAATACAAAATTCCATTATGATGTTATAATGCAAAATTCCATTATGATGTCATAATGTAACATTCCATTATGATGTCATAATGCAAAATTCCATTATGATGTCATAATGCAAAATTCCATTGTGATGTCATAATGTAACATTCCATTATGATGTCATAATGCAAAATTCCATTATGATGTCATAATGTAAAATTCTATTATGATGTCATAATGCAACATTCCATTATGATGTCATAATGCAAAATTCGATTATGATGTCACAATGTAAAATTCTATTATGATGTCATAATGTAACATTCCATTATGATGTCATAATGCAAAATTCCATTATGATGTCATAATGTAAAATTCCATTATGCTGTCATAATACAAAATTCCATTATGATGTTATAATGCAAAATTCCATTATGATGTCATAATGTAACATTCCATTATGATGTCATAATGCAAAATTCCATTATGATGTCATAATGCAAAATTCCATTATGATGTCATAATGTAACATTCCATTATGATGTCATAATGCAAAATTCCATTATGATGTCATAATGCAAAATTCCATTATGATGTCATAATGCAAAATTCCATTATGATGTCATAATGTAACATTCCATTATGATGTCATAATGCAAAATTCCATTATGATGTCATAATGTAAAATTCCATTATGCTGTCATAATACAAAATTCCATTATGATGTTATAATGCAAAATTCCATTATGATGTCATAATGTAACATTCCATTATGATGTCATAATGCAACATTCCATTATGATGTCCTAATGTAACTTTCCATTATGATGTCATAATGCAAAATTCCATTATGATGTCATAATGCAAAAGTCCATTATGATGTCATAATGTAAAATTCCATTATGATGTCATAATGTAAAACTCCATTATGATGTCATAATGTAAAATTCCATTATAATGTCATAATGCGAAATTCCATTATGATGTCATAATGCGAAATTCCATTATGATGTCATGATGTAAAAATCCATTATGATGTCATAATGTAACATTCCATTATGATGTCATAATGCAAAATTGCATTATGATGTCATAATGCAACATTCCATTATGATGTCCTAATGTAAAATTCCATTATGATGTCATAATGTAACATTCCATTATGATGTCATAATGCAACATTGCATTATGATGTCATAATGCAAAATTCCATTATGATGTCATAATGCAAAATTCCATTATGATGTCATAATGTAACATTCCATTATGATGTCATAATGCAACATTCCATTATGATGTCATAATGTAAAATTCCATTATGATGTCATAATGCAACATTCCATTATGATGTCCTAATGTAAAATTCCATTATGATGTCATAATGTAACATTCCATTATGATGTCATAATGCAACATTCCATTATGATGTCATAATTCAAAATTCCATTATGATGTCATAATGCATCATTCCATTATGATGTCATAATGCAACATCCCATTATGATGTCATAATGCAACATTCCATTATGATGTCATAATGTAAAATTCCATTATGAT
Organism: Eleutherodactylus coqui; assembly: GCF_035609145.1. Lineage (NCBI taxonomy): Eukaryota > Metazoa > Chordata > Amphibia > Anura > Eleutherodactylidae > Eleutherodactylus > Eleutherodactylus coqui. Next base: position 589,272 of record NW_027102368.1, read on the forward strand.
GTCATAATGTAACATTCCATTATGATGTCATAATGCAAAATTCCATTATGATGTCATAATGTAACATTCCATTATGATGTCATAATGCAACATTGCATTATGATGTCATAATGCAAAATTCCATTATGATGTCATAATGCAAAATTCCATTATGATGTCATAATGTAACATTCCATTATGATGTCATAATGCAACATTCCATTATGATGTCATAATGTAAAATTCCATTATGATGTCATAATGCAACATTCCATTATGATGTCCTAATGTAAAATTCCATTATGATGTCATAATGTAACATTCCATTATGATGTCATAATGCAAAATTCCATTATGATGTCATAATGCAAAATTCCATTATGATGTCATAATGTAAAATTCCATTATGATGTCATAATGCAAAATTCCATGATGATGTCATAATGCAAAATTCCATTATGATGTCATAATGTAAAATTCCATTATGATGTCATAATGTAAAATTCCATTATGATGTCATAATGTAACATTCCATTATGATGTCATAATGCAAAATTCCATTATGATGTCATAATGTAACATTCCATTATGATGTCATAATGCAACATTGCATTATGATGTCATAATGCAAAATTCCATTATGATGTCATAATGCAAAATTCCATTATGATGTCATAATGTAACATTCCATTATGATGTCATAATGCAACATTCCATTATGATGTCATAATGTAAAATTCCATTATGATGTCATAATGCAACATTCCATTATGATGTCCTAATGTAAAATTCCATTGTGATGTCATAATGCAAAATTCCATTATGATGTCATAATGCAATATTCCATTATGATGTCATAATGCAAAATTCCATTATGATGTCATAATGCAAAATTCCATTATGATGTCATAATGTAAAATTCCATTATGATGTCATAATGCAAAATTCCATTATGATGTCATAATGTAACATTCCGTTATGATGTCATATTGCAAAATCCCATTACGATGTCATAATGCAACATTCCATTATGATGTCATAATTCAAAATTCCATTATGATGTCATAATGCATCATTCCATTATGATGTCATAATGTAAAATTCCATTATGATGTCATAATGCAACATTCCATTATGATGTCCTAATGTAAAATTCCATTATGATGTCATAATGTAACATTCCATTATGATGTCATAATGCAAAATTCCATTATGATGTCATAATGCAAAATTCCATTATGATGTCATAATGTAACATTCCATTATGATGTCATAATGCAAAATTCCATTATGATGTCATAATGTAAAATTCCATTATGATGTCATAATGTAACATTCCATTATGATGTCATAATGCAACATTCCATTATGATGTCCTAATGTAAAATTCCATTATGATGTCATAATGTAACATTCCATTATGATGTCATAATGTAAAATTCCATTATGATGTCATAATGCAAAATTCCATTATGATGTCATAATGCAAAATTCCATTATGATGTCATAATGCAAAATTCCATTATGATGTCATAATGCAAAATTCCATTATGATGTCATAATGTAAAATTCCATTATGATGTCATAATGCAAAATTCCATGATGATGTCATAATGTAAAATTCCATTATTCTGTCATAATACAAAATTCCATTATGATGTCATAATGCAAAATTCCATTATGATGTCATAATGTAACATTCCATTATGATGTCATAATACAAAATTCCATGATGTCATAATGTAAAATTCCATTATGATGTCATAATGTAACATTCCATTATGATGTCATAATGTAACATTCCATTATGATGTCATAATGCAAAATTCGATTATGATGTCACAATGTCTAATTCTATTATAATGTCATAATGCAACATTCCATTATGATGTCATAGTGCAAAATTCCATTATGATGTCATAATGCAACATTCCATTATGATGTCATAATGCAAAATTCCATTATGATGTCATAATGTAAAATTCCATTATGATGTCATAATGTAAAATTCCATTATGATGTCATAATGTAACATTCCATTATGATGTCATAATGCAAAATTCCATTATGATGTCATAATGTAACATTCCATTATGATGTCATAATGTAACATTCCATTATGATGTCATAATGCAAAATTCGATTATGATGTCACAATGTCTAATTCTATTATAATGTCATAATGCAACATTCCATTATGATGTCATAATGTAAAATTCCATTATGATGTCATAATGCAAAATTCCATGATGATGTCATAATGCAAAATTCCATTATGATGTCATAATGTAAAATTCCATTATGATGTCATAATGTAAAATTCCATTATGATGTCATAATGTAACATTCCATTATGATGTCATAATGCAAAATTCCATTATGATGTCATAATGTAACATTCCATTATGATGTCATAATGCAACATTGCATTATGATGTCATAATGCAAAATTCCATTATGATGTCATAATGCAAAATTCCATTATGATGTCATAATGTAACATTCCATTATGATGTCATAATGCAACATTCCATTATGATGTCATAATGTAAAATTCCATTATGATGTCATAATGCAACATTCCATTATGATGTCCTAATGTAAAATTCCATTATGATGTCATAATGTAACATTCCATTATGATGTCATAATGCAAAATTCCATTATGATGTCATAATGCAAAATTCCATTATGATGTCATAATGTAACATTCCATTATGATGTCATAATGCAAAATTCCATTATGATGTCATAATGTAAAATTCCATTATGATGTCATAATGTAACATTCCATTATGATGTCATAATGCAACATTCCATTATGATGTCCTAATGTAAAATTCCATTATGATGTCATAATGTAACATTCCATTATGATGTCATAATGTAAAATTCCATTATGATGTCATAATGCAAAATTCCATTATGATGTCATAATGCAAAATTCCATTATGATGTCATAATGCAAAATTCCATTATGATGTCATAATGCAAAATTCCATTATGATGTCATAATGTAAAATTCCATTATGATGTCATAATGCAAAATTCCATGATGATGTCATAATGTAAAATTCCATTATTCTGTCATAATACAAAATTCCATTATGATGTCATAATGCAAAATTCCATTATGATGTCATAATGTAAAATTCCATTATGATGTCATAATGTAAAATTCCATTATGATGTCATAATGTAACATTCCATTATGATGTCATAATGCAAAATTCCATTATGATGTCATAATGTAACATTCCATTATGATGTCATAATGCAACATTGCATTATGATGTCATAATGCAAAATTCCATTATGATGTCATAATGCAAAATTCCATTATGATGTCATAATGTAACATTCCATTATGATGTCATAATGCAACATTCCATTATGATGTCATAATGTAAAATTCCATTATGATGTCATAATGCAACATTCCATTATGATGTCCTAATGTAAAATTCCATTATGATGTCATAATGTAACATTCCATTATGATGTCATAATGCAAAATTCCATTATGATGTCATAATGCAAAATTCCATTATGATGTCATAATGTAACATTCCATTATGATGTCATAATGCAAAATTCCATTATGATGTCATAATGTAAAATTCCATTATGCTGTCATAATACAAAATTCCATTATGATGTTATAATGCAAAATTCCATTATGATGTCATAATGTAACATTCCATTATGATGTCATAATGCAAAATTCCATTATGATGTCATAATGCAAAATTCCATTGTGATGTCATAATGTAACATTCCATTATGATGTCATAATGCAAAATTCCATTATGATGTCATAATGTAAAATTCTATTATGATGTCATAATGCAACATTCCATTATGATGTCATAATGCAAAATTCCATTATGATGTCATAATGTAACATTCCATTATGATGTCATAATGCAACATTCCATTATGATGTCATAATGTAACATTCCATTATGATGTCATAATGCAAAATTCCATTATGATGTCATAATGCAAAATTCCATTATGATGTCATAATGCAAAATTCCATTATGATGTCATAATGCAAACTTCCATTATGATGTCATAATGCAAACTTCCATTATGATGTCATAATGTAAAATTCCATTATGATGTCATAATTCAACATTCCATTATGATGTCATAATGTAAAATTCCATTATGATGTCATAATGTAACATTCCATTATGATGTCATAATGCAAAATTCCATTATGATGTCATAATGCAAAATTCCATTATGATGTCATAATGTAACATTCCATTATGATGTCATAATACAAAATTCCATGATGTCATAATGTAACATTCCATTATGATGTCATAATACAAAATTCCATGATGTCATAATGTAAAATTCCATTATGATGTCATAATGTAACATTCCATTATGATGTCATAATGTAACATTCCATTATGATGTCATAATGCAAAATTCGATTATGATGTCACAATGTAAAATTCTATTATGATGTCATAATGTAACATTCCATTATGATGTCATAATGCAAAATTCCATTATGATGTCATAATGTAAAATTCCATTATGCTGTCATAATACAAAATTCCATTATGATGTTATAATGCAAAATTCCATTATGATGTCATAATGTAACATTCCATTATGATGTCATAATGCAAAATTCCATTATGATGTCATAATGTAAAATTCCATTATGATGTCATAATGTAACATTCCATTATGATGTCATAATGCAAAATTCCATTATGATGTCATAATGTAACATTCCATTATGATGTCATAATGTAACATTCCATTATGATGTCATAATGCAAAATTCGATTATGATGTCACAATGTCTAATTCTATTATAATGTCATAATGCAACATTCCATTATGATGTCATAATGTAAAATTCCATTATGATGTCATAATGCAAAATTCCATGATGATGTCATAATGCAAAATTCCATTATGATGTCATAATGTAAAATTCCATTATGATGTCATAATGTAAAATTCCATTATGATGTCATAATGTAACATTCCATTATGATGTCATAATGCAAAATTCCATTATGATGTCATAATGTAACATTCCATTATGATGTCATAATGCAACATTGCATTATGATGTCATAATGCAAAATTCCATTATGATGTCATAATGCAAAATTCCATTATGATGTCATAATGTAAAATTCCATTATGATGTCATAATGTAACATTCCATTATGATGTCATAATGCAAAATTCCATTATGATGTCATAATGTAACATTCCATTATGATGTCATAATGCAACATTGCATTATGATGTCATAATGCAAAATTCCATTATGATGTCATAATGCAAAATTCCATTATGATGTCATAATGTAACATTCCATTATGATGTCATAATGCAACATTCCATTATGATGTCATAATGTAAAATTCCATTATGATGTCATAATGCAACATTCCATTATGATGTCCTAATGTAAAATTCCATTATGATGTCATAATGTAACATTCCATTATGATGTCATAATGCAAAATTCCATTATGATGTCATAATGCAAAATTCCATTATGATGTCATAATGTAACATTCCATTATGATGTCATAATGCAAAATTCCATTATGATGTCATAATGTAAAATTCCATTATGCTGTCATAATACAAAATTCCATTATGATGTTATAATGCAAAATTCCATTATGATGTCATAATGTAACATTCCATTATGATGTCATAATGCAAAATTCCATTATGATGTCATAATGCAAAATTCCATTGTGATGTCATAATGTAACATTCCATTATGATGTCATAATGCAAAATTCCATTATGATGTCATAATGTAAAATTCTATTATGATGTCATAATGCAACATTCCATTATGATGTCATAATGCAAAATTCCATTATGATGTCATAATGTAAAATTCCATTATGATGTCATAATGTAACATTCCATTATGATGTCATAATGCAACATTCCATTATGATGTCATAATGCAAAATTCCATTATGATGTCATAATGCAAAATTCCATTATGATGTCATAATGTAACATTCCATTATGATGTCATAATGCAAAATTCCATTATGATGTCATAATGTAAAATTCCATTATGCTGTCATAATACAAAATTCCATTATGATGTTATAATGCAAAATTCCATTATGATGTCATAATGTAACATTCCATTATGATGTCATAATGCAAAATTCCATTATGATGTCATAATGCAAAATTCCATTATGATGTCATAATGTAACATTCCATTATGATGTCATAATACAAAATTCCATGATGTCATAATGTAACATTCCATTATGATGTCATAATACAAAATTCCATGATGTCATAATGTAAAATTCCATTATGATGTCATAATGTAACATTCCATTATGATGTCATAATGCAAAATTCCATTATGATGTCATAATGCAAAATTCGATTATGATGTCACAATGTAAAATTCTATTATGATGTCATAATGTAACATTCCATTATGATGTCATAATGCAAAATTCCATTATGATGTCATAATGTAAAATTCCATTATGCTGTCATAATACAAAATTCCATTATGATGTTATAATGCAAAATTCCATTATGATGTCATAATGTAACATTCCATTATGATGTCATAATGCAAAATTCCATTATGATGTCATAATGCAAAATTCCATTATGATGTCATAATGTAACATTCCATTATGATGTCATAATGCAAAATTCCATTATGATGTCATAATGCAAAATTCCATTATGATGTCATAATGCAAAATTCCATTATGATGTCATAATGTAACATTCCATTATGATGTCATAATGCAAAATTCCATTATGATGTCATAATGTAAAATTCCATTATGCTGTCATAATACAAAATTCCATTATGATGTTATAATGCAAAATTCCATTATGATGTCATAATGTAACATTCCATTATGATGTCATAATGCAACATTCCATTATGATGTCCTAATGTAACTTTCCATTATGATGTCATAATGCAAAATTCCATTATGATGTCATAATGCAAAAGTCCATTATGATGTCATAATGTAAAATTCCATTATGATGTCATAATGTAAAACTCCATTATGATGTCATAATGTAAAATTCCATTATAATGTCATAATGCGAAATTCCATTATGATGTCATAATGCGAAATTCCATTATGATGTCATGATGTAAAAATCCATTATGATGTCATAATGTAACATTCCATTATGATGTCATAATGCAAAATTGCATTATGATGTCATAATGCAACATTCCATTATGATGTCCTAATGTAAAATTCCATTATGATGTCATAATGTAACATTCCATTATGATGTCATAATGCAAAATTCCATTGTGATGTCATAATGCAAAATTCCATTATGATGTCATAATGCAATATTCCATTATGATGTCATAATGCAAAATTCCATTATGATGTCATAATGCAAAATTCCATTATGATGTCATAATGTAAAATTCCATTATGATGTCATAATGCAAAATTCCATTATGATGTCATAATGTAACATTCCGTTATGATGTCATATTGCAAAATCCCATTACGATGTCATAATGCAACATTCCATTATGATGTCATAATTCAAAATTCCATTATGATGTCATAATGCATCATTCCATTATGATGTCATAATGCAACATCCCATTATGATGTCATAATGCAACATTCCATTATGATGTCATAATGTAAAATTCCATTATGATGTCATAATGTAACATTCCATTATGATGTCATAATGCAAAATTCCATTATGATGTCATAATGTAACATTCCATTATGATGTCATAATGCAACATTGCATTATGATGTCATAATGCAAAATTCCATTATGATGTCATAATGCAAAATTCCATTATGATGTCATAATGTAACATTCCATTATGATGTCATAATGCAACATTCCATTATGATGTCATAATGTAAAATTCCATTATGATGTCATAATGCAACATTCCATTATGATGTCCTAATGTAAAATTCCATTATGATGTCATAATGTAACATTCCATTATGATGTCATAATGCAAAATTCCATTATGATGTCATAATGCAAAATTCCATTATGATGTCATAATGTAACATTCCATTATGATGTCATAATGCAAAATTCCATTATGATGTCATAATGTAAAATTCCATTATGATGTCATAATGTAACATTCCATTATGATGTCATAATGCAACATTCCATTATGATGTCCTAATGTAAAATTCCATTATGATGTCATAATGTAACATTCCATTATGATGTCATAATGTAAAATTCCATTATGATGTCATAATGCAAAATTCCATTATGATGTCATAATGCAAAATTCCATTATGATGTCATAATGCAAAATTCCATTATGATGTCATAATGCAAAATTCCATTATGATGTCATAATGTAAAATTCCATTATGATGTCATAATGTAAAATTCCATTATGATGTCATAATGCAACATTCCATTATGATGTCCTAATGTAAAATTCCATTGTGATGTCATAATGCAAAATTCCATTATGATGTCATAATGCAATATTCCATTATGATGTCATAATGCAAAATTCCATTATGATGTCATAATGTAACATTCCATTATGATGTCATAATGTAAAATTCCATTATGATGTCATAATGCAAAATTCCATTATGATGTCATAATGCAACATTGCATTATGATGTCATAATGCAAAATTCCATTATGATGTCATAATGCAAAATTCCATTATGATGTCATAATGTAACATTCCATTATGATGTCATAATGCAACATTCCATTATGATGTCATAATGTAAAATTCCATTATGATGTCATAATGCAACATTCCATTATGATGTCCTAATGTAAAATTCCATTATGATGTCATAATGTAACATTCCATTATGATGTCATAATGCAAAATTCCATTATGATGTCATAATGCAAAATTCCATTATGATGTCATAATGTAACATTCCATTATGATGTCATAATGCAAAATTCCATTATGATGTCATAATGTAAAATTCCATTATGCTGTCATAATACAAAATTCCATTATGATGTTATAATGCAAAATTCCATTATGATGTCATAATGTAACATTCCATTATGATGTCATAATGCAAAATTCCATTATGATGTCATAATGCAAAATTCCATTGTGATGTCATAATGTAACATTCCATTATGATGTCATAATGCAAAATTCCATTATGATGTCATAATGTAAAATTCTATTATGATGTCATAATGCAACATTCCATTATGATGTCATAATGCAAAATTCCATTATGATGTCATAATGTAACATTCCATTATGATGTCATAATGCAACATTCCATTATGATGTCATAATGTAACATTCCATTATGATGTCATAATGCAAAATTCCATTATGATGTCATAATGCAAAATTCCATTATGATGTCATAATGCAAAATTCCATTATGATGTCATAATGCAAACTTCCATTATGATGTCATAATGCAAACTTCCATTATGATGTCATAATGTAAAATTCCATTATGATGTCATAATTCAACATTCCATTATGATGTCATAATGCAAAATTCCATTATGATGTCATAATGTAACATTCCATTATGATGTCATAATGCAAAATTTCATTATGATGTCAGAATGCAAAATTCCATTATGATGTCATAATGCAAAATTCCATTATGATGTCATAATGTAACATGCCATTATGATCTCATAATGTAACATTCCATTATGATGTCATAATGCAAAATTCCATTATGATGTCATAATGTAAAATTCCATTATGATGTCATAATGCTAAATTCTATTATAATGTCATAATGCAAAATTCCATTATGATGTCATAATGTAAAATTCCATTATGACGTCATAATGCTAAATTCTATTATGATGTCATAATGCAATATTCCATTATGATGTCATAATGTAAAATTCCATTATGATGTCATAATGCAACATTCCATTATGATGTCATAATGCAAAATTCCATTATGATGTCATAATGTAAAATTCCATTATGATGTCATAATGTAACATTCCATTATGATGTCATAATGCAAAATTCCATTATGATGTCATAATGTAACATTCCTTTATGATGTCATAATGCAAAATTCCATTATGATGTCATAATGTAAAATTCCATTATGATGTCATAATGTAACATTCCTTTATGATGTCATAATGCAAAATTCCATTATGATGTCATAATGTAAAATTCCATTATGATGTCATAATGTAACATTCCATTATGATGTCATAATGCAAAATTCCATTATGATGTCATAATGTAACATTCCATTATGATGTCATAATACAAAATTCCATGATGTCATAATGTAAAATTCCATTATGATGTCATAATGTAACATTCCATTATGATGTCATAATGTAACATTCCATTATGATGTCATAATGCAAAATTCGATTATGATGTCACAATGTCTAATTCTATTATAATGTCATAATGCAACATTCCATTATGATGTCATAGTGCAAAATTCCATTATGATGTCATAATGCAACATTCCATTATGATGTCATAATGCAAAATTCCATTATGATGTCATAATGTAAAATTCCATTATGATGTCATAATGTAAAATTCCATTATGATGTCATAATGTAACATTCCATTATGATGTCATAATGCAAAATTCCATTATGATGTCATAATGTAACATTCCATTATGATGTCATAATGTAACATTCCATTATGATGTCATAATGCAAAATTCGATTATGATGTCACAATGTCTAATTCTATTATAATGTCATAATGCAACATTCCATTATGATGTCATAATGTAAAATTCCATTATGATGTCATAATGCAAAATTCCATGATGATGTCATAATGCAAAATTCCATTATGATGTCATAATGTAAAATTCCATTATGATGTCATAATGTAAAATTCCATTATGATGTCATAATGTAACATTCCATTATGATGTCATAATGCAAAATTCCATTATGATGTCATAATGTAACATTCCATTATGATGTCATAATGCAACATTGCATTATGATGTCATAATGCAAAATTCCATTATGATGTCATAATGCAAAATTCCATTATGATGTCATAATGTAAAATTCCATTATGATGTCATAATGTAACATTCCATTATGATGTCATAATGCAAAATTCCATTATGATGTCATAATGTAACATTCCATTATGATGTCATAATGCAACATTGCATTATGATGTCATAATGCAAAATTCCATTATGATGTCATAATGCAAAATTCCATTATGATGTCATAATGTAACATTCCATTATGATGTCATAATGCAACATTCCATTATGATGTCATAATGTAAAATTCCATTATGATGTCATAATGCAACATTCCATTATGATGTCCTAATGTAAAATTCCATTATGATGTCATAATGTAACATTCCATTATGATGTCATAATGCAAAATTCCATTATGATGTCATAATGCAAAATTCCATTATGATGTCATAATGTAACATTCCATTATGATGTCATAATGCAAAATTCCATTATGATGTCATAATGTAAAATTCCATTATGCTGTCATAATACAAAATTCCATTATGATGTTATAATGCAAAATTCCATTATGATGTCATAATGTAACATTCCATTATGATGTCATAATGCAAAATTCCATTATGATGTCATAATGCAAAATTCCATTGTGATGTCATAATGTAACATTCCATTATGATGTCATAATGCAAAATTCCATTATGATGTCATAATGTAAAATTCTATTATGATGTCATAATGCAACATTCCATTATGATGTCATAATGCAAAATTCCATTATGATGTCATAATGTAACATTCCATTATGATGTCATAATGCAACATTCCATTATGATGTCATAATGTAACATTCCATTATGATGTCATAATGCAAAATTCCATTATGATGTCATAATGCAAAATTCCATTATGATGTCATAATGCAAAATTCCATTATGATGTCATAATGCAAACTTCCATTATGATGTCATAATGTAAAATTCCATTATGATGTCCTAATGCAAACTTCCATTATGATGTCATAATGTAAAATTCCATTATGATGTCATAATTCAACATTCCATTATGATGTCATAATGCAAAATTCCATTATGATGTCATAATGTAACATTCCATTATGATGTCATAATGCAAAATTTCATTATGATGTCAGAATGCAAAATTCCATTATGATGTCATAATGCAAAATTCCATTATGATGTCATAATGTAACATGCCATTATGATGTCATAATGTAACATTCCATTATGATGTCATAATGCAAAATTCCATTATGATGTCATAATGTAAAATTCCATTATGATGTCATAATGCTAAATTCTATTATAATGTCATAATGCAAAATTCCATTATGATGTCATAATGTAAAATTCCATTATGACGTCATAATGCTAAATTCTATTATGATGTCATAATGCAAAATTCTATTATGATGTCATAATGCAACATTCCATTATGATGTCATAATGCAAAATTCCATTATGATGTCATAATGTAACATTCCATTATGATGTCATAATGCAACATTCCATTATGATGTCATAATGTAAAATTCCATTATGATGTCATAATGCAACATTCCATTATGATGTCCTAATGTAAAATTCCATTATGATGTCATAATGTAACATTCCATTATGATGTCATAATGCAAAATTCCATTATGATGTCATAATGCAAAATTCCATTATGATGTCATAATGTAACATTCCATTATGATGTCATAATGCAAAATTCCATTATGATGTCATAATGTAAAATTCCATTATGCTGTCATAATACAAAATTCCATTATGATGTTATAATGCAAAATTCCATTATGATGTCATAATGTAACATTCCATTATGATGTCATAATGCAAAATTCCATTATGATGTCATAATGCAAAATTCCATTGTGATGTCATAATGTAACATTCCATTATGATGTCATAATGCAAAATTCCATTATGATGTCATAATGTAAAATTCTATTATGATGTCATAATGCAACATTCCATTATGATGTCATAATGCAAAATTCCATTATGATGTCATAATGTAACATTCCATTATGATGTCATAATGCAACATTCCATTATGATGTCATAATGTAACATTCCATTATGATGTCATAATGCAAAATTCCATTATGATGTCATAATGCAAAATTCCATTATGATGTCATAATGCAAAATTCCATTATGATGTCATAATGCAAACTTCCATTATGATGTCATAATGTAAAATTCCATTATGATGTCCTAATGCAAACTTCCATTATGATGTCATAATGTAAAATTCCATTATGATGTCATAATTCAACATTCCATTATGATGTCATAATGCAAAATTCCATTATGATGTCATAATGTAACATTCCATTATGATGTCATAATGCAAAATTTCATTATGATGTCAGAATGCAAAATTCCATTATGATGTCATAATGCAAAATTCCATTATGATGTCATAATGTAAAATTCCATTATGATGTCATAATGTAAAATTCCATTATGATGTCATAATGTAACATTCCATTATGATGTCATAATGCAAAATTCCATTATGATGTCATAATGTAACATTCCATTATGATGTCATAATGCAACATTGCATTATGATGTCATAATGCAAAATTCCATTATGATGTCATAATGCAAAATTCCATTATGATGTCATAATGTAACATTCCATTATGATGTCATAATGCAACATTCCATTATGATGTCATAATGTAAAATTCCATTATGATGTCATAATGCAACATTCCATTATGATGTCCTAATGTAAAATTCCATTATGATGTCATAATGTAACATTCCATTATGATGTCATAATGCAAAATTCCATTATGATGTCATAATGCAAAATTCCATTATGATGTCATAATGTAACATTCCATTATGATGTCATAATGCAAAATTCCATTATGATGTCATAATGTAAAATTCCATTATGATGTCATAATGTAACATTCCATTATGATGTCATAATGCAACATTCCATTATGATGTCCTAATGTAAAATTCCATTATGATGTCATAATGTAACATTCCATTATGATGTCATAATGTAAAATTCCATTATGATGTCATAATGCAAAATTCCATTATGATGTCATAATGCAAAATTCCATTATGATGTCATAATGCAAAATTCCATTATGATGTCATAATGCAAAATTCCATTATGATGTCATAATGTAAAATTCCATTATGATGTCATAATGCAAAATTCCATGATGATGTCATAATGTAAAATTCCATTATTCTGTCATAATACAAAATTCCATTATGATGTCATAATGCAAAATTCCATTATGATGTCATAATGTAACATTCCATTATGATGTCATAATACAAAATTCCATGATGTCATAATGTAAAATTCCATTATGATGTCATAATGTAACATTCCATTATGATGTCATAATGTAACATTCCATTATGATGTCATAATGCAAAATTCGATTATGATGTCACAATGTCTAATTCTATTATAATGTCATAATGCAACATTCCATTATGATGTCATAGTGCAAAATTCCATTATGATGTCATAATGCAACATTCCATTATGATGTCATAATGCAAAATTCCATTATGATGTCATAATGTAAAATTCCATTATGATGTCATAATGTAAAATTCCATTATGATGTCATAATGTAACATTCCATTATGATGTCATAATGCAAAATTCCATTATGATGTCATAATGTAACATTCCATTATGATGTCATAATGTAACATTCCATTATGATGTCATAATGCAAAATTCGATTATGATGTCACAATGTCTAATTCTATTATAATGTCATAATGCAACATTCCATTATGATGTCATAATGTAAAATTCCATTATGATGTCATAATGCAAAATTCCATGATGATGTCATAATGCAAAATTCCATTATGATGTCATAATGTAAAATTCCATTATGATGTCATAATGTAAAATTCCATTATGATGTCATAATGTAACATTCCATTATGATGTCATAATGCAAAATTCCATTATGATGTCATAATGTAACATTCCATTATGATGTCATAATGCAACATTGCATTATGATGTCATAATGCAAAATTCCATTATGATGTCATAATGCAAAATTCCATTATGATGTCATAATGTAACATTCCATTATGATGTCATAATGCAACATTCCATTATGATGTCATAATGTAAAATTCCATTATGATGTCATAATGCAACATTCCATTATGATGTCCTAATGTAAAATTCCATTATGATGTCATAATGTAACATTCCATTATGATGTCATAATGCAAAATTCCATTATGATGTCATAATGCAAAATTCCATTATGATGTCATAATGTAACATTCCATTATGATGTCATAATGCAAAATTCCATTATGATGTCATAATGTAAAATTCCATTATGATGTCATAATGTAACATTCCATTATGATGTCATAATGCAACATTCCATTATGATGTCCTAATGTAAAATTCCATTATGATGTCATAATGTAACATTCCATTATGATGTCATAATGTAAAATTCCATTATGATGTCATAATGCAAAATTCCATTATGATGTCATAATGCAAAATTCCATTATGATGTCATAATGCAAAATTCCATTATGATGTCATAATGCAAAATTCCATTATGATGTCATAATGTAAAATTCCATTATGATGTCATAATGCAAAATTCCATGATGATGTCATAATGTAAAATTCCATTATTCTGTCATAATACAAAATTCCATTATGATGTCATAATGCAAAATTCCATTATGATGTCATAATGTAAAATTCCATTATGATGTCATAATGTAAAATTCCATTATGATGTCATAATGTAACATTCCATTATGATGTCATAATGCAAAATTCCATTATGATGTCATAATGTAACATTCCATTATGATGTCATAATGCAACATTGCATTATGATGTCATAATGCAAAATTCCATTATGATGTCATAATGCAAAATTCCATTATGATGTCATAATGTAACATTCCATTATGATGTCATAATGCAACATTCCATTATGATGTCATAATGTAAAATTCCATTATGATGTCATAATGCAACATTCCATTATGATGTCCTAATGTAAAATTCCATTATGATGTCATAATGTAACATTCCATTATGATGTCATAATGCAAAATTCCATTATGATGTCATAATGCAAAATTCCATTATGATGTCATAATGTAAAATTCCATTATGATGTCATAATGTAACATTCCATTATGATGTCATAATGCAAAATTCCATTATGATGTCATAATGTAACATTCCATTATGATGTCATAATACAAAATTCCATGATGTCATAATGTAAAATTCCATTATGATGTCATAATGTAACATTCCATTATGATGTCATAATGTAACATTCCATTATGATGTCATAATGCAAAATTCGATTATGATGTCACAATGTCTAATTCTATTATAATGTCATAATGCAACATTCCATTATGATGTCATAGTGCAAAATTCCATTATGATGTCATAATGCAACATTCCATTATGATGTCATAATGCAAAATTCCATTATGATGTCATAATGTAAAATTCCATTATGATGTCATAATGTAAAATTCCATTATGATGTCATAATGTAACATTCCATTATGATGTCATAATGCAAAATTCCATTATGATGTCATAATGTAACATTCCATTATGATGTCATAATGTAACATTCCATTATGATGTCATAATGCAAAATTCGATTATGATGTCACAATGTCTAATTCTATTATAATGTCATAATGCAACATTCCATTATGATGTCATAATGTAAAATTCCATTATGATGTCATAATGCAAAATTCCATGATGATGTCATAATGCAAAATTCCATTATGATGTCATAATGTAACATTCCATTATGATGTCATAATGCAAAATTCCATTATGATGTCATAATGTAAAATTCCATTATGATGTCATAATGTAACATTCCATTATGATGTCATAATGCAACATTCCATTATGATGTCCTAATGTAAAATTCCATTATGATGTCATAATGTAACATTCCATTATGATGTCATAATGTAAAATTCCATTATGATGTCATAATGCAAAATTCCATTATGATGTCATAATGCAAAATTCCATTATGATGTCATAATGCAAAATTCCATTATGATGTCATAATGCAAAATTCCATTATGATGTCATAATGTAAAATTCCATTATGATGTCATAATGCAAAATTCCATGATGATGTCATAATGTAAAATTCCATTATTCTGTCATAATACAAAATTCCATTATGATGTCATAATGCAAAATTCCATTATGATGTCATAATGTAACATTCCATTATGATGTCATAATACAAAATTCCATGATGTCATAATGTAAAATTCCATTATGATGTCATAATGTAACATTCCATTATGATGTCATAATGTAACATTCCATTATGATGTCATAATGCAAAATTCGATTATGATGTCACAATGTCTAATTCTATTATAATGTCATAATGCAACATTCCATTATGATGTCATAGTGCAAAATTCCATTATGATGTCATAATGCAACATTCCATTATGATGTCATAATGCAAAATTCCATTATGATGTCATAATGTAAAATTCCATTATGATGTCATAATGTAAAATTCCATTATGATGTCATAATGTAACATTCCATTATGATGTCATAATGCAAAATTCCATTATGATGTCATAATGTAACATTCCATTATGATGTCATAATGCAACATTGCATTATGATGTCATAATGCAAAATTCCATTATGATGTCATAATGCAAAATTCCATTATGATGTCATAATGTAACATTCCATTATGATGTCATAATGTAAAATTCCATTATGATGTCATAATGCAAAATTCCATGATGATGTCATAATGCAAAATTCCATTATGATGTCATAATGTAAAATTCCATTATGATGTCATAATGTAAAATTCCATTATGATGTCATAATGTAACATTCCATTATGATGTCATAATGCAAAATTCCATTATGATGTCATAATGTAACATTCCATTATGATGTCATAATGCAACATTGCATTATGATGTCATAATGCAAAATTCCATTATGATGTCATAATGCAAAATTCCATTATGATGTCATAATGTAACATTCCATTATGATGTCATAATGCAACATTCCATTATGATGTCATAATGTAAAATTCCATTATGATGTCATAATGCAACATTCCATTATGATGTCCTAATGTAAAATTCCATTATGATGTCATAATGTAACATTCCATTATGATGTCATAATGCAAAATTCCATTATGATGTCATAATGCAAAATTCCATTATGATGTCATAATGTAAAATTCCATTATGATGTCATAATGTAACATTCCATTATGATGTCATAATGCAACATTCCATTATGATGTCATAATGCAAAATTCCATTATGATGTCATAATGCAAAATTCCATTATGATGTCATAATGTAACATTCCATTATGATGTCATAATGCAAAATTCCATTATGATGTCATAATGTAAAATTCCATTATGCTGTCATAATACAAAATTCCATTATGATGTTATAATGCAAAATTCCATTATGATGTCATAATGTAACATTCCATTATGATGTCATAATGCAAAATTCCATTATGATGTCATAATGCAAAATTCCATTATGATGTCATAATGTAACATTCCATTATGATGTCATAATACAAAATTCCATGATGTCATAATGTAACATTCCATTATGATGTCATAATACAAAATTCCATGATGTCATAATGTAAAATTCCATTATGATGTCATAATGTAACATTCCATTATGATGTCATAATGTAACATTCCATTATGATGTCATAATGCAAAATTCGATTATGATGTCACAATGTAAAATTCTATTATGATGTCATAATGTAACATTCCATTATGATGTCATAATGCAAAATTCCATTATGATGTCATAATGTAAAATTCCATTATGCTGTCATAATACAAAATTCCATTATGATGTTATAATGCAAAATTCCATTATGATGTCATAATGTAACATTCCATTATGATGTCATAATGCAAAATTCCATTATGATGTCATAATGCAAAATTCCATTATGATGTCATAATGTAACATTCCATTATGATGTCATAAT
Source organism: Eleutherodactylus coqui (assembly GCF_035609145.1). Taxonomy (NCBI): domain Eukaryota; kingdom Metazoa; phylum Chordata; class Amphibia; order Anura; family Eleutherodactylidae; genus Eleutherodactylus; species Eleutherodactylus coqui. The sequence goes on from NW_027102368.1 coordinate 608,357, forward strand.
GCAAAATTCCATTATGATGTCATAATGCAAAATTCCATTATGATGTCATAATGCAAAATTCCATTATGATGTCATAATGTAACATTCCATTATGATGTCATAATGCAAAATTCCATTATGATGTCATAATGTAAAATTCCATTATGCTGTCATAATACAAAATTCCATTATGATGTTATAATGCAAAATTCCATTATGATGTCATAATGTAACATTCCATTATGATGTCATAATGCAACATTCCATTATGATGTCCTAATGTAACTTTCCATTATGATGTCATAATGCAAAATTCCATTATGATGTCATAATGCAAAAGTCCATTATGATGTCATAATGTAAAATTCCATTATGATGTCATAATGTAAAACTCCATTATGATGTCATAATGTAAAATTCCATTATAATGTCATAATGCGAAATTCCATTATGATGTCATAATGCGAAATTCCATTATGATGTCATGATGTAAAAATCCATTATGATGTCATAATGTAACATTCCATTATGATGTCATAATGCAAAATTGCATTATGATGTCATAATGCAACATTCCATTATGATGTCCTAATGTAAAATTCCATTATGATGTCATAATGTAACATTCCATTATGATGTCATAATGCAAAATTCCATTGTGATGTCATAATGCAAAATTCCATTATGATGTCATAATGCAATATTCCATTATGATGTCATAATGCAAAATTCCATTATGATGTCATAATGCAAAATTCCATTATGATGTCATAATGTAAAATTCCATTATGATGTCATAATGCAAAATTCCATTATGATGTCATAATGTAACATTCCGTTATGATGTCATATTGCAAAATCCCATTACGATGTCATAATGCAACATTCCATTATGATGTCATAATTCAAAATTCCATTATGATGTCATAATGCATCATTCCATTATGATGTCATAATGCAACATCCCATTATGATGTCATAATGCAACATTCCATTATGATGTCATAATGTAAAATTCCATTATGATGTCATAATGTAACATTCCATTATGATGTCATAATGCAAAATTCCATTATGATGTCATAATGTAACATTCCATTATGATGTCATAATGCAACATTGCATTATGATGTCATAATGCAAAATTCCATTATGATGTCATAATGCAAAATTCCATTATGATGTCATAATGTAACATTCCATTATGATGTCATAATGCAACATTCCATTATGATGTCATAATGTAAAATTCCATTATGATGTCATAATGCAACATTCCATTATGATGTCCTAATGTAAAATTCCATTATGATGTCATAATGTAACATTCCATTATGATGTCATAATGCAAAATTCCATTATGATGTCATAATGCAAAATTCCATTATGATGTCATAATGTAACATTCCATTATGATGTCATAATGCAAAATTCCATTATGATGTCATAATGTAAAATTCCATTATGATGTCATAATGTAACATTCCATTATGATGTCATAATGCAACATTCCATTATGATGTCCTAATGTAAAATTCCATTATGATGTCATAATGTAACATTCCATTATGATGTCATAATGTAAAATTCCATTATGATGTCATAATGCAAAATTCCATTATGATGTCATAATGCAAAATTCCATTATGATGTCATAATGCAAAATTCCATTATGATGTCATAATGGAAAATTCCATTATGATGTCATAATGTAAAATTCCATTATGATGTCATAATGCAAAATTCCATGATGATGTCATAATGTAAAATTCCATTATTCTGTCATAATACAAAATTCCATTATGATGTCATAATGCAAAATTCCATTATGATGTCATAATGTAAAATTCCATTATGATGTCATAATGTAAAATTCCATTATGATGTCATAATGTAACATTCCATTATGATGTCATAATGCAAAATTCCATTATGATGTCATAATGTAACATTCCATTATGATGTCATAATGCAACATTGCATTATGATGTCATAATGCAAAATTCCATTATGATGTCATAATGCAAAATTCCATTATGATGTCATAATGTAACATTCCATTATGATGTCATAATGCAACATTCCATTATGATGTCATAATGTAAAATTCCATTATGATGTCATAATGCAACATTCCATTATGATGTCCTAATGTAAAATTCCATTATGATGTCATAATGTAACATTCCATTATGATGTCATAATGCAAAATTCCATTATGATGTCATAATGCAAAATTCCATTATGATGTCATAATGTAACATTCCATTATGATGTCATAATGCAAAATTCCATTATGATGTCATAATGTAAAATTCCATTATGCTGTCATAATACAAAATTCCATTATGATGTTATAATGCAAAATTCCATTATGATGTCATAATGTAACATTCCATTATGATGTCATAATGCAAAATTCCATTATGATGTCATAATGCAAAATTCCATTGTGATGTCATAATGTAACATTCCATTATGATGTCATAATGCAAAATTCCATTATGATGTCATAATGTAAAATTCTATTATGATGTCATAATGCAACATTCCATTATGATGTCATAATGCAAAATTCCATTATGATGTCATAATGTAACATTCCATTATGATGTCATAATGCAACATTCCATTATGATGTCATAATGTAACATTCCATTATGATGTCATAATGCAAAATTCCATTATGATGTCATAATGCAAAATTCCATTATGATGTCATAATGCAAAATTCCATTATGATGTCATAATGCAAACTTCCATTATGATGTCATAATGCAAACTTCCATTATGATGTCATAATGTAAAATTCCATTATGATGTCATAATTCAACATTCCATTATGATGTCATAATGCAAAATTCCATTATGATGTCATAATGTAACATTCCATTATGATGTCATAATGCAAAATTTCATTATGATGTCAGAATGCAAAATTCCATTATGATGTCATAATGCAAAATTCCATTATGATGTCATAATGTAACATGCCATTATGATCTCATAATGTAACATTCCATTATGATGTCATAATGCAAAATTCCATTATGATGTCATAATGTAAAATTCCATTATGATGTCATAATGCTAAATTCTATTATAATGTCATAATGCAAAATTCCATTATGATGTCATAATGTAAAATTCCATTATGACGTCATAATGCTAAATTCTATTATGATGTCATAATGCAATATTCCATTATGATGTCATAATGTAAAATTCCATTATGATGTCATAATGCAACATTCCATTATGATGTCATAATGCAAAATTCCATTATGATGTCATAATGTAAAATTCCATTATGATGTCATAATGTAACATTCCATTATGATGTCATAATGCAAAATTCCATTATGATGTCATAATGTAACATTCCTTTATGATGTCATAATGCAAAATTCCATTATGATGTCATAATGTAAAATTCCATTATGATGTCATAATGTAACATTCCTTTATGATGTCATAATGCAAAATTCCATTATGATGTCATAATGTAAAATTCCATTATGATGTCATAATGTAACATTCCATTATGATGTCATAATGCAAAATTCCATTATGATGTCATAATGTAACATTCCATTATGATGTCATAATACAAAATTCCATGATGTCATAATGTAAAATTCCATTATGATGTCATAATGTAACATTCCATTATGATGTCATAATGTAACATTCCATTATGATGTCATAATGCAAAATTCGATTATGATGTCACAATGTCTAATTCTATTATAATGTCATAATGCAACATTCCATTATGATGTCATAGTGCAAAATTCCATTATGATGTCATAATGCAACATTCCATTATGATGTCATAATGCAAAATTCCATTATGATGTCATAATGTAAAATTCCATTATGATGTCATAATGTAAAATTCCATTATGATGTCATAATGTAACATTCCATTATGATGTCATAATGCAAAATTCCATTATGATGTCATAATGTAACATTCCATTATGATGTCATAATGTAACATTCCATTATGATGTCATAATGCAAAATTCGATTATGATGTCACAATGTCTAATTCTATTATAATGTCATAATGCAACATTCCATTATGATGTCATAATGTAAAATTCCATTATGATGTCATAATGCAAAATTCCATGATGATGTCATAATGCAAAATTCCATTATGATGTCATAATGTAAAATTCCATTATGATGTCATAATGTAAAATTCCATTATGATGTCATAATGTAACATTCCATTATGATGTCATAATGCAAAATTCCATTATGATGTCATAATGTAACATTCCATTATGATGTCATAATGCAACATTGCATTATGATGTCATAATGCAAAATTCCATTATGATGTCATAATGCAAAATTCCATTATGATGTCATAATGTAAAATTCCATTATGATGTCATAATGTAACATTCCATTATGATGTCATAATGCAAAATTCCATTATGATGTCATAATGTAACATTCCATTATGATGTCATAATGCAACATTGCATTATGATGTCATAATGCAAAATTCCATTATGATGTCATAATGCAAAATTCCATTATGATGTCATAATGTAACATTCCATTATGATGTCATAATGCAACATTCCATTATGATGTCATAATGTAAAATTCCATTATGATGTCATAATGCAACATTCCATTATGATGTCCTAATGTAAAATTCCATTATGATGTCATAATGTAACATTCCATTATGATGTCATAATGCAAAATTCCATTATGATGTCATAATGCAAAATTCCATTATGATGTCATAATGTAACATTCCATTATGATGTCATAATGCAAAATTCCATTATGATGTCATAATGTAAAATTCCATTATGCTGTCATAATACAAAATTCCATTATGATGTTATAATGCAAAATTCCATTATGATGTCATAATGTAACATTCCATTATGATGTCATAATGCAAAATTCCATTATGATGTCATAATGCAAAATTCCATTGTGATGTCATAATGTAACATTCCATTATGATGTCATAATGCAAAATTCCATTATGATGTCATAATGTAAAATTCTATTATGATGTCATAATGCAACATTCCATTATGATGTCATAATGCAAAATTCCATTATGATGTCATAATGTAACATTCCATTATGATGTCATAATGCAACATTCCATTATGATGTCATAATGTAACATTCCATTATGATGTCATAATGCAAAATTCCATTATGATGTCATAATGCAAAATTCCATTATGATGTCATAATGCAAAATTCCATTATGATGTCATAATGCAAACTTCCATTATGATGTCATAATGTAAAATTCCATTATGATGTCCTAATGCAAACTTCCATTATGATGTCATAATGTAAAATTCCATTATGATGTCATAATTCAACATTCCATTATGATGTCATAATGCAAAATTCCATTATGATGTCATAATGTAACATTCCATTATGATGTCATAATGCAAAATTTCATTATGATGTCAGAATGCAAAATTCCATTATGATGTCATAATGCAAAATTCCATTATGATGTCATAATGTAACATGCCATTATGATGTCATAATGTAACATTCCATTATGATGTCATAATGCAAAATTCCATTATGATGTCATAATGTAAAATTCCATTATGATGTCATAATGCTAAATTCTATTATAATGTCATAATGCAAAATTCCATTATGATGTCATAATGTAAAATTCCATTATGACGTCATAATGCTAAATTCTATTATGATGTCATAATGCAAAATTCTATTATGATGTCATAATGCAACATTCCATTATGATGTCATAATGCAAAATTCCATTATGATGTCATAATGTAACATTCCATTATGATGTCATAATGCAACATTCCATTATGATGTCATAATGTAAAATTCCATTATGATGTCATAATGCAACATTCCATTATGATGTCCTAATGTAAAATTCCATTATGATGTCATAATGTAACATTCCATTATGATGTCATAATGCAAAATTCCATTATGATGTCATAATGCAAAATTCCATTATGATGTCATAATGTAACATTCCATTATGATGTCATAATGCAAAATTCCATTATGATGTCATAATGTAAAATTCCATTATGCTGTCATAATACAAAATTCCATTATGATGTTATAATGCAAAATTCCATTATGATGTCATAATGTAACATTCCATTATGATGTCATAATGCAAAATTCCATTATGATGTCATAATGCAAAATTCCATTGTGATGTCATAATGTAACATTCCATTATGATGTCATAATGCAAAATTCCATTATGATGTCATAATGTAAAATTCTATTATGATGTCATAATGCAACATTCCATTATGATGTCATAATGCAAAATTCCATTATGATGTCATAATGTAACATTCCATTATGATGTCATAATGCAACATTCCATTATGATGTCATAATGTAACATTCCATTATGATGTCATAATGCAAAATTCCATTATGATGTCATAATGCAAAATTCCATTATGATGTCATAATGCAAAATTCCATTATGATGTCATAATGCAAACTTCCATTATGATGTCATAATGTAAAATTCCATTATGATGTCCTAATGCAAACTTCCATTATGATGTCATAATGTAAAATTCCATTATGATGTCATAATTCAACATTCCATTATGATGTCATAATGCAAAATTCCATTATGATGTCATAATGTAACATTCCATTATGATGTCATAATGCAAAATTTCATTATGATGTCAGAATGCAAAATTCCATTATGATGTCATAATGCAAAATTCCATTATGATGTCATAATGTAAAATTCCATTATGATGTCATAATGTAAAATTCCATTATGATGTCATAATGTAACATTCCATTATGATGTCATAATGCAAAATTCCATTATGATGTCATAATGTAACATTCCATTATGATGTCATAATGCAACATTGCATTATGATGTCATAATGCAAAATTCCATTATGATGTCATAATGCAAAATTCCATTATGATGTCATAATGTAACATTCCATTATGATGTCATAATGCAACATTCCATTATGATGTCATAATGTAAAATTCCATTATGATGTCATAATGCAACATTCCATTATGATGTCCTAATGTAAAATTCCATTATGATGTCATAATGTAACATTCCATTATGATGTCATAATGCAAAATTCCATTATGATGTCATAATGCAAAATTCCATTATGATGTCATAATGTAACATTCCATTATGATGTCATAATGCAAAATTCCATTATGATGTCATAATGTAAAATTCCATTATGATGTCATAATGTAACATTCCATTATGATGTCATAATGCAACATTCCATTATGATGTCCTAATGTAAAATTCCATTATGATGTCATAATGTAACATTCCATTATGATGTCATAATGTAAAATTCCATTATGATGTCATAATGCAAAATTCCATTATGATGTCATAATGCAAAATTCCATTATGATGTCATAATGCAAAATTCCATTATGATGTCATAATGCAAAATTCCATTATGATGTCATAATGTAAAATTCCATTATGATGTCATAATGCAAAATTCCATGATGATGTCATAATGTAAAATTCCATTATTCTGTCATAATACAAAATTCCATTATGATGTCATAATGCAAAATTCCATTATGATGTCATAATGTAACATTCCATTATGATGTCATAATACAAAATTCCATGATGTCATAATGTAAAATTCCATTATGATGTCATAATGTAACATTCCATTATGATGTCATAATGTAACATTCCATTATGATGTCATAATGCAAAATTCGATTATGATGTCACAATGTCTAATTCTATTATAATGTCATAATGCAACATTCCATTATGATGTCATAGTGCAAAATTCCATTATGATGTCATAATGCAACATTCCATTATGATGTCATAATGCAAAATTCCATTATGATGTCATAATGTAAAATTCCATTATGATGTCATAATGTAAAATTCCATTATGATGTCATAATGTAACATTCCATTATGATGTCATAATGCAAAATTCCATTATGATGTCATAATGTAACATTCCATTATGATGTCATAATGTAACATTCCATTATGATGTCATAATGCAAAATTCGATTATGATGTCACAATGTCTAATTCTATTATAATGTCATAATGCAACATTCCATTATGATGTCATAATGTAAAATTCCATTATGATGTCATAATGCAAAATTCCATGATGATGTCATAATGCAAAATTCCATTATGATGTCATAATGTAAAATTCCATTATGATGTCATAATGTAAAATTCCATTATGATGTCATAATGTAACATTCCATTATGATGTCATAATGCAAAATTCCATTATGATGTCATAATGTAACATTCCATTATGATGTCATAATGCAACATTGCATTATGATGTCATAATGCAAAATTCCATTATGATGTCATAATGCAAAATTCCATTATGATGTCATAATGTAACATTCCATTATGATGTCATAATGCAACATTCCATTATGATGTCATAATGTAAAATTCCATTATGATGTCATAATGCAACATTCCATTATGATGTCCTAATGTAAAATTCCATTATGATGTCATAATGTAACATTCCATTATGATGTCATAATGCAAAATTCCATTATGATGTCATAATGCAAAATTCCATTATGATGTCATAATGTAACATTCCATTATGATGTCATAATGCAAAATTCCATTATGATGTCATAATGTAAAATTCCATTATGATGTCATAATGTAACATTCCATTATGATGTCATAATGCAACATTCCATTATGATGTCCTAATGTAAAATTCCATTATGATGTCATAATGTAACATTCCATTATGATGTCATAATGTAAAATTCCATTATGATGTCATAATGCAAAATTCCATTATGATGTCATAATGCAAAATTCCATTATGATGTCATAATGCAAAATTCCATTATGATGTCATAATGCAAAATTCCATTATGATGTCATAATGTAAAATTCCATTATGATGTCATAATGCAAAATTCCATGATGATGTCATAATGTAAAATTCCATTATTCTGTCATAATACAAAATTCCATTATGATGTCATAATGCAAAATTCCATTATGATGTCATAATGTAAAATTCCATTATGATGTCATAATGTAAAATTCCATTATGATGTCATAATGTAACATTCCATTATGATGTCATAATGCAAAATTCCATTATGATGTCATAATGTAACATTCCATTATGATGTCATAATGCAACATTGCATTATGATGTCATAATGCAAAATTCCATTATGATGTCATAATGCAAAATTCCATTATGATGTCATAATGTAACATTCCATTATGATGTCATAATGCAACATTCCATTATGATGTCATAATGTAAAATTCCATTATGATGTCATAATGCAACATTCCATTATGATGTCCTAATGTAAAATTCCATTATGATGTCATAATGTAACATTCCATTATGATGTCATAATGCAAAATTCCATTATGATGTCATAATGCAAAATTCCATTATGATGTCATAATGTAACATTCCATTATGATGTCATAATGCAAAATTCCATTATGATGTCATAATGTAAAATTCCATTATGCTGTCATAATACAAAATTCCATTATGATGTTATAATGCAAAATTCCATTATGATGTCATAATGTAACATTCCATTATGATGTCATAATGCAAAATTCCATTATGATGTCATAATGCAAAATTCCATTGTGATGTCATAATGTAACATTCCATTATGATGTCATAATGCAAAATTCCATTATGATGTCATAATGTAAAATTCTATTATGATGTCATAATGCAACATTCCATTATGATGTCATAATGCAAAATTCCATTATGATGTCATAATGTAACATTCCATTATGATGTCATAATGCAACATTCCATTATGATGTCATAATGTAACATTCCATTATGATGTCATAATGCAAAATTCCATTATGATGTCATAATGCAAAATTCCATTATGATGTCATAATGCAAAATTCCATTATGATGTCATAATGCAAACTTCCATTATGATGTCATAATGTAAAATTCCATTATGATGTCCTAATGCAAACTTCCATTATGATGTCATAATGTAAAATTCCATTATGATGTCATAATTCAACATTCCATTATGATGTCATAATGCAAAATTCCATTATGATGTCATAATGTAACATTCCATTATGATGTCATAATGCAAAATTTCATTATGATGTCAGAATGCAAAATTCCATTATGATGTCATAATGCAAAATTCCATTATGATGTCATAATGTAACATGCCATTATGATGTCATAATGTAACATTCCATTATGATGTCATAATGCAAAATTCCATTATGATGTCATAATGTAAAATTCCATTATGATGTCATAATGCTAAATTCTATTATAATGTCATAATGCAAAATTCCATTATGATGTCATAATGTAAAATTCCATTATGACGTCATAATGCTAAATTCTATTATGATGTCATAATGCAAAATTGCATTATGATATAATGTAACATTCCATTATGATGTCATAATGCAATATTCCATTATGATGTCATAATGTAAAATTCCATTATGATGTCATAATGCAACATTCCATTATGATGTCATAATGCAAAATTCCATTATGATGTCATAATGTAAAATTCCATTATGATGTCATAATGTAACATTCCATTATGATGTCATAATGCAAAATTCCATTATGATGTCATAATGTAACATTCCTTTATGATGTCATAATGCAAAATTCCATTATGATGTCATAATGTAAAATTCCATTATGATGTCATAATGTAACATTCCTTTATGATGTCATAATGCAAAATTCCATTATGATGTCATAATGTAAAATTCCATTATGATGTCATAATGTAACATTCCATTATGATGTCATAATGCAAAATTCCATTATGATGTCATAATGTAACATTCCATTATGATGTCATAATACAAAATTCCATGATGTCATAATGTAAAATTCCATTATGATGTCATAATGTAACATTCCATTATGATGTCATAATGTAACATTCCATTATGATGTCATAATGCAAAATTCGATTATGATGTCACAATGTCTAATTCTATTATAATGTCATAATGCAACATTCCATTATGATGTCATAGTGCAAAATTCCATTATGATGTCATAATGCAACATTCCATTATGATGCCATAATGCAAAATTCCATTATGATGTCATAATGCAAAATTCCATTATGATGTCATAATGTCAAATTCCATTATGATGTCATAATGTAAAATTCCATTTTGATGTCATAATGTAACTTTCCATTATGATGTCATAATGCAAAATTCCATTATGATGTCATAATGCAAAAGTCCATTATGATGTCATAATGTAAAATTCCATTATGATGTCATAATGTAAAACTCCATTATGATGTCATAATGTAAAATTCCATTATAATGTCATAATGCGAAATTCCATTATGATGTCATAATGCGAAATTCCATTATGATGTCATGATGTAAAAATCCATTATGATGTCATAATGTAACATTCCATTATGATGTCATAATGCAAAATTGCATTATGATGTCATAATGCAACATTCCATTATGATGTCCTAATGTAAAATTCCATTATGATGTCATAATGTAACATTCCATTATGATGTCATAATGCAACATTCCATTATGATGTCCTAATGTAAAATTCCATTATGATGTCATAATGTAACATTCCATTATGATGTCATAATGTAAAATTCCATTATGATGTCATAATGCAAAATTCCATTATGATGTCATAATGCAAAATTCCATTATGATGTCATAATGCAAAATTCCATTATGATGTCATAATGCAAAATTCCATTATGATGTCATAATGTAAAATTCCATTATGATGTCATAATGCAAAATTCCATGATGATGTCATAATGTAAAATTCCATTATTCTGTCATAATACAAAATTCCATTATGATGTCATAATGCAAAATTCCATTATGATGTCATAATGTAAAATTCCATTATGATGTCATAATGTAAAATTCCATTATGATGTCATAATGTAACATTCCATTATGATGTCATAATGCAAAATTCCATTATGATGTCATAATGTAACATTCCATTATGATGTCATAATGCAACATTGCATTATGATGTCATAATGCAAAATTCCATTATGATGTCATAATGCAAAATTCCATTATGATGTCATAATGTAACATTCCATTATGATGTCATAATGCAACATTCCATTATGATGTCATAATGTAAAATTCCATTATGATGTCATAATGCAACATTCCATTATGATGTCCTAATGTAAAATTCCATTATGATGTCATAATGTAACATTCCATTATGATGTCATAATGCAAAATTCCATTATGATGTCATAATGCAAAATTCCATTATGATGTCATAATGTAACATTCCATTATGATGTCATAATGCAAAATTCCATTATGATGTCATAATGTAAAATTCCATTATGATGTCATAATGTAACATTCCATTATGATGTCATAATGCAACATTCCATTATGATGTCCTAATGTAAAATTCCATTATGATGTCATAATGTAACATTCCATTATGATGTCATAATGTAAAATTCCATTATGATGTCATAATGCAAAATTCCATTATGATGTCATAATGCAAAATTCCATTATGATGTCATAATGCAAAATTCCATTATGATGTCATAATGCAAAATTCCATTATGATGTCATAATGTAAAATTCCATTATGATGTCATAATGCAAAATTCCATGATGATGTCATAATGTAAAATTCCATTATTCTGTCATAATACAAAATTCCATTATGATGTCATAATGCAAAATTCCATTATGATGTCATAATGTAAAATTCCATTATGATGTCATAATGTAAAATTCCATTATGATGTCATAATGTAACATTCCATTATGATGTCATAATGCAAAATTCCATTATGATGTCATAATGTAACATTCCATTATGATGTCATAATGCAACATTGCATTATGATGTCATAATGCAAAATTCCATTATGATGTCATAATGCAAAATTCCATTATGATGTCATAATGTAACATTCCATTATGATGTCATAATGCAACATTCCATTATGATGTCATAATGTAAAATTCCATTATGATGTCATAATGCAACATTCCATTATGATGTCCTAATGTAAAATTCCATTATGATGTCATAATGTAACATTCCATTATGATGTCATAATGCAAAATTCCATTATGATGTCATAATGCAAAATTCCATTATGATGTCATAATGTAACATTCCATTATGATGTCATAATGCAAAATTCCATTATGATGTCATAATGTAAAATTCCATTATGCTGTCATAATACAAAATTCCATTATGATGTTATAATGCAAAATTCCATTATGATGTCATAATGTAACATTCCATTATGATGTCATAATGCAAAATTCCATTATGATGTCATAATGCAAAATTCCATTGTGATGTCATAATGTAACATTCCATTATGATGTCATAATGCAAAATTCCATTATGATGTCATAATGTAAAATTCTATTATGATGTCATAATGCAACATTCCATTATGATGTCATAATGCAAAATTCCATTATGATGTCATAATGTAACATTCCATTATGATGTCATAATGCAACATTCCATTATGATGTCATAATGTAACATTCCATTATGATGTCATAATGCAAAATTCCATTATGATGTCATAATGCAAAATTCCATTATGATGTCATAATGCAAAATTCCATTATGATGTCATAATGCAAACTTCCATTATGATGTCATAATGCAAACTTCCATTATGATGTCATAATGTAAAATTCCATTATGATGTCATAATTCAACATTCCATTATGATGTCATAATGCAAAATTCCATTATGATGTCATAATGTAACATTCCATTATGATGTCATAATGCAAAATTTCATTATGATGTCAGAATGCAAAATTCCATTATGATGTCATAATGCAAAATTCCATTATGATGTCATAATGTAACATGCCATTATGATGTCATAATGTAACATTCCATTATGATGTCATAATGCAAAATTCCATTATGATGTCATAATGTAAAATTCCATTATGATGTCATAATGCTAAATTCTATTATAATGTCATAATGCAAAATTCCATTATGATGTCATAATGTAAAATTCCATTATGACGTCATAATGCTAAATTCTATTATGATGTCATAATGCAATATTCCATTATGATGTCATAATGTAAAATTCCATTATGATGTCATAATGCAACATTCCATTATGATGTCATAATGCAAAATTCCATTATGATGTCATAATGTAAAATTCCATTATGATGTCATAATGTAACATTCCATTATGATGTCATAATGCAAAATTCCATTATGATGTCATAATGTAACATTCCTTTATGATGTCATAATGCAAAATTCCATTATGATGTCATAATGTAAAATTCCATTATGATGTCATAATGTAACATTCCTTTATGATGTCATAATGCAAAATTCCATTATGATGTCATAATGTAAAATTCCATTATGATGTCATAATGTAACATTCCATTATGATGTCATAATGCAAAATTCCATTATGATGTCATAATGTAACATTCCATTATGATGTCATAATACAAAATTCCATGATGTCATAATGTAAAATTCCATTATGATGTCATAATGTAACATTCCATTATGATGTCATAATGTAACATTCCATTATGATGTCATAATGCAAAATTCGATTATGATGTCACAATGTCTAATTCTATTATAATGTCATAATGCAACATTCCATTATGATGTCATAGTGCAAAATTCCATTATGATGTCATAATGCAACATTCCATTATGATGCCATAATGCAAAATTCCATTATGATGTCATAATGCAAAATTCCATTATGATGTCATAATGTCAAATTCCATTATGATGTCATAATGTAAAATTCCATTTTGATGTCATAATGTAACTTTCCATTATGATGTCATAATGCAAAATTCCATTATGATGTCATAATGCAAAAGTCCATTATGATGTCATAATGTAAAATTCCATTATGATGTCATAATGTAAAACTCCATTATGATGTCATAATGTAAAATTCCATTATAATGTCATAATGCGAAATTCCATTATGATGTCATAATGCGAAATTCCATTATGATGTCATGATGTAAAAATCCATTATGATGTCATAATGTAACATTCCATTATGATGTCATAATGCAAAATTGCATTATGATGTCATAATGCAACATTCCATTATGATGTCATAATGCAAAATTCCATTATGATGTCATAATGTAACATTCCATTATGATGTCATAATGCAAAATTCCATTATGATGTCATAATGTAACATTCCATTATGATGTCATAATGCAACATTCCATTATGATGTCTTAATGCAACATTCCATTCTGATGTCATAATGCAACATTCCATTATGATGTCATAATGTAACATTCCATTATGATGTCATAATTAGAGATGAGCAAACGTGTTCGGCCACGCCCCTTTTTCGCCCGAACACCGCGAACTCTGAGTACTTCCGTACTCGGGCGAAAAAGTTCGGGGGGCGCCGTGGCGGCACAGGGGGTAGCAGTGGGGAGTGGGGGGGAGAGGGAGAGAGAGAGGGCTCCCCCCTGTTCCCCGCTGCTACCCCCGCACCGCCACGCCTCTCCCCGCCCCCCGGCGCCCCCAGAATATTTGCCCGCGAGTACTGAAGTACTCGCAAAGTGCGGTATTCGGGTGCGTAAGTACTCGTAACGAGTACGTTCGCTCATCTCTAGTCATAATGCAACATTCCATTATGATGTCATAATACAAAATTCCATTATGTTGTCATAATGCAAAATTCCATTATGTTGTCATAATGCAAAATTCCATTATGATGTCATAATGCAAAATTCCATTATGATGTCATAATGTAACATTCCATTATGATGTCATAATGCAACATTCCATTATGATGTCATAATGCAACATTCCATTATGATGTCATAATGTAAAATTCCATTATGATGTCATAATGTAACATTCCATTATGATGTCATAATGCAAAATTCCATTATGTTGTCATAATGCAACATTCCATTATGATGTCATAATACAAAATTCCATTATGTTGTCATAATGCAAAATTCCATTATGATGTCATAATGCAAAATTCCATTCTGATGTCATAATGTAACATTCCATTATGATGCCATAATGTAAAATTCCATTATGATGTCATAATGCAACATTCCATTATGATGTCATAATGTAAAATTCCATTATGATGTCATAATGTAACATTCCATTATGATGTCATAATGCAAAATTCCATTATGATGTCATAATGCAAAATTCCATTATGATGTCATAATGTAACATTCCATTATGATGTCATAATGCAAAATTCCATTATGATGTCATAATGTAAAATTCCATTATGCTGTAATAATACAAAATTCCATTATGATGTTATAATGCAAAATTCCATTATGTTGTCATAATGTAACATTCCATTATGATGTCATAATGCAACATTCCATTATGATGTCATAATGCAAAATTCCATTGTGATGTCATAATGTAACATTCCATTATGATGTCATAATGCAAAATTCCATTATGATGTCATAATGTAAAATTCTATTATGATGTCATAATGCAACATTCCATTATGATGTCATAATGCAAAATTCCATTATGATGTCATAATGTAACATTCCATTATGATGTCATAATGCAACATTCCATTATGATGTCATAATGTAACATTCCATTATGATGTCATAATGTAACATTCCATTATGATGTCATAATGCAAAATTTCATTATGATGTCATAATGCAAAATTCCATTATGATGTCATAATGTAAAATTCCATTATGATGTCATAATGTAACATTCCATTATGATGTCATAATGCACAATTCCATTATGATGTCATAATGTAAAATTCTATTATGATGTCATAATGTAACATTCCTTTATGATGTCATAATGCAAAATTCCATTATGATGTCATAATGTAAAATTCCATTATGATGTCATAATGTAACATTCCTTTATGATGTCATAATGCAAAATTCCATTATGATGTCATAATGTAAAATTCCATTATGATGTCATAATGTAACATTCCATTATGATGTCATAATGCAAAATTCCATTATGATGTCATAATGTAACATTCCATTATGATGTCATAATACAAAATTCCATGATGTCATAATGTAAAATTCCATTATGATGTCATAATGTAACATTCCATTATGATGTCATAATGTAACATTCCATTATGATGTCATAATGCAAAATTCGATTATGATGTCACAATGTAAAATTCTATTATAATGTCATAATGCAACATTCCATTATGATGTCATAGTGCAAAATTCCATTATGATGTCATAATGCAACATTCCATTATGATGCCATAATGCAAAATTCCATTATGATGTCATAATGCAAAATTCCATTATGATGTCATAATGTAACATTCCATTATGATGTCATAATGCAAAATTCCATTATGATGTCCTAATGTTTAATTCCATTATGATGTCATAATGTAACATTCCATTATGATGTCATAATGTAAAATTCCATTATGATGTCATAATGCAAAATTCCATTATGATGTCATAATGCAAAATTCCATTATGATGTCATAATGCAAAATTCCATTATGATGTCATAATGTAAAATTCCATTATGATGTCATAATGCAAAATTCCATTATGATGTCATAATGTAAAATTCCATTATTCTGTCATAATACAAAATTCCATTATGATGTCATAATGCAAAATTCCATTATGATGTCATAATGTAACATTCCATTATGATGTCATAATGCAACATTCCATTATGATGTCATAATGCAAAATTCCATTATGATGTCATAATGCAAAATTCCATTATGATGTCATTATGTAAAATTCCATTATGATGTCATAATGCAACATTCCATTATGATGTCATAATGCAACATTCCATTATGATGTCATAATGTAAAATTCCATTATGATGTCATAATGTAACATTCCATTATGATGTCATAATGCAAAATTCCATTATGTTGTCATAATGCAACATTCCATTATGATGTCATAATACAAAATTCCATTATGTTGTCATAATGCAAAATTCCATTATGATGTCATAATGCAAAATTCCATTCTGATGTCATAATGTAACATTCCATTATGATGCCATAATGTAAAATTCCATTATGATGTCATAATGCAACATTCCATTATGATGTCATAATGTAAAATTCCATTATGATGTCATAATGTAACATTCCATTATGATGTCATAATGCAAAATTCCATTATGATGTCATAATGCAAAATTCCATTATGATGTCATAATGTAACATTCCATTATGATGTCATAATGCAAAATTCCATTATGATGTCATAATGTAAAATTCCATTATGCTGTAATAATACAAAATTCCATTATGATGTTATAATGCAAAATTCCATTATGATGTCATAATGTAACATTCCATTATGATGTCATAATGCAACATTCCATTATGATGTCATAATGCAAAATTCCATTGTGATGTCATAATGTAACATTCCATTATGATGTCATAATGCAAAATTCCATTATGATGTCATAATGTAAAATTCTATTATGATGTCATAATGCAACATTCCATTATGATGTCATAATGCAAAATTCCATTATGATGTCATAATGTAACATTCCATTATGATGTCATAATGCAACATTCCATTATGATGTCATAATGTAACATTCCATTATGATGTCATAATGTAACATTCCATTATGATGTCATAATGCAAAATTTCATTATGATGTCATAATGCAAAATTCCATTATGATGTCATAATGTAAAATTCCATTATGATGTCATAATGTAACATTCCATTATGATGTCATAATGCACAATTCCATTATGATGTCATAATGTAAAATTCTATTATGATGTCATAATGTAACATTCCTTTATGATGTCATAATGCAAAATTCCATTATGATGTCATAATGTAAAATTCCATTATGATGTCATAATGTAACATTCCTTTATGATGTCATAATGCAAAATTCCATTATGATGTCATAATGTAAAATTCCATTATGATGTCATAATGTAACATTCCATTATGATGTCATAATGCAAAATTCCATTATGATGTCATAATGTAACATTCCATTATGATGTCATAATACAAAATTCCATGATGTCATAATGTAAAATTCCATTATGATGTCATAATGTAACATTCCATTATGATGTCATAATGTAACATTCCATTATGATGTCATAATGCAAAATTCGATTATGATGTCACAATGTAAAATTCTATTATAATGTCATAATGCAACATTCCATTATGATGTCATAGTGCAAAATTCCATTATGATGTCATAATGCAACATTCCATTATGATGCCATAATGCAAAATTCCATTATGATGTCATAATGCAAAATTCCATTATGATGTCATAATGTAACATTCCATTATGATGTCATAATGCAACATTCCATTATGATGTCCTAATGTTTAATTCCATTATGATGTCATAATGTAACATTCCATTATGATGTCATAATGTAAAATTCCATTATGATGTCATAATGCAAAATTCCATTATGATGTCAAAATGCAAAATTCCATTATGATGTCATAATGCAAAATTCCATTATGATGTCATAATGTAAAATTCCATTATGATGTCATAATGCAAAATTCCATTATGATGTCATAATGTAAAATTCCATTATTCTGTCATAATACAAAATTCCATTATGATGTCATAATGCAAAATTCCATTATGATGTCATAATGTAACATTCCATTATGATGTCATAATGCAACATTCCATTATGATGTCATAATGCAAAATTCCATTATGATGTCATAATGCAAAATTCCATTATGATGTCATTATGTAAAATTCCATTATGATGTCATAATGCAACATTCCATTATGATGTCATAATGCAAAATTCCATTATGATGTCATAATGCAAAATTCCATTATGATGTCATAATGCAAAATTCCATTATGATGTCATAATGCAAAATTCCATTATGATGTCATAATGTAAAATTCCATTATGATGTCATAATGCAAAATTCCATTATGATGTCATAATGTAAAATTCCATTATTCTGTCATAATACAAAATTCCATTATGATGTCATAATGCAAAATTCCATTATGATGTCATAATGTAACATTCCATTATGATGTCATAATGCAACATTCCATTATGATGTCATAATGCAAAATTCCATTATGATGTCATAATGCAAAATTCCATTATGATGTCATTATGTAAAATTCCATTATGATGTCATAATGCAACATTCCATTATGATGTCATAATGCAAAATTCCATTATGATGTCATAATGTAGAATTCCATTATGATGTCATAATGCAACATTCCATTATGATGTCATAATGCAAAATTCCATTATGATGTCATAATGCAAAATTCCATTATGATGTCATAATGTTACATTCCATTATGATATCATAATGCAAAATTCCATTATGATGTCATAATGCAAAATCCCATTATGATGTCATAATGCAAAATCCCATTATGATGTCATAATGCAAAATTCCATTATGATGTCATAATGTAAAGTTCCATTATGATGTCATAATGCAAAATTCCATTATGATGTCATAATGTAACATTCCATTATGATGTCATAATGCAAAATTCCATTATGATGTCATAATGCAAAATTCCATTATGATGTCATAATGCAAAATTCCATTATGATGTCATAATTTAAAATTCCATTATGATGTCATAATGTAAAATTCCATTATGATGTCATAGTGCAAAATTCCATTATGATGTCATAATGTAACATTCCATTATGATGTCATAATGCAAAATTCCATTATGATGTCATTATGTAAGATTCCATTATGATGTCATAATGCAAAATTCCATTATGATGTCATAATGTAAGATTCCATTATGATGTCATAATGCAAAATTCCATTATGTCATAATGTAAGATTCCATTATGATGTCATAATGCAAAATTCCATTATGATGCCATAATGTAACATTCGATTATGATGTCATAATGCAAAATTCCATTATGATGTCATAATGCAAAATTCCATTATGATGTCATAATGTAAAATTCCATTATGATGTCATAATGCAAAATTCCATTATGATGTCATAATGTAAAATTCCATTATGATGTCATAATGTAAAATTCCATTATGATGTCATAATGCAAAATTCCATTATGATGTCATAATGTAACATTCCATTATGATGTCATAATGCAACATTCCATTATGATGTCATAATGCAAAATTCCATTATGATGTCATAATGTAAAATTCCATTATGATGTCATAATGCAAAATTCCATTATGATGTCATAATGCAAAACTCCATTATGATGTCATAATGCAAAATTCCATTATGATGTCATAATGTAACATTCCATTATGATGTCATAATGCAAAGTTCCATTATGATGTCATAATGTAACATTCCATTATGATGTCATAATGCAAAGTTCCATTATGATGTCATAATGCAAAATTCCATTATGATGTCATAATGTAAAGTTCCATTATGATGTCATAATGCAAAATTCCATTATGATGTCATAATGTAAAATTCCATTATGATGTCATAATGTAACATTCCATTATGATGTCATAATGTAAAATTCCATTATGATGTCATAATGCAAAATTCCATTATGATGTCATAATGTAAAATTCCATTATGATGTCATAATGCAACATTCCATTATGATGTCCTAATGTAAAATTCCATTATGATGTCATAATGTAACATTCCATTATGATGTCATAATGTAAAATTCCATTATGATGTCATAATGCAAAATTCCATTATGATGTCATAATGCAAAATTCCATTATGATGTCATAATGCAAAATTCCATTATGATGTCATAATGCAAAATTCCATTATGATGTCATAATGTAAAATTCCATTATGATGTCATAATGCAAAATTCCATTATGATGTCATAATGTAAAATTCCATTATTCTGTCATAATACAAAATTCCATTATGATGTCATAATGCAAAATTCCATTATGATGTCAATGTAACATTCTATTATGATGTCATAATGCAAAATTCCATTATGATGTCATAATGTAAAATTCCATTATGATGTCATAATGTAAAATTCCATTATGATGTCATAATGCAACATTCCATTATGATGTCATAATGCAAAATTCCATTATGATGTCATAATGTAACATTCCATTATGATGTCATAATGCAACATTCCATTATGATGTCATAATGCAAAATTCCATTATGATGTCATAATGCAAAATTCCATTATGATGTCATTATGTAAAATTCCATTATGATGTCATAATGCAACATTCCATTATGATGTCATAATGCAAAATTCCATTATGATGTCATAATGTAAAATTCCATTATGATGTCATAATGCAACATTCCATTATGATGTCATAATGCAAAATTTCATTATGATGTCATAATGTAACATTCCATTATGATGTCATAATGCAAAATTCCATTATGATGTCATAATGCAAAATTCCATTATGATGTCATAATGTAACATTCCATTATGATGTCATAATGCAAAATTCCATTATGATGTCATAATGTAAAACTCCATTATGATGCCATAATGCAAAATTCCATTATGATGTCATAATGTAAAACTCCATGATGATGTCATAATGTAAAACTCCATTATGATGCCATAATGTTACATTCCATTATGATGTCATAATGCAAAATTCCATTATGATGTCATAATGTTACATTCCATTATGATATCATAATGCAAAATTCCATTATGATGTCATAATGTAAGATTCCATTATGATGTCATAATGCAAAATTCCATTATGATGTCATAATGTAACATTCCATTATGATGTCATAATGCAAAATTCCATTATGATGTCATAATGTAAAATTACATTATGATGTCATAATGTAAAGTTCCATTATGATGTCATAATGCAAAATTCCATTATGATGTCATAATGTAAAGTTCCATTATGATGTCATAATGCAAAATTCCATTATGATGTCATAATGTAACATTCCATTATGATGTCATAATGCAAAATTCCATTATGATGTCATAATGCAAAATTCCATTATGATGTCATAATGCAAAATTCCATTATGATGTCATAATTTAAAATTCCATTATGATGTCATAATGTAAAATTCCATTATGATGTCATAATGCAAAATTCCATTATGATGTCATAATGTAAGATTCCATTATGATGTCATAATGCAAAATTCCATGATGTCATAATGTAAGATTCCATTATGATGTCATAATGCAAAATTCCATTATGATGTCATAATGTAACATTCCATTATGATGTCATAATGCAAAATTCCATTATGATGTCATAATGTAACATTCGATTATGATGTCATAATGCAAAATTCCATTATGATGTCATAATGCAAAATTCCATTATGATGTCATAATGTAAAATTCCATTATGATGTCATAATGCAAAATTCCATTATGATGTAATAATGTAAAATTCCATTATGATGTCATAATGTAAAATTCCATTATGATGTCATAATGCAAAATTCCATTATGATGTCATAATGTAACATTCCATTATGATGTCATAATGCAACATTCCATTATGATGTCATAATGCAAAATTCCATTATGATGTCATAATGTAAAATTCCATTATGATGTCATAATGCAAAATTCCATTATGATGTCATAATGTAAAACTCCATTATGATGTCATAATGCAAAATTCCATTATGATGTCATAATGTAACATTCCATTATGATGTCATAATGCAAAGTTCCATTATGATGTCATAATGCAAAATTCCATTATGATGTCATAATGTAAAGTTCCATTATGATGTCATAATGCAAAATTCCATTATGATGTCATAATGTAAAATTCCATTATGATGTCATAATGTAACATTCCATTATGATGTCATAATGTAAAATTCCATTATGATGTCATAATGCAAAATTCCATTATGATGTCATAATGTAAAATTCCATTATGATGTCATAATGCAAAATTCCATTATGATGTCATAATGTAACATTCCATTATGATGTCATAATGTAAAATTCCATTATGATGTCATAATGTAACATTCCATTATGATGTCATAATGTAAAATTCCATTATGATGTCATAATGCAAAATTCCATTATGATGTCATAATGTAAAATTCCATTATGATGTCATAATGCAACATTCCAATATGATGTCCTAATGTAAAATTCCATTATGATGTCATAATGTAACATTCCATTATGATGTCATAATGTAAAATTCCATTATGATGTCATAATGCAAAATTCCATTATGATGTCATAATGCAAAATTCCATTATGATGTCATAATGCAAAATTCCATTATGATGTCATAATGCAAAATTCCATTATGATGTCATAATGTAAAATTCCATTATGATGTCATAATGCAAAATTCCATTATGATGTCATAATGTAAAATTCCATTATTCTGTCATAATACAAAATTCCATTATGATGTCATAATGCAAAATTCCATTATGATGTCATAATGTAACATTCTATTATGATGTCATAATGCAAAATTCCATTATGATGTCATAATGTAAAATTCCATTATGATGTCATAATGTAAAATTCCATTATGATGTCATAATGTAACATTCCATTATGATGTCATAATGCAAAATTCCATTATGATGTCATAATGTAACATTCCATTATGATGTCATAATGCAACATTCCATTATGATGTCATAATGCAAAATTCCATTATGATGTCATAATGCAAAATTCCATTATGATGTCATTATGTAAAATTCCATTATGATGTCATAATGCAACATTCCATTATGATGTCATAATGCAAAATTCCATTATGATGTCATAATGTAAAATTCCATTATGATGTCATAATGCAACATTCCATTATGATGTCATAATGCAAAATTTCATTATGATGTCATAATGTAACATTCCATTATGATGTCATAATGCAAAATTCCATTATGATGTCATAATGCAAAATTCCATTATGATGTCATAATGTAACATTCCATTATGATGTCATAATGCAAAATTCCATTATGATGTCATAATGTAAAACTCCATTATGATGCCATAATGCAAAATTCCATTATGATGTCATAATGTAAAACTCCATGATGATGTCATAATGTAAAACTCCATTATGATGCCATAATGTTACATTCCATTATGATGTCATAATGCAAAATTCCATTATGATGTCATAATGTTACATTCCATTATGATATCATAATGCAAAATTCCATTATGATGTCATAATGTAAGATTCCATTATGATGTCATAATGCAAAATTCCATTATGATGTCATAATGTAACATTCCATTATGATGTCATAATGCAAAATTCCATTATGATGTCATAATGGTAAATTACATTATGATGTCATAATGTAAAGTTCCATTATGATGTCATAATGCAAAATTCCATTATGATGTCATAATGTAAAGTTCCATTATGATGTCATAATGCAAAATTCCATTATGATGTCATAATGTAACATTCCATTATGATGTCATAATGCAAAATTCCATTATGATGTCATAATGCAAAATTCCATTATGATGTCATAATTTAAAATTCCATTATGATGTCATAATGCAAAATTCCATTATGATGTCATAATGTAAGATTCCATTATGATGTCATAATGCAAAATTCCATTATGTCATAATGTAAGATTCCATTATGATGTCATAATGCAAAATTCCATTATGATGTCATAATGTAACATTCCATTATGATGTCATAATGCAAAATTCCATTATGATGTCATAATGTAACATTCGATTATGATGTCATAATGCAAAATTCCATTATGATGTCATAATGCAAAATTCCATTATGATGTCATAATGTAAAATTCCATTATGATGTCATAATGCAAAATTCCATTATGATGTAATAATGTAAAATTCCATTATGATGTCATAATGTAAAATTCCATTATGATGTCATAATGCAAAATTCCATTATGATGTCATAATGTAACATTCCATTATGATGTCATAATGCAACATTCCATTATGATGTCATAATGCAAAATTCCATTATGATGTCATAATGTAAAATTCCATTATGATGTCATAATGCAAAATTCCATTATGATGTCATAATGTAAAACTCCATTATGATGTCATAATGCAAAATTCCATTATGATGTCATAATGTAACATTCCATTATGATGTCATAATGCAAAGTTCCATTATGATGTCATAATGCAAAATTCCATTATGATGTCATAATGTAAAGTTCCATTATGATGTCATAATGCAAAATTCCATTATGATGTCATAATGTAAAATTCCATTATGATGTCATAATGTAACATTCCATTATGATGTCATAATGTAAAATTCCATTATGATGTCATAATGCAAAATTCCATTATGATGTCATAATGTAAAATTCCATTATGATGTCATAATGCAAAATTCCATTATGATGTCATAATGTAAAATTCCATTATGATGTCATAATGTAACATTCCATTATGATGTCATAATGCAAAATTCCATTATGATGTCATAATGTAACATTCCATTATGATGTCATAATACAAAATTCCATGATGTCATAATGTAAAATTCCATTATGATGTCATAATGTAACATTCCATTATGATGTCATAATGTAACATTCCATTATGATGTCATAATGCAAAATTCGATTATGATGTCACAATGTAAAATTCTATTATGATGTCATAATGCAAAATTCCATTATGATGTCATAATGCAAAAGTCCATTATGATGTCATAATGCAAAAGTCCATTATGATGTCATAATGCAAAATTCCATTATGATGTCATAATGTCAAATTCCATTATGATGTCATAATGTAACTTTCCATTATGATGTCATAATGCAAAATTCCATTATGATGTCATAATGTAACATTCCATTATGATGTCATAATGCAAAATTCCATTATGATGTCATAATGTAACCTTCCATTATGATGTCATAATGCAACATTCCATTATGATGTCATAATGTAACATTCCATTATGATGTCATAATTAGAGATGAGCAAAAGTGTTCGGCCACGCCCCTTTTTCGCCCGAACACCGCGAACTCCGAGTACTTCCGTACTCGGGCGAAAAAGTTCGGGGGGCGCCGTGGGAGCACGGGGGGTAGCAGTGGGGAGTGGGGGGGAGAGGGAGAGAAAGAGGGCTCCCCCCTGTTCCCCGCTGCTACCTCCCGCACCGCCACGCCTCTCCCCGCCCCCCGGCGCCCCCCGAATATTTGCGCGCGAGTACTGAAGTACTCGCAAAGCGCGGTATTCGGGTGCATAAGTACTCGTAACGAGTACGTTCGCTCATCTCTAGTCATAATGCAACATTCCATTATGATGTCATAATGCAAAATTCCATTATGATGTCATAATGCAAAATTCCATTATGATGTCATAATGTAACATTCCATTATGATGTCATAATGCAAAATTTCATTATGATGTCATAATGTAAAACTCCATTATGATGCCATAATGCAAAATTCCATTATGATGTCATAATGTAAAACTCCATGATGATGTCATAATGTAAAACTCCATTATGATGCCATAATGTTACATTCCATTATGATGTCATAATGCAAAATTCCATTATGATGTCATAATGTTACATTCCATTATGATATCATAATGCAAAATTCCATTATGATGTCATAATGTAAGATTCCATTATGATGTCATAATGCAAAATTCCATTATGATGTCATAATGTAACATTCCATTATGATGTCATAATGCAAAATTCCATTATGATGTCATAATGGTAAATTACATTATGATGTCATAATGTAAAGTTCCATTATGATGTCATAATGCAAAATTCCATTATGATGTCATAATGTAAAGTTCCATTATGATGTCATAATGCAAAATTCCATTATGATGTCATAATGTAACATTCCATTATGATGTCATAATGCAAAATTCCATTATGATGTCATAATGCAAAATTCCATTATGATGTCATAATGCAAAATTCCATTATGATGTCATAATGTAAAATTCCATTATGATGTCATAATGCAAAATTCCATTATGATGTCATAATGTAAGATTCCATTATGATGTCATAATGCAAAATTCCATTATGTCATAATGTAAGATTCCATTATGATGTCATAATGCAAAATTCCATTATGATGTCATAATGTAACATTCCATTATGATGTCATAATGCAAAATTCCATTATGATGTCATAATGCAAAATTCCATTATGATGTCATAATGTAAAGTTCCATTATGATGTCATAATGCAAAATTCCATTATGATGTCATAATGTAAAATTCCATTATGATGTCATAATGTAACATTCCATTATGATGTCATAATGTAAAATTCCATTATGATGTCATAATGCAAAATTCCATTATGATGTCATAATGTAAAATTCCATTATGATGTCATAATGCAACATTCCATTATGATGTCCTAATGTAAAATTCCATTATGATGTCATAATGTAACATTCCATTATGATGTCATAATGTAAAATTCCATTATGATGTCATAATGCAAAATTCCATTATGATGTCATAATGCAAAATTCCATTATGATGTCATAATGCAAAATTCCATTATGATGTCATAATGCAAAATTCCATTATGATGTCATAATGTAAAATTCCATTATGATGTCATAATGCAAAATTCCATTATGATGTCATAATGTAAAATTCCATTATTCTGTCATAATACAAAATTCCATTATGATGTCATAATGCAAAATTCCATTATGATGTCAATGTAACATTCTATTATGATGTCATAATGCAAAATTCCATTATGATGTCATAATGTAAAATTCCATTATGATGTCATAATGTAAAATTCCATTATGATGTCATAATGCAACATTCCATTATGATGTCATAATGCAAAATTCCATTATGATGTCATAATGTAACATTCCATTATGATGTCATAATGCAACATTCCATTATGATGTCATAATGCAAAATTCCATTATGATGTCATAATGCAAAATTCCATTATGATGTCATTATGTAAAATTCCATTATGATGTCATAATGCAACATTCCATTATGATGTCATAATGCAAAATTCCATTATGATGTCATAATGTAAAATTCCATTATGATGTCATAATGCAACATTCCATTATGATGTCATAATGCAAAATTTCATTATGATGTCATAATGTAACATTCCATTATGATGTCATAATGCAAAATTCCATTATGATGTCATAATGCAAAATTCCATTATGATGTCATAATGTAACATTCCATTATGATGTCATAATGCAAAATTCCATTATGATGTCATAATGTAAAACTCCATTATGATGCCATAATGCAAAATTCCATTATGATGTCATAATGTAAAACTCCATGATGATGTCATAATGTAAAACTCCATTATGATGCCATAATGTTACATTCCATTATGATGTCATAATGCAAAATTCCATTATGATGTCATAATGTTACATTCCATTATGATATCATAATGCAAAATTCCATTATGATGTCATAATGTAAGATTCCATTATGATGTCATAATGCAAAATTCCATTATGATGTCATAATGTAACATTCCATTATGATGTCATAATGCAAAATTCCATTATGATGTCATAATGTAAAATTACATTATGATGTCATAATGTAAAGTTCCATTATGATGTCATAATGCAAAATTCCATTATGATGTCATAATGTAAAGTTCCATTATGATGTCATAATGCAAAATTCCATTATGATGTCATAATGTAACATTCCATTATGATGTCATAATGCAAAATTCCATTATGATGTCATAATGCAAAATTCCATTATGATGTCATAATGCAAAATTCCATTATGATGTCATAATTTAAAATTCCATTATGATGTCATAATGTAAAATTCCATTATGATGTCATAATGCAAAATTCCATTATGATGTCATAATGTAAGATTCCATTATGATGTCATAATGCAAAATTCCATGATGTCATAATGTAAGATTCCATTATGATGTCATAATGCAAAATTCCATTATGATGTCATAATGTAACATTCCATTATGATGTCATAATGCAAAATTCCATTATGATGTCATAATGTAACATTCGATTATGATGTCATAATGCAAAATTCCATTATGATGTCATAATGCAAAATTCCATTATGATGTCATAATGTAAAATTCCATTATGATGTCATAATGCAAAATTCCATTATGATGTAATAATGTAAAATTCCATTATGATGTCATAATGTAAAATTCCATTATGATGTCATAATGCAAAATTCCATTATGATGTCATAATGTAACATTCCATTATGATGTCATAATGCAACATTCCATTATGATGTCATAATGCAAAATTCCATTATGATGTCATAATGTAAAATTCCATTATGATGTCATAATGCAAAATTCCATTATGATGTCATAATGTAAAACTCCATTATGATGTCATAATGCAAAATTCCATTATGATGTCATAATGTAACATTCCATTATGATGTCATAATGCAAAGTTCCATTATGATGTCATAATGCAAAATTCCATTATGATGTCATAATGTAAAGTTCCATTATGATGTCATAATGCAAAATTCCATTATGATGTCATAATGTAAAATTCCATTATGATGTCATAATGTAACATTCCATTATGATGTCATAATGTAAAATTCCATTATGATGTCATAATGCAAAATTCCATTATGATGTCATAATGTAAAATTCCATTATGATGTCATAATGCAAAATTCCATTATGATGTCATAATGTAACATTCCATTATGATGTCATAATGTAAAATTCCATTATGATGTCATAATGTAACATTCCATTATGATGTCATAATGTAAAATTCCATTATGATGTCATAATGCAAAATTCCATTATGATGTCATAATGTAAAATTCCATTATGATGTCATAATGCAACATTCCAATATGATGTCCTAATGTAAAATTCCATTATGATGTCATAATGTAACATTCCATTATGATGTCATAATGTAAAATTCCATTATGATGTCATAATGCAAAATTCCATTATGATGTCATAATGCAAAATTCCATTATGATGTCATAATGCAAAATTCCATTATGATGTCATAATGCAAAATTCCATTATGATGTCATAATGTAAAATTCCATTATGATGTCATAATGCAAAATTCCATTATGATGTCATAATGTAAAATTCCATTATTCTGTCATAATACAAAATTCCATTATGATGTCATAATGCAAAATTCCATTATGATGTCATAATGTAACATTCTATTATGATGTCATAATGCAAAATTCCATTATGATGTCATAATGTAAAATTCCATTATGATGTCATAATGTAAAATTCCATTATGATGTCATAATGTAACATTCCATTATGATGTCATAATGCAAAATTCCATTATGATGTCATAATGTAACATTCCATTATGATGTCATAATGCAACATTCCATTATGATGTCATAATGCAAAATTCCATTATGATGTCATAATGCAAAATTCCATTATGATGTCATTATGTAAAATTCCATTATGATGTCATAATGCAACATTCCATTATGATGTCATAATGCAAAATTCCATTATGATGTCATAATGTAAAATTCCATTATGATGTCATAATGCAACATTCCATTATGATGTCATAATGCAAAATTTCATTATGATGTCATAATGTAACATTCCATTATGATGTCATAATGCAAAATTCCATTATGATGTCATAATGCAAAATTCCATTATGATGTCATAATGTAACATTCCATTATGATGTCATAATGCAAAATTCCATTATGATGTCATAATGTAAAACTCCATTATGATGCCATAATGCAAAATTCCATTATGATGTCATAATGTAAAACTCCATGATGATGTCATAATGTAAAACTCCATTATGATGCCATAATGTTACATTCCATTATGATGTCATAATGCAAAATTCCATTATGATGTCATAATGTTACATTCCATTATGATATCATAATGCAAAATTCCATTATGATGTCATAATGTAAGATTCCATTATGATGTCATAATGCAAAATTCCATTATGATGTCATAATGTAACATTCCATTATGATGTCATAATGCAAAATTCCATTATGATGTCATAATGGTAAATTACATTATGATGTCATAATGTAAAGTTCCATTATGATGTCATAATGCAAAATTCCATTATGATGTCATAATGTAAAGTTCCATTATGATGTCATAATGCAAAATTCCATTATGATGTCATAATGTAACATTCCATTATGATGTCATAATGCAAAATTCCATTATGATGTCATAATGCAAAATTCCATTATGATGTCATAATTTAAAATTCCATTATGATGTCATAATGCAAAATTCCATTATGATGTCATAATGTAAGATTCCATTATGATGTCATAATGCAAAATTCCATTATGTCATAATGTAAGATTCCATTATGATGTCATAATGCAAAATTCCATTATGATGTCATAATGTAACATTCCATTATGATGTCATAATGCAAAATTCCATTATGATGTCATAATGTAACATTCGATTATGATGTCATAATGCAAAATTCCATTATGATGTCATAATGCAAAATTCCATTATGATGTCATAATGTAAAATTCCATTATGATGTCATAATGCAAAATTCCATTATGATGTAATAATGTAAAATTCCATTATGATGTCATAATGTAAAATTCCATTATGATGTCATAATGCAAAATTCCATTATGATGTCATAATGTAACATTCCATTATGATGTCATAATGCAACATTCCATTATGATGTCATAATGCAAAATTCCATTATGATGTCATAATGTAAAATTCCATTATGATGTCATAATGCAAAATTCCATTATGATGTCATAATGTAAAACTCCATTATGATGTCATAATGCAAAATTCCATTATGATGTCATAATGTAACATTCCATTATGATGTCATAATGCAAAGTTCCATTATGATGTCATAATGCAAAATTCCATTATGATGTCATAATGTAAAGTTCCATTATGATGTCATAATGCAAAATTCCATTATGATGTCATAATGTAAAATTCCATTATGATGTCATAATGTAACATTCCATTATGATGTCATAATGTAAAATTCCATTATGATGTCATAATGCAAAATTCCATTATGATGTCATAATGTAAAATTCCATTATGATGTCATAATGCAAAATTCCATTATGATGTCATAATGTAAAATTCCATTATGATGTCATAATGTAACATTCCATTATGATGTCATAATGCAAAATTCCATTATGATGTCATAATGTAACATTCCATTATGATGTCATAATACAAAATTCCATGATGTCATAATGTAAAATTCCATTATGATGTCATAATGTAACATTCCATTATGATGTCATAATGTAACATTCCATTATGATGTCATAATGCAAAATTCGATTATGATGTCACAATGTAAAATTCTATTATGATGTCATAATGCAAAATTCCATTATGATGTCATAATGCAAAAGTCCATTATGATGTCATAATGCAAAAGTCCATTATGATGTCATAATGCAAAATTCCATTATGATGTCATAATGTCAAATTCCATTATGATGTCATAATGTAACTTTCCATTATGATGTCATAATGCAAAATTCCATTATGATGTCATAATGTAACATTCCATTATGATGTCATAATGCAAAATTCCATTATGATGTCATAATGTAACCTTCCATTATGATGTCATAATGCAACATTCCATTATGATGTCATAATGTAACATTCCATTATGATGTCATAATTAGAGATGAGCAAAAGTGTTCGGCCACGCCCCTTTTTCGCCCGAACACCGCGAACTCCGAGTACTTCCGTACTCGGGCGAAAAAGTTCGGGGGGCGCCGTGGGAGCACGGGGGGGTAGCAGTGGGGAGTGGGGGGGAGAGGGAGAGAAAGAGGGCTCCCCCCTGTTCCCCGCTGCTACCTCCCGCACCGCCACGCCTCTCCCCGCCCCCCGGCGCCCCCCGAATATTTGCGCGCGAGTACTGAAGTACTCGCAAAGCGCGGTATTCGGGTGCATAAGTACTCGTAACGAGTACGTTCGCTCATCTCTAGTCATAATGCAACATTCCATTATGATGTCATAATGCAAAATTCCATTATGATGTCATAATGCAAAATTCCATTATGATGTCATAATGTAACATTCCATTATGATGTCATAATGCAAAATTTCATTATGATGTCATAATGTAAAACTCCATTATGATGCCATAATGCAAAATTCCATTATGATGTCATAATGTAAAACTCCATGATGATGTCATAATGTAAAACTCCATTATGATGCCATAATGTTACATTCCATTATGATGTCATAATGCAAAATTCCATTATGATGTCATAATGTTACATTCCATTATGATATCATAATGCAAAATTCCATTATGATGTCATAATGTAAGATTCCATTATGATGTCATAATGCAAAATTCCATTATGATGTCATAATGTAACATTCCATTATGATGTCATAATGCAAAATTCCATTATGATGTCATAATGGTAAATTACATTATGATGTCATAATGTAAAGTTCCATTATGATGTCATAATGCAAAATTCCATTATGATGTCATAATGTAAAGTTCCATTATGATGTCATAATGCAAAATTCCATTATGATGTCATAATGTAACATTCCATTATGATGTCATAATGCAAAATTCCATTATGATGTCATAATGCAAAATTCCATTATGATGTCATAATGCAAAATTCCATTATGATGTCATAATGTAAAATTCCATTATGATGTCATAATGCAAAATTCCATTATGATGTCATAATGTAAGATTCCATTATGATGTCATAATGCAAAATTCCATTATGTCATAATGTAAGATTCCATTATGATGTCATAATGCAAAATTCCATTATGATGTCATAATGTAACATTCCATTATGATGTCATAATGCAAAATTCCATTATGATGTCATAATGTAACATTCGATTATGATGTCATAATGCAAAATTCCATTATGATGTCATAATGCAAAATTCCATTATGATGTCATAATGTAAAATTCCATTATGATGTCATAATGCAAAATTCCATTATGATGTAATAATGTAAAATTCCATTATGATGTCATAATGTAAAATTCCATTATGATGTCATAATGCAAAATTCCATTATGATGTCATAATGTAACATTCCATTATGATGTCATAATGCAACATTCCATTATGATGTCATAATGCAAAATTCCATTATGATGTCATAATGTAAAATTCCATTATGATGTCATAATGCAAAATTCCATTATGATGTCATAATGTAAAACTCCATTATGATGTCATAATGCAAAATTCCATTATGATGTCATAATGTAACATTCCATTATGATGTCATAATGCAAAGTTCCATTATGATGTCATAATGCAAAATTCCATTATGATGTCATAATGTAAAGTTCCATTATGATGTCATAATGCAAAATTCCATTATGATGTCATAATGTAAAATTCCATTATGATGTCATAATGTAACATTCCATTATGATGTCATAATGTAAAATTCCATTATGATGTCATAATGCAAAATTCCATTATGATGTCATAATGTAAAATTCCATTATGATGTCATAATGCAAAATTCCATTATGATGTCATAATGTAAAATTCCATTATGATGTCATAATGTAACATTCCATTATGATGTCATAATGCAAAATTCCATTATGATGTCATAATGTAACATTCCATTATGATGTCATAATACAAAATTCCATGATGTCATAATGTAAAATTCCATTATGATGTCATAATGTAACATTCCATTATGATGTCATAATGTAACATTCCATTATGATGTCATAATGCAAAATTCGATTATGATGTCACAATGTAAAATTCTATTATGATGTCATAATGCAAAATTCCATTATGATGTCATAATGCAAAAGTCCATTATGATGTCATAATGCAAAAGTCCATTATGATGTCATAATGCAAAATTCCATTATGATGTCATAATGTCAAATTCCATTATGATGTCATAATGTAACTTTCCATTATGATGTCATAATGCAAAATTCCATTATGATGTCATAATGTAACATTCCATTATGATGTCATAATGCAAAATTCCATTATGATGTCATAATGTAACCTTCCATTATGATGTCATAATGCAACATTCCATTATGATGTCATAATGTAACATTCCATTATGATGTCATAATTAGAGATGAGCAAAAGTGTTCGGCCACGCCCCTTTTTCACCCGAACACCGCGAACTCCGAGTACTTCCGTACTCGGGCGAAAAAGTTCGGGGGGCGCCGTGGGAGCACGGGGGGTAGCAGTGGGGAGTGGGGGGGAGAGGGAGAGAGAGAGGGCTCCCCCCTGTTCCCCGCTGCTACCTCCCGCACCGCCACGCCTCTCCCCGCCCCCCGGCGCCCCCCGAATATTTGCGCGCGAGTACTGAAGTACTCGCAAAGCGCGGTATTCGGGTGCATAAGTACTCGTAACGAGTACGTTCGCTCATCTCTAGTCATAATGCAACATTCCATTATGATGTCATAATGCAAAATTCCATTATGATGTCATAATGTAAAATTCCATTATGATGTCATAATGCAAAATTCCATTATGATGTCATAATGCAAAATTCCATTATGATGTCATAATGCAAAATTCCATTATGATGTCATAATGTAGCATTCCATTATGATGTCATAATGCAACATTCCATTATGATGTCATAATGTAAAATTCCATTATGATGTCATAATGCAAAATTCCATTATGATGTCATTATGTAAAATTCCAATTTGATGTCATAATGCAACATTCCATTATGATGTCATAATGCAAAATTCCATTATGATGTCATAATGTAACATTCCATTATGATGTCATAATGCAAAATTCCATTATGATGTCATAATGTAAAATTCCATTATGATGTCATAATGTAAAATTCCATTATGATGTCATAATGTAACATTCCATTATGATGTCATAATGCAAAATTCCATTATGATGTCATAATGCAATATTCTATTATGATGTCATAATGCAAAATTCCATTATGATGTCATTATGTAAAATTCCATTATGATGTCATAATGCAAAATTCCATTATGATGTCATAATGTAACATTCCATTATGATGTCATAATGCAACATTCCATTATGATGTCATAATGCAAAATTCCATTATGATGTCATAATGTAAAATTCCATTATGATGTCATAATGCAAAATTCCATTATGATGTCATAATGTAAAACTCCATTATGATGTCATAATGCAAAATTCCATTATGATGTCATAATGTAACATTCCATTATGATGTCATAATGTAAAGTTCCATTATGATGTCATAATGCAAAATTCCATTATGATGTCATAATGTAAAGTTCCATTATGATGTCATAATGCAAAATTCCATTATGATGTCATAATGTAAAATTCCATTATGATGTCATAATGTAACATTCCATTATGATGTCATAATGTAAAATTCCATTATGATGTCATAATGCAAAATTCCATTATGATGTCATAATGTAAAATTCCATTATGATGTCATTATGCAAAATTCCATTATGATGTCATAATGTAAAATTCCATTATGATGTCATAATGCAAAATTCCATTATGATGTCACAATGTAAAATTCCATTATGATGTCATAATACAAAATTCCATGATGTCATAATGTAAAATTCCATTATGATGTCATAATGTAAAATTCCATTATGATGTCATAATGTAACATTCCATTATGATGTCATAATGCAACATTCGATTATGATGTCACAATGTAAAATTCTATTATGATGTCATAATGCAAAATTCCATTATGATGTCATAATGCAAAAGTCCATTATGATGTCATAATGCAACAGTCCATTATGATGTCATAATGCAAAATTCCATTATGATGTCATAATGTCAAATTCCATTATGATGTCATAATGTAACTTTCCATTATGATGTCATAATGCAAAATTCCATTATGATGTCATAATGCAAAAGTCCATTATGATGTCATAATGTAAAATTCCATTATGATGTCATAATGTAAAAATCCATTATGATGTCATAATATAACATTCCATTATGATGTCATAATGCAAAATTCCATTATGATGTCATAATGTAACATTCCATTATGATGTCATAATGCAACATTCCATTATGATGTCATAATGTAACATTCCATTATGATGTCATAATTAGAGATGAGCAAACGTGTTCGGCCACGCCCCTTTTTCGCCCGAACACCGCGAACTCCGAGTACTTCCGTACTCGGGCGAAAAAGTTCGGGGGGCGCCGTGGGAGCACGGGGGGTAGCAGTGGGGAGTGGGGGGGAGAGGGAGAGAGAGAGGGCTCCCCCCTGTTCCCCGCTGCTACCTCCCGCACCGCCACGCCTCTCCCCGCCCCCCGGCGCCCCCCGAATATTTGCGCGCGAGTACTGAAGTACTCGCAAAGCGCGGTATTCGGGTGCATAAGTACTCGTAACGAGTACGTTCGCTCATCTCTAGTCATAATGCAACATTCCATTATGATGTCATAATGCAAAATTCCATTATGATGTCATAATGCAAAATTCCATTATGATGTCATAATGTAACATTCCATTATGATGTCATAATGCAACATTCCATTATGATGTCATAATGTAACATTCCATTATGATGTCATAATGCAAAATTCCATTATGATGTCATAATGCAAAATTCCATTATGATGTCATAATGCAAAATTCCATTATGATGTCATAGTGTAACATTCCATTATGATGTCATAATGCAACATTCCATTATGATGTCATAATGTAACATTCCATTATGATGTCATAATGCAAAATTCCATTATGATGTCATAATGTAAAATTCCATTATGATGTCATAATGTAAAATTCCATTATGATGTCATAATGTAACATTCCATTATGATGTCATAATGCAAAATTCCATTATGATGTCATAATGCAATATTCTATTATGATGTCATAATGCAAAATTCCATTATGATGTCATTATGTAAAATTCCATTATGATGTCATAATGCAACATTCCATTATTATGTCATAATGTAACATTCCATTATGATGTCATAATGCAACATTCCATTATGATGTCCTAATGTAAAATTCCATTATGATGTCATAATGTAACATTCCATTATGATGTCATAATGCAAAATTCCATTATGATGTCCTAATGTAAAATTCCATTATGATGTCATAATGTAACATTCCATTATGATGTCATAATGTAAAATTCCATTATGATGTCATAATGCAAAATTCCATTATGATGTCATAATGCAAAATTCCATTATGATGTCATAATGCAAAATTCCATTATGATGTCATAATGTAGCATTCCATTATGATGTCATAATGCAAAATTCCATTATGATGTCATAATGTAAAATTCCATTATTCTGTCATAATACAAAATTCCATTATGATGTCATAATGCAAAATTCCATTATGATGTCATAATGTAACATTCCATTATGATGTCATAATGTAAAATTCCATTATGATGTCATAATGTAAAATTCCATTATGATGTCATAATGTAAAATTCCATTATGATGTCATAATGTAAAATTCCATTATGATGTCATAATGTAAAATTCCATTATGATGTCATAATGCAAAATTCCATTATGATGTCATTATGTAAAATTCCAATTTGATGTCATAATGCAACATTCCATTATGATGTCATAATGCAAAATTCCATTATGATGTCATAATGTAACATTCCATTATGATGTCATAATGCAAAATTCCATTATGATGTCATAATGTAAAATTCCATTATGATGTCATAATGTAAAATTCCATTATGATGTCATAATGTAACATTCCATTATGATGTCATAATGCAAAATTCCATTATGATGTCATAATGCA